>NW_024387274.1:328107-971737 GCF_900408965.1 Simochromis diagramma | reverse complement strand
CACCCCTCCCCCCTCCCCAATCTGATGTTGAAACCTGAGTGGTTGTCCTGCATTCTGGCTAACACGCCTGGCAACGATCATGCACCTGCTCCTGATGATCTTGTTTGGCAGCTTAAAGAGAAGCAACAGAGGACCAGTGTTTGCTGGATTGTTGCAAACTAACAGTTAGTGAAGCCCGTTCCTTTTCACTGTTTGACAAGTAATTCACCTGCCTGTCCTTGTGCCCAAATTGTTGTAAAGACGGGCTCACATGTTTCAAACACAGATAATAGTCCACTCAGAAATTGTAACCAGAACCAGATCACCACCTTCACATCAGACAAAGAGACCTGACAAAATGGTGTTGACCTCTCTGAATTTATCACTGTAAAAAAAAAATTTAAAAAAAAAAAGCATTCGTCATCTTGGAGCCCTGCATTCGAGCCCTCGCCTCTTTAGGTCACCGTGTCAGAAACAATAAAACAGTTTAATTGTCTATGTTAGAAGTGATATTACCAAACAAACATGCTCCCAGTAAATAATTCACGCAACTCATTACGCATCTTTTAAGTATGCAAAGAAATCAGTTGGCGAGCTCCGAGTCCTACTGTAATGTATTCCATGAGGCAGAAAATTAAAATGGACTTCTTTTCTTTTCTGCTCAATGTTAGAATCGTGAATGTCAATGACATCCTGAGACCATGTACACCTATGATTAAACAGCTTATATAACTATGTCGTCACTTATTTCAATGTCTGAATTGCACATCATCTTGATTGACATGTATTGTCTTATATGTTGGGGCAGGCGTAGCGTTAACGACACATGTATCAATTGAGCAATGCATCAAAGATATCTGTTTAGTAAACCATTTTCATCTACTGTACATGATCTAATGAGATTGTTGTTTTTTTTATTGTCTTCCATTTTTTATTTCCTCTGCCTTTAGGATTGCAAGTATACCTCCAGGGTCAGGAGAGGGAATCAGTGGGAAGCCCCCTGCTCCCTACCCCTGTGCCCTGTTTCCCTCCCATGGATGATGTGATAGGATAAGGCCTTCTATCTGTCTGCTGTCTAATTTCATCTCTCCCTGAGGACACTTCAGGGCCAAGTGCAGCAGTGGGTGACCAAAACGAAAAGAAGAGTGTGGGCAGCCCAGAAACCGGAAGAAGAGAGAAAAAAGGACAGGGATGATGAGCTGCTAGATCTCCTCTAGATGAGGACAACGAGAGAGCAGGACGAGGTGGACAAACTGTTTTCGTCTTGAAAGATTAGTTGGAAATGAGTTAATGCATAAGAACTTTACTTAAATATTTGTTACCATTGTTATGTGTTGCCTTTGTTTAGAAGTTTCACGTTATGATAAATTGATTAAACAACACAATGTCACTGAACTCATTTATTTACAGGTTTTTTTATGTATGAACCATAACACTAACTTGAAACAACTTTAATGCATATTTATTTATGGAGAACTATGTAAATAACAATAAACCAAAAGTATTTCTACTACATCAACAGAAATCAGGCCTGGGATCCTCCTGATTAAAAGAAAAACGGTCCAGGACTGGGACATTCAGATTATCCTGCAGTACAAGGGTCTGGTTAAGGAAAGGTGGAGGAACAGCATAAGAGTTTTAGAAGAAAGTTTTTATTGATTTAAAGAGATCAAAGGCTTATTTTTCATGTCTTGTCTTGGTCTCGACGGACTTTTGTCTTGGTCTCGCTGTTTCGGTCTTGCGTTCTCAAATCGACATAGTGTTCGGGAGATTTGGAGTCAACCATCAGCGGAGCGGGGGGGTGGCTTACTGGGCTTAAGCCCGGGTCATTTTTTCAGAAGTCCGGGGTCTTTTGGAGTGTAAATTGTTAGTTAGATGCCTGACTGACAACTGTATAAAACAAAAACAACACACGAAGCACAGAGCGCATCGTCGTAAATTCCCCCTAATTTTGGTATGATCCAAGCTCAGGCACTAGGCGACTGAGCACAGCACCCATGTGAGTGAGGGGGGAGAAGCTGCTGCCTGCGAGTTTGCTGCAGACAGAGGAGAGCTTAAGTTTGACCAGGTACCAAAGCAAATCATTCGTACTGAACTAATAATGTAAATATGACGGTGTATCACAAAAGATTGATATCAAACTGATCACTTGGTTGCGTTACTTGCTCTTCGAGTGAATCAACAAATGGATAAATAAAAAGTCGAACAGCAATGCTGATTTTTTAGAGAGTCTTAGCTTACATTTCATATTTTCAGTTGTTACCCTCCACGGCTAAACAAACTCTCTAAATCGGTTTCAATTGTGTACTGATGAACACAACAATGGACATAAGGAGCTTCTTTCAAAGAAAAAACTCAGGTAGATGTTATTTTATATATTATGCTTTGGATGTTGTTCAGTATATCTATGCAAAACAAGAGGAATTTCAATACGCAGCAGTATATATGATGATTTTTAGTGCTACTATCATCTAGTTCTGATTCTGGTTCTGTCTTGGTTACTCTTGTTGTCCTGTTTTAATTCCGGATCAGTTCTGGGTCTGGTTGAATTGGGGTTTAGTCCCTGTGTCTTGATACAGGCCCGACTATGTTCTGCCTTGCTGCTTAATTAAAAAACTTGTTTAAGGTGTGTATATATATATATACTACACCCAGCACGCCCCTGCGGGCGGTTTATCCTTCAAGCTCGGGTCCTCTACCAGAAGCCTGGGAGCTTGAGGGTCCTGCGCAGTATCTTAGCTGTTCCCAGGACTGCGCTCTTCTGGACAGAGATCTCCGATGTTATTCACGGGATCTGCTGGAGCCACTCACCTAGCTTGGGAGTCACCGCACCTAGTGCTCCGATTACCACTGGGACCACCGTTACCTTCACCCTCCACATCCTCTCAAGCTCTTCTCTGAGCCCTTGGTATTTCTCCAGCTTCTCGTGTTCCTTCTTCCTGATATTGCTGTCATTCGGAACCGCTACATCGATCACTACGGCCGTCTTCTTCTGTTTGTCTACCACCACTATGTCCGGTTGGTTAGCCACCACCATTTTGTCCATCTGTATCTGGAAGTCCCACAGGATCTTAGCTCGGTCATTCTCCACCACCCTTGGGGGCATCTCCCATTTTGACCTCGGGACTTCCAGGTTATACTCGGCACAGATGTTCCTCTACACTATGCCTGCTAGCATCTTGCACCCCGCTGTTATGTGCTGGATTGTCTCTGGGGCATCTTTACACAGCCTGCACCTGGGGTCTTGCCTGGTGTGATAGACCCCAGCTTCTATGGATCCTGTACTCAGAGCTTGTTCTTGTGCTGCCATGATTAGTGCCTCTGTGCTGTCTTTCAGTCCAGCTTTGTCCAGCCACTGGTAGGATTTCTGGATATCAGCCACCCCCTCTATCTGCCGGTGGTCCATACCGTGCAGGGGCCTGTCCTTCCATGATGGTTCCTCGTCTCCCTCCTCTTTCTTGGGTTTCTGCTGCTGCCTGAGGTATTCACTGAGCACTCGGTCAGTTGGGGCCATCTTCCCAATGTATTCTTGGATGTTCGTTTTCTCATCCTGGACTGTGGTGCTGACACTCACCAGTCCCCGGCCCCCTTCCTTCCGCTTAGCATACAGCCTCAGGGTGCTGGACTTGGGGTGAAACCCTCCATGCATGGTAAGGAGCTTTCTTGTCTTTATGTCAGTGGCTTCTATCGCCTCCTTTGGCCAGCCTATTACCCCAGCAGGGTACCTGATCACGGGCAGGGCGTACGTGTTGATGGCCCGGATCTTGTTCTTACCATTCAGCTGACTCCTCAGGACTTGCCTGACCCTCTGCAGGTACTTGGTGGTTGCAGCTTTTCTAGCGGCCTCTTCATTGTTCCCATTCGCCTGCGGGATCCCCAGGTACTTGTAACTGTCCTCTATGTCTGCAATGTTGCCTTCTGGTAGTTCAATCCCCTCAGTTCTGACTACCTTCCCTCTTACCGCCCAGTAGCACTCACCTCCATCATCACTAAGTGCTTAGAGCGACTGGTCCTAGCACACTTCAAATCCTGTCTCCCCCCCACCCTGGACCCCCACCAATTCGCATACCGCCAGAACAGGAGCACAGAGGATGCAGTCTCCATCGCAATGCACTCTGTCCTCTCACACCTGGACAACAACAACACCTACGCCAGAATGCTGTTTATAGACTTCAGTTCAGCATTCAATACAATCCACCCCTCACAACTCATCAGGAAACTGACAGACCTGGGCATCAGTTCCCTCATCTGCAAATGGTTACTGGACTTCCTGACCAACCGCCCCCAACATGTCCGGCTGGATAACCACTGTTCATCTACAATCACAATGAACACCGGTGTACCACAAGGCTGTGTGATGAGCCCTTTCCTCTACTCCCTCTTCACCCACGACTGCAGACCTGCTGATGGTTCCAACACCATCATTAAGTTTGCAGATGACACCACGGTGATTGGCCTCATCAGTGACAACGATGAGGCCGCCTACAGGGAAGAGGTGGATCGTCTGGCTGAGTGGTGCGACACAAACAACCTGCTGCTTAACACCGAGAAGACCAAGGAGCTCATCGTGGACTACAGGAGGAATGCTGACCCACATCCACCCATCCACATTAAGGGGACGGCTGTGGAGCGTGTGAGCAGCTTCAAGTTCCTGGGAGTCCACATCTCCGAGGATCTCACCTGGACGACCAACTGCTCCAAGCTGGTCAAGAAGGCTCACCAGCGCCTCTTCTTCTTGAGGACTCTGAGGAAGAACCACCTGTCCTCAGACATCCTGGTGAACTTCTACCGCTGCACCATCGAGAGCATCCTGACCAACTGTATAACAGTCTGGTACGGGAACTGCTCTGCCTCGGACCGGAAGGCGTTGCAGAGGGTCGTGAAAAACTGCCCAGCGCATCGCCGGAGCACCACTTCCTGCCATAAAAGACATCTACAGGAAGCGGTGTCTGAAAAGGGCTGGGAAAATCATCAAAGACCCCAGTCACCCATCACATGGACTCTTCACCCTCCTGCCCTCTGGGAGGCGCCACAGGAGCCTCCGGACTAAGACCACCAGGTACCGGAACAGCTTCTTCCCCACAGCTGTCAGACTCCTGAACTCTGCCTCCTGACATCTGACCCACGTTAAACTCATGGACTGAACATACACACACCCACAACCACCTACACACACACACAATGGACAACTGTACCCTCAAACACACAATAATAACATGGACTGAACCACCACTCACAACCACTAGCACTAGCACCTCTGTAGAAACTATCTACACCCTCACTTATCTTAACTGCACTACTGTATAGCTCTGTGTAAATAATCATTCTGTACATTCGATAATCTTTAATCCTACAACTGTTTACAACTTGCATAGTTCCCATTTCTGTATAGCTGTATATCTCAGATTCTGTAAAGTTATTTATTTCATATTCTGTATAGTTTTTCATATTTATATCCTGTTCATAGCCTGTACATAGCTTGTACTCACTACAGCCTGTACATACTTATAGTTATAGAATATTCACAACATACTTCATACCGTGTACATTACAACATACCATAATAGACCCATTTCTGTAATATACTCACATATCTATATTATTGCTAATATATATTGTAATATATCTATATCACTAAAGCACTTCTGGATGGATGCAAACTGCATTTCGTTGCCCTGTACCTGTGCATGTGCAATGACAAAGTTGAATTCTATTCTATTCTATTCTCTTTGTTACCATCCGACTACACTTCTCCAGTCCGAACGACATTCCAATGTCATTGCTGTATAGCCTGGTAGTGTGGATCAGTGAATCAATGTCTCGTTCACTCTTGGCATACAGCTTGATGTCATCCATGTACAGGAGGTGGCTGACAACTGCTCCGTTCCGTAGTCAGTATCCGTAGCCAGTCTTGTTAATGATCTCACTGAGGGGTTCAGGCCTATGCAGAACAGCAGTGGGGACAGAGCATCTCCTTGGTAGATCCCGCACTTGATGGTGACTTGTGCTATGGGCTTGGAGTTGGCCTCTAGTGTTGTACGCCACATCCCCATTGAGTTCCTGATGAAGGCTCTTAGGGTCCCATTGATCTTGTACAATTCTAGGCATTCCAGTATCCAGCTGTGGGGCATTGAGTCATAGGCCTTCTTGTAATCAATCCAGGCAGTGCACAGGTTGGTCAGTCTGGTCTTGCAGTCTCGGCTGCACTTAACGATCCTTCTCCTATCGCACTTGGAGCTATGTACCCAATCTCGTGTGGGGGTGATGATATCTCCCCCCTCACCTTGCTGTAGCATTTGTGTTGTACCTCGTCAATCTCTAGCTGTGAGAGCAGTCCCTTCTTTCGAATGTTGGAACACTGAGCTACTAGTTGTTTCGCCGTCATTGTGGATGTTGGGTATCGAAGAATCCATAGGTCCATCATCCTATTCATGTAGCCCCTTCCACCGGGGTTACTTGCGTAGTAGCATTCCAACAAGGCCCTGTTTTCGTCTCTTGCCCACCGATGCCTTCCAGTAGCCCACTTTTCGTCAGGGTACCCTGGTTCCTCAACACCTGACGCGGACCTTGTTGATCCGGGCGACGTCCGAGCCGGCATGCCTTCATATTTATCTGTCTCGCTCATGTCTGCAGTTGGCTTGCTTAGCATAGGGGGTCTAGCCTTAGGACCCTTACTGGATACAGATGGCCCAGGCAGGAATCGAACTTGCGATCCTCTGTTCCAAAGGCGTGTAGTCTAACCACTACGCTATCCAGCTGCTATCGAAGAAGCAGCTGGAGCGAATATATATATATATATATATATATATATGAAGTCATTCTTTTTTGAACAAAACTCAAAACAGACCATAATAATCTTTCAGTCATTTCTACCCTCACTTAATTTCCTTTCGCTGCTCAGCTCTCACAAAGTGGCTCAGTTATGCTCCAATCACTCCATATTGTGGCCAATCACATGCGAGGATATAGGATAATATCATTATGTGAAAAACAGAGAGGGTGAGAGACGCGACAGTCAAGTGGAGCATCCATCTGTCCCCTCAGTAAGTGAGTGAGACAGTAGACAGCGGTGAGGAGGGCTGTGCAAAAGCAAAAACACATAAATATGCCTGACACCTGTAAACGAAGCAGCATCTGGCTGCAGTTTAAAGACTTTTTTTGTCTCAGTCTCGGTCTTGGTCTTGGTCTCGTCTCGACTCGGTCTCGGTCTTGGTCTCGTCTCAACTTGGTCTTGGTCTTAGTCTTGTCTTGGTCTCGATACCCTCTGGTCTTGGTCTTGTCTTGGTCTCGGATTAGACAGTCTTGACTACAAGTCTAGATCCTACCAGGGGGCAAAAGCCCCCAGACAACATAGCCCCTGGGATCCCTGGGACACACAAACCCCTCCACCACGATAAGGTAGCGATTTACGGAGAGGGTGTACTGATTCCGAATCTGAAATTCATCTAGGACATCTAGATCAGAAGTTAAAGGCCAAGTACATTTTGGTGACTATGTGGTAGATGAGCCTGCATACTGATGCATGGCAACATTATAATTGCTGCACCATTACCTGCATCATGGCTTCCAGTGTCTGGTGTGTAACACATCATGGCAGCAGCGTGTTCCTGCAGTGTCTGAGCAGGTCAGTGAGCTGATGTCAGCAGTTGTTAAGCCTAAATATAATGTGAGATGGGCCAAGCGCAAGCTTATAGTAAACAGTACTGTTTTCTTATTTTGCTAGTAAGTCTATAAGTCTGTTTATCCTAAAGATGAGTAGGTTGGCAGAGCTGCGTTAACCATCCGTACAATTTCTGCTATATTTGTGGTAAATATACCCCATGCGATCAGCGCAAAAACCTGACGAAGAGGTTGGCCAGAAGCCAGTGCCACATGACACTGAGAATACAGTACCATTCCGCCTGCATCTTTTTCTTCTGAAAGTGATAGTTCTGATGTGAATCATGAGGATGCTGCTGCTGCTGACACATGTTATGAACCAGAATCTGATCAGGGTAAGCCCCACTTGCTGAGCCAGTCTAATTTAGATGGTCTAATGAGAGACACGTCTTTATCATAGAAGTCTGAATTGTTAGCCTCCAGATTACAGGAATGGAATTTACTACAGAAAGGCACTATAACTTCACACTTTCGTGATTGTCATGCATAATTTGGGTGATGTGAGCGATGGACATGGAGAACGATTGCACCAGGATATTGCCACCATGTAGAAAAGATATCAAGGCCACTTCAACCCCAACATGATGGGTGACTATTGCTGGTTTCTGCAGCGGTCGACAGCAGACAATGAAAAGTGCAAAAGCAAGTGCCTAAAGGGCAGTTTATGTGCATTGCATAAAGACTCCAGTGAACTTTTTATTTATATGCTTGTTAATGTAAACGAGTTTTTGTAATCTTTCATCATTTTGAAGCAAAATTTAGTTATGTATAGTGGCTATATAACGAATATAAAATTAGTTTCTCGCGTCTGTATGAATAGCCAATGATACTGTGTATAACTTCAGAACCTGACGTCCTAGGCAAAATCTGACTGCAGATTTGGACTCAGCACACTCGATTTAGTATAATCAGAATCAGAATATTTCATGCGGTATTTCATGTATAAGACACAGGAAATACCGCAAGTAGCAGATTTTTTTTTTTCTGTGATCCTGTGTAATTACACATATTGGGCCTTGGTCTGGGGCTTGCTGAGCCTTGGCTGTCCCTGTGGGACTGGGTCATGGAGGGATTCACCCTACCTAGCGCTTCCCGCTGGACACTGATCCCTTTCCCGCATCGTGTTGGTGGGCATCTAGCAGGGTCGGCTGACCGTTGCCTCTGGTCCTCTGTGGCTCCCATCTCCTGTTCGTGGGCACCCCCATCCTGACTCGCTCTCCTGCTGGGATGGAAGGGCAGATATCGGCAAGATGTGTGGCCTTAGATGTTTGGGTTGTGGATGGCTCAGTTCTCCTGGATCCATCTCTTCAGCATATGGGTCACCCACTCAGCCAGGTGAGCTATAGCAGCACCCATATGGCAATGAATATTTACACCTTAAATGTATACAGCAGTTAGCATACGTTTTCAGCATTTATTATTATTATTTTTCATCAAGATTTGACTTCAGTATATAATGTAAACCGAGCCAAGATGGTGTGGTATCAATATAATGTAGCGAATCTGCAAAATTCTGCTTTAGAGCTGGTTTTGAATTTATCTACATTTTGGTTGCAGAAAGTTGCAAATTAAAGCTGGACAAACAGAAGAAAGAAAAAGGGCAGTTGCCTTGATTTAGGACATTATTGCTTCCTCTTTGCTACATTCAGAAAGATCATTACATTACTTAGTTTCTAAAATAAATCACAGGTTAGAGTGTGCCTCTACCCTGCCATTTATTCAAACTGAATGCTCAACAGTTTTTACTTTCAGGGACTTGAAGCAGAGCTCCATTTGTTTATATAAAAAAAAGCTGATAGAAAAAGCGTAATTCATCCTGACATGAAGCTGCTCATTGCAGTCAGTGAACATGAAAATTGGATTCAGGTAGATAAGTCAATCTGTGTGTCGGATCCTTTTACTGTTGACCTGAGAGAGTGAGGGAGGCGAGAGGTAAAGAGAGAATGCTGCTACAGCATTTTCATAGCACATCAGATGCTTATTTACTTCACTTTTGAAAAAGAATTATTTTATAGTCATAGACGCTTTCTGTCCTACTGAATCTTTACCCAAATAGAAAAAAAATCTAAATTCTAAGTGAACAGATGAGAGGAGAGGAAATAAAAAACGATTTTTGTATCAAATCGTTAAACTGAAATGCCATACCTTCAACTGAATTACATGCTTGCCTCACAGCATGATTAGTGACATGTTAACCATTACAAAAACAACAAAACAAAATACAATAAGCTTCACATGAATATTTCTATATACTCAAAGAAAAAAAAATGCTTGATCTGAAAATAATCTATCTATACCCCAAATCTCTACTAAAATGAAGCATAATCCCAGTATATTTGAATGATAGCTCACACTCCTGAGATTAATTACTAATGCTCACACTATTCTCACATGATCTCAGTTCTAATCTTTAGCTGTTGTTACTCCTAACTGCAGCTTTTCAGCATCCCACAACCGCCATATTCTGCATCAGAACATGGCAGAGAGAATGCGAGAACATGCTACTTTGGCTTTCTATCCCTTCTATCCTCTATGTCCTGCAATGGAGTGTTTGAGCTAGGATTAACTGTTGGTATAGTCACCATCACTGGTACAGGCCACACTTCACTTGAGGAGTCTGTATCACTATTTGGCTTGTGTATATTTTTCATTGCCTTTTAAAAGTGTGTGTTTTAAATCTTAATATTTCATGCCTGGAATAGATTTTAATTGTTTTTGCTGATGTGAGCAACTAGTCTGGTGCCAAGTCTCCGATCATCTTTTGTGTTGTTTTGATTATTTTTTTGATCGGGGATAAACCAGTAGACCTTCGTGGTGGTGGGTCCTTTTCCATACCGCTTTGTTATACAGCACCCTGGGTAAAAGTTTATCTGTGCATGTGCTCCTTTGTGTTTCATTATGGTTCTCAGCTACTGGTAAGTCAAGTCTAGTATTTACTTTTATTTTTTTTCATTTTAGGACTCTACTACAGCCAACAGCCTGTGCTACAGTCAAGTTTTATTGTAATCCCGGCTGCAGCTGCTTATATTTAATTTAATTTAAATATTTATTTATATTTCAATATTGAAACCAATCTGTTTGAATTTTAAAATCTGTGCAGCCTTTTAGTTAGTTTATTTAAACATAACACCTTTATATTTCCCTAGGTTTGTGTTGACACGAAGTTAATCATAGCTTTCTCTGCCAGTTTAGTCTATTACCTTTTAGAGCTGGGGGAGCCAGGGATTGAACCACCAACCTTCCGATCAGCAGCTGACCTGCTCTACCAGCAGCTGACCTGAGCTACAGCCAAAACAAGTGTTTTGAGCGGATCATGTTGGGGAAACCAAATAAGGTGCCGACTCCCTCCAGCAGTGAACAAGGAAGATTGACTGGAGCCAGCTTCACCACAGACACAGTGGTACTGGGAATTCCACAGTGTTTGTCTTTTAATAAAAAATACTCTTCACCAGCCTTACAATGGCTGCTGTCTTATTATACCTGAAGAGAGCAGTGTTCATACAATCCGGCACGTTACTTTGAGTTAGGGAGATAAAAATACAAAGTCCATCTCAGTCCTTGTGTCCCTCTTCAAACGCAGTTCTCCCACACTCTACAGAGGGCAGTGGCACATACTTGTGACATTATAAAAACCTTAAACTTAGGCTGTCTTAAAGCGACACCACACAATTACAACTGCCAGAGGATTTCAATTCAGTTCAGTTTTATTTATATAGCAAATCACAGCAACAGTTGCCTCAAGGTGCTATATAGTAAAGTAAAGACTGTACAATAATACAAGGAAAACAGAGAAAACCCCAACAGTCATATGACTCCCTATCAGCAAGTGCTTTGGCGACAGTGGGAAGGGAAAACTCCCTGTTTTAATAGGAAGAAACCTCCAGCAGAACCAGGCTAAGGGAGGAGCGGTCATCTGCCACGACCAGTTGGGGGTGAGGATGTAGTTAAAAACATCAGCATCCATCATGTCCTCCACACAGACCCAGATCGATTGTGGCCAAATTTGAACAACTTAAACAAAAAAGAGATGGTAAAGAGCTGTGGCAGGGAGCTGAGAGGAATGGACTTTGTAAATGACCAGTTTCCCAAGATGATTCTCAAGTGATGCAGGTCCTGTTCCCAAAACGAAAGGAGTTGACCTAAGGATGCTCCCAAGCTGTCATCGCAGTCGCTTTGTCACCATGCTTAAAACTACTGGTAATTCTCATCATTTACGCTTCCCAAATAAATAAAGGGTCCTAGCAGTAACAATTATAGTCCTGCCTGCTTACTCAAGTTGTCTGCCGCTAATCTTAGTATATCACCTTTGCTTTTTATTTTATTACTCTGGTTCAAATTTTTTTGGATCATTCAAGTAAAACGTATAAAGGGCAGTGAAAAGTCACACATTAAGTTTTTCAGTGTATAGTATCAGCACCGAAATGTACTTGAAAATAAATGCAGAGCAAAATTACTATCAGTATTTTTTTCTCCATTTATATGAAACATGGTGCATTTTGGATTAATATAACTGTTTCATGTTTGTTTTTGTTTGGTATTACTGCTGCACATGCTTATTTGCTTTATATATTTTGAGTTTATCTACAGCATTACATTGTTTTCCATCTGATTTAAGACAGTTATGAAATGGTAATAAAGGGACATTTAATATATCAGCCTATTCTTCATTACATGTTCCATTTTCCAGGCTTTGCCACATAACGACTCCTGGTGTATTATGCAGTGATAAGCTCATCTGTGACATTTTCATCCCGCATCCTTTCACGTATCCTTGCCACCAATCCACTCATGTGTCCACACATCGCAGGTGCTCCATCTGTTGTCAATCTCACGAGTTTTTCCCAAGGCAGCCCCATTTACACATCTGGATACCCCTTCATATAGAGTTTGTCCTGTAGTTGTGCCATGTATAGGATGTAATGTCAAAAACTCTTCTGTTATGCTCAGGCTGGAGTCCACTCCACGAATGAAAATTGACAGCTGGGCAATGTCAGTTGTGTCGGTGCTCTGATCCACAGCAAGGGAATATGCGATGAAATCTTTTCCCTTTTCCACAAGCTGTTTTTTTTTTACATTGGTGGAAAGCTGGTCTACACGTTCAGCAACCGCGTTTCTGCTGATGCTCACGTTTGAAAATAGCTGCCTTTTGTCTGGGCACACTGCGTCACAAACTTTAAGGATATAGTTTTTGATAAACTCTCCCTCTTTGAATGGCCGGGCTGATTTTGCAACTTCTTCTGCCACAATAAAGCTAGCCTTGAGAGCAGCCTCGCTTTGTAGCCTTTGTGCTGTGTCCATATTCTTGTATTTGTCTTTCTTAGATGTTTCATAGTGCCTTCTTAGATTATATTCTTTCATTACAGCCACACTTACTCCACACAGAAGACACACAGGTTTGCCTTTTACCTCCGTGAACATATACTCTGCCTCCCACCTGGCTTGAACCGTTCACCTTCCGTTTAGCCATAACTGGGGAGGGGAGTTGCTGAAAGTTGACATCTGCTCTGAATGCTGATGAATATTGAAGCCGAGGCCCGCTTGCGGCGCTGCAGTGAGTTCACGGGCTACCGTTACATTGTCGGCAATGGAGTATTGGTGCGTACAAAACACCAGCAGGTGGCTGTGGCCTGTGGGCTGGTTCTAATACTAATGAATATCCTCCTGGGGGCCTTGACTTTGACACATGTGATCTAGATAGTCTTGCTCTGTCCTGGACTGTCCGCTGAAGTCCATCGAGCAGGTTGGGGAGGAGAGGATGTTGTCTAAGCTTACATCCATCATGGACAACACCTTCCACCCCCTACATGAAACTGTACGACCACTGAGCAGCTCGTTCAGCAGTAGACTTTTACACCCACAGTGTAGGAAGGAGCGCTACTGCAGGTCATTCTTACCAGCAGCTGTCAGACTCTGTAACACAGTTTAACATTCTTTTGGTCATCTTACTCACCAGCTTGTTTGTTTACTGTACATTTTATACATAGCTCCGTACAATTTTTTAATTTTTTCTATAAATATTCTGTACATTGTTACCTGTATATTCCTGTATATATGAACTTCGGTTGCTTATGTTTATGGGACCACCTTGTGTCTTCCTTTTATATTTTATCTTCCCTTGCTGTAAGAGCTCTGTAACACCAAAATTTCTCATCCGTGGGATAATAAAGAATTGTTCTATTCTAATCTATTCTATTCTATATCATAGAGAACTAAATGTGATCACATGGCTGACTTTGTCTACAGCAGGGGTCGGCAACCCTGGGCACACAGTTGGCACGCAAAGGGTTAACTGATGGCACGGCCATAGCTGGACTGGCCATCAGGCATACCGGGCCGATGGTGATTTTTCGTTTTTATGGGCCGATGATTTTTTTTTTTATAACCGTATAAACAATGAAAGGTGGTGGATTGGCCAGATGCTGGCAGATGTGTACAAATTACTCAGTTGTTTGGTGGTGGCTATGGCGGAGCTGCCACAATAGGCCAGGTGGATGAGGGAAAGGTGAGGCAGGAGGAGGAGATACCAGAGGCGGCCGCCGGTCCGAGTGTCAGGTGAACTGAACTTCAGATAAGAAGTTATGACCTGCACTTTTTCTGGGTCAGATATAAACCAAGTTTAGGTGGAGTTTATTTTCGTTGTGCTGAGTTTTTACCGTCAGTTACAATAACTCGTACTGCGTACTAGCTAGCATGACAGAGTTTCTACATCTGGGTGGGTACTATGATGTTACTGATAGTGAACTTTATTTGATTCATAAGGTCAGTTAGTAGAGTTTGGCACTTTGTGCCAGAAAGAGGAAACCAGCAGATGTCGCGCTAAACAACAGCAGCATGTTTAAGCTTGATTAGCTGTTGTTAGAATTGTTTTAATATTAATTTCTAGGATCAGCTGATGTTTGCTGGAGCCACAGTTGTAAAAGCTGCTGGTCATGATATCGGTTTGAATATGTGGTGAGAGGGAAACATGAAGATGAAACCAGGAGATGTCCTTACTGAATCATCAGAGCTGAACAGGTGATGGAGAAACAGGTTTACCTTTTAGGTGACATGAACGAGTTGAAGGGAAGTTATGAACTGTTTCTGAGAGATCCTTTTTTTAATAGCTGACAGCTGGTAACTGTGGAGGGGCGGTTCTAGCAAAGTTTTGCCAGGACGCCAGGTAGGGCATTAACAGGGAAAGGGGGATACAAAGAAATACTTTTCTTTCTTATTCTCATTTAAAATGTCTCACTTTTAATAAATAATTATCTGAAGCTTACAACCAAAGTTTTTATCTGATGTTCAACGTATAGAAATCATACATATACCAACAAGACAGCGTACATCACTGTCACAACAGCGTTTGTTTTCATTCAAAGGCTTTATGGCTTTTCCTATAATACCTGGTGGGCTGGTCTCTAGTCAAAATGCCCAGGCCGATTTTTTGTCCCAGTCCAGCCCTGGGCACGACACACAGTGAAATAATCTGAGAAGGTGCATTAAAAAATAAATGACCGGGCCAGCGGTGCACATCGCAAATTAGCATAGACACATTAGTTGTGCCGCTTCTTAATGACGGTATCTTAGCTAACAACCCCAACTACCAGATTCAACTTGTAATTGGCTAAAAATCACTTATCCTACTGGTGAGAGAGACGTTGCTAGCTGTGTTGCAAGCAATGTTGAAATTTCCACATTCCGACACCGCCTCAGGAGCTGTCCACTCAGCGCAGCAACTGTTAATATAGAGCGTTATTAAATTTATTGCTAATGCAATTATATGGCACATTGACTTCTGAGGAAATTTTAGCTGGCACTCGTCATCAAAAAGGTTGCCTACCCCTGGTCTACAGGAACAGACTTTGGTGCATGTTTATTGGGAGTGCGATGTTCACATGACTAAGTCAAGTGTTTGTGATGTGTTTCTATGTCATTGCACTGTTCAAAATTTCTTGTAGACTTACGATTATTTAATATAATCGCAAGTGTACAAGACTTACGATTATATGAAAACTCCAAGCAGAAATGCTGAAGACTAATTCTGAGACTGTTTGCTCTGCAACAATCCGAGCAACTGCCAAAGGTTATTATGGAATTGACTGCTGCGAAGCTACATTCATTCAAAACTATTAAACTGTATTATTTAAAAATATATATATGTTTTAATGTTTTTGTTCAGTCTCAGTTAAAATTTTAGGCTTTTTAAAACTCATTTCAGAGATTATACTTGTCACGGGCTGCGACAGCAGACCGTGGAGTTGTAGAGAAAGTAGGGCCCAAACGCGAGACTCTAGTGAAGGACAGTGGATTTATTTATGGTGAGTGGACAGAAACGACAACTATATACACTTCAAGCACTGTGACTCCTGTGGCGATTCCTCTAAGAATCCCACACAGTGCACGTGTCCATAGCAGTGAAAAGGTGACAACTCCAAAAACCCGATTCCACTCCGTGATTTCCCTTCGTGACGACGTTCCTGACTCCCGACTCCTGGTGACACAAAAACACACACAGCTCAGCAGGCAGCCTTTAGTAGCGAAGCCGATCTCAACACACTAATCTTCGGAGGTACTTAACAGGTTCGACTTAGTATAATCCCGCGCCGACTGGGGCTCCGCCACCTTCTTAAATAAGACGCCCCTCATGAAGCTATCAGCTGCAGCTGGTGAGGGCTAATGGGCGGCAGGTGCGGCAGTCCCCAGTGCGGGAACACTTCCGGGTCGCAGTCCGCTCAGCGACCCCAAAACATCCGGGAGCAGACAGGGAGAAAGGACAAAAAAGGGAGAGAAAACCACCAAAACATAACATACGGAAAAACATATACAAGAAATACATGAGCTCTGGGTCATCAGACCCAGACCATGACAATACTGGCTGGATCAGCTGTCATAGTGGGAGATACCAAAGATTTATCTGAAAATGTTATCTTTCAGCTGGTGCTGAGCACAGAATTTTCACTCTGCAGGTTCTATTGGCCAGAGTTCCTTTTAATTGAAACATCGAGATGTTGAATTTTGAGAAAAGATTTTTTGTCCTAAAAAGTAGAAGAGACTCTATTTGTTAAAATTGCTCTTCTTACCACATTTATGATACAAGGAACATAAAATTCACACTGTTGTATAGAACAAGTACCTAAGACTCTAATGGTTCAATATATTCTGATCATAGCAGTTACAGTCTTGACTTTAGAAGTCAAATTTAACAGCAATTTTTTTTTTTTTTTTGCCTGTCCCGTTTGGATCTTTAGCCATCAGAATTGTTGTCTTAAGGCCAAGAAAGATGCCAAGCGGATTTATTTTACCAAGTGGATCATCATGGCCTTGCCATATTGGTCCATGTTGGGAGATTTTGAGTTTTGTGTCATGTTTATTTTGTAGCTTCATTTAAAGGAAGAAGAGCTTATGAGTTGAACAACTGCAGAATAGGGAAGTGAGACATTGCGTGCAGAGAATATGTGCTTGACCGTTAAACGCCTTTTTTCTGTTTCAACAGATAAGCTAACGGTTCCTCCTTTTAAGGAGTTGTTGTTGAGTTCTATACATGCCACACCTATTGTTGTGAAAGCTGTTTGAGTATAAATAAAGGATGAACTGACGCCCCGCGCGATTCCTCGGTGACACATCTAGTGCACACGTTAGTGCAGAACAGATCGGATTGTGTCGGGGCATCACCCATGTACATGCAATATCTTTGAGTCTGTGTTTCTTGCCTCCTAAGAGTTTTCTCCTCACAGTCCATTTGATTGACCTTTATTATAATTATGTATTTATTTTATTTTCGGTTGCTACAAACGGTACAGACATGACTGGGGGATAGGACAGGGAGAAAGAATGAAAGAAAGAGAGGGAGAGAAAGAAAACCAGAGGGGAGAAGAGACTGTGAGAAAGGGGGGAAGAAAGAAAGAAAAACAAACAAAACACCTGGATCACCTGTATGGAGAAAACAAAACAGAAGAGAAAGCAAACAAAAAAAAAGAGCAACATAATAAATACAGCACCATCACAATAAACTAGCTAGCAGTAGATAACAGTAGATACTAAATATTTAAACGATATTGTGCAGCACGCAAGATAGACAGTGCACAATGTGCTTTGAGGCAGCAGCCAAGAAAGGTGTAGTCTGCGTCTGTGAACACCCGTGTTTACACCTGTGTGCATACCTGCACACTTTGGAATACAGCATGCTTGTATTCCAAAGGTTTCTCCATGCAACGATCTGCTAGGGAGTGTGGGGAGCCATAGCCCCGTCCCCCAGGGTATGAAGCAGGTATGGAGGAGATCCAGGCCCCAGACATCCAGAAGCCCCAGAGTACGAGGACCCGAGGAGGACCACCAAAAGGGGGGGAACCGTGCCACCCTCCTGGGAAGAGCTGAGTAGAGCCCCAAACAAGAGGTCACCCAGCAGCTATGGAGCAGAGGCCAGAGGTAAATGGTAAATGGCCTGCATTTGTAAAGTGCTTTTCTAGTCCTTAAGGACCCCAAAGCGCTTTACACTACATTCAGTCATTCACCCATTCACACACACATTCACACACTGGCGATAGCAAGCTACATTGTAGCCACAGCTGCCCTGGGGCGCACTGACAGAGGCGAGGCTGCCGGACACAGGCGCCACCAGTAGGCAAACATGGGGTTAGTATCTTGCCCAAGGATATTTGGCATGCAGCCAGGAGGCAGCCTGGGATCGAACCACCGACCTTCTGATTAGTGGTTGACCTGCTCTGCCACATGAGCTACAGGGGTTGCAGTGGCGTGCCCACGGGCTCTGCCGGCACCCAGCTGAGCCAGAGAGGACCGAGCTTCAGGCCCAGAGGCCAGAGGCCTGAGGGCACCCCACCCCCCGGAAGGGGCCCAGCCGGGCCACAGGCGCCAGGCCCCGCCAATCGGCCACCAGGAGTGAGCCGGTACATACATGAGCACCCAGCCCCAGTCGATAAGAACCACCAACACACCAACGTCGGAGGGCACCAGCCACCGGCAGGGAGTGTGGTGAGGGGAGATAGGCCTCCGTACTTTAGAGGGCCTGAGATGTACCCAGAGAAGTTGAGTCTAAGACCCAACCTGACATATAGACACAGACGAACAGGCGCACGCGGACACAAACGTGCATTCCCACCCCCATATGCACAACCAAATACTCGGCACTCACCCAACATGTAGACAGACACAAATAGACACTGCACAGACAGTCACACTCCCCAAACATACTCTATATCCCAGGTCCAGGTACCAGAGGTGGGACCAAGTCATTGTTTTGCAAGTCTCAAGTAAGTCTCAAGTCTTTATCCTCAAGTCACAAGTCAAGTCTCAAGTAATGTCAGGAAAGTCAGAGTCGAGTCTCAAGTCACTGGTGTAAAAGTCCGAGTAAAGTCACAAGTCTGAAATTTTGAATTTCAAGTCCTTTCGAGTCTTTAAAAAAAAAAAAACGAAAAAATAATGTTGCAGTTATGCTAAATGTAAATATTAGACCATGTAATTTTTAAATCTGTGTTTTTCTCAACACATGACGAAATAGTGAACGTAGAAAATATACACAAATTGTGAAATTGCACCTCTATAAAATGCAGCTCAATTAAACTTAGCTCCTAGAATAATTTTCACCGACGGTTCTGAGATAAGCTGCATGTTATTCTTGGATGCGGTTGTAGGACCGGCTTTAAAATCGCATGACAAAAATATCATATACATTAAAAAAACTGCGTCACCAACGTAGCTTGGACAACATTTGCTAGTTAGATGAAGTCAGCTATCTCATCGTAGCATATTTATATGCATATTTATAATCATACGGTTCTTGGAGTGAGTGCACACACTCATGAAAGTTTAGTAACTTCAGGTCACTGCAACAAGCCCAGGTACAGTTTACCGACGGATGGGTGCAGGACCTTGAAATGCACCGTGTAGAACGAAAGACCATCGTACGAACAAAGGTAAGTTTACCAGTCTCACAAATTGTCCTCATAAATACACATTCGTTAACCATTTATTAATATAACCTTTGAGCTCAACGGTAATTAATTAGTAGTGGAAATAATTTCTGGTTCGCATCACAGAAATGTAGCAGTGACAATAATATTGTATGTTGTAATCGCACTGGACAATTAGTGATACAAAAAACTGTTTTATCCTGTGAATAAAAGTATATGTTTTTGTCAATGTACCATGGTAATAACAGAAGCAAAACACAATATTGTGTCAGGACAATTCACTATTTATGCACAATAAACAAAGGAGCATAGCGCGACAATTTCTGTTCAGCCCCAGACTTGCTTGTAACCTATATCACCAATTATGTTAAGAAAAATGACGTATTAACTACTACAAAACTCTGACCTTCGTGTAAATGCTTGAGCAGACTAACCTGTGAGCTGGAGTGTTCTGGGACGTTATATTTGGTCTTTGAATGGCTGCAATCCAGGCCACCCGTCGCCTCTTTGTTACTTCGGAAACATGGCTCGAACAATTTCTCTTCAACGACGTAATCCGATAACAACCGATCTCTTTACCCGTCGGCTTTCCGTGGCTGTCATGCCACCGGCTATTGCAGTTAATAATACAACAGCTTCTTGACATTTTTGTGTTTCTTTTTATCGCTGTGTGACTGATTTCAATTGAAAGCCTGCGTGCGCTAGTACCGCTTGCCACGAGTTCCCAGAATCCTTTGCGGTTTTACCCCTGAATGATGTCACATTTTCAATCTCTATATAATATGCATGTTAAATTTTATATTTGGGGTGAAATATCAAGTCTTTTCAAGTAAACCGGTTCAAGTCCAATTCAAGTCCCAGGTCATTGGTGTAAAAGTCCAAGTCAAGTCACAAGTCTTAGAACATTTTTTCAAGTCAAGTCTAAAGTCATAAAATTAATGACTCGAGTCTGACTCGAGTCCAAGTCATGTGACTCGAGTCCACACCTCTGCCAGGTACCCCCGCCCAGAGGGGAAAGCCGGACCTAGACCCAGGAGATGTTACCCTTCTCTCTGGGGTGGAGGCAAGCGGACCACCTCCTTATCTGCAGTAGCAGGGAGGCCCCACATGCCAGACCCCAATCTGACGGCCAGCACCTCCTCCCAGCCCCCCAGCCCTGACGGCTAACAGAACCAGGGTGAGTGAAGAGCCCAAACCTCCCTACGCCCGCTCATATGTAGTGTTGCTGTGTGCTGTTCTAAAGTGCATTTAAAACATCAGAGAGCAGCACGGCTCCTCCCGAAAACCCTTAGTGTCTATATGCATTTAAAATTGAGGGTAGGGCACCAGCGCCAGAGGTGGGTTGGAATACACCGACCATCCTCTGGATGCTGTAAAACGTGCCCACCCCCAAGGCCCTATATGTATGTGTTATGTGATAGTGTGAGTAATGTGGATGTCTAGGTTGCAGAATAAAATTGAGACACAGGCAGCCAGAAGGGGACAGAGGGGGAGAAATTTAACAGGAATTTACCGCAGAGTGACAGAGAGAAGGAGATGCTATCACCGTGGCAACAGTTAATGTCGCTCAACTATCTGCTGTGGGCAGTTATTTTCAGTTGATCAATTTAAGCTTATTGGAATTATATATATTTCTAATTAGCAGATTTGCGCATTTCTCTTCAGCATATAGGTCCTCAAGACACAGATCATTTGCAGTGCTGAATCTCTCTCTCTTCCTCACTAACTTGGTCAAGCACTCAAACACAAACACAATCTTGCTCTCTGATTTGGCAGAGAGCACGTGAATTTATTTTCTTTCAAACTATTCTACCTGTTCCTACTACCTTTTCCAACTATATTAATAAGGGATGGGAAATGATACGAATTCAGCAATTCCGATTCCATTATTGATATCACTTATTGATTTGATTCCTTATGGATTCTCATTGGCTCCACTTTGAGAGTCATCACCATCTCTAAGCAACATATCAAAGATATTACATTCATGCAAATTCATTACATGCTGCGTGTTCAAATGTTTGTGCAAGTTAGAGGTGTTTCCCCTCTTTGTTGTGATCAGTGGACAGCAGATCATCAAACAATGTTGTGATGTTAAAAAGATGGCGCCTGTGTGCTCGGCCGTCTATCGCTCTCCTTTATTTGTTTTGTTTTATTGTTTTTAGCTAACTTTGCGTTACATGTCTGTTGTACTTTTTCCTATGACCGCCAGACATTATTGGAGATAGGTTTATCCATCCGGATCTCTGACTGGCCTGAATATGACTACCAAGGTTTTTGCCTCCCTATCTGTAACCAATACCACCGTACTGGCGTTCCCTACTACCGTCACCGGATCTGCGGAAGCGACTCAGGAGACGGGGTAACCGTGGAGGTCGTCTTGTGAAACTGAAATCCTGGATTTCTCATTTTCCCTATGAGCTCCGCTACATCCGCCGTTTTTGTCCGTGACTTTTGGTGCCATTGCGTGCCTTGGACCTGGTGGACTCCTGGTTGGTTCCTGTTGTTGGGTCTCTCGAAAATGGTCTGGTTGCTAATGCCTCTGAAGTTTTGGACCCAGTTCCTCTCAGGCTGGGTTTAATAAACGCTGTTGTTTCTAAGCCTGGAGTTACTGAGTCTAGCACTACGAGTTTAGGGAATGAACATGTTAGGGGAGCCTTTTCGTCTGCAGCGGTTCCTTCAGGCAAAGCAACAAACTTCACTGAAACAGTTTTTCCTGACCATATCCCCCCATCCACACCTTCACCACAATTCCATGTGGGGTCTGTAACACAGCTGCCCTCAGTTCAGTCAGCAGCCCAGCTGCCGTCAGTTCAGTCAGCGGCCCAGCTGCCCTCAGTTCAGTCAGCCACTCCACCACTTATTACGACTCCACTACAATCGTCTCTGCTACCTGTAGGTCAGTCTTTAGCCGCTTCGCTGCCTATTGCTCTGTCGCCATCAGCTCAGCTGTCTGCCCGCTCATTTACTCAGCCACCATCCTCACTGTCTCATTCAAAGCGGGGAACACACTTCACCACAATATCTGCTGGTTCTCTTAAGCTGGCCATGTCAGAGACAGTTGCTCCCTCTAGGGCCTCCCCAGAGGCTGGTTGTCGGTCACCAGCCAACTCTGGACCCCTAGAGGTCAAGACGCCAGCGCCAGCAGCCTCACCGGAGAACTCACCAGAACAGTCTCAGCTCTCAGCACCCCCTGAGAGTTCAAGTGAGTTCACCCGTCCGCCTCCGTCCTCTGCTGAGTGTTCGTCTGCTGGGGGTTCGGGAGAACCCAGCCAGCCTCAAGTGTCGTCAGCTGGGGGTTCGGGAGAACCCAGCCAGCCTCAAGTGTCGTCTGCTGGAGGGCCCGAGTCGCCCGTCCAGCCTCAAGTGTCGTCAGCTGGGGGGCCCGACTCGCCCGTCCAGCCTCAAGTGTCGTCAGCTGGGGGGCCCGACTCGCCCGTCCAGCCTCAAGTGTCGTCTGCTGGAGGGTCCGAGTCGCCCGTCCAGCCTCTAGTGTCGTCTGCTGGAGGGCCCGAGTCGCCCGTCCAGCCTCTAGTGTCGTCTGCTGGAGGGTCCGAGTCGCCCGTCCAGCCTCTAGTGTCGTCTGCTGGAGGGTCCGAGTCGCCCGTCCAGCTTCAAGCCAAGTCATCTGGTGGGTCCTGGAGCCCACCCAACACCACGCCTCGTCTGCTGGGGGTCCTGGAGGACCCAGCAAGCACATCCTCACATCTGCTGACCTGCTGAATCATCCCCTGTGACTTCTACTCCGTTGCCTGCATCCACATCACCTCCTGCAGCATCACCGCCTGCAGCATCACCACTGTCTGGTTCCGCAGCCGTCCCGCTGCCATCAGGTTCCGCAGCCGTCCCGCTGCCGTCTTCATCCACGCCTGGTCCAGCCTCTGTGTCTTCATCCACGTCTGGTCCAGCTTCAGCTCCGCCTTCGTCTTGTCCTGCCTCAGCTCCGCCTTCGTCTGGTCCTGCCTCAGCTCCGCCTTCGTCTGGTCCTGCCTCGTCTGGTCCTGCGGTTGCTACACCGCCGTCAGAGCCCGCTCGGCCTATTCTGCCTCGCCTCTGGCGGCCATTTTCCAGGCCTCTAAGTTGGCATCATGGCCATTGTAGACGGCCTCCGGAAAGAGTTCGTCGCCACCGCTAGCCTCGCGGCCGACCTCTGGACCTGCTCTGTGGCCACCGCTGCCTTCCAAGCGGTCGGCCTCCTGATTGGTTTTGCCTGCGCTGCTGCCGTTGCCGTGTGCACGGTCGGCCTCCGGAACTGTTTGCCCGTTGCCGTGTGCACGGTCGGCCTCCGGAACTGTCTTGGTCCTTGTGTTGTCGACCCCCTGAACTTTTCTCTGACTCTTGTTGAGCTCTGGTTTGGTTTTGTTTTTGATCTGTTTTCCTGTGTTCTTAGACTGTTTTCTTGTGTCTTTGGTTTACTCTGGACTCTTGTGCTCCTTGTTTTTTTTTTCCGGACCCTCCTTCCTGGACCCCCTCCGCCCGCCCTGGTCTGGTGCTCGGTTTTGTTTTGTTTAGGGCTGTCGGGAGCCAGCCCTTGGAGGGGGGGTACTGTCACGGTTCTGGGTCAGTTTTGAACCAGTATTGTGAGTTTTGATTGTTAGTTTATTTTTGAATGATTGTTGTGGTTTTGGGTGCTATGATGATTATTATTAGAGTTCCATGTTTCTGTTTATTTGTGTTCTCATGTTTTGTGTGGGTTTAGTTCCATGTGTCATTTTCTGTCTGTCTCTCAGTGTTGAGTCTGCGTCTTTGTGTAGTGTTCTTGTTTCCTGTTTTATTGTGAAGGTCTGTGTCTCATGTGAGTGTGTGTTCAGTTTTACCTCTGTCTCGTCTTGTTGATTACTCCCAGCTGTGTTCCCCACCTGTGTGTACTCTCCCTGTGTTTCTCTGTGTGTATTTAAGTCGCGTCCTTTGTCATTGTAGTTGCTGGTCCATCTGTGTATCCACCATGTTTCATCCGTGTGTTCCCTGCCGTCACCATCTTGTACTGTCGTCCACCTTGCTTCATGTTTGAGTTCCGGTTCATATTCAGTAGTTTAGTTGTCTCCAGTATAGTTTAGTGTGTTCTCTGTTTCTGTTTTTCCACTGGCGCATTGTGTTCAATAAACCACCTTCACTCCTCCACTACTGCCTGGGATTGGATCCTCATTTATTATTTTTATACGGCTCATCTCACTTGCCGTGACACCTTCATATTGAAGGAAATTTTTCTTTCTCGTGTTCTGGATTTGCTCTTCCTGATTAAAACCGGGATTTCTCCCGGTGAGTTAAGCGCTTTCATTGAACTAGTACCCGCTGACTGTACCTTTTTTAATGTTCCGAGAGCTTCTGGTCGCGGAGGAGGGCTTGCTGCTGTTTTTAAGGCTCATTTGGACTTGAAGCAGCTTTTCCCTTTATCTCGCTACACCAGTTTTGAACTCTGTGTAAACTGGGCCACTCACCTTCGTTGTTATGTGCGATTGTTTATCGGCCCCCGAAATAAACCAAGGTGTTCTTATCCGAGTTCTCGGAATTCCTTGCTTATTGTGCATCACGGTATGTCCAGATCCTCCTGCTTGGTGATTTTAACATACAGGTTTGCTGTCCGGGGAAGCTCCTGGCCAAGGACTTCCTTACCTTAGTGAACTCTTTTTTTTTTTTTTTTTTTTTTTTTTGCCTGTCCCGTTTGGTTCTTTTGCCATCAGAATTATTGTCTAAAGGCGAAGAAAGATGCCCAACGGATTTACTTTACCAAATTGACCATCCCAGCCTTGCCGTAATGGTCTATTTGATTCACCTTTTATTGTTTATTTTATTTATTTTTTATTTTCACTTGCTAGATATGGGACAGACTTGAATGAGGAAAAGAAAAGGGAGAAAGGAAGAGGGGGAAAAACAGCGGAGAAGAGGGACGGGGATAAAGGGCAAAAAAACAAAAACCAACTAAATAAGCAGACAAAAAAATACATATATCACTCACCTGGATCACCTGTTGAGAAAGAAAAAAGAAAAGAAGCAGAAGAAAATGAGAGCAATACAATAAACAACATCGCGATGATATATGGGAATATAACTGTAAATACTAAATATTAAACATTATTGTGCAGCATGTAATATTGACAGTGCAGTGTGCTTTGAGGTAGGAGCCAAAAAGGGTGTAGTTTGCGTGTGTGATCACCCGTGTGTACACCTGTGAGCATGGACGCGCTTGTTTTTAAAAGGTTCCTTCATGTAATGATCTGCTAGAGGGTGTAGGGGGGCCACAGCCCCGTCCACCAGGGCATGAAGCAGGTATGGAAGAGATCAAAACTCCAGACATCCAGAGGCCCTCAGAACACAAGAGACCAAGGAAGACTAACAGAGGGGCAGCCGTGCCACTGTCCCAGAAAGAGCTGAGGAGAGTCCCAGATGAGGGGTCACTCAGCAGCCGCGGAGCAGAAGCCAGGGGGGGTTGCAGTGATGTGCCCGTGAGCTCCGCCGGCAGCCAGCTGTGCCAGAGTGACCGAGCCCCAGGCCGAGAGGCCGAGGGCACCCCACCCCCGAAGTGGCCCGAGCAAGCCCCAGGCTCCAGGCCCCGACAAGCAGCCACCAAGCAGTGAGCTGGTGTGTACCTGGACGCCCATCCCCAGACACAAAGAACCACCAACTCACCGATGTCTGAGGGCGTCTGCCACCGGCAGGGGAAGTGGTGGGGTAGATAGGCCTCCATACCTTACAGTTCCTGAGATGTCCCCAGAGAGGTGGCGTCTGATACCCGACTTGACATATGGCAAGGCAAGGCAAGGCAAATTTATTTGTATAGCACAATTCAACAACAAGGTGATTCAAAGTGCTTTACAGAGACATTAGAAACAAAAACAAATAAAAAGCATGATTTAAAATTGATTAAAACAAGCAAACAAACAACTAACTAAACACACACATTTCACACCTGTTCGCGCGATCTGAACCCTTATCGTAAGGGGAGCTACCAGTCCTTCTGTGGACGAGCTACTTTCTATTTTAAATTCCCTGAATTTAAAATACTCTCTAGACCCAGTCTAGACCCAGCTGGGGAGCTACCCAGAGCTTTAAACCCACTTAATAAACAAACAAACAAACAAAACAGTATATAAAATCAAAACAGATAAAATCAGAACAGTAGATAAAATCAGTAGTTAATGTAAGTTTTGAAATTTAAGCTTAACAAACAAACAAAACAGTATATAAAATCAAAACAGATAAAATCAGAAATAGATAAGATCAGTAGTTAGTGTAAGTTTTGAAATTTAAGCTTAAAAGTGTGGATTTGGTGCTTTATTCAAATGCAGCTGAGAACAGGTGAGTCTTCAACCTGGATTTAAATAAACTGAGTGTTTCAGCTGATCTGAGGCTTTCTGGGAGTTTGTTCCAGATATAAGGAGCATAAAAGCTGAATGCAGCTTCTCCATGTCTGGTTCTGACTCTGGGAACTGATAAAAGACCGGATCCAGATGACCTGAGGGATCTGGAAGGTTCATACTGGGTCAGGAGGTCACTGATGTATTTTGGTCCTAAACCATTCAGAGCTTTATAGGCCAGCATCAGAACTTTAAAGTCTATCCTCTGACGGACAGGCAGCCAGTGTAAAGACCTCAGAGCTGGACTGATGTGGTCCACTTTTTTGGTCTTAGTGAGGACTCGAGCAGCAGAGTTCTGAATGAGCTGTAGTTGTCTGACTGATTTTTTAGGTAGACCTGTAAAGATGCTGTTACAGTAATCAAGCCTACTAAAAATGAATGCATGGACTAGTTTTTCCAGGTCCTGTTGAGACATCAGATCTTTTATCCTTGAAATATTCTTGAGGTGATAGTAAGCTGATTTGTTATTGTCTTAATGTGTTTTTCTAAGTTTAGGTCTGCATCCATCACTACACCCAAATTTCTCGCCTGGTTTGTGGTTTTTAGATGTATAGATTGAAGTTCTCTGGTGACCTGTAATCGTTTTTCTTTGGCGCCAAAGACTATTACTTCAGTTTTGTTTTTGTTTAGTTGGAGAAAATTGTGGCACAGCCAGTTATTAATTTCCTCAATGCATTTACCAAGAGCCTGTACAGGGCCTCGGTCTCCTGGTGACATCGTGATATATATTTGTGTGTCATCTGCATAGCTGTGGTAGTTTATTTTGTTGTTCTTTATAATCTGTGCCAGTGGGAGCATGTAGATGTTAAACAGAGGGGGTCCCAAGATGGAACCTTGGGGAACTCCACATGTGATACTTGTCTGCTCGGATGTGAAGTTACCTATTGATACAAAGTATTTCCTGTTTTCTAAGTATGTTTTGAACCAGTTTAGTACAGTTCCTGAGAGACCTGTCCAGTTCTCCAGTCGTTTGAGTAATATGTTGTGGTCAACTGTATCAAATGCTGCACTGAGATCCAGCAAAACTAGGACTGACATTTTTCCACTGTCTGTGTTCAGACATATGTCATTAAACACTTTTGTCAGAGCGGTTTCAGTGCTGTGGTTCTGTCTAAAACCTGACTGGAAGGCATCGTAGCAGTTATTCTGTTTTAAGAAGTAATTGAGCTGTTGAGAAACTGCTTTTTCAATGATCTTACTTAAAAATGGGAGATTTGAGATCGGCCTGTAGTTGTTCATTTGTGTCTTGTCAAGATTGTCCTTTTTCAGTATAGGTTTGATTACAGCAGTTTTTAGTGGTTCTGGAAACACACCTGACATTAAGGAAAAGTTGACGATCTGTAACAGGTCTGACTCTAAAGTCTTTGAGACCTTTTTGAAAAAACTTGTTGGCAGGACATCTAAACAGCAAGAGGAGGAGTTCAGTTGACCTAAGATGTCCTCCAGGTCTTTGCTGTTAATCGGGTGAAACTGTTTGATGGTGTTTAAACAGTTTTTCGGTGGACACAGTACATATCCTGGATCTGCTGTTGATGTACCAACTGCTTGTCTAATCTTTGGATTTTGTCTGTGAAGAATTTGGCAAAGTCATTGCAGGCCATGGTTGAATGAAGTTCAGCTGCCACTGGCACAGGAGGGTTTGTTAGCCTGTCAACTGTAGAAAATAAGACCCGAGCATTATGGCTGTTTTTAGTGATGATGTCAGAGAAGTAGGACCTCCTTGCACTCCTCAGTTGTAAATTATAATTGTGAAGTTTCTCTTTATAGATGTCATAATGAACCTGGAGGTTTGTTTTTCTCCATCTGCGCTCAGCTTTCCTACACTCTCTTTTTTCATTTTTCACTAGTGTGGAGTTTCTCCACGGACACAGACAACAGGCACACACAGATACAAACATCCATTCCCACCCTCATGCTCTCATATGCAATTACTCAACACTCACCCAATGTGGAGACAGGCATAAAGAGACGCTGTACACACGATCACACTCCCCAAGCGTACTCTAAGAACCGGGTCTAGGTACCCTTGCCCCTGGAGGGGGAACTGCACCCAGACCCAGGTGGTGTTACCCTTTTCCCTGCGGTGGGGAGAAGCAGACCGCCCCGACTCCGCAGCAGCAGGGAAGCCCCACACTCCAGATCCTAGTCAGACGGCCAACTCCTCCTCCTGGCCCCCAGGCTCCAGCAGATCGCAGAGAACGGGGGTGAGAGAAGACTCCAAACCTCCCTCCACCCGCTCATTGTAGTGTTGATGCATCTGTGTTCTAAGGTGCATTTAAAACCGAGGAGGGCATGGAGCTACCTGCCAAAGAGCAGCAGGTAAGCGAATAACCCCTCCTGATGGCCCTCAGTGTCTACGTGTATTTAAAATTGAGAGGTGGGCAACGACGCCAGGGGTGAGGTGTACACCCTGATGGTGTTTTGGAGTCCGTGTAGCGTGCCCACCCCCAAGATCCTTCATGTATGTGTTATGAAAGTGTGAGTAATGTGAATGTCTAAGTTGTGAGATAAAACTGAGGCACAGGCAGCCAGAAGGGGACAGAGGGGGGGATGCCTCCCTTGCACCCTGGTGACACACCTTTTCCCCAAGGCCCTGCATGTGTGGGTGATTGTGGTGGAGCGGGAAGAGGGAGGCAGCTGGAGATGGGGAGGGAAGGAAGGGAGGGGCAAGTGACCCCTCCCTGGGGCCAGCTCCCCCGCTGACCCCAGTAGGCACCCCCATACTCCGCAACCCGCCAGGGAAAGGGGGACCAGGCCCATCCGGACCGGGGCCCAGAACAGCAGCGCCGCCCGGCCCCACAGAGCCCGGGACAGCCCACTTGACCACACCACAGAGAAAACTGCACCCACCCCGTCATCCACTCATCTTCCAGACTACACAAGACAATAGACGCCCAGGCTGAGATCTTCCTTCACCTCTCCTGTATCTCCCCCTCCTGCAGAGTGAGTTCCTGAAGAGAGGAGAGCTCCTGCAAGGTGTAACAACCTCCCCCACCAGTTGAAGAGCCCCCCAGGTGGCTCGATGCCAAGGCTGGGCCCCCATACACCCACCCGCCCACAACCCCAGCAACATACCAACCATGGCCCCAGCCCAGAGACGGAGCGCCCCCAGAACCTCACGCCTGTCCCGGACCCACCCAGGGGCAGCCAGGCTACCAGGTAGATATATATGTATGTATATGTATGTGTGTTTGTTACTGTAGTTATTACTGCCTGTTACCTGTGGTAATGCAATTTATAATTTATATATTCTGTATTCAGTTATGAAGGCTCTAATTGTTGTTTGCGAGCTGCCGTTTAGATGCTTGTATGTGCCCGGGGCTGTTGATGGGTCTGTATGCAATGATGGGCATAGCTGCGGGAAGTTTATTGTTTTTTTTGTTGATGAGTGAGTATAGGGGTGGGATTTAATAAGTTTTCTTCGTCCCACTCCTTTTTCAGGCAATTTTTGTTTTTTGTTTTGTGCATTTTATGTTCAATATAGGTATTTGTTGTGCCTGAAAATGAACAAATAAATGAATGAATGAATGAAAAAATAAGCCTTTGATCTCTTTAAATCAATGAAAAACTTTTCTTCTAAAACTCTTTATGCTGTTCTCCACCTTTTCCTTAACCAGACCCTTGTACTGCAGGATTAATCTGAATGTCCCAGTCCTGGACCGTTTTTCTTTTTAATCAGGAGGATCCCAGGCCTGATTTCTGTTGATGTAGTAGAAATACTTTTGTTTTATTGTTATTTACTATATTCTCCATAAATAAATATGCATTTAAAGTTGTTTAAAGTTAGTGTTATGTTCATACATAATAAAATTACCTGTAAATAAAATGAGTTCAGTGACAATTAGTGTTTGTTTTAATCAATTTATTCATAACGTGAAACTTCTAAACAAATGCAACACATATAACAATGTAACAAATTATTTAAGTAAAGTTCTTAATGCATAACTCATTTTCCAACTAATCTTTCAAGAACTGAAAACAGTTTGTCCATCCTCTCCCTGCTCTCCTTGTCCTCTCTGATGAGATCTAGCAGCTCATCATCCCTGTCTCTTTTTCTCTTTCTTCCTGTTGTCTGTGGCTGCCACACTTCCTCTTCCTTTCGTTTTGGTCACCCACTGCTGCACTTGGCCCTGAAGTGTCCTCAGGGAGAGATGAAATTAGGACAGCAGACAGATAGAAGGCCTCTATCCTATCACATCATCCATGAGGGCAAACCAGGGCCAAGTAGGAGCAGTGGGCTTCCCACTGATTCCCTCTCCTGACCCTGTATACTTGCAATCCTAAAGGCAGAGGAAATCAAAAATGTCAGTAGACAAATAAAAACAAAACAACAACTCTTAGTGATTGTACATATATTAACTTGTGTTCTTAACAATTATCTTCTTGATAATTCTATTCGCCTGCCCCAACATATAAGACAATACTGTCAATCAATATGATGTGCAATTCAGACATTGAAATAAGTGACTACATGTTATATAAGCTGTTTAATCATAGTGTACATCTGGTCTCAGGATGTCATTACATTCACCATTCTAACAATTTGTACAGAAAAGAAAAGAAGTCATTTTAATTTTCTGCTCTTCATGGAATACATTACAGTAGGACTCGGAGCTCGCTCAACTGATTTCTCTTGCAGACTTTAAAAGATGCGTAAATGATTTGGTGAATTATTACTGGGAGCATGTTTTTGTTTTTAATATCACTGTCTAAACATTAGACAATTAAACTGTTTTATTGTTTCTGACACGGTGACCTAAGAAGAGGCAGGGCTCGAATGCAGGGCTCCAAGTGATGACAATGCTTTTTTTTTATTTAAATTTTTTTTTTTACAGTGAATATTAATTCAGAGAGGTCAACACCATTTTGTCAGGTCTCTTTGTCTGATGTGAAGTGGTGAGCTGGTTCTGGTTACAATTTCTGAGTGGACTATTATCTGTTTGAACATTGTGGAAGCCCAGTCTTTACACAATTCTGGGCACAAGGACAGGCAGGTAAGAATTACTTGTCAAACAGTGAAAAAAGGAGACGGGCTTCACTAACTGTTAGTTATGCAACAATCCAGCAAACACTGGTCCTCTGTTGCTTCTCTTTAAAGCTGCCCAAACAAGATCATCAGGAGCAGGTGCATGATCGTTGCCAGGCGTGTTAGCCAGAATGCAGGAAACCACTCAGGTTTCAACAATTCAGATTTGATTTGACACACACACACACACACCAAAAAAAACCCCAAAATGGCAGGTCGCACAGCAAAAACTGAGGGACCATGACAGTTTCTTTTAATTGTTTTATATTCTATATTTTCAGTGGAGAAATACAGCAGCTTGCAAAAGTATTCGCCCCCCTTGAATTTTCCCACATTTTGTCACATTACAGCCACAAACATGAATCAATTTTATTGGAATTCCATGTGAAAGACCCATACCAAGTGGTGCACACGTGAGAAGTGGAACGAAAATCATACATGATTCCAAACATTTTTTACAAATAAATAACTGAAAAGTGGGGTGTGCGTAATTATTCAGCCCCCTTTGGTCTGAGTGCAGTCAGTTGCCCATAGACATTGCCTGATGAGTGGTAATGACTAAATAGAGTGCACCTGTGTGTAATCTAATGTCAGTACAAATACAGCTGCTCTGTGATGGCCTCAGAGGTTGTCTAAGAGAATATTGGGAGCAACAACAGCAAGAAGTCCAAAGAACACACCAGACAGGTAGACCCAGATCAACAATGTTTGCAAAGAGTGACAAGTGAATCTTTAAGATCACAGAATTATTTCTCCCAATTTACTTTTGTCAAAGTAGAAGTTATTGCTTTTATTAACTCAATGGTAATTAAATGGTACTCAGTAGTTTGTATGACCCCCGTGTGCTTGTATGGATGCCTGACAACATTGTGACATGCTCATATTGCGATATCATATGGTGTACTGGGGGATATCCTCACAGATCTGGACTAGGACCTAGCTGACCTCCTAGAAAATTTAAATTATAACCTACTGGTTTTGGATGGACCAAAACGTAATGTCCCAGAAGTGTTTTATTGGATTTAGGACAGGTGAGGGTGGAGACCAGCCAATGGTATTAATTTGTTGATCCATCAGGGACTTCCAGCATACTCTCACCACATGAGACCAGGCATTGTTGTGCACCAGGAGCTACCCAGGAACGATTAACACAATATAGTGTCTGACAGTGTGTCTAATGATTTCATCCTACCTAATGGGAGTCGGGTTAGTGGTCAGTTATGGTCTATCCATGCACAGACCTCTACAAGCTAGGCAATGGTATCTTATTTAATGCTGAATGATGTTACAGGCACTGTAATGGCCTCTCCAGACACTTTCATGTCTGTCATATGTGCTTAACCTCAAAACATCTGTGAATAGCACAAGAAGCCAATGGATGTAATTTTGTAGGGCACCATGAGTGCAGCCTGTTCCTCTTTGCACAAAGGAGAATATACCAGTCTTGCTGATGGGTTAATGCCCTGTCCAGCTCTTCTAGAGTTACTGCTTGTGTCCTGCAATGGCTCTCCTCTATCCTAGAGAAGTTGGATTTCTTGTGCAACTTCTGTAGGGTCCAAATTATCAGCCTCCACCTGAAAAGCCATTCCTGTTTTGGGGATCGCCTCATTGTTGCCCCTCTAGTGTACATATTGTCAATTTCTTTAACACCAAGAAGCTGATACTGATTAAAGACTTTTCCTCCTGGGATCTTTGTTGTGGTCAGTTTTTTCTTTTTCTTCTTCCGGAGGTGCCCCAAGTTTTTCCACCATAGTACATTCCCTCAAGACTATTCCAATAGTTTTTGCAGTCTCCTCCCTGGAATTTGCTGAAATCTATTTGCTCTTACACTAAGGCTATGATTATTGTTCTTTTATTGAACTGAGGGCTGTTATTCTCTGACTAATTAAAAAAAAAATGCAGCAAAAATGCAGTGGAGGAATTTAGAATACTGAACAGGCCAAGCACAATGGTTGCAGGCGGCGCTGATGAAATGTGTAATTACATTTTTAGAGAAGTCACATCAGGTTACAGTATAGGTTTCAGAGGGGTTTGTGGTTACAATGCTCCTGAAGCATAGATTTAACTCTGAAGCACAGAATGAAAACAGAAAAATGATGTCCACGCTACCTAGTACCTTCTTGGTGGGATTGCACACAAAGAGATGGAGACTAATGAGACAATTATATCAATACTACCTTAGCCCACTGTTATGAAAAGTAGCAAAGTAACGTTACATGATATAGCAGCTAACTCTTGTCAATGAGCAAAGACACGACTTATCAGCAATACATTGCTGTGGTGCCTGGGTTGGCTTCACTGTTGTATAGTGGTAGAAATTGAAGTTGGGTCATCCATCTTTAATTTAGAAATTGGTATGGATGTTTAGCAGCAAAATATATTTAGGCCGACTAAAATTCCCCTTAGCTAAACTGTGGGCTGTATTTAAGATAAAGATAGTATAAAGATTCCTTTGCTCCTTTACTGCGGCAATGTACAGTGGAATTGGGGCAGAGCTGACATTTCAACAGACTAGCATATACATTTTTACTTGCTTACACTCATCATCCATTCTTTGGAATTAAATAATAGTACAACAAAATAGCAAATATAATAGAATAACAAAAATAAAATAGCAAGCAAAATAGTGAGTGTAATAAAATAAATTAAAATAGCAAATATAAAGTATAAAGACATATAAATACAGTTCTGCTAAAAGGACATTGCACTTGTCAAAATGGACTGATTCTTATATAGTGCTTTTCTACTCAAAGCACTGTATACAACATGCCTCATTCACCCATCCACACCCACTCATACAAGCACGTCCTTCTATACTTAAGTGCAATCTAAGCCTTCACACACATTCACACTCTGATGGACGCATCGGAGAGCAACTTGGGGTTAGTATCTTGCCTAAGGATACTTGACATGCAGACTGGGGAAGCCAGGGATTGAACCACCAACCTTAGTGTTCAATGTTCTGATGGCCCAGGAAAAAAAAGCTGTTTCTCAGCCTGGCTGTCCTGCTTTTGAAGCACCTGTACCTCCTACAAGAGGGCAAGAGTGCTGGTGATAATGTCCTCCAGAGAGGGTAAGGAACAGTCCACGATCCTTTTTTCTGTCTTAATGATCTTCTGCAGGTTCTTCTTGTCTACCACTGAGCAATTAGCATACCAAGCTGAAATACAGTTGGTGAGGAGACTATGGTGATGTGTTAAAAAGCTACTAACAGTCTCTTCTCCAGATGGTTCCTTCTCAGGATACCAAGGAAGAGGACTCTATGTTGGGCTTATAACCACTGCATTGGTGTTAGTGGTGCATATTAGTGTCCATGAAACTAGACTCACGTCAGTTTTCCTACAGGGCAAACCGATGAAAAACTAGGTTATGTGGGAGACAGACCTTTATGTGTTGTAGGATAAGACTCTCAAATCATTTCATGACTGCATACCTTAAGGCAATGGGTCTGTAGTTATAGAGACTTTTTGGGGCAGATGACTTTGGCACATGACTGATGGTTATTGTCTTCGGGCCAAGCTGGTCAGCACAGGGACGAAGTACTTTACCAAGTACGCCATCCAGGCCAGCAGCTTTCCTGATGTTCACAGTTTTTAGCACCTGACTCACCTGGTGTTCCTGGAGGATGAGAGAGCAGTGGCTGGTGAACACTGAAAGCAGCTCAGCTGTGTCAGGGAACTTTGCCTCAAAGGGAGAGAAGGAGGTATTAAATTCTTCTGCCAGCGTGGAATCAGTGGGGTGTGGAGCCTTGTTTGTAGTAGTAGTTGGAAATGCTATGTAGTCTCTGCCACACCAGCTTCAGTTTGTTGTTGGTGGGGGGTTCTTCCACCTTCCTTTTGGGAGCCTCTTTTGCAGCCTTGATTCCTCACCACAGCTCCGCCCTTGCCACACTGTACTGAGTTTTCTCCCCTGACTTGAAGGCAAGGCAAGGCAAGTTTATTTGTATAGCACAATTCAACAACAAGGTGATTCAAAGTGCTTTACAGAGACATTAGAAACAAGAACAAATAAAAAGCATGATTTAAAATTGATTAAAACAAGCAAATAAACTAACTAATTAACAAACAAACAAACAAACAAACAAACAACAGTATATAAAATCAAAACAGATAAAATCAGAACAGTAGATAAAATCAGTAGTTAAATGTAAGTTTTGAAATTTAAGCTTAAAGTGTGGATTTGGTGCTTTATTCAAATGCAGCTGAGAATAGGTGGGTCTTCAACCTGGATTTAAATAAACTGAGTGTTTCAGCTGATTTGAGGCTTTCTGGGAGTTTGTTCCAGATATAAGGAGCATAAAAGCTGAATGCAGCTTCTCCGTGTCTGGTTCTGACTCTGGGAACTGATAAAAGACCGGATCCAGATGACCTGAGGGATCTGGATGGTTCATACTGGGTCAGGAGGTCATTGATGTATTTTGGTCCTAAACCATTCAGAGCTTTATAGGCCAGCATCAGAACTTTAAAGTCTATCCTCTGACGGACAGGCAGCCAGTGTAAGGACCTCAGAGCTGGACTGATGTGGTCCACTTTTTTGGTCTTAGTGAGGACTCGAGCAGCAGAGTTCTGAATGAGCTGTAGTTGTCTGACTGATTTTTTAGGTAGACCTGTAAAGATGCTGTTACAGTAATCAAGCCTACTAAAGATGAATGCATGGACTAGTTTTTCCAGGTCCTGTTGAGACATCAGATCTTTTATCCTTGATATATTCTTGAGGTGATAGTAAGCTGACTTTGTTATTGTCTTAATGTGTTTTTCTAAGTTTAGGTCTGCATCCATCACTACACCCAAATTTCTCGCCTGGTTTGTGGTTTTTAGATGTATAGATTGAAGTTCTCTGGTGACCTGTAATCGTTTTTCTTTGGCGCCAAAGACTATTACCTCAGTTTTGTTTTTGTTTAGCTGGAGAAAATTGTGGCACAACCAGTCATTGATTTCCTCAATGCATTTACCAAGAGCCTGTACAGGGCCTCGGCCTCCTGGTGACATTGTGATATATATTTGTGTGTCATCTGCATAGCTGTGGTAGTTTATTTTGTTGTTCTTTATAATCTGTGCCAGTGGGAGCATGTAAATGTTAAACAGAAGGGGTCCCAAGATGGAACCTTGGGCAACTCCACATGTGATACTTGTCTGCTCAGATGTGAAGTTACCTATTGATACAAAGTATTTCCTGTTTTCTAAGTATGTTTTGAACCAGTTTAGTACAGTTCCTGAGAGACCTGTCCAGTTCTCCAGTCGTTTGAGTAATATGTTGTGGTCAACTGTATCAAATGCTGCACTGAGATCCAGTAAAACTAGGACTGACATTTTTCCACTGTCTGTATTCAGACATATGTCATTAAACACTTTGGTCAGAGCGGTTTCAGTGCTGTGGTTCTGTCTAAAACCTGACTGGAAGGCATCGTAGCAATTATTCTGTTTTAAGAAGTAATTGAGCTGTTGAGAAACTGCTTTTTCAATGATCTTACTTAAAAACGGGAGATTTGAGATCGGCCTGTAGTTGTTCATTTGTGTCTTGTCAAGATTGTCCTTTTTCAGTATAGGTTTGATTACAGCAGTTTTTAGTGATTCTGGAAACACGCCTGATATTAAAGAAAAGTTGACGATCTGTAACAGGTCTGACTCTAAAGTCTTTGAGACCTTTTTGAAAAAACTTGTTGGCAGGACATCTAAACAGCAGGAGGAGGAGTTCAGTTGACCTAAGATGTCCTCCAGGTCTTTGCTGTTAATAGGTTGAAACTGTTTCATGGTGTTTAAGCAGTTTTTTGGTGGACACAGTACATATCCTGGATCTGCTGTTGATGTACCAATTGCTTGTCTAATCTTTTGGATTTTTTCTGTGAAGAATTTGGCAAAGTCATTGCAGGCCATGGTCGAATGAAGTTCAGCTGCCACTGACACAGGAGGGTTTGTTAGCCTGTCAACTGTAGAAAATAAGACCCGAGCATTATGGCTGTTTTTAGTGATGATGTCAGAGAAGTAGGACCTCCTTGCATTCCTCAGTTGTAAATTATAATTGTGAAGTTTCTCTTTATAAATGTCATAATGAACCTGGAGGTTTGTTTTTCTCCATCTGCGCTCAGCTTTCCTACACTCTCTTTTTTCATTTTTCACTAGTGTGGAGTTTCTCCATGGAGACTTTTTCCTTCCAGAGATAACCTTCACCTTAATGGGAGCAATAGTGTCCATTACATTTAACATGTTAGCATTGAAGCTATTGACGAGCTCATTGACTGACCCTCTGGGCAGGTCAGGTGTTAATGGGAAGACCTGGTTAAAAATTGCACTACTGTGTTCAGTTATACACCGTTTTGTGATCACTGTTGTTGATATATTTGTGTGGGCTGAGATTTTACTTTCAAAGAAAACACAGTAATGATCAGATAAGCCCACATCAGACACAGTAACCTTTGAAATGCTCAGGCCTTTGGAGATCAGTAGGTCAAGAGTGTGTCCTCTATTATGTGTGGCCTCTGTTACATGCTGAGTCAGCCCAAAGTTGCCCAGAGTGTTACTCAGGTCTTTAGTCCCTTTGTCCTGAGGGTTGTCCACATGGATGTTAAAATCCCCAGCAATAATTACACAGTCAAAATCAACACAGATCACAGACAGCAGTTCACTGAGGTCATTAAAAAAGTCTGTGCAGTATTTGGGAGGCCTGTAAACATTAAGAAACACAACTTTGGATGGGGCCTTCAGCTGTAAAGCCACATATTCAAAAGACTGAAAACTTCCAGGAGATAGCTGCTTACATTGAAATGATTCATTAAATAAGACAGCGACCCCTCCTCCTCTCCTGCTCACCCTGGCCTCACTGATAAAACTGTAGTTAGGAGGGGTCGTCTCGATGAGAACAGCTCCACTGTTACTTTGGTCCAACCAAGTTTCAGTTAAAAACATAAAATCAAGGCTGTGCTCAGTGATTAAATCATTAATTAAAAATGTTTTCCCAGCTAGAGATCTAATGTTTAATAAAGCCAACTTAAGTGTTTTAGAGGTATTACTTGTCCCCTCGTGTTTGGGAGCAGTCTGTGGCACACGAGGTATGTTTACTATGTTTAAAGATCTTTTAGAGTGCAGCTCTCTGTGTTTTGACCAGGCCACATGTCTCCTGTCACCTAAAAGTACAGAAATTTTAAAACCTTCTAGTAAACAGGGTCCCAGCTTCTCCTGGGAAAAGTCATCACTGCCATAATCCTCACAGCACAACTAAACATTCAGACCATAATTCTCCTTGCTACAACTGCTGGACAGGACACACACACACACACACACACACACGTGCAAAGAAAACATGGACTAGAGCTACTGATAGCAAGCAAGCACGGCATTCATGACTGCAGTGTAATATTCATCACAGAATCTTGGCAAAAACCAATACTGGACTCGCCTGCTCAGCTTGCTGGCCACATCATGCACCGTCTTGACAGAGATAAAAGCACAGGTAATACCAGAGGACGGGTCTCTGTAAGCTGAAGGCTTAGTTCTGTTTCTTCAGGAGAGTCTGGTCATCCAAGGTGATCCAAGATTTTTGGTTTGAAGAGACCAAAAAACATTTGTCCACTGTCATGTTGTCAGTGTAGCTCTTTATGTAGAACTCCCGAAGGTCAAAGTAATCAAAAGTACTCCACTCAGTGCTCTCAAAGCAGTCTTGCAGCTGGGAGAGTGCTCCTTCAGGCCAGGTTATGGCAGTTTTGGATGTCTTCCTGCGGGAGATGTATGCTAGTAAAAGAAGCAGTGATAGGTGATCTGACAGTCCCTGGTGAGGGACGGGTACAGTCTTGTAGGCTTGTTTAATATTTGAATACATGTGATCCAATATATTCTTCTCTCTGGTGGAGGACTGTAGATTTTGTAAAAAGTGATTCATTACGGGGTTAAGACAAGCCTGTTTGAAGTCCTCGGCGAAAATAAAAGCTCTCTCAGTATAGGCCTATTATGATTTACAGCTGGAAGAGTGCCATGCTAAAATTAGCATCAGGTGGTATATATTGCAGTGATGATCACTACTCTGAGCTGTCCAAGTCAACATAGATACAGAGACCCCTCCTCTGGTATTACCTGTGCTTTTATCTCTGTCAAGACGGTGCATGATGTGGCCAGCAAGCTGAGCAGGCGAGTCCAGTATTGGTGAGTTTTTGCCAAGATTCTGTGATGAATATTACACTGCAGTCATGAATGCCGTGCTTGCTTGCTATCAGTAGCTCTAGTCCATGTTTTCTTTGCACGTGTGTGTGTGTGTGTGTGTGTGTCCTGTCCAGCAGTTGTAGCAAGGAGAATTATGGTCTGAATGTTTAGTTGTGCCAAACATATTTGTTTTCCCAAGAGGGGCACCGTAGACTCTTTGTAGATTCCTCTTGTTAATAGTTTTGTTTTATTTATTTATTCTATTATTCATATTATTGTCTTGTGGATGTAATGGTGCAGCAGACAGGGGGTAAAGGCCAGATTGGTGAAAGATAAGACAGGAGATCAGAGAAAGGGAAGAAAACAAAAGAGAAAAGAATGGGGGTGGGGGAAAGTTGAGGGAGAAGTAAATGGATACGCTGGTGCTCACACTGAAAATGCTATGTCCAGATAAAAAGAATACACTTTCTGGAATGTGATGTAGGTTATTTTGGCTGAAGGCCCCTTAAGATCCCATGTGGGTCTTGCTATAATAGGAACAGCGTGGCAGACATTACCCTGGAATTAAATCTTAAAACTCAGATGGTGTCAGGAATTTGCAGCTGTTACAGAAACTTACAGGCAGCATGGTGTATTTTATTTTACTTTGCAGAAGCGGGGGGGTTATAATTAACCTCCTTGGTGTGGGAAATTCTATTACAAGCTCCTATTCTGCCATGCAAAGTCTGATGTGGGGAGATGTCACAGGCTGTCAAGCAGAAAGTCAGGGCTGTCTGCATTTTAAACCAAACTTCCAATTTTCTTCTCCTATCTTTCTTCATTCTCACTGAAGCTGGAAATTGAGTATGGCACACTTATGTGGAGAGGGAGGGAGGGGAATAAAAGGTAAGCCATATTTCAGGACTTTAACGAGCTATTTATTTAGTCTGTATTATCTGTAAGTTAGTGTGGACAGAGCAGTAAATGTTCTGTTTACTTGTTGTGGAATAACTGGTCATTCATACTTCATTTGAATTATTATTCAAAGCTGGATGTGTAACTCATTGAATGTGGTTAATTCAAAGTAAAATACTTAAGTATTAATTAGTATTAATGTTTATGCATTTCATGCATTTCGTGTATTTTTAACATTTTGAATTTTGAATCTCCCATTTTTTACAGCTGTTTTTCTCTTTCAAAATGCATTTTGAGTTCTTGTGTTTTGATGTCATTCTTGTATTATTGTGTTTAATGAAAACCTGTAGCTTGGAAACATCTTGGGGCTTAGATGCCATCAGAGGTTGGATGGTTGACAACTTTCTTCAGCTTAATGAGGAGAAAACAGAAGTCCTTGTTTGTGGTCCTGAAAAATTTGTACCTAGGGTTATGGAAAATTTAGATCCTCTTGCTACATTGCCAGACCTTCTATCAGGAACCTTGGTGAGACTTTTGACTAAACTCTGACTTTGGATGCTCATGCTAAATCTGTGGTCTGCTCCTGTTTTTATCACTTGAGAAATATTGCTAAGCTGAGTCCCATCGTGTCACGCTCAGAACTGGATATTGTCACACATCCATTTGTTTCATCTCGTTTTGGATTATTGTAATTCTTTCTTCACTTGTTTATGTAAAGGCTCCTTAGAACGTCTCTAGGTTGTTCAGAATGCTGCTGCAACGCTTCTGACCAAGTCTTCCAAGTACTTGCATGTCACACCCTGCTGATCAAGCTGCACTGGGTCCCCATTAAATTCATAGTCCACTTTAAGATTCTGACTTTCACATTTTGAGCTCTGCATGGACAAGCACCAACATACATCAGAGATCTTTTACATCCGCTTGCTGGTTGTCCATCATACAAGGCTGAAAACAAAAGGTGACAGACCTTTTGTAATAGTGGCCCCCAGACTGTGGAACTCTCTCCCTTTGAGCTTGAGACTCTGTGGACTCAGGCTTCTCTTTGAAAAAAATAGCTAACTAAAAACGAATCTTTTTAAACTTGCTTTTGGTTAATTTCTGTTTTTGTTTTAGCTTCTGTGAAGCACTTTGATTTTGATCTTGAAAGGTGCTATACAAATAAAATTTTACTTACTTACTTTACTTACCTAAAATGAAAAATTTGATAAACTTGGATTTTGACTGGTTAATAAGGTACAATGGCCACATCTTTTATATAAACCCAGCCACCAAAAAATATAAATGTCACGGTCCTGTTTTTTGATCATTAATATGCAAATTGGCCTGACCATTGATAAATGATCATTGATCATCGATCACGGACCATTGATCAATGGCCAATAACAACCATTCACAGAGAGTTGTGGAATAGCTGCAATCACAGCATTGTAAGATGGCGAAAGATGTACCCTTAGGCTCCTTCCTCGTTTCAGTCGTTCCCTTTTCACATCAATGACCTATTAACTCCCCGCTCAAACCAGTGTTCCTCCCTGCCAAGGGTGTGTACATCCTGATCATTGAAAGAGCGTTCACTGGCATGTAGGTGTGACTAAACAGCAGAGTCCTGGCCTGTCGAGTTAGCTCTTCAGTGTTGTGCCATCCACTTAGCAAGAGGCTGTTTGGTTTCCCCGATGTTAATAAATCCTCCTGACACTTAATGGTGTACACTATATTACTCTATGTCGGGGGACCTGATCTTTGGGGTGGACCAATTTTTGGTGCATCATGTTTTGGAGTTTAAAAGCCACAGAGAGACAGTATTTAGAAAAAAATCCATCTCAACTGTTCCGATACTCCTAACACATAAGGGGTCACTTTGGGTTTTTGCTTAGACAGCAGTTGTCTTTCTTTTCTCTTAGATCGCCTGGAGCTTTCCATAGGTGCCTTCCCAGCTTTGACAAATGTCCAGCTGGGATAACCATATTTACTCAGGGCCTTCTTGATATGATGTTCTTCCAGAGCTCTAGAGTGCGACCAATTTGGTCGCAAATGCAACCAATTCTTTCAATGGTGCGACCGTGGCTCAGGGGGTTGGGAGTTGCCGATGCGATCCCGGTTCGATCTCTGTCCTGGTCGTTGTGTCCTTGGGCAAGACACTTTACCCTACTTGCCTACTGGTGTTGGCCAGAGGGGCCGATGGCGCGATATGGCATGTGTATGAATGTGAGAGTGAATGAATAGTGGCATTGTAAAGCGCTTTGGGTGCCTAGAAGAGCGCTATATAAATCCAATCCATTATTATTATTATTATTAAAGAAAATCTTAAGTCGCACCGGTGCGACCAACTGTTTGACTGACAAAAAAAGTCTCTGCAACTCTGAAAGTCTCCGTGTAGTCAACAACAGACACACATTATGCCCCTATCGTGGTCTAAACCAATCAGAGATAGTCAGGGGCGGGACCTCTCTGATTGGCCGTGGTCCAGTTGAACGTGCAGGTGGATAGAGAGTAGTTTTGGGATTTCTGGCTCTTTTTAGAGAACCGGCTCTTTCGGCTCGGCTCACTAAAAAGAGCCGGCTCTGTCGGCTCCCAACCGGCTCTTCAGGTTGTTTTGTTGCTTTAATTAATTTGTTATTAACAACAATATAAAATTATGCACAAAAGGAATTACTAATGTAAAAAAAAAAAACAACGTTTTTATTTATATGTTTATATATAAATATATACGGTGGCCCCTGGAGACAAAGCACGTACAAACTCCAAAACACATTTCTAGCGTTAACTGAACTTCCAAAACAGAGCTACCTAGATCACTTAAATTAGACAATTGAAAGCATATGTGTATTGTTTGTGTATTTATACACAAGCACTCATATATATATACTCAAATAATAAAAAAAAAAAAAAGTTCATTTACCTGTTACTACCACACACCAGATCCGGTCGTTGGTACTTCCTGGCTTGTGTAGCCACTAGGTAACAAAGCTCAACACTGCCCCCTAGCATCCTGGAGCACTTCTGTTGTGTTTTGTACGTGTTTTGGAGTTCGTACATGTTTTATCTCTAGGGGCCACCGTAAATATACTTTTATTTATTCACTCCACATAAAATGTAATAAATAAATCATATAATACAAGAAACAACTATTTACATTTCAACTTTTAACTATTTAAATTTTCAGCTTTTTCCTTTAAATTTGTTTAAAAGTGAAACAACACAAAACACTGCAAACCACAACGCAATTAAATATAATTTAAAATATGAAAACAAAAAGATGCACATTCTCTGTCATATGGGCCTGCATGAATAAACTTTCTGAATCCTTTATCATCCACAACTGAAAATAGTTGTGTATGATTACTATACCTTTCTAATGTGACGTTGTTGTCCCTGGCTCTCTTTCTCTCGGTTTCCCTCCTGCTCTGTTCCTGTGCTACTGCAAATGTAACTACCGCCCCTCCCCCCTCTGCTCAGCGCAAGCACAAGGCTCACGTGCGGAGTGAAGCGGGGGAGAAAGTGTGAGAGAGAGGGTGAGAGAAAGAGAAGGAAAAAAAGAAAAAAAAAAAACACAGTTCCCAATAAGGAGCTGGCTTGTCTCATTCACTTCAGAGTCGGCTCTGAGAGCCGTTTCGTTCGCGACCCACACATCACTAATACAGTGAGTGGAGAATTATTAGGCAAATGAGTATTTTGTCCACATCATCCTCTTCATGCATGTTGTCTTACTCCAAGCTGTATAGGCTCGAAAGCCTACTACCAATTAAGCATATTAGGTGATGTGCATCTCTGTAATGAGAAGGGGTGTGGTCTAATGACATCAACACCCTATATCAGGTGTGCATAATTATTAGGCAACGTCCTTTCCTTTGGCAAAATGGGTCAAAAGAAGAACTTGACAGGCTCAGAAAAGTCAAAAATAGTGAGATATCTTGCAGAGGGATGCAGCAGTCTCAAAATTGCAAAGCTTCTGAAGCGTGATCATCGAACAATCAAGCGTTTCATTCAAAATAGTCAACAGGCTCGCAAGAAGCGTGTGGAAAAACCAAGGCGCAAAATAACTGCCCATGAACTGAGAAAAGTCAAGCGTGCAGCTGCCAAGATGCCACTTGCCACCAGTTTGGCCATATTTCAGAGCTGCAACATCACTGGAGTGCCCAAAAGCACAAGGTGTGCAATACTCAGAGACATGGCCAAGGTAAGAAAGGCTGAAAGACGACCACCACTGAACAAGACACACAAGGTGAAACGTCAAGACTGGGCCAAGAAATATCTCAAGACTGATTTTTCTAAGGTTTTATGGACTGATGAAATGAGAGTGAGTCTTGATGGGCCAGATGGATGGGCCCGTGGCTGGATTGGTAAAGGGCAGAGAGCTCCAGTCCGACTCAGACGCCAGCAAGGTGGAGGTGGAGTACTGGTTTGGGCTGGTATCATCAAAGATGAGCTTGTGGGGCCTTTTCGGGTTGAGGATGGAGTCAAGCTCAACTCCCAGTCCTACTGCCAGTTTCTGGAAGACACCTTCTTCAAGCAGTGGTACAGGAAGAAGTCTGCATCCCAGGGGCGGAGCGTGGGGGTGGCTTACTGGGCTTAAGCCCGAGTTGTTTTGTCAGAAGCCCGGGGTATTTTGGAGTGTAATTTTTTCATAGTTAGATGTCTGGCTGACAACTGTATAAAACAAAAAGTACACACAATATTCGAAGCGCACAGTGCACACTGTGGGAATTTACGACTGTGCGTGAATCCCCCCCTGATATTGGTATGATCCGAGCTCAGGCACTAAGCGACTGAGCGAGGGGGCGGGGCAGCTGCTACCTGTGTGCGCTGTTGGAGAAACGGAGCCAGCCATACTAAGGAGAGCCTAAGTTTGACCAGGTACCAAAGCAAATCATTCGTACTGTACAAATAATGTAAATATGACGGTGCATCACGAAAGATTGATATTAAACTGATCACTTGACCCATATTACGTTACTTGCTCTTCAAGTGAATCAACAAATGGCGAAATGAAAAGCCGAACAAATGCTATTTTTTTTTTAGAGTCTTAGCTTACGTGTGTTTATTTCATATTTTCAGTTCTTACCCTCCCCGACTAAATCGGTTTCAGTTATGTACTGAAATATAAGAATGGACATTCGAGGCTTCTTTCAAAGAAAAAACTCAGGTAAATGTTATTTTATATATTATGCTTTGTATGTTGTTCAGTATATTTCTATGCAAAACAAGAGGGATTTGAGTACACAGCAGGATATTCACATTTGTAACCAGATATTTACATACACTTTAGGGAGAAAACATTTTTACTGTACAACATCAATTTAGAGTAAACTTTTGTTTTAGAAAAATATTGAAATATCTTTTGAATTAGTTAAATGTCAGAATAAAGAGAGACAGAGCTTTCTGTTTTTTATCACTTTCATCAAATTTAGGAGTACATGTACACTAAGTTTATTGTTAATTAATAAGAAACTCCAGACGATTCCATTCTGAGCTGAAGAAGCTTCTGATAGGTTAGTAGAGTCCATGTGAGTAAATTGGTGGCACAGCTGTGGATGCATATAAGGCAAAACACAGAGCCTGTTTCTTTGACATGGGAAAATCAAGAGATGTCAACCAAAACACCAGGAAAAGAACTGTGGAGCTCCATAAGTGTGGCTCAATTTGAATACAATTTGGTGCCATTTACAATTAAGAAATACAGATAGTTTCTCTCTTTACTCTTAAAGTTAACAAATATGGTTTTTATATTTATCAATCTAAAAAATAAACATTTAGTCTGATTTGATGTTACAATTAAAAAAGTGTTTGTGTTTTGATCTGAAGAGTACATAAATATCTGGTTTCAACTGTATATTTCATGATTGTCAGCACAGAGAGAGAGAGAGGAACAGAGAGAGAGAGAGAGGAACAGAGAGGGAGAGAGAGGAGAATGAGGACAGAACAGAGATGGAATAAGAGCAGGTGAGACAGACATGTTAGTCAAATGGTTATTTACCAAAAGTATCACCGTATCACAGGTCCTCATGTATCTCGTACCTAGTGTTTCTTTTTAGGTTTGCTATTTTTCAAATTCTATATTTATTAAGTTATGCAGGCTTGTTTGCACAACAAGGCTAAATAATTATATAAACTTTTCTCAATCTAAATAGTGGACTTTGGTAGAATTAAAAAATAAGTGTAGTGCAGGTCTATGATGATTTTTAGTGCTACTATCATCTAGTTCTGATTCTGGTTCTGTCTTGGTTAAGTCCTAAGTAGTGATGAGTTTGAACTGTTGTAGTCCTGTTTTAATTCCGGATCAGTTCTGGGTCTGGTTGAATTGGGGTTTAGTCCCTGTGTCTTGATACAGCCCCGACTTTGTTCTGCCTTGCTGCTTAATTAAAAAACTAGTTTAAGGTGTCCTGCATGTGTGACATATATTTTTCCCTATATGAAGTCATTCTTTTTTGAACAAAACTCAAAACAGAGCCTATTAATCTTTCAGTCATTTCTACCCCCCCCCCCCCAAAAAAAATACCACATGCATACTACCCTTTAGGGCTAAGCCCCGGGTGTTTCAAATGTCTGGCTCCGCCTCTGCTGCATCCTTCAAGAAAACCATGATTTTCATGCAGGACAATGCTCCATCACACGCGTCCAAGTGTTCCACAGCGTGGCTGGCAAGAAAGGGTATGAAAGAAGAAAAACTAATGACATGGCCTCCTTGTTCACCTGATCTGAACCCCATTGAGAACCTGTGGTCCATCATCAAATGTGAGATTTACAAGGAGGGAAAACAGTACACCTCTCTGAACAGTGTCTGGGAGGCTGTGGTTGCTGCTGCACGCAATGTTGATGGTGAACAGATCAAAACACTGACAGAATCCATGGATGGCAGGCTTTTGAGTGTCCTTGCAAAGAAAGGTGGCTATATTGGTCGCTGATTTGTTTTTGAATGTCAGAAATGTATATTTGTGAATGTGGAGATGTTATATTGGTTTCACAGGTAAAAATAAATAATTGAAATGGGTATATATTTGTTTTTTGTTAAGTTGCCTAATAATTATGCACAGTAATAGTCACCTGCACACACAGATATCCCCCTAAAATAGCTAAAACTAAAAACAAACTAAAAACTACTTCCAAAAACATTCAGCTTTGATATTAATGAGTTTTTTGGGTTCATTGAGAACATGGTTGTTGTTCAATAATAAAATTATTCCTCAAAAATACAACTTGCCTAATAATTCTGCACTCCCTGTAGAGAGAGGTAAGTAGCTTTAATAAAGTCATATCAAATTATTAAATCCTGAATCGACTTTTAAATACAAAGGTATTTTGCCAGAAATGCCAGAATCTCAGGTTAAAGCTCACAAAACTATTTCAACATCACCAAACAGTAAATGAGAGGAGGTAAACAGATTCTGCACAAAGACGTAAACGCAGAGCGGGGACCTGACGCATCATAATCAGCTATCTCTTTCTTGGCTTTCTCACCCGACGGCTGAAATTCATAGCCAGTGCTCTGACATGGAGCCATCAATCTTTGAACACTGAAAAAGCACAGTGTATCCAGAAAACACATTATATGTTGTGATAAATTCACTGCTCAAGTGTCCCCTCTCCCCACTCCCTTTCAGCAGCAGGCAGCAGCAAACCCGTCGTCAGAGGAGGCCGATGTGATGATTAAGTTTAACATTGTCTACAATATTGCCAAAGAGTGCCAAAGCACTTTAAGCACAAGCACAAGATTGTTAGTTAATCATTTCCAAATGAATATTGTCTGTATGGACAGCAATTTTATCCCCAAAAAAGTACAAATGTAAAACTGTGGTGTTAAGCGATATGGTTGAAAAATTTTGGCGCGCATAACTTTTGTGCTGGTGTGCCTCAGAAAAAAAGTTAGGTGCACCACTGCAACCGTGGCAAAAAGTTGGTCTAGAGCAGTGGTTCCCAAACTTTTTTCGCTGGGCCCCCCTTTGTTTTACAGGAAAATGTTCATACCCCCCCCCCCGCGCGCGCACACACACGCATGCACAAACACATCCTCCAACCACACACACCCATATTTTGCCCAATTGCGGTTTATTTCACACCTCAAACATTTAGTAAACAATTAAGAAAATACAAGTAATCTGCAGGTAGTAAGAAAATAAACTACTAACTCTTTTATGCTACGTCCACACCTACACGGGTATTTTTGAAAGCGCAGATGTTTCGTCCACACGGAAACAGCGTTTCGAATCACCGAAAACAGATTTTTTTTAAAACTCCTTTTTTGCATTTACGTGTGGACGAGGAATACAGAGTTGTCATGCAACGTTAAAGGTATGTGCCTTTTTTCACGCCGTGCTGTGCGCCACGTTGTTGTTTACATGAGATGAATTGCAGAATGGCAGATAGTCAGATTTTCAGGTTTTACACGCTTACATATAAACACACAGTTACTGTCCCTCCATTTAGAAAGACAGAGGCGTCACGGTGTAATTATTTTACATGTAGTTGTTTTTTCCTGTGTAATAATATTCAACATTGCTATCAATACATTTTTCAAAAAAAATGCCTCTCTGTGCAAAATGGGTTTAAAAGCATAAACAGCTGTGGGATCCTGTTTGTCCATGATTTAGACAGGGGGAACAAATCGTGGCAGGATCAGCCTGATGTTATTTGTATCCCGCTGTAACTTTACTGTATAAAGAGCTAACATCTCCAAAATGTCAGGAGTCGTTAGTCATTACAACAAGTGTTTGTGAACTAAAAATCAAGAATGTGGGATCCTGTTTATCTGTGATTTGGAGAGCCCAGCGCTGCTCCCGACGAAGGAAAGACCAATTCTGCAGGGAGACCTACCTCGGCACTTGTGCAGGTGAAGCCAAAGGGAAGACATGCTTCACCATATTTTCTAGTCTTTGGCTTAGAATGAAGTTGGTTTGGAAACATATTCAGCGATGCTTCATCTCCTGTTTTGCGTTTGTGTAGGCGCCCCGTGCTAGCAGTGTCCAAGCGTTGTTTTTTTGTTTTGTTTTTTTCCCTTTTCATGCTGCGCCCCCCCTGCAATGGCTCTGCGCGCCCCCCCCCCCCTAGGGGGCGTGCCCCACACTTTGGGAAGGTCTGGTCTAGAGCCCTGTCTTTTACTACCCTGGCTGCTGTTTCTACGGGGATGGTATTCGCTCTGTCACGTAGTGTCCTGATGACACCCATTTTGTGCTTCAGTTGATGATGAGACTGACTGACTGATCTGTATGCATTAGTTTACTGTATCAACTTTTAAATGTTCCCCATTACTGATGTAAAGGTAGGGTGAGATAAACAAATTTTACCAGTGATGTGCTAAAATCTAAAGAGGAGTGGATCCGGCAGAGATTTACAACGCTTCTATGAGAATACTCAAAAGGTGTTTAAATTCACTGAGAAGACTCATCTTGCACAGCATGAAAAGTCTAATACCAAGCAACAACGTAATTTGACTTACTTCTTGTGCGTCGGTAACCACAGCAAAATACAGAGAATATCCTCAGTGGCCAGAAGAGAGAAGGATGCGACACCGAGGATGGCAACAAGTGGGTAAAAAAATGGTCTGACAGACAACTCACCCAAGCAGAGAAAAACATCCTTGCAAAAGCATTGAACTTTGCTGTGACGCAGAGAGGAATCCCACTAGTGGAACTGATCATAGCCACAGAAACAGGAATTTGAAACAACAACAGTGAAGCAGAGAAACTGCAACTGCGGAAGCCCCAGCATCCAACATCAGAATGGAATACAGGAAGGCACTGATATCAGTTAGTAATGACAGCAACATTATTATCCTTCTGGCAGACAAGGGTAGGTGCACGGTTTTGGTAAATCAGAAAGACTATCGTCTTTCTCAATCATTCAGGTAAGTAAATCCCAAAAGGTTGCTTCTGTTCATCTGGACGTAGCATTTTCAATGGGATAAACGTTTCGTCAATCATTCAGTCTCAGCAGACTGCAGGTTTCCCCAATCTTATAAACAGTACATTTGCATAATGACTGAAACTACCACCACTGAAGGAACAATGGGCTGGGAGATCAGTTCCTTGATCATTAATATGCAAATTCTCATGACCATTGATCAACAACCATTGATCAAAGCTCATTGATCACAGACCACTGATCAATGGCCATGAGTACCATTCACAGAGAGTTGGGGAATGAAATGAGTTGGGGAAGAAAGACTATCATGAGAAAATTTTGTCAATGCTCAGTAAGAAAAGAACTTTTGTGCCCCTGAAACAAGGTTAAAAGCAGTTAGAACAAGATGATACAAATGACCAGACCTCATTCCACAGGCTATACCCAGGGCATTCTAAGTCTGCAAAGACACATAAACAGGGTGTACCTTTAAGACAAATTGTCTGTATGATCAACACGGTCACATATAGCATTTCAAAGTTTCTGGTTTTGCTCCTCAATCCACTGGTAGGCAGCTCAGAACACCTTAGAACACCTTAGATTTTGTTGAGAAGGTGAGAGATGTCATTAGGGAAGCAGATGAAACAATGGTCTCGTATGATGTTACATCTTTCTTCACTTGTGTTCCAGTCAGTGATGCAGTGGAGGTAGTTCGTAAGAGAGTTACAGGATGACCCCAACCTCAGCAACAGGACCACTCTCAGCACTGAACAAGTGTGTTTGCTTTTGGAACTGTCTTAATTCCACCTATTTCACATACAAGCATCAGTACAACAGGCAGAAACATGGGTGTGCCATGGGTTCCCCAGTTTCACCCATTTTGGCCAATGGTATACTTGCACATAAAACATTGGACACTGATTTGTCCCTCCATACACATCAGTTGTCCACCTAAGTGGTTGTCCACATAAGTTGACATGTAAAAAACTCTTTGAAAGGTACATGCTTAAAAAATCAAGTTCAAAAATCTTTTTTTTGTGGCTAAAGATGAATAAAAGTACTTAAGGAAAAATCCTGATTGAGGTCATCATAATTCATGCATGAAAGGGTTAATGATCAAGAAACTGACCTCACAGCCCATTCTTTGTCAGTGGTGCTAGATTCAGTCATTGTGCAAATGTACTGTTTATAAGGTTGGGGAAGCCTGCAATCATCTGCCATCTTGATATTCAAGATGATATTCATCCTCCCTTAGTTACGCTGCAATAGGTGTAGGTTGCTGGGAGATTCCCATGATGCATTGAGTATTTCTTTTTCAGTCACCTTTCTCACTCACTGTGTTAATAGAGCTCTCTGCATTGAATCATAGTTGTTATTAATCTCTGGCTCTCTTCCACAGCATGGCTTTTATTCTGTCCTCCTTCTCTCACTCCAACCAATCACAGCAGATGGCCCCGCCCCTACCTGAGCCTGGTTCTGCTGGAGGTCTCTTCCTGTTAAAAGGGTTTTTTTCTTCCCACTGTCACCAAAGTGCTCCCTACAATGCAATAATACATACAGAGAAAAAAACCCAACAATCATATGGCCCCCTATGAGCAAGCACTTTGGCGACAGTGGGAAGGAAAACCTCTCTCTGTGTGTCTTGTTTTCCTTCCTTGTGTTCACTCCCATGTTTCCCCAGCCCGTCACATCTCTCTCTTGTGCTCCCTCGCCCTCCTGTTTCTCCCTCACTCTCTCCCGCACATTTCCCCACTCGCTCTCCCTTGCCCTCTTTGTCGTGTCCGTGTGTTGTTCCCCTTGCCTGTTCCCGTGTCATGCTGTGCGTTTGCATCTTTGTGTTCCTGTTTTACTTTGACAGTCTTGTGTTCGATGTTCAGTGTGTTTAGTTTTGCTTCCTCTGTCTCATTATGTTCATTTGTCTCAGGTGTGTTCCCCATGTGTTTCCTGTTCCCTTGTCATTGTATTGCATATTTAAGCCTTTCCCTGTTTCCAATGTCGTGTTCATGGCTCTGTATTTCCCCGTGTGTTTCGCTGTAACCAACTGAAAGGTATGGTTAATGGAATTTGCAACAATCTGAATAATAATGAAAGAAATGTTTGTACAGTAAATGTATTTGTCCAAAAGTGCACATCATTTATGTGGAATGTTAGGAAAATGATACAAGTAATGATGAACTAAACTAGACTGGGAAAATATAACCTGAGTCTACAATGAACTGCCCTTTTGAGTTCATTCCCGTGTTGTGAGTCCTGCATTTTGAGTCCTCACCTCCTGCCTGCAGACAGCATTTCATGACAAAACGACGCGACCACAACATGGACTCAGCAGGGTCAGCCCGAGAAAGCAATCTGGCCCGCATCTTAAGCCTGTGGACACGAGTCACCGACACCTCAGACACTAGAACTATGGCTGTTGGGATTAATACCATCGAGGCAATTCTCATCTTCATCTGCTCTCGGGATTCTCAGGCCTAATTAATGGGCTGCGGAAAGCCCAGGAGACAATACAAGCACGGGAGTTAGCAGACAACGTCTTCTGTGCTGAAGCCGCAGCAACGGACAGAGCGTGCCGGGAAACAGCGGCAGAACATGGCGCTCCCCGCAAAGCAGCAACAGCAGCACACAGAGCTCACCGTGAAACAGCTGCAGACGAAGCTTTATTAGATGGCGCCGCAGCGTCCGCCATCTAATAAAGACATTCCCAACCCACTGCCACAGAACTCATCTCTCTCCTCAATCCATTCGGGACCGCGTTCGCCTGCCTTCTTCCTGGCAGCGATGTGGTTGGAGGATGAAGAAGAGACCGTCATCCCTGCATCATCAACGGTTTTCCTCGTCACCTCGGTTCCTTCATCAAGGAGGAGACACCGTCCACGTCGCTGATGATCTTCTCCTCAGCCGGATTCCGGGACTTCTGAGCAGCCGGCTGGGGTGAGTGACAAAGACACTCTTTCAGTTCACTCTGAGGCTAGCTCTGCTTACTCTGAAGGCAGTAATGCAAACTCTGTGACTCTTGCCTCAGGCTCTAAAAAATCACAATCTGTTAATGTTGAGTCTGAACCTGTTCACTTCTTGTGAACTGTCGTACTGTCGTACAGAGGGTTAACTCGGAGACAGTTTCTCCTATGTTTGGACTGATATTTGAGAAAGACTGTTCTTCACTTGTGTTTCCTAAGTCTAAAAACTTGAAGTCAGTATATTCTGAGTTAGAGATACGTGTTTCTGAGCCTGTAAACTCTGAGTCTGCTGAGGATAATTGTTTTGCAGTTAAGTTCACCACTGAGGCTTTAAAACCTGCCTCCTTAGATGTTAAAACAGTAATGTCCAAGACTGTAAATGCTCCTGCGATAGCTTAACCCCAGATTGTTACTTCTGAGCTGTCACCCCGGGGAAAGTCCATTCTGAAATGTTTACCGATTTGAATGTTCTTAAGTCAGGGGACTCTACACCCACCACTGTTTTCCCTGAGTTTACTATTTCCAGTGATCTGGAGGTAAAAGACTTTGTTTCCCCTGCCTTTTCTGTGCACGGAGCTATGTTTACACCGACTGTTAACCCCTGCAGTGACAGTATAAGCAGGGTTTGCTCAGAAGAAAGAAGCTCAAAGACTGTTGGTGTACACTTCTCTAGAGTTTGTAAACCCTGAATGTGGTGCTTTAGTATCTGTAAGCTACAGCCTTAGCACACCTGAATCAGAGCACTGTTTTTCATCTGCTCACTCAGAGCAGGGAATTAATCTCTTACAGACTGTTCTTTCTGAGCCCGCCTCTCAGACCCCTTGTGCTCTAGTTCTCGGGACAGCTGCGACCAAGCACTCCCCTGCACCTGTCTCAGTTTCCCAGGTGAGGGGGGCTGGCACCCAGCTGGTCCCTGCTCCAGTTTCCAGGCCGGCTGAGGCTCTGCTGGCCCCCTGCACCCGTATCAACTCCTCGGGTAGAGACAGCAGCTGTCCAGTCGCTGCCAGAACCTGCGCCGACCCCCGAGATGAGGTTCTCCAGGACACAGCTAACCTCCGCACCCGTACCCACTACTCAGGTGGGAGTGGCTCAGGGGAATCTACACCAGCCTGTCCTACATCCACTCCAATCATCACTACAGCCTGCAGCTCAGTTGGCAACTGTTCAGTCGCCTTTAGCAGCTCAGTCTTCAGTGTCCTGCGCCGTCTGCGCTGTTGCGAGTCCTGCATTTTGAGTCCTCACCTCCTGCCTACATACTGGAGCCCTGTGCGGGACTATCTAATCCCACTAATCCCACTCTTGTCCACTCCCACTGAATATCTGACCATTACTGCCCACTCCCACTGTCTGTGTCACTCCTGCCCGCTGCTGCAATATCTCTGTCCAATCCTGCCCACACCAACAAACTCACTGTTATTCATAGCTTTCACATGACGTTAGAGCTAATGGGACACGCCCACCTGTTCTGCAGTCCTTTGCCCTCCAGCCATCCTTCATACATCTTTGAATGTAACTTGGACAAAATCCCAGGTAGTTGCTGTGCTATTGGATGCACTAATTTATTTACTTCTGCCAGAAGACAGTAGAGTATGACACCAACATGTGAGCACCTTATACCCACCTTACAGGGTTAGGGTTAGCACCAATCCCTGCTTCTTCACCGCAACTCTGGCTGTCAATTGTGGCCTATTTAAACTGTAGGCATAATTTACCCAACATCAGAAAATACCCAGTCACCTTTACTCTTGTGGCATGACAATAATGTGACAAATTAACACTACTGGAACTTTTCTAGCCTAATACTGTAATTGTCCAACTCAAAAAAATATAATATATATATGTGGTAGTTTATTTAGTTTATTAAGCTAGCTATGTAGCATATTAACAATTATCTGTTCTTCACTTGATACAAGGCAGTATTATTGACCCATCCAGATCAAAAATACATGTAGCTGTCCGTTTTTTGAAAACGTTTATTCTGGGAGCAGAGTAAGGTGAGGGGGAGACATCACTACTTTTAGGGATTTAAATAAAGCTGCCAGAGCAGAATATGCATCACAGAGGCAATTTCATAGTCTATGAAGTTCTAGTGAGATCTGATTATTGCTAGTTGCAAACGTTTAAATAATTATTAAAGTATTCTGATTCTGAAAGCTGCCAGAGCAGAATATGCATCACAAGTCCCCAAAATTTGTAGTTTCTCTTCATATCTTCATTTTTCTTCCATGGACAGATGGTCCAAGTAATCTTGGCTTAAGACAGGTGAACTGCTGACTGTCAGCTATTTGCGGTCACGATGGAATAATGTTTTGCCCACCAGTGTAGCGAGTCCATCATATGACTGAAAATATTGAAATGCACAAGCACTTTTCTCACAATACTCAAAGTCTAACTCTATACCTTCTTGGTTTGTATCACTTTTAAACTTTCCAAATATTTGATTTTCCAGTCTTTTCCTGAGTTTAGTTTTAGCTAACATTCTCTGTCTACCTTAGCCAACCACTCCCACCTGTAGCAACCTTAAAACTGTCCACTTCCACCCATGGCAACCTTGAAACTGCCCGCTGCTACGAGATTTGCGTTGGGACCCTCTGGACCCCAGCCCCAATGCAGGAGTTCTACTACATACCTGTTTGTTCCTGTTTCTCCTGTCATCCTTATGTTCTTATCATGCCAGCCATCGTCTATATTAAGAGACCTGACTTGTTGTTTTGACAAACTAGCGTTGGCTCCATTTGAGTTTATGGGTTAATTCATTGTTTATCTGCACAAATTTTAAGAATGCCGTATTACTTGCTGTCTGAACAACTGAAATTATTCAAAATTTAGTTGAACAATAAAAAAAAAACAGTGTGTGTGTGTGTGTGTGTGTGTGTCTCATCTGTCTTTCAGCTCTGTATGGGAAGCTGAGCAGAGAAAGACCACTTCATGTAGCAGTGGTAGAAAAGGAAGCAAAAAGAGTGAGAGACTGGTTTTATGGCCTCAAAAAAATTGCATATGAGACATTCCTTTGGTTCTACTTCCCTGGAGCTTTGAGAGTGACAGCTCTGGTGCTGCAATTCCAGTGGAGACTCCTTTGGCTCACAGCTATAGAAAGAAAATCTATCTGTGACAAATGCAAGCTTTGTGCTGCGCATCCTGGCATTTCCCTGAACAGATGTACCATTCACCTCTCAAAATCAGCAGGTGTGTGCAAATTGCTACCACTGTAAGGAGTCACCCTAACCTAGGGTGAATTTGTATATGACTAAAAAATGTATTACTTTTCTAGCCAGACATACAGGAAGAGGAATAAAAAAATGGCAAGTCAACACATTCAACAATCCCTAAGTACTACGTGTGGTGAATACCGGACAATCTTACAAATATGCATGTGAAAAACGCTGTGCACGCTTAGTGCTTCTGTGGGAATGAAGAGGATAAATAGCATCCAGATGTTGCTAATTAAATGCATTTAATTAACTTATCAGCTAGTGTGAGCACCTCTATAAAACTAGAAGTTTTGGGTGTTTGCAGGTCTGGAATATTCAGGTGTATGTTAACAGAAGTCCAAGGAGAAGCATGTTAGCAAGGATTTTTAAAGAAGCTAACGTTGCTGTCCATTAATCTGGGAGTTGTTCTAAGGCCATTTCCGAACAATTTGAAGAATGTTATTCTACAGTGAGAAAGATTATCCACAAGTGGAAAACATTCAAGATAGTTAGTAATCTACCTTTTCTTTTTCCTGTTTGGTTTTCAGCTTTGATTGTTTTCTTTTGAATTTTATAACCGCAGTTATTTATTGTTAATGCCCCGAGTTTAAGTTTTTAATGCCTACCTGTGTCTTCTGTCTTAAGTCTATGTAATTGTATTACCTATCCTGTTTTGGTATTTCCTGTTTATTTTGCCACTCTCTTGTCGTGTGTGTGTGTGTGTGTGTGTGTGTGTGTGTGTGTTATTTAGTTTTGCTTTCCTTGTCTTGTTTTCCCCAATTAGGTTCAGCTGTGTTCCCCCGTGTTTTCCATCTTCCTGATTGCCCCATACGTGTATTTAGGCCTTGAGTTTTGCTTAGTTCTCCTGCCTTGTGAATTTGCTAATACAGGTGCATTTTACCTTTTGTCTTGGGTCTATGAGCCTGCATTTGGGTCCACCACTTGCTTAGTACTTGACAAGGTCAGACCACTTAAAGTTGTAAGTGGTCTGAGTAGTCCACAAGACTACTCAAAATATGTGTTTTGGACACGATCAATCAGAGATGTTTTACAATCAAGCAACACAATTAGTAAAAACCAAACAGCATATCAACACAAATGACTTATACCAAATATGTGTGCTTGTTTGCTGTGAATAGAATAGTTACAGAACTGTGCTTAAATGAATGTTTACAAATTTCAACAAATTTAAACAAATTTGTCAATATGAGTGGGCCAGAATTTGTCCATAACAACATGAGAGACTAAAGTTATACAGTGCCTCAAGTTATTACAGCTAAACTACTGAAACATGGATGTACTGTTGGAATTATTTTTTATCTTTAAGGCTAATATCCCATAATTAGCATCACATATTTGTGTTTTGTCTTTTACTGCACACAATGTATTATAGAAGAGTTTTGAATTCACTCTGATACTAACAGTCACAACACTTCCTTACAACCTGCTCACAAGAATGTGGCCTCAAACATAAATCTGCTCTTATGGCATGCACTCTATACCCCGTCTTTTACTCTACAGGCCTGACTGGAGGACAAGAGATGGTTGCCATGGTAATGGGAGCAATGCCGGCCGAAGGGTCATCTCCAAATAAGGAGATGATCAGAAAGCTGTAGAAGAAGAAACGTGAGCCAAAGTGCTGGATCTCAGCCAAATAAGGAGAACTGTGGCTTTCCTCCAACTTTAACCAATTACCTTAGTATCCACATAATAAAATCTGTTTACTGCCTGGGAGTGGTAGCATTTTGTCTCTGAGCAAGAGAGAGGAGGTCCATGGTGTCATGTAAAACAAATCTGAAATTCTGTTTTGATAATGAATTGTGAAAACTTACAATTGGAGCATATTTGTCGTCCCTCGCTCAAAATGAACCCAACTGTACTTAGTTTTTCCATATGCTGTTTCTGCATTTGGCATAGTTTTTATTAAATACTGACACTGTCATAATTTCACTGTGGGGGAAAAAAAAGCTAACTCTGATAATGGAGTGAAAAAGGTTTATTTACAAAGTTAACAAGATAGGTTAATGACTGTGTGAGAGCTCAATTCTAATTTGGCATTCTGAGAGGCTCTAAGAGGGCAATGACTGGCAGAGGAAAGGAGACTACAATGGCTCAGAAAGAATTGTCTTTGAGTTCTTACTTGGGAGTGGTGAATGGAAAGCTCCAAAGGAGGCTGAGGACGTTTGGTCGAGGCAGGTGATTTTCAGATCATTTCTTTTTTCCACAAGTAGTAACAGGATTTGAGGTTGTGCGCTGTGAATATCTGGCTGTAGTGCTGAACTCCAGAAAGGTTGACTTAAGTTTCTTTGTGAGAAAGGCAGTAGGCAGGTAATTCTAGCAGGGAAACAATCTTAATCACAGCCAACGCTGTTTTGTAAGTACACAGCGCTGATGATACAAATGAGCTACAGTTGTGTGGCAGTAAGCCCCCATCATGGGTGGTGGTAAGGGTAATCCATGCACAACTCCTTATAAGATGAAGGAAGAAAAATAAACAGTGTAAACCACCCTCTACAAAAACTGGTTCCAAGTAGTTCAGTTCCTTGGAATTGTTTGTCTGTTTGCCTATCGATCCTGCTTATCAGTTCCATTTGCGCTACAGTCAGCTGATTTCAGTTTGTATGTGGGAGGAGGAAATATCATGTCTTTCCTTATTAGGATAGGGAGTTTTGTTGGTAATGGTAATTATGAGACAGTGGATTTCAGGTCATTTCATAGACAAATGCTAAAGTTATGTAACGAATAGTGTAATAAGCTACAACACACTCATTAATTTTAAGAAAGGTGTGTAATATGTGTTAAGCAATTAAGCAAAAGTTAAGCTCTTGTTAAGCAATGACCTCAACGCTCTTTACGTAACAAAAGTAATGTATTAATTTTGTTGATTATTACTTTTAGCATGTTGGAGGTACTTCCTATACCTCCAACATGCAGTTGAATATAGTTGGAGGAAAATAACACAACACACATTTGACCACACAGCATGCAATTAATTTGCACAAATGTAATGTCTTTGATATGCTCCTTAGCCATAGTAGTGACTCTCAAAGCCAGTGAGAACCCAATGAGAATGGATGAGGAATTGATAATCGGTATTGATAAGGAAATCAGACTCCCTAACTTTGCAGTTACCATCCCTGAACTTGATATATGCAACCTTAGAAATCCCTGCAGCTCAAAGTAGCTGCAGTGTAATGAATGCACAAATGTAACTGTCGTGCATGAGAAAAAACATAATCCGAGAAAATAATTTCATTTCACGGGGACAATTACATTCTGTGCATGTAAAACCCACGCCACATGCACAAAGAAGCTGTTGTGGATGCAATGTTTGGAGGCGGAGCTTAAAAGGAAGTAAAAAGTACAAATATTCTGTACTAAAAAAAATACTTCAAACTCAATTGATATCTATTAATACGATGGCCACTTTGTAAGAAATCTTCCAGAGGCTTCATCTCCAAGCGTCATTGCAAAATCCTGATAAATCTTTTAATAAGACAAAACAGCAACCAAATAATGGTTACTTGAGTGTTCTGGCAAAATGTTATCTTTAGTTTTTAGACATGAGTACATTTATGGACATTCATGTCCATAAATGTACTCACCAACCCAGGTGTATCAAGGAAATGAGGGAAAACATCCAAGATTGATGATGTTGCATCTGGGTCATGAACCAGCTTCTGTCTATAGTCAAAAGCAGCTCTCTATGGCGTTATTTTTGTGCCACTATTCTGAGCGCACGTAAAAAAAATTTGAGCGCACTTAAAAAATATTTGCAGGTGCAAGTGTTGCATTTTGAGGAGAAATTTATTTTGAGCGAAAACACTAGAGCATTTTTGCAAATATGTGATGTCTTGATAAATCGAGCAGATATTTGAGGTTTACACAGCACCATTCTCACATGAAAATATCTTAAAAGTTTACTTTGTGACCCAGACAGAGTAATATTTCAAACTCCGCCACTCTGTGCTCCTCCGCCACTGCCTAGTTTGAGTTTTGGACGAAATGGATTCTGGGATATTGCCTTTCGTCATTTCGAGCTGATTGGAGACCAAAACAGCCAATCAGATTTTTTTCCATCCAAGTCTGTGATTGGCTGGTTTTGTGGCACAAATATAACGGTGTGCAGAAAGAGTTGAGCGCGCACGGGCAGAAATGTTGAGAGCGCAAGCAACACATTGCGAGCAAGCATGAGCCGGGTTAAGCCCTCCAGGGATGACGTCCCTAGGGACTCTCCAGATGCCCTAAGCCCGTCCCTACCTCCACACCAACCACTATGGCGAAGGTAGGACCAAACCACGACCCCCCCACCTCCGCTAGGTGATGGAGCCGATCAAAGGAGCAGAGGGATTGATCTAATGTGGTGGCAGAGGCTGTATCAAGACTAATGTGATCTATTAGATGGTTTCTATATTGACTAGAATTAAGATTATTTTTATTTTTCCAGTTCATGAGGACCATTTTCTTGGCAATGCATAGGGCAGTAAAAACCACGTGGACTGTATTTGTTTCTGTAGTAACAACATTTGCCCAACAAGCACACTAAAGGGAAGGTTGGAATTTTATATTTCAGACACTTTGATAAGTCTTCACATATCTCGCGCCAAAACTTGGCACAGAACCAAAGAGTGTGGATGTAATTGTCCGGTGTATTGCCTTGACAGTGTGAGCAGTTGTTGGAAGACGTCTGGAACATCCAATGACCAGTATAGTGCACTCTATGTAGTATTTTGTATTATATTAATTGCAGACTGAGATTTCTAATCAATTGAAAGGTTTTTAAGCATATCTGAGACCAAAGGTTTTGGTCTAAGCTGATCGATAAATCTGCTTCCCATTTAGCAATAGGAAGAGATATTGTTTCATCTATTTTAGAAAGTGTTCTGTATATTTTAGACAATTATTTGGGGGATTTAAGAGTAAGAAATTGTGCCACACTTGGTGGTGTTTGTAATTCAAGTGGACCCAGTTTGAATTTCTTTTTTACTATGGATTTAATTTGTTGATATTCCAAAAATCGTTTCTTGTTGATCCCATATTGTGTAACTAGTCTGTCAAACGAAATAAAGTCTGTTCCTTCCAATATATGTTCCAAGTATTGAATTCCTTTACAACTCCAATCTGGAAAATTAATCATATTATTGTTTTGTAATATGTCAGCATTATTCCAGATAGGTGTACATTTGCATGGGATTAATGAAGACTCCATTATTTTTAGAAACTCCCACCATGCTGTCAGAGAAGCATTCATGTTGTTTGATGTTTGAGCTGATAAATGGTAGGTCTGAAATTTCTAGATTATTGCATAAGTGCTTGTTCTACATCTAGCCAAGGTTCATCTAAAAAGGTATGTTTTAGCCATCCTGAGATAAACTGAAGCCTGTTGGCTAAGAAGTAGTGCTGAAAGTTAGGTAGTTCTAATCCTCCTTTATCCTTGGTCCTTTGTAGTGTTTTTAAGCTGATACGCAGGGGTTTATTTTTCCAAAGGAATTTAGAAATATACGAGTCTAGAGATCTGAACCAATCTGGTGATGGTTTGTTCGGGATCATTGAAGATAAATTTATTTTTGGCAAGACCATCATTTTTATAGCAGCAACCCTTCCCATGAGTGATATGGGTAGACATTTCCATCTAGCCAGATTGCCTTCTACTGTCTTTAAAAGTGGGGTGTGGTTTAATTTGGTTTATTCTGCAAGCTTAGGAGAGATATTGATACCTAAATATTTTATATTTCCAGACTGCAGTCGGGTAGATGACGAATTATGGAGGGAGCAATTAATTGGAAGAACTGTAGATTTTGACCAGTTAATTGAATAATGTGAAACGCTTGAAAACTAGTTTATTAGTGTAATTACCTCAGAAAGGTTGGTTTGTGAGTTTTGGAGAAAAATTAACACATCATACGCATAGAGACTGACTTTATGTTCTATTTTCTTGCATTTTATGCCCTGAATTGTTGTAGCCTGTCTAAATGCTGCTGGTGGTGGTTCGATAAAAATGGCAAACAGTGAAGGGGAGAGTGGGCATCCCTGCCTGGTGCCCCTCAGCAGACAGAAGGTGGAGAATGTTTGGTCATTTGTTTTGACACAAGCTGTTGGGGAATTATATAATATTTTCAGCCAGTTTATGAAAGAGTTTCCGAAACCAAATATGTGTAAAGTTGCAAATAAAAATTTCCAGTTAACTCTGTCAAACGCTTTTTCTGCATCTAAAGATAATATTGTGGTTTCAGTGTTTTTACTGCATGAGTAGTCTATTAAATTACGTAATCTACATGTGTTTGTCGATGAGTGTCTACCTTTTATGAAACCAGTTCAGTCAGGAAGAATTAAAAGGGGGATTATTTTCTCTAATCTCTTTGAGAGAGCTTTGCAGATTATTTTGAGGTCTACATTTATAAGGGATATTGGACGATAGCTTGAGGGAAATACAGGGTCTTTGCCTGGTGTTAGCAGGAGACTAATATTGGCATAGTTCATATTTGGTGGTAGTCTGCCATTTTCCTTGATTTCCTGCAATATTCTCTGGAATACTGGTGCCAGAATTGTCCAGAATTCTTTGTACAATTCTGCTGGAAATCCGTCCAGACCTGGAGCCTTATTATTGGGCATACTTATCAGAGCTTCCTGGAGTTCACCTGGTGTCAGTGGCCAATCCAGTGCTATTGCTTGACTGTCTAGTCCCATATGGAAACGATATATATAAATCTTATAAAGTTTGTATCTGTCTTGTGTGAAACTTGAATGAAAAGCATACAAGAGTGAAAACAGATATAACACCGGCCCCCAACCCCCGGGCCTCGGACCCGTACTGGTCCGTGAGTTGAGGCTCGGGTGTGAAATGTATGGTTTTCAGGGTTTTTATCAGTTTTCAGTGTTATTTTGTTATTGTTTTTATCGTTAACTCTGTTTTCCTGGGTCTTTTCACATGTGTTATTAATAAATCTTCTTTTTTTCGGTACCGATACTAGTTTTATTTTGTTGTATTTATCCGCGACACCTTAAAGGCTGGTCCGTGAAAATATTGTCAGGCATAAACCGGTCCATGGCGCAAAAAAGGTTGGGGACCGCTGAGATATAAGATCCACTGATAAATCCTATAAATGAAACTTGCATGTTTTGGATACTTCCTAAAACAATATATGAAAGTAATGAGAAAGTGGCCACTTTCATGAGTAAATCATATAAGCCTTCTATGATTCACTATATGAAGTAGGCCATATCTTATGAAAGTCTTTTATAAGTTTTTACTATTTCTTTTCCATATGGGATAATTACGATGTCAATAAATTGATCATTGATTTCATTTTGAGATGGGTTTATTTGTGGTGAATATAAAGTTTCATAGAAATTCCTAAAAATGTTGTTTATTCTTTCAAGGTCATAAATTATGTTCCCAGATAAATCTTTAACAGCACATATGATTGTTTTTTCTTTATTTTTTTTTATTTTTTTTGGTTAGCTAGAACCCGGGGTTGGGGATGAGTTCCTACCCCAAGTGGAGGAGTTCAAGTATCTGAGTGTAAAAGCAAAGCTCTCAATTTACCGGTCAATCTACGTCCCTACCCTCACCTATGGCCACGAGCTGTGGGTAGTGACCGAAAGAATGAGATCGCGGATACAAGCGGCGGAAATGAGCTTCCTCCAAAGGGTGGCTGAACTCTCCCTTAGAGATATTGTGAGAAGTTCGGCCATCCGGGAGGGGCTCAGAGTAGAGCCGCTGCTCCTCCACATCGAAAGGAGCCAGCTGAGGTGGTTCAGGCATCTGACAAGGATGCCTCCTGGGCGCCTCCTGGGGTTGGTGGAGGCCCCGGGGCAGACCCAGGACACGCTGGAGAGATTATATCTCTCGGCTGGCCTGGGAATGCCTTGGTGTTCCCCCGGATAAGCTGGGGGAGGTGGCTGGGGAGAGGGAGGTCTGGGCTTCTCTGCTTAGGCTGCTGCCCCCGCGACCCGTCTCGGATAAAGCAGATGAAGATGGATGGATGGATGGATGGTTAGCTAGAAATCGACCGGATTTGTTACTGCGTTCAAAATTCTGCAAGCGAAGTCTTTGTACTAGGAATTGAGGTTTTTTTTATTAATAATTTCATTTAATTCTAGTCTTGTTTTGTGTATTTTGTTCAGTATTTCCTGATCTTGGTGTGACATGTAGGCTTCTTCGAATGATTTAATGGTTTTTTTCTAGCTCCTGAATATTTTTGTTTTCTTCTTTCTTTTTATGTGATGAGAAAGAATTTTTTTTTTACTTCTCATCACAGCTTTCCCTGCTTCCCAGAGAACAAATGCTGAGGTTCCAGGAGTGCCATTATAGTCTAAGCGTAGAGTCCACTCCTTTGTAAAATATTTTATAAAGTCTTTTATAAAGTCTGAGCCTCTGCATTTCTTCATTTAGTCCCATGCTGAGGTCGCCCCCAAGAACAAGTGTGCAATCTAGGTGTTCAGAGAGTGCACTAAAGAATCTGTGTAAGAATGAGGGGTCATCAACATTTGGACCATATATACTTACAATACATAGCTTTTTGTTAAGTGTAGATAGTTTAATAATTAGGAATCTACCCTCTGGAACTATAACTGTATTGAGTACTGTAAAATGAACATTTTATGTATTAAAATTACTAATCTCTTTTGTCTAGAATTATAACAGGCTGCGAACACATTAGGAAACTCAGGTGTTTTAAGTTCATTTAAACCTGTGACAGGCCTGTGAGTCTCTTGTAATAAAATGTCTGCTTGTAGTTTTTTGAGCTGGTTAAATATCTTTAACCTCTTTTCTCTGGTGCCTGCTCCATTTACATTGCATGTGACAAACCGTAGTGTGCACATATTTGTGTGTGTGTATGGCTAAAGATGCCATACGGGTTTAGACAGGTGAAGAGAATGGAAACACATTACCTGTTTGTAAATAGAAAGAATTAAAATGTTTGGCGAGAGGCTCCATGAGTCTATGTGTGTGTGTATATTAACTTATATGAGCAAGCGTGGCTTGCGTGTGTGTCCTATAAGTCTGTGTGCACTTGTGAGGCTGTTGTAAATGTGCTGCCGTTGACCGCATGTGTTTGCATGATCGTAGTGTGCGAATATGTAGAAATAGAGGGTGTTGTTTGTAAGTGAGAGGGGAAGTAGGTGATCGACACAGTGAAAGAAAAGAGAAAGAAACCACGAGAATGGTGAGTGACAACAAAAAAAGAAAAGAAAAAAACCCAGAAACATTCCAATTATATGTTATATCTGCTATGACATCATACTGATATTGCTAGGCTAAACACATGTTAAAGGAGAGATTGTGAGTGGATAAGAAAAGAGTGTAGCGGATTGTTATCTGGAGCGCAGTCAATATAACCAGTGGTGCTGGGGTCGCGGTAGAGCTGTCCGTCCGCGATGACAGCGCGGGAGCCTCTCTGGATGAAACTACGTCGGACTGGGAACAGGACCTAGCGTCGTTCCAGGATCTCTTTGGGGAACTGGTCATTCACGCTGAAGTCCTTTCCTTTCAGCTCCCTGCTGCAACTCTTCACCTGTTCCTTCTGTTTGAAGTGGACGAATATGGTCACAATTGGAGGCGGTCTCCCGGTCACCAACCTCAAGGCCCTTTTACGATGCACTCTTTCAAAGGCGATGTTCTTCACACTGTCCTCCAGCAGCTTCAGGTGGGTTTTAATGAAGCTTTGTTTCCGATTCCTCTCCAGCAGATTCTGGAATACCAGAAAACACAAGGTTATCGCTCATGCTACAGGCTTGTAGATCGATAACAGTCTCTTTTATTTTTTTATTTTCTATGTTTAGCTGGGTGCATTGTGTGCCGGGTGGCAGCCAGGAGCGGAGGCCCTGGCGGACTGACCCCCGGCTGCCAAGACTGGCAATAGGGACATGGAATGTCACCTCTCTGGTGGGGAAGGAGCCTGAGTTAGTGCGTGAGGTTGAGAGGTACCAGCTAGATATAGTTGGGCTCACCTCTACGCATGGCTTGGGCTCTGGAACCAGTCTCCTGGAGAGGGGCTGGACTCTGTCTCAGTCTGGAGTTGCCCCTGGTGAGAGGCGGCGGGCTGGGGTGGGTATTCTAATATCCCCTCTGCTTGCTGCCGGTACGTTGGGGTTTTTCCCGGTGGATGAGAGGGTTTGTTCCCTGCGCCTTAGGGCAGGGGAACGGGTCCTGACTGTCATCTGCGCTTATGCGCCGAGTGGCAGTTCGGGGTACCCAGCCTTCTTAGAGTCCCTGGGGGGGGTGCTGGAAGGTGCTCCACCTGGAGACTCTGTTGTCCTGCTGGGAGACTTCAATGCTCACGTGGGTAACGACAGCGAGACCTGGAGGGGCGTGATTGGGAGGAACGGCCTCCCTGATCTGAACCCGAGCAGTGCTTTGTTATTGGACTTCTGTGCTAATCACAGTTTGGCCATAACAAACACCCTGTTCGAACATAAGAGTGTCCATAAGTGCACGTGGCACCAGGACGCTCTAGGCCGTAGGTCGATGATTGATTTTGTAATCGTATCACCAGACCTGCGACCATATGTTCTGGACACTCGGGTAAAGAGAGGGGCTGAGCTGTCAACTGATCACCACTTGGTGGTGAGTTGGATCAGGTGGCGGGGGAGGACACTGGACAGACCTGGTGCACCTAAACGCATAGTGAGGGTGTGCTGGGAATGTCTAGCAGAGGCCCCAGTCCGCGAGATCTTCAACGCACACCTCCGGCAGAGCTTCAACAGCATTCCGAGGGAGACTGGGGACATTGAGTCCGAATGGACCATGTTCAGCGTCTCCATTGCCGAAGCTGCTGCATTGAGCTGCGGCCGCAAGGTGGTTGGTGCCTGCCGTGGTGGTAATCCCCGAACCAAATGGTGGACACCAGAGGTGAAGGGAGCCACCAGGCTGAAGAAGGAGTCCTATCGGGCTTGGTTAGCCTGTGGGACTCCGGAGGCAGCCGACAGGTATCAACAGGCCAAGCAGAATGCGGCTCGGGCAGTGGCTGAAGCAAAAACTCGGGTGTGGGAGGAGTTCGGAGAGGCCATGGAAAAAGACTTTCGGACTGCCTCAAAGAGATTCTGGCAAACCATCAGGCGTCTCAGGAGGGGAAAGCAGTGCTCTACCTGCACTGTGTATAGTGCTGGCGGAGCGCTGCTGACGTCGACTGAGAAAATTGTGAGGCGGTGGAAGGAATACTTCTGTCACGGTCCCCGTGTCTCTCTGGTTGGCCCACGCTGGTTACAGGTTTTGTTGTTGTTAGTTTTAGTTTTTTGTCTCTCCTCCTCCTCTCTGCCTGGGTGGAGCTCATTACGGGCTCTCACTCTTGGCCCACGCACCCCTGTGGATGGTGTCCACCTGCGGCTGATCTGGCTGATTTCCCCAGCTGCTATTTAAGGCAGTGGCACAGAGCAGCTCACCGCTGGAACGTCGAACCACCTGAGTTCGTGCTCGCGGCATATTCAAAGAAGAATCGCTTACACGTGTTTTATGTTGTGGAACTAACCTTGACCTTCTGTCTGTAGATTCTGGACCGAATCACCGGACCTGTCCAAGTGGGGCAGTGTGTGCAGTGTTGGAGCGAGTGCGGCTGAAGAGGAGTGCGTGTGTGCGGAGGAGCGGTGGCGGTGACTGAGTGGAAGAAGAAGCGTGTGTGTGGATTCCCCCCCCCCCCCTTCTCTCCCTGGAGCCCTGGACCCCCTCCCAACTCACTGTACATACATTTTGCACTAAGGTGATCCCTGTTGTAAATAAATCCCGTCTTTTGTTTCCTTGAAAGAACTGTCTGCGCGTGGGTCCGTTCAGTAGCCATGACAACTTCGAGGACCTCCTTAATCCCACTGACACGTCTTCCGAGGAGGAAGCAGAGTCTGGGGATGAGGGGAATGACCCGCCAATTTCCGGGGGCGAGGTCACTGAGGCAGTTAAACAACTCCTTGGTGGCAGAGCCCCTGGTGTTGATGAGGTCCGCCCCGAGTTCCTGAAGGCTCTGGACGTTGTAGGGCTGTCCGGGTTGACACGCCTCTGCAATGTTGCGTGGAGATCAGGGGCAGTACCTGTGGACTGGCAGACCGGGGTGGTGGTCCCCATCTTTAAGAAGGGGGACCGGAGGGTGTGTTCCAACTACAGGGGGATCACACTCCTCAGCCTCCCTGGGAAAGTCTATGCCAGGGTGCTGGAAAGGAGAGTTCGTCCACTAGTCGAACCTCGGATACAGGAGGAACAATGCAGTTTTCGTCCTGGTCGCGGAACACTGGACCAGCTCTTTATCCTCTCGAGGATACTTGAGGGTGCATGGGAGTTTGCCCAACCATGCACTTAGACTTGTGGACTTGGAGAAGGCATTCAACCATGTCCCTCGGGGTGTCCTGTGGGAGGTGTTGCGGGAGTATGGGGTGTCTGGCCCATTGCTATGGGCCATTCGATCCCTATACAACCATTGCAAGAGCTTGGTTCACATTGCCGGCAATAAGTCGGACTCGTTCCCGGTGGGTGATGGGCTCCGCCAGGGCTGCCCTTTGTCTCCGGTTCTGTTCATAATTTTTATGAACAGGATTTCTAGGCGCAGCCAAGTGGCGGAGGGCTTTCGATTTGGTCTCAGAATCTCATCTCTGATTTTTGCTGATGATGTGGTTCTGTTGGCTTCATCGGGTGAGGGCCTCCAGCTCACACTGGAACGGTTGGCAGCCGAGTGTGAAGCAGCGGGAATGAGGATCAGCACCTCCAAATCTGAGGCCATGGTTCTCAGCCGGAAAAGGGTGGAGTTCCCACTCCGGGTTGGGGATGAGTTCCTGCCCCAAGTGGAGGAGTTCAAGTATCTCGGGGTCTTGTTCACGAGTGATGGGAGAAGGGAGCCGGAGATCAACAGACTGATTGGGGCTGCAGCTGCAGTAATGCGGACGCTGTACCGGTCCTTCGTGGTGAAGAAGGAGCTGAGTGTAAAAGCGAAGCTCTCAATTTACCGGTCGATCTACGTCCCTACCTTCACCTATGGCCACGAGCTGTGGGTAGTGACCGAAAGAACGAGATCGCGGATACAAGCGGCAGAAATGAGCTTCCTCTGAAGGGTGGCTGGCCTCTCCCTTAGAGATAGGGTGAGAAGTTCGGCCATCCGGGAGGGGCTCAGAGTAGAGCCGCTGCTGCTCCACATCGAAAGGAGCCAGCTGAGGTGGTTCGGGCATCTGACAAGGATGCCCCCTGGGCGCCTCCTGGGTGAGGTGTTCCAGGCATGTCCCACCGGGAGGAGGCCCCGGGGCAGACCCAGGACACGCTGGAGAGATTATATCTCTCGGCTGGCCTGGGAACGCCTTGGTATTCCCCCGGATAAGCTGGAGGAGGTGGCTGGGGAGAGGGAGGTCTGGGCCTCTTTGCTTAGGCTGCTGCCCCCGCGACCCGGCCTCGGATAAAGCGGATGAAGATGGATGGATGGATGTTTAGCTGGGTCACATTTTCGGTGAGAGATTTGACTGACTCCCATAGTGTGGTGTTTTCAGCAGCAAGTGTTTTCACCTACTGCTGGCTGAATTCCAGGGATTCTCTCAGAGATTTAAATTCCCGGTGTAAAATCTCCACCGGGAATTTAAAACCTCCCATCGAACCTGGACAATCGCTTGTCAATTGACTCCAGGATGTCTGCAATGTCTTTGCCAGCAGGCGATGTTGTGCCGGCCGACATCTTTTCGATGATGGCGTCTCAATTTTGGCCAGGGAAGATGTACTCTGGGCCTTCTTCATCACTAGGTCGATGAAATCTTGGAGAGCGTCTAAACTCTCCCTGTTGTCCTCTAGGGTGTTAGAGATGATAAGACAGATGTTGTTAGTTATATTAAAATTGATCAATATATTGATTAGTATATTTGGTATACTTGAAGCTTAAAGAAACTTTGTTAAATTCTATGCTACCATTTGCTTTTTTTTTCCCACCAAATCTCCGGCGTCTGATGTCACCTACAACATGGGTCGCTTACCTTTTCCCGTCACTTCCATCACTTAAATGTAAATTTTAACTTTACTATATTTACAGCCTGTTCAATTACATTTTAACATTAGCCCACATTTCCTTACTTAGCAATAGATGCATTCAAAGTTCATTGAAATTATTTACTCCCTTATTCTGTCTGTTTTATTGTGCAGCTATCCAAGCAGAGATTTCCTGCAGCAGGTTTAGAATGCAGATTTGCCAGTTTATCTCATAGGCTTTGTCTTCAGCCTTGTTGTGAACCACTGAGGATTGAGGGGTGATGATGGGTTGTCTAATGCTTTGATTCATCCTGTCACAAATTGTTAAAAACTTACAATAAGCAGTTGGCTCAGGATGGTCTTTGTTCATGGCTGGTCTGCTCAGAAACTACCAAGATGCACCTCCTGGCCAAGGTCCCTGTAACACACTCCTCATTCTGTGTGTAAAAATCCAAATTTAACATAATGAAATGTAGGAAATAATCAATGAGAACACTGCAGGCTGACACCAGATATACTTTGCGCAAGTCTAATGTGGTTTATTCTCATATCCACTCTCATAACTGCATAAACAGAGGCAGGACAGCTATGCAGTTGCTCCCCATCCAAGATGCTTTCCTTTACCAACTGGTATAACATACGCACGCAAAGCTTTATTTATATTTTTAAAGCTTTTTCAGTCATGCGTTCTGTCCATTGCATTGTTTTTCTTAGTTTTTTCGAGTCTTTTTATTATTTTATTCTCCTCTCTCTATTTCATTTTAAAGGTTTTCTTTTAGATCAGGGTTTTAAATCACAAGCTATGTAATAGGATCCAGTTTGCGAGTAACTTCTATAACAATCCCTGCCCACAGAAGCAGGAAATGCAGTGTCAGCATCTCACCTTAACCTTTTCTAGTTAGCATGAAGGTTGTTTTTTTATATAACTGGTATGATAAAAGCTTGAGTATAAATGCTAAACTGCCATACAGGTTTTGATTTCTTATGGTGATGCAGTCAAACCAAATGTTGCGGATATACTGACAAAAAATCAGAAATTAACCAGATCCTATTTTAGAGCTATAGAGCACTTCACTCACAGAATTGTTCTTCTTTTGGTTCCTAGGGTTTTTTAAAGTAGTTTAAAAAGTAAATATGGACAGTGTTTCAGGGTATACAATACTTACATTTCCCTTTGTCTGACCGAATATAGTTAACTGACTGCAAATAGATTGATATAATTAATGCATCTCTGTGGTTTACACATTTTCAGGCATCTCATCATTTAACTGCTTTCCTAACTAATTTCCAGCTGTTTTCTAGTTCATCTTTAACCTCTGGTTTTAAATATGTTTTTTGCCTGTAAGGCTGGGCTAGTGATGTTTATTTCCCAAGGAATTTCTAAAAGATAACTCGTATGTAGTTAAAATAAGAATACTTTGTGAGAGTATATAAACTCTTGACACCGAGATAGTCAACTCCAGACAGATTTGGTATTTAACGCTAAATCAGAGTTAAGATACCAACTCTCCAAAAGAGTTCAATTAACACCCACACAGACACTTCAATAGTGTTGAAATCAAATCTGACAGTGTTAATTTGGGCATGCTGGATTTGCTATGTACCTATTTAGTGATGAGCTTTGAAATTTCACCATGTACAGATAGAGATACCGATTTACTAATTGCATGCCCTTTCAAAGATGCATATTGAGTTTGCAGTCAGTGAAGACTGGAAAGTGTTACTGCATTGTGTCTAGGGATATGCTGCTATAATGGCATGAAATATGGAGATGCATGTATTTCCAATTTGACCTTTTAAGAACCATGGTGGAATCACTCCTGTGGAGGACAGGAAACAGAAGAAACACAGGTGGTCTACTTCTGCTATTACCAACGCTAGTACTCCTTAAACCTGAAGATAAATGTTCAATGTTTAAAGCACTGAAGACAGAAAAAATGTGAAGACATTAAAAAGGACATGCCATTCAAATTATTGAACAGTTATGACAACTAACTTCTGAAACAAACAGCACAGAAATTTGAGCAGCATTCAATTATTTAGCCTAAAATGCCCAGAAACCTCTCTTCTTAGATGACAAATCAATCCTCTAAAACTGTGAATGCCTATAAGATGTCACCTGTGATGACCCTGGTTTTCCTTAGACAGGAGGGGCTGGCAATGGCCTTTAGGGATGGCAGAGGGCAGCCAATGATTTTTTTGAGCAGTGTTCATTGTGCTTTACGCAGCCTTCCTGTGTCTGCGTACCAGACACCCAGGCAGTAGGAGAGCATGCTCTCCACTGAGGAGCCAGCAACAGCTTCTGGTCCAGGACACAGAGGAAGTGTAGCCGCTGCAAGGCATTGAAGATCTGCATGCCCAGAAACTTGAAGGTGGAAACATATTTCACCTGCTCTCCATTTGTTTTATTTCATTTTATTTATTTATTTATGTTAATTAATTAATTAATTATTTTTTTTTTACCTGTCCAACAGTGTAGCAATCAGAATTCAATCAGAAAGTCGGCCTCCAGAACTGTTTAATTATGGACTCATGCGCTGTCAACCTCCGGGTCGGCTCCCTGACATGTTGTTTTTTGGCTTTTGGGTCCGCTCCACAAACACATGGATGTCATGGCGCTCCCCACCATGGCATCCTGCTGCTTCTAGCCAGAGGGACTTCCTCAACATTCGTGTCTATTCCAGGCTCCAGTCTGCATGCAGGCTCTGTGGCATATCCATCAGAGTATGAATGTGTGTGAATAGAATAGCACAGAAAAAAGTGCTTGTATGAATGGGTGAATGAGGCAAGTTGTGTAAAGCGCTTTGACTGCTCAGACATAGTTGCTTTTTTAAAACAGAAAACAGGAGGAGTAGTTTTCTCACACACCAGATAACTATTACCCTTTCAGCATATTGTTATTAATATGATAGAAGAAAATGGAGTTGATATGACAAAGGACAGAAAGAGGTATTTCAGGTAAACTGATAATCACTGGATTTTTGATTATATTGTAGTTTGAAAGGAAGGAGAAAGCCAGGCTTGCATAACAAATAGACTCTCACAAGCAACTACTGTTACTTTCATGTTTGAAATGAGTAATAAAAGCAAACACTATATTGTAATATCCCATGGCTGTGAAGAGGAGGGTGATGTGAATAGAACTGGGTGGTCTTCACTAAACTCCGACATGCTTGTATTTCTGTGTAAAGTCCTTTGATAAACATTTTATAGTCTTCCAAAAGACAGCACATGCCCACCTCACAGTGCCTCAGTAAAGCAATGTGTTTGTAATTAAGTAGTTAGAAATCAAAGCAATATGTGGTATGATTAATATTTAATAACATGAAGTTTTTATGACTGAGTTAGTTGAATACCTTATCTTTATTATGCAGATGCTTCATAAATATGAAATATTACTCATTACAGATAGCAGCTCTTGAAAACCTTACTGAAGCATTTAGAAATATAATTAAGCTCAGCAAAAATAAACCAAGGACTTTTCTCCATTTTTTTCTTTGAAAGCTTTATCTACAATGAACCTACAATAACAAAATAATGAATAGCTCTGTGGGATTAAAATACAGCTTTCTCCAGTCCCAAGCTACAAAACACAAACTTATTTTAATGTTTTATTGCTTTGCTTACTTCAGGGAAAATAGTATTTTATCCTTAAGATCAATGTAAGCTCTCAGAGAGGATTGATGAATCATGGGATTACATCTGAGTTCAAATGTTGACTATTTCAATATAAACTGTAATCTTGTCATTGTTTCCTGCTCTGTGCAAGCAACCAAGCAAGCACAATGGATTTGTCAAGTCCAGAAATGATTGTCCAAAGGTGGATTATACAAAGCCACAAACAGTACTAATCCATAGAACACGGAAGGATCGTATATATGCCTGCACACATTTAAAAAGACTTTGACTGCAGAAATAAAAAAGGACAAGTGAAATCAAGCTCATTAATAACAAAACATTATTATTATTAGTAGTAGTAGTAGTAATTTGGTCATTCAGCCAATAACAATACATACTGAATATATCTGTGTTCTCTACATTTGTAGACCAGAATACAGATCATGAAAAATATCTCTTAAAATGTGGTGTAATTCACAGTGATGGTTGCCTGTCAGGCAGTAACGGGAATTTTGGCTTTTTTAAGAGAGCTAGTTCTTTTTGCTCCCAAGTTGTTCTTCAGGATTTTTGTTTCTTAATTCATTTATTACAAAAAAAAATCAAAACTATGTGAAAAATGAATTACTTACGTTAAAAATATACATTATATCAAATGTTTATTATTTACATGGCTTATTATACTTCACGTGTAACATAAAATTTTAGTACAAAAAAAGAACATAAACATCCAATCTTTAGTTGTATGCATATTATTTAAAAACTTGCAACTATTTACAGTACAACAACATTGACAATCACACAACAACATAAGTGTCACGGCCTGCGCTGGCAGACCGTGGGGAGGTGGGGAAACAGGACCCAAACGCCGGACTCTTCAGTGCAAACAGAGTTTATTTACAAGGTGGTGGAGTAAAGCAACAATAAATCCCCGTGTGTCCCAGACTCCCCTTCCGTGTCTTCATCCAGTGTCAGTGCTCTGTGCCTCCACTCCTTAGTGTTAGTGTGGTCCGTGTTTGCTGCCTTGTCATCCCACAATTCTCCTGGGAAAGTAACAGAAGCAGCCGTAAATACACCACTCAGTAACAAAACTCTCATTCCTCAGTAGCTCCTCCGACGAGGCTTGATCAGCTGCAAGTGTGTGTGCATCTTCCTCGGGTGTGGCCAGCCACCTGGCAGAGCACACCCAACAGGCCTAATAGTGCCTGTAAACCGTCCTACCAGACACACACACCCATACACACACACACACTGTCAGGGACCTGGATCTGAGCGATCCAGGGTCCCTATCTAACTATCTTGAAAGTTAGTTAGAAGTAAAGCAACTGTGTAAGTTCATATCTGAATGTTTGTAAAGCATTCCCACATTGAGCTTAAGAACCAATATATGGAGCGACTGCCTTTCATTCTCTCTCCCTCCCTCTGCTGTTGCTACTTCAATCACGAAACTTATCAATGATCTGCTGATCGGCTTTTCTGTCGCGAGTCTCTCTTGTTTGTTTTTGGTCCACTTTGCGCCAGAAAGAGGAAACCAGCGGATAAACAACAGCAGCACATTTAAGCTTGATAAACTGTTGTTAGAATTTATTTAATATTACTTTCTACACCAGGATGCTTTTCTATGTAGCTGACAGCTGGTAACTGTGCAGGGGAGGGTCTAGCAAAGTTTAGCCAGGGGGGCAGGTAGGGCATTAACAGGGAAAAGGGGGTACAAAGACATACTTTTCTTTCTTATTCTCATTTAGCAGCATTCAAGATGGCGGTGCAAGCAGTCGCAGCGGCCTGGCGCTCTTCTCAACTTAGCGATTTTCTTTTTATTTTGTGTATTTTTGTTTCACTTTTCCTCCGACATGCAGGAGCACATATGCAATACAGCAAAACTGAACTGCTTGTGGTTCTTAACCACAAAAACCTGCACATCTTCGCTGACAATGACTGGGACTCAATTCCCCCTGAGATCTGGAGGGTCACTGACTCTAATTTCACCATACCCAGTTTTGCCAACTCCTCAGTAAGGAAAATCGCTATTGGCTGTCTTAAAAGTCACTAGAAGTCGCTAAATGACGTTATCATCTAATTTGCATAATCAGTCATGCCTATGTAATTGTAACCAACGTTGTAGGGGAGAGAAATAACCTCGTGGAAGAGACAAAGTGATTAAAAACCCTCCTAAATGCATTTAGAATTTATATAGAACTACAAATTAAATTTCTTTTAGCAATTATTTGTTTTTTTTTTAATGTCACAATTCCAACCCATCTCCTTTATCCAGGCTTGGACCGGCAACAGTGACCCGAAATAGGCACTCTGGTTGGGGTACTTTGTGTGTGTGTGTTTATAAGTAGTTTTAAACCTTGTGATCCACAAAACAGAATAACAGTAAAAGAAGAACTGACTGCATTACAGTCAGTGCGGGGAGCAGAGGCTTCACTCATACGTGATTCATTTGCAGATTGGACGCATAGGTGTGAACATCTCCTGCCCTGATAGCAGCGGGGGGAGGACTATCCTCCGCCTGTGAGCGCTTTAGCACCCACTGCTTGTTGAGAGTAAGAGCGATATGTGCTTTCACGTCAAAAAGTCATCATAAATAAGTCTCCAACAACACCAAAAAAAGTCGCCAGATTTGTCGCTACTCGCTTTTTAGAAAAAAAGTCGCAAAGGGGATCTGAAAACTCGCTAAATATAGCGACAAAGTCGCTAAGTTGGCAACACTGACTATACCACCGCTGAAGTGGCGTAGGCGACGGAGGCACAGGAAACAGAAGAGAGGGAAGAGAGCGGGGCTGAGGGCTAGGCTACGTGCTAACCCACACGGACCGGTTATTCCAAGTCTCTTCCTCACCAACTCACGGTCACTAAATAACAAGATGGATGAGCTACGACTGCGGATCACCTCACGCTGTTTGGATTACTGTGTTATGATCATCACAGAGACTTGGCTGGACTCTTTTACCCCAGACACTCACTGGGTACAAAGACAGTTAAACACAAACCAACTGCCCGGACATCACCTTACCTGACACCCTAAACCATTTCTTCGCCCGCTTCGACCAAGAAAACAGGGACACCATCACCCATCCTGCCATTACAGAGAGGGACGATGCTCCCTTCCAGCTGGAGCAGCATCAGGTCAGAGACACACTGACTCTGCGCAGTGTGTCTCTGACCTGATGCTGCGAGGAAAGCAGCTGGTCCTGATGGTGTAGCTGGTAGAGTGCTTAAAGCATGTTCAGACCAACTAGCAGAGGTTTTCACCACCATCTTCAACCTCTCACTGCTACAGTCTGTAGTACCATCCTGCCTTAAGTCAGCCACCATCGTTCCAGTGTCCAAGAAGAACACAGTGAGCTGCTTGAATGACTATCATCCAGTTGCTTTAACACCCATAATTTCCAAATGTTATGAGCAGCTCATCATGTCGCACATTAAAGCTGCCATCCCTGCAGACCTTGATCCATACCAGTTTGCATACAGGGCAAACAGGTTGACAAAGGACGCCATAATAACAGCTCTTCACACAGCCCTCACACACCTGGACAGTAGTAACACCTATGTTTGAATGATGTTTGTGGACTTCAGCTCTGCCTTCAATACAGTTCAACCCCACAAACCGGTTAATAAACTAGGACTCAACTTTGGACTCAGCAGCTCACTGTGCAGCTGGATATTGGACTTCCTGAGCAACAGACCCCAGAACGTCAGAATAGGAGCGCACACCTCCTCCACCCTCATTCTGAATGTGGGTGTCCCACAGGGGTGTGTCCTCAGTCCCCTCTTATACTCACTTTTCACCCATGACTGTTCACCAATCCACACCAGTAACATCATTATAAAATTTGCTGATGACACCACCATCATAGGACTGATCGACAACAACGATGATTCAGCCTACAGAGAGGAGGTTCAGCATCTGAAGCAATGGTGTGACGACAACAACCTGCATCTGAACACAGCCAAGACCAAGGAGATGGTAATCGACTTCAGGAGAACAAAGTGATCTGCGCGCTCTACCCTCTACATTGATGGGGAGGAGGTAGATAGGGTAGAAAGCTTTAAGTTCCTCAGAGTCCACATCTCGGCCGACCTTACCTGGTCCACAAACGTTCCCCCCAGGTAGGGAAAGCACAACAAAGGCTGTACTTCCTCAGGAAACTACGTCAGGCCCAATTACCCCAAAGACTGCTAGTAAACTTCTACCGCTTCTGAGCCTTCTGACTTACTGCTGCACACTCTGGTTCAACTGCTGCACCGCGGAGGACAAGAGGAAACTGCAGCAGGTGGTGAGGGCGGCAGAGCGGGCAATCGGCACTTCACTAACCCCCCTCAGATACATCTATACTGGCAGACTTCAGCAGAAAGCCAGCATCATCATCAAAGACCCCTCGCACCCTGGACACTCACTTTTTTCCCCCCTTCTCTCTAGTAAACGTTACAGGTCCATCAGGTCGAAGACAAACAGACTCAACTGAAGTTTTTACCCACAGGCTGTCAAACATGCCCTACCTCCACCCTGATTGGAGGATAACTGCACTGCCAACACTCATGGACATTACACCTTATTTATAAATCGTATTTCTATTTATACTTCAATGCAACCAACACCCCTACCTCTTTAAACTGTATTTATTATAACCTTATTTATATAGTTGCAATAGCAGCCCCCCAATCAATGTGCAATATCACTGATCACACTGCACCTCTCAATGCACCTGCTAGTTAGATGACATGTATGTGTATGTATATAGATGTAAGCGTGTATGTGGAAATATGTGTGTATGTGCGTGTATGTTTGCAGGTATATGTATAACTTGTACATATCTTTCTTGTGTAAATGTAAATGCTACTGTGTACGTCACCCACATGGAGAAATGCTAAACTACCTTTCATTGTTCTTGTAACAGTGACAATAAAAAGCTATGATATTCTATTCTATTCTATTCTATTTAAAATGTCTAGCTTTTAATGAATAATTATTTGAATCTTACACCCAAAGTTATAATCTGATGTAAAATGTATAGAAGTCCAGTACTATATATAGTAACTACTAAGTCTAATATACCCTAGTAAGCTATAGTACTGTTTCCTTTGGGAAGGTACCATCTGTGCAGTCTGTAATTCTGTTGAAGAAAGATGTTGAATCTATTTAATTATTGTGGAAAAATAATTGATTTCTGTGCATTAATTTTTTTACACGTGCATTAAATTAAAGTTGATCACATCGATTAAGCATCACGAAGCAGAGGGCGGGGGGTGGTTCCCTATTTTTTTTTTTTTTTTGCTGGGAGTTTGCAACCCTATTAGTTAGGTTGTTTAATATTTCTGCTAGGTACTCTTTAAAATATCAGAATAGGGAGGATGGTGTAGGTTTAAGTTTATTAGATTGATCAGTATTGGTGAACTATGAAATAGTTTTTGCGTACAGGTATAAAAGAATAACTTGACTTGAGTATGAACTTATACAAAATGCAGCAAGATATTTAAAAAACAGTTTAATGCATTAAAAAATACACTATATCGGAATTATATCGGTATCAGCAGATATCCAAATTTATGGTATTGGTATCGGTATCGGACATAAAAAAGTGGTATCGTGCCATCTCTAGTGCCCACGTCCATTGCGTGTGGAAAAAAAAAAGTGTGGCAAGAGGTTCCATAAGAGTTCAATACGTAGATCCAAGTAGTGCTTGGTGTTGTCTGATTATATGCATGCACATCAACTGATATGAGCAAGTGTGTGTATATGTTGTTTTTTTGCTGTGGTTTCTCTGCTGTTGTTTTTTTTTTTGTTTTGTTTTTTTGTTTTTGTTTTTTGTTTTTGGTTATTTGTTTGTTTGTTTTTTGGTGTTAAAGCAGATCTGTTTCTGTTTTTCTCTCTGTCCAATTCTCTTTCTATCCCTCTTCTTCTCCTTTTTCTCTGGGTCCTTTCTGGGGGTCCTTGAAGATCAGGACTGTCTGGCCTTCGGTTAGCCATTCTGGGTGGCTCTCGTCTACTAGTAGCTGGTTCATTTGTGCTGCCAGAAGCTCGTGGAGTGCAGTCAGCTTCTTCAGCCCGTAGGCGTGAACCATGTTGGGGCCTGGTGCTGTCCAACTCTTCATACTGGAGACCCTTTCCTGGATGTCTGCCACTGTGATGGTTACTGGACTCTGTTCAGGGAGGTTGCTGTGGTCTGCCCTCAGATCCACTAGCCACTGAGCATTGCCGTTATGGGTTGCGTCCTTCTCCCATATGCTCTTCCAGTATTGTTCTGTCTCCAGCCTTGGTGGTCCTGTTCTCATATTGTTCCCCTGCCACTGAGTACACCTTGGCTGGTTCTGTGGAGAACAGTTGGTTTATTCTCCTACCGGTTGGCTGTATTTTCATCTCCCTGTGTGCCTTGCTGTTGGACAAGTGTGGTCCCTGGCAGTTTCCTGGGCCTGGAGAGCTGCAGTTGCTGTTTTGAAATACGGAACTAGGGTGGATACTGCCTGACGGTCTTGTGATGTGGGGCCTAGATTGCTTGTGGTGGTGGGTGCTGGCATCTTCTGGGCTGGGTGCAGGGCCTGAAGTCGTCTGGTTTCTGGATACACCGTAATAAAATGGGAATGGTTGGTGATATTAAACTCATGAAAGAATAAAGTTATGTTGAAACCAAGCACACCATTGTTTTTCTTGTGACATTACCAATAAGTTTGATGTGTCACATGGCCCTCTTCCTATTGAAAAAACAAAAGTTGTATCCAAGATGGCCGACTTCTAAATGGCCACCATGGTCACCACCCATCTTGAGGAGTTTGCCCCCTCACATATACTAATGTGCCACAAACAGGACTTTAGTATCACCAACCATTCCCATTTTATTACAGTGTATCCATATAAATGGCCCACCCTGTACACACAATAAATTTCCAGTGCGTTCCCTCAACTCCTGTGTCGTGCCTTCTCCTAAGTATTTGTTCTCCATGCTCTCTGCTCTCGTGCCTATGCACACCCCGTGCATCCTGCTGTCCTCTGTTCCGCTCTCTTCCTGAGAAAAAACACAACAGACGCAGCCGTTACGACACTAACTCCGGCAGGCATACACTTAACAGTACTAGGAACACTAACACGTTGTCTAACTTAACAATCCTGCGCTGGAGGAAGCTCCATCATTCTGTTAAGTAGCTCCCCCGATGAGCCTGATCAGTAGCAGGTGTGTGAGATCCTAGGCGTGACCAGCCAGCTGGGAGGGCCACACCCACCAGGCCTGGGAGCATCACTGCTGCACTCACACATGCGCGTGCGCGCGCACACACACACACACACACACACACACACACACACACTGCCTATACACACACCTGCCTATACACACGCACACCCACAAGCATGGAACACAAGAACACAGCACAGTGCAGCAAACATACATCATATACTATAATAAAAATGATAATAATAAACGTCCACACTGCTCACGGACCCCGAGTCCCCGGAACTGGGTCCGTGACAACAGCTTTATCGTAAAAACAGCTTTATTGCTGGGAGATACGAACTAAGATACAAAACCCTTGACATAGCAAGGCATGAGTCAGGAACATGAAACTTGAAGCAATAGGGAGAAAAACAGCATGAGGGGTAAGAATGACAAAGAAGTGATGAAGAACAGCGGAAAACTGAGGATTTAAATACACACAATCTAAGTAGGGAGATGGAACACAGCTGGGGAAAACAAGACACAGGTGAACCAATTTAAATAACAGTGGGGGAAGCAAAACTGAACACAACACAGACAAAGACAGCTTGACATAGGAAGTCATTACCACACAAGACAGACAAATGACTCTGACAAAAGAGAGGGAGTGAGGGACAGAGGCTGTTAAATACGGAGAGCGACATAGGGAAAGAGAACACAGAGGGATCAGACAGACATAGAGACACAACTGTGGAAACAAATAGGTAAATAAACATGGAGACTGACTTCCACAGGAGACACTGACGACAAGACACAAAAACGAAACAAAGACACAAAAGGAACCTAACAACAACAAACCAACAACCAGAAATACAGACAACCTCAGATACTTAAAGAGCTAAACTCAAGACCTAACCGTACAAAGCTAGAACTGAAATCAAGTTAATGCAAAGGAACGATTCATTAATCCACACAAAGCTCAAAATGCTGGGTCAAAGACCCAGCACCGTGGCAGATGCTTGTCTGAATGTGGCCTGATTTGGTGTGATCTATAAAAAATAGAACAAAGAAAAATCAGTTTTGTGTGTGTGTGTGTGTGTGTGTGTGTGTGTATAAAACCTTGTGTGTAGCCTAAAAACTACAAGTAATCACAGTTACATCAAGATTCTTAAAAACATTGCAAAAACCTGAACACGGACAGTTACAAAACTGAATACTATATGCTGAATACATCAGGTATTAAAGATAATTGAAAAAGAGTAATGGTTCTTTGTGAATTTACAGTGTTGAGATACAATGCTTTGTCCTGCATTTTCACTATGGTAACAATACACTCAGTGAATGTGCTCACTGTGACTGTCAGCAAGATTGGCCTGAAATTAATTTCCAAGATTTCACAAATGACTTGATTAGCATAAGATGGAATGGATTCCGTTGGTACAAGCAGATAAAAGGAGCGTTGATAATGGAGATGATTTTTGCTCATAATTCAAGCTTCTGGATTCTAGACATCCTGCAAGACATCCACATCATGCAGAATCTCATGAGAAAACTTACTGTTTTCTAATAGACACATGCCAGCAGTTTTCATCAAATAATTCTAGCCATAATCTTTTCAATCATTTATGCCTTGCATGTTGAATGAAGAGTGAGGATTACCAAAGCTTTGTTGCAGCCCTTAGCGTGGAATAACAGTTTAAATTCACAAAAGCCTAAATTACTTTTTTCACTATATCTGATGTTATGATCTATACTTGTGTCAACTTTCTGCCAGACAGAAAGGAGCTTTGCAAATTTTCAATCATTTCCATTGTGATGGTTTTCTGTTTAATCCAGCAATTTTCACAATCCGGATTATCTTATCATCTCCCTCCTGATAAACAGAAGTCAGTTTTCATATACACTATCCAGGCCAGAAATAATCACACAAACCCCAGCGAACCTTTTGTGAATCTAGTGTCATGACCTAGTTTTTGCCACATTTACTTTGCTGCGCTTTTATTATCCTACCAATATCATTGTGTGTGTGTGTGCGTGTGTGTGTGTGTTGTGTTCAGAAAAAGTGGTGTCAGTGTTTTATCTAATTGCACAGTTTGACTTTCTGCAAACAGTTACCTGTAATTTCTATATCCATAATAGGTTATCTTGTTAATAGTGTTGTAGCTGCACATGACATTATATACTGTAGCTCCCTTGAAAAGGGGAATTAAAGGAGCACACCTTAAAGAAGCTTACAAGTTTCTTACGTTAAAATGCCTTGCAGCTGAGACATCTTACTTTATTGCTGGTTTCACATCATTATTCAGACAGAAGCAGGCTCAGGGAAGGACAGCCATTTGCATTTACTGGTTGAGGATTAGGTGAGGAAGAAAGCACAAAAAACACACAGTTGTCATACTTTATAGCCAGATTGAGAAAGAGTCAGAGTTCTGTCAAGCCATGTATTTCCTAAGGTCGGAGCAGTAAGTAGTCATTAATAATGACGTGAATTTTTTTACAAATAAAATTTTAACCATTAACGCAAGAAATAATCAATCTGTTATTAAGTACAGCCATCACCATCAGGTTGCAACTGCTAGAGTCCCACGCATTGTTAAATCCAGTATGTAGGGCCCATCAACACTCACAGTTTACAACATCCATTCAACGGCTCTGGGTTGGACCTGCTTGAGGGATGCTTAGCTGTGATTGATTTTTACAATTAGTTTGGTCAGACTGAGACAAAAATGTTTCAAAGGTGACATCGCCCGTGCTAACGTGTGACAAACAGATGCCTGAATACACCTGCCCTTTGATAAACAATTGAGATCTGGAGATACTCAAATAACATACAGAGTTGGAGTCTGGAACCATGAACTTGATTGCTCCATTCACAACAGGTGAATTGATGGTTTGAGCAACTAGACTCCACTCACAAGCGGATCAGTAAACCTGGCTTTTCTTTTTTAAAGTAGAAGGTCTTCATCTTATTATTATTATTATTATTATTATTATTATTATTATTATTATTGTTATTATTATTTTCAAATAACTTCAGTTTTTATATTTTCTTGTTTAAACACAATTCATTTATTCTGTTTTTTAATAAGTTTTTTCTTTCTTTTTTCCAAGACAAAGACTAGCACTACAGAATAAAAGGTAAAGGTGAAAGGATGCAGCCAGGTGACAAGATCCAAGGTTATACAAAATAAGATAAAGGGGAAATAAAACACAGTTTCAAAGAACGTATGTAATTTTTTTAAAAAACTGCCTTGTTGTTACAAGGATTCCATTAAATGTTAAAGATAGAAGGTTCTAAGATTAGTGAGTCAATTCACCAGCGGCCTCCAATCAAATGAGTGAGGATGGTAATTGAAGCAAACTAATGCTGGTGAATGTTCTATAATGATATCAAAATGCTTTCGACTTGCAGTTTAAACTGTAGCTTAGGATGTAGCACAGGTCTACATTGGAAAGTTGGTGGTTCGACCCCTGGCTGCTCCAGTCACGCTTACTCTTCGATGCATTGATTGGAATCTCAATGTTAGCTAGAAAGCACTTGGGTGTAAAAAAAAAAAAAGTGCTTGAATGAATCGGTGGATGTGGCATGTTGCATGAGGCACTTTGAGTGCTCATGTAGAGTACAAGATCTAATCCATTTACCATTATTTAGATGAACAAAGTCAAACTGACAAGATTTGGGAAAGTAGGAACACCTCCAGGTGTGCTGCAAAGAAATGATTGTACGGCTAGAGGAAAGTGCAGCAAAAGTGTTAACGACTATTCCACTGTACACAGGATCTGAATGTTACTTCATTGAATGAATGATGATGATAAAACCATTTATTTTTCACTTGCAGCTGCCTGCAGCAAAATTGGACCTCTTCCAACCATACATACAATACACAAACATCACATCGGGGAGACAGGTCAGAACAGGTAGCATAAAGAAAAACAATGAAATGTACAACACAATAGGGGGATGGAGGAGAGAAAAAGAGAACTCTACTCAGGCTGTGCTCCTGATAGGGGATCAGTATAAGAACAGAAAACAAGAAACTCCTCAGCACAAAAAGAACATGAATCTTCACACCATAACACCATGAAAACACGTAAGCAACAGGGGTGGGTATGGGGTGAGAGTCTTCCGGTATAGACAGCAGCATCCTGTCCTGCGGCATCTCTGCGCTGGTCCATGTTGACCCCCATCTGCATCGAGTGGGGGCAAGCATCAGAGGCGCTTGGAGGGGGGAAGCGGGGCGAGTGTATGTCAGTGTCTGTATATGTGTGCGTGTGTGTATCCTGTGTTCAACTTGACAGAGAGTGTCCTTTAACCTGGTTAAGCAAACGTCAACAGTCCTCCAGCTGATGCAGGTGACCTTGAAGGATAGGAGCAGATGCTCAAAACACAGTCTTGTTACCAGGGAGAATTGTTGTTCTGGCCAGTCTTGGCCTTGGGTAGCCGCATGAAGTAGATGGTTGTTTGGGTTTGAACAAAAAACTGCACTCCAATTTCAGTTGGTCTAAATGTCCATCACTGATCATCAGGTCTCTCAGTTCCCGTTGCAGAGCCGTGAGCTTCTCCATCAATGTTGCGTTCAATAAACAGAATCTGAGTACTCACGGCTTGCCCATCGTCAATCGTGCCTTGTGAGGTTTTGAACAGCTGTAACCAGGTATGAGCCAGCTCCAATCAGCCAGAACTCTGTTATCATTGTTCTGAATGAATAAGGTTGTCTGAGTAAATTTAAACACACATGCACTGAAAAAACAGAATAGTCCATCCAACTTAAATGAATTGCTTCAATTGTTCAATTGGTAACAAGTCATTCAATTAAGTTTATCCAAGTTAATTTATGAAGTTTGTTTAACTTGACAAGTTTAAGTCAGACTTACTCAAATCATTCAGTTCCTTTCAAATCCATCTGACTTAATTTTATGGAAAGTCAACTCAAAGTTTTAAATCAAAAAACTAAATTATCCAAATGTACATAATCACTCTCATTATACAGGGTGGGCCATTTATATGGATACACCGTAATAAAATAGGAATGAATGATTGGTGATATTAAAGTCCTGTTTGTGGCACATTAGTATATGTGAGGGGGCAAACTCCTCAAGATGGGTGGGGACCATGGTGGCCATTTAGAAGTCGGCCATCTTGGATACAACTTTTGTTTTTTCAATAGGAAGAGGGCCATGTGACACATCAAACTTATTGGTAATGTCACAAGAAAAACAATGGTGTGCTTGGTTTCAACATAACTTTATTCTATCATGAGTTATTTACAAGTTTCTCTTTGTTCACAGCCATTGACATGTCGAAGAGGTTAACACGTGAGGAGCGGATCGAAATTGTGTTGATATCTGGTGAACACAATAACCGCGTCATTGCAGCAGATTTCAATGCAAGACAGCCTACGAGACCACCCATCTCCCATGCTACAGTTAGCAAACTGCTTGTTAAGTTTCGTGAAACTGGTTCAGTGTTGGATTTGCCAAAATGTGGACGCAAGGAAACTTTTCCGGGTGCAAAAAGCTTCCTGCTGCATTTGTAAATGAGGGCTAGAGACAGAGAACCGGGCGTCTTAGTGCCGAAAGGAACTGCTGCTTAGCTAAATGCTGAGAAACTGGCATCCCAGTAATAGAAGAATTTGCTGCTGCATTTGTTGAAAGAAAGATAAAGGGAAGAGAACCTGGCATCCTGATGCCAAAAGCATGCACCTGCATTTTATGAAGGAGGGATAGAGGGAAGGGAAACTGGCAAGTCATTGGTCGAAAAGCTTGCTGCTGCGTTTGCAAATGAGGGAGGAGCACCTGGCATCACAGTGCCAAAAAGCATGCTGCTGCATTTTGCGAAGCTGCATTTTAAATGGTTGTAGAAGCCATGCGCACAGAACTGAGCTTGCCTCTTCTACCTGGTGTTGATGGGTGGGTGGAGCTACAAGTTACGCAGTAACTTTTGCTGTTGGTGCAATTTTGCTTCTGCACGGAAGAAGACTTTGGGTTGACATTGAAATATGCCAGTTTAAAAAGCTACAAAAGTTAGAGACTGGTGAATGGAAGTCTCTCTGAAGTGCCGCCATGACGTACAGAGTGTTTGGGTTTCTTGGAATGCCTAGAGGGAAACCGATGAAGCAGAGCTGTGTAGTTCTGTGTAGTGAACTACACAGAACTGATGTGGTGATGGACAAGAGAGCGATTGTAATGAAGAGGTGAGTAAGATTATGTTACTTGTTGTAGGCAGTGTTGGTGTTAATGTATGTTTGGGGGAGTTGCACCCCGGAACCTTCAGAAGTTTTTCAGGGTTTTCCCCATCGGAATGTTATGTGGGAAACAGTTTCCTGTATGTGTTGTGACTAGTTGTGGATGTTTCTAAAAGTGATCAGTAAAAGTCCTAAAAGTGGCACCTGAGTTTCCGAGGATTATTATCCTGAAGTTATAACACCTTTTTGGCGACAAGGATAAAAGCTGTACGCAGACAGTTTTGAGTCTTTGCTGTCGGACTACCACTTTGCATCTATGGCTTCAACTGGATCGCTCACAGAGTTTGCCGAGGGAGACTGCGACTGGATTGAATATGTTGAGAGGCTGGAAGACTTTTTCTTGGCAAACGACTTTTCAGACGAAGGGAAAAAAAGAGGTCAGTTCTTCTCAGTGCATGTGGAGCGAGGACGTACAAGTTGATACGTAACCTGACAACGCCTCGGAAACCCGCGAACTTCACCTTCAAAGAACTGGTGACGTTGGTGCATAACGATCACTGCCCGAAACCCTCCGTGATTGTTCAGCGGTTCAAATTCCACACTCATTCACGCAAGCCGGGAGTTTCAGTGGCTGCGTATGTTGCGGAGCTGAGACAGCTATCGGAGTTCTGTGAGTTTGGTGGCGTGCTGGATGACATGCTGCGCGACAGGTTGGTGTGTGGTATAAATGATGATAGCATGCATCATCGGTTGTTAGGGGAGCCCACAATGGACTTTAAGAAAGCTTTGAAAATTGCTCAGGCAGCTAATAACATTAAAGAGATTTAGAAAGCTAACGACAATATTCACTCAGCCGATGTACATCATGTATCTCAGAGTGTGAGAGGCAAACTGAGAGAGCGAGTGGAGTGTTAGCGGTGTGGGGGAGCACATTTTGCCAAGAACTGTGTTTTGAAAGACAGTACCTGCCATAACTGCAAGAAAAAGGTGCACTTAGCCAAGAAATGCAGGAGCACTAAGGAGAAATCAAAGAAGGGACGGAAGACAAAACCCAAACCCCCAAACTAAACATGCATCACCTGCAGAGAATAGCCCCTGAGGAGGATGAGTGTGTTTTCAACATATTTAACCTGGTTGGCTTTAATAAGTGCCGTGCAGAGCCCATCTATGCCAATATCCAGGTAAATGGAAAGGAGCTGCAAATAGAGGTGGATATGGAGGCCTCAGCTTCTGTGATCAGTCAAGTCACCTACCACAGCTTGTGGCACTCAGGCAGGGTGCCGGCTCTCCAAGTGACTGAGATAAGCCTGACACAGTACATGGGTGAATGCATTCCCCTGCTTGGTGCTATAGAGGTGCATGCGGCATATCAGGGTCAAGAAACTGCAGCAACACTACTGGTGGTGAAAGTGGAGGGCCCTAGTCTGCTGGGTCGTGACCTCCTGCAGAAAATCTGCCTGAACTGGAGAGAAATCAGGTATGTAACTGTAATAGCAGAATTACTGGGAAAGTATGAAGATGTTGAAGAATGAAGAATGAATTGGGAACCCTACAGGGCACCACTGTGAAACTGTGTGTGGACCCTTTTGCCCGGCCACGCTTTTTCAAACCACGCACTGTACCATACGCCATGAAGGCCAAGGTGGAAGCAGAGTTGGAGAGACTACAACAGTTAGGGGTCATTGAGTCAATAGAGTTCTCAGACTGGGCAGCCCCGATTGTACCAGTGTTGAAGGAGGACGGAGGGGTGGTGATCACAAACTGACAGTAAACCAAGCCTCTCAGCTCGACACCTACCCTCTGCCTCGAGTGGATGACCTGTTTGCCACACTGGGGGTGGTCAGACATTCACAAAGTTGGATATGAGTCATGCATACCAACAGTTGCTGCTGAATGAGGAATCAAAAAAAAATATGTGACAATAAACACACATAAGGGACTGTTCAAGTACAACCACCTGGAGGGAGTCATGTGACGTTAATGGCGGAGTAGCTGTGTTTTTCGCCTGCTCCCGCAGCTTGGCATTTGTTTAGGCCTCTATATATGTCTAATTTGGTTAAAGTCTCTGTTTATTTCAACTTTTAAACTTCGTATGATGCCAAGCACCCAGAAGAAGCTCAACCTTGGGTCAAAATAGGGCAAATCAGGAGAAAACCACCCTCCGCTCAGCCATCATGCTGCAACAGTAATGGCAGAGGCCCCGTCATTCCCACCCCTCGGCCAAATGGACGCCGACAAGTTGGTGGAGAGGATATCGGCGGAGGAGCTGAAGGCTGTGGGGCTTCCTTTGAGAAGAAGATTGACCCGGTTCTGAAAAGACTGGAAACGTGCGCAGCCAATATTTCTGCATTGGATGTTAAAATGAAGGAGGCAGAGACGCGCATATCAACGCATGAGGATATTACAGCGGGCTATGGCGCCAAGTTTTCCAAAATGGAGCTTAAGCTGGAGGCCGCTTTGGATAAGATCGATGACTTGGAGCAGCGGTCCCCAACCCCCGGGCCTCGGACCGGTACTGGTCCGTGAGTCGTTTGGTACCGGGCTGCGAGAGTTGAGGCTCAGGTGTGAAATGTATGGTTTTCAGGGTTTTTATCGGTTTTCAGCGTTATTTTGTTATCATTTTTATCGTTAACTCGGTTTTCCTGGGTCTTTTCACGTGTGTTATGAATAAATCTTCTTTTTTTCAGTACCGGTACTAGTTTTATTTTGTTGTATTTATTCGCGACACCTTAAAGGCCGGTCCGTGAAAATATTGTTGGGCATAAACCGGTCCGTGGCGCAAAAAAGGTTGGGGACCGCTGACTTGGAGAACAGGAGCCGACGGTGTAACATACGTGTTATTGGGCTACCTGAAGGCAGTGAAGGCACCAATCCTGTGTCTTTTTTCAAAACGTGGTTACCGAAGTTGGTGGATGTGAGTTTCAAAGACCACCCGGTGCTTGCACACCTCCCTTCCAATGTCCAGCGGCCCCGTGCAGTCATCATAAAACTCCACAACTTCCAGGATAAAGTGCGGATCATGCAAGCGGCCAAGAGGAAGCAGTCCTTATTTCATAACGGCATTTCTATTATGATATTCGAGGACTTCTTCGCCGCTGTCCTGAAGAAACACCAGGGATTCTACCACGTCAAACAATGCCTCAGGGAGATGGGTATCACCTTCGCTATGATGTACCCTGCTGTCCTCAGGATCAAGCTTAATGGCCAGGAGAAATCTTTTAGAACCCCAGAAGCAGTCTCAGCTTCCCTGGATAATGTGCCTCAAGGTGCGAGACCACGCTCATCCTCAGTGGCTCCAGCTGACTGTTGATCTGTGCTCCAACCCCATACGTGAGGGATTCGCCAATTTCTTTTCTCCTCCTTTCTTTTTTTTCCCCTCTCTTTTCGGGTCTGTGCTGAGATAATATCCTTATACATATAGACTATTTTATTTAGCCATTTATAATCCGAATCCTTGTTTAAGCTGCGGGCGGGCAGCTTATGTCCAAATTGGAAATTTAGCTTGCGCCCCCTGCTGGGCGTTGGAGACCTTTGTCTGACCTCCATACTCACAAGTTTCTTGATGGTTATGTTTCTTGTAAACAGTTCTTTGTTAATTGTTAGCAAAGCAGGGTGTTTGTTTTTTGTATTCTACATGTATTTTATTTGCCACTGGTGTTGTAGGGCAGTGTTTGGGAGCCCTACATATCAGCTATGCTTCGGTCACCTGAGTGTGGTTCAATGCTTACTTCAAATATTGTATGATAAGTGATAATTCAGTGTTAAATGTTTGTTCTTGGAATGTAGGAGGTATACATAGCCCTATCAAATGGAAAAAGATATTGAGTTTTCTTAAGAGGGAGAATGTCCATGTTGCCTTGGTAGGAAACTCACCTGTCTCCTCAGGTGCACCTAAAATTAAAACGTGATTGGGTTGATCAAGTTTTTAGTTCCTCCTTTACAAGTAAGAGCCACAGTGCAGCCATTTTAATACATAAACACCTACCGCTGACAGTTGACCAAAGAATTTGTGATAAGTCTGGTAGGTATGTTTCCTTAAAGGGCACCCTAAGTGGTCAGGCAGTAGCATTTCTGAATATTTATTTTCCACCAGTACAGTCTAACAACTTTATTGCTCATGCTTTCTCTTCCTTTTCTGACTGGGTTTGTGATCATTCTTTTATAGCCGGAGATTTTAACTGTTATTTTTCTACAACTAAGGACAGATCCCCTCCCAAACAAATTCAAATGTCTACGAGGGCCAAAGCACTTTTAGATACTTGTAACGAACTTGATTTGGTTGACACCTGGTGGACTCTTAACCCCAACGATAAAGAATTTACTTTTTTTTTCTGGTGTTCATAGAACAAGCAGCAGAGTTGATCTCGTTTTCACCCCCAAACAATCACTGGGAAACATTGAGTTGTACAATAGGCGATCTTATTATATAAGATCATGCGCCAGTTTTTGTTTAGCTAAGTGATCTAAATCCTGTCCCTCGGTATCATAACTGGAGATTTAATACTTTTTTGATTCACAACCCAATATTCGAAATATTTTTAACTGGTCAGCTCGAACATTTTTTAAAGGATAATGCAACCCCTGAAGTTTCTCCGGGCCTGCTTTGGGACACCCTGAAGGCTTACACCCATGGGCTGATTATATCATATTCAGGAGGCCTGACGCAGAAAAATCAGATGGAGCAATGGAAATTACAAGTAGAATTGCACAACCTGCAGGCTAAACACAATGAATCACCTTCTGAAAAATTAAGGAATAGAATTCAGGCGGTTAAAACGACTTTGGATGGACTACTGACAAGAAAGGCTGAGAAATCCATATTGTTCTTGAGGCAGAGGTTACATGAGTTTGCTAACAAACCTAACCGCTATTTGGCTAATCTTCTTCGTAATAAGCGAGCTGGTTGTAATATCCCATGTGTTAGAGACTCATCTGGTTTACTTAAATATGATAATTTAATGATTAATGACACTTTTAAAACTTTTTTATAAGCAGTTATATACCTCCCAGTTTAAATCAACATACAAACAAGGTATGCACCACTTCTTCTTAGGACTAAATTTACCTAAAGTTACTGAAATCCAAAGGGATGATTTATATAAACCTATAACGCAAAGTGAAATTTTGAAGGTTATTCAGATGCTTCCAAATAACAAAGCTCCGGATCCAGACGGGTTCACGGGGGAGTTGTTTTAAAAATTCAGTAAGATTCTAACTCCCCCACTGCATAAGATGCTTTGGTCTTCTTTTGAGGAAGGCACTCTTCCCCCCTCCTTAATGGAGGCTAATATTTCTCTAATTCTGAAGAAGGGGAAACCTCCAGAAGAATGCGCCTCCTATAGGCCTATATCTGTTTTAAATATTGATTTGAAGACACTTGCTAAGGTCCTAGCTGTATGTCTTGAGCCAATACTACCTTCGATTGTTAAGAATGATCAAACTGGCTTTATACAGGGGTGGTATTCCGCACATAGCGTGAGGTGCCTACTTAACATCATTCAGCACTCATCCTTGTATAACCCTGAGGCTCTAGTCATCTCACTTGATGCTGAAAAGGCTTTTGACCGTCTGGAATGGCCTTTTTTTTTTTTTTTTACACTTCAAGAATGTGGTTTAGGTGACAACTTTGTTAAATGGATCCAGATCCTTTATACTTTGCCTCTTTTGGCAGTAATTACCAATGGTCATAGGTCGGGTAATTTCAGTATTGAGCGTGGCAGTTGGCAGGGCTGTCCGCTGAGCCCTTTGATATTCGCCTTGGCTATGGAACCCCTTGCCACAGCCTTCAGGAAGGATGCTACTATTGAAGGACTCTGCTTGAACAATTCTCAACATAAGATTTCACTTTATGCAGATGACGTTTTAATTTTTCTAAATTCTCCAGCTCACTCAATTCCTAGATTAGTTTCGTTAATTTCCTAATACGGCTCTTTCTCAGGCTACAAGATCAATTTTCTAAATGTGAGGCTATGCCCCTTTCTGTTATAAATGGGGTTGATCCAAACATTTCTCAGCCTTTTTGTTGGTCCCCCTCTGGTTTTACTTATTTAGGAGTGAAGATTTCACAGATTCTAAAAAAATCTGTATAATCTGAACTACACCCCTTTAATTCAGACCATCAATCGCAATTTGGATAGGTGGTTCAGCCTCTGTCTCTTTTAGGTCGTATACATCTGGTCAACATGAATATCCTTCCTCCCTTCTTGTATTTATTCCAGATGTTGGATTGAGACCTAGATTGAGATACAGTTTTCTGTGTTTACCTGTTCAGAAAGGCGGTCTTGCCGCTCCTTCCCTCCCACAATACCTCTGGGCTGCACAGTTGAAATGTCTTACAGAATGGTTTATGGACGATCCTGATTCCATTTACCTCAGCGCTGAGTCCACTCCTTTAAAGGGCATTCCGTTGCGGAACCTGCTATATATTACCATAGGGTAAAGCCACAGTTCTTACACAAGACAATATGGTGTTAAAAAAAATATGCTCACTATTTGGCGCAAAGTCAGGTGCCTGGAAGGATATTATAATTGTTTCTCCCTTCTTACTCCTATTCATGAAAACCCTAACTTCTTACCTGGTCTTTAGCAGAGATGGGATTACAGTAACGCGTTACTGTAATCCGATTAATTTTTTTCAAGTAACGAGTAAAGTAAGGAATAACTATTGCAAAAAAGGTAATTATATTACCATTACTTTCCCGTAAGCACGCTGTGTTACTGCGTTACTAAAGCCGTGATTTTTTGCGAGAGTGTCTCATGACAATGACGTAAGAGAGTGCGACGTTTGTGGCAACAGCTGTGCGCAGATCAACAATGGATAATATATCGAGTGCAGGGAGAGCATATGACCGTGCAGCGTTTAACGTGTGGAAGTACTGACCTTACTTGTGACAAAAACATTAGCGTCCACTGTACAGTGAGTGGGAAGAAAACATCTTTTTACAGCGAAAAAAACCCTTAACGTCCGAGCAAGCACCGAGTACGGTGCCACGGAATGGGAAATTCACAGAGAAACTCCCGGATTCTTCCACTGACCGCTGCGGCACACCTGCACCAGGGCAAACATCCGCCTGCCCCACTCCTGCTATACAGGTGAAAATACAGCAACAGGACCGCTGAGTCTTTGATTTTATTTATTTTCGGCTGTGTTTCACTTGCATTTATTTGAAAGAGTGAGTGTAAACACAAAAACCTATTTTATTTTATGTGCTGGAATGTGCAGAAAATAGGTTTAAATGTTAAACAAAGTTGCATATAATTTAATTTTTGCTTGTTGCATGAAGTTAAAAGATTAAAACTAATAAAACAAGTTTTAAAAAGACACTTTTCCATTTGATTACATTTTGTATGATGGATTATGCAGAAAAAGTAGAATTGGGCTGAAAGATCTATCGCTTTATTACCTATTCAGGTTGGAAATCGTGTTTTTAAAAAGTAACTAAGGAACTAAATACTTTTGAAAATAAGTAATCAGTAAAGTAACAGGATTACTTTTTGGGGGAAGTAATCAATAATTAGTTACTGATTACTTTTTTCAAGTAACTTGACCAACACTGGTCTTCGGGCTGGTTTTGTGGACTGGTCTCAAAAAGGGATTAATACAGTGGGTGATCTTGTTCATGAGAACTCTCTTCTTAGATTTAATCAACTGAAAAGCAATTTTGTTATGACCAATAAGGATTTTTTGAAGTACTTTCAGATAAAGCACTTTATTACTTCTAAACTGAAGCATTTTAATGGAGGGTTTGGTGTTTCTCCTACAGAATCACTCATGGTAAAAACTACCCAACTAAAATGTATAACTAAAAAGATTTATAACATTCTCTCTGATCTTAGAATGGATAACTCTAACAAAATCAAGGGCCGATGGGAATCAGATGTCGGCGTTATAGATGCTGAGGCTTGGGATGAGTTGTGTTGTCGTCCTTTTAAAGCCTTGGCATCTAATTTTATTTGGGAGAGGCAGTTTAAACCTATACATAGGCTTTATATTACACCTGAGAAGAGGCACACAATGTTTCCAGCTTTGTCAAATCTCTGCAACAAATGTCAGTTTGCTGTTGGTTCCTTTTTTCATTGTCTGTGGAGCTGTCCTGTTATCCTACAGTTTTGGAGATCACTCATAGACAAGCTATGCATTATACTTAATTGCTGACTGCATCTGGGTCAGAGGACTTGCTTGTTAGGACTAAATGATGAGCTACCTGCCGACTTCCGCAGCAAAGATCTTCACATATTGTTACACTACGCTCGAAAGTGCATTATGGTACTGTGGATTTCTGATAAGACTCCATCTATCAACCAGTGGCTACAGACTGTGATAAGTATTGTGCCAATGGAAGCCATCTCTACAGCGCTTAAGGACAAACCTTTCCTTTTCTACCACACATGGGACCCCTTTTAGGCCCATCTGGACACTCCTTCTGCTCAGCGGTTGAAATTGGGCTTACGGGATTTAGCCTGGCAACAAAGGGACGATTGTTAGCCTTTTTCATTGTTTATTACTATTGTTTTTTCTTTCTTTTTTTTTTCTTAACTCCTACGACGGCCATACATGTAGGTACATCTGTCCTGTGTATGTATATGTTGGTGACTGTTGTTTTCCTGCTTTGCAATTAAAGGTTCAAAAAAAAAAAAAAAAAAAAAAAAGTACAATCACCTGGTGCTTGGTGTTACATCCAGTCCAGCTATCATTCAGCACACCATGGACAATCTTCTGCAAAACATTGCCGGTGTTGCTGTTTACTTGGATGACATTTTAGTAACAGGTAAAACGGAAGAGGAACATCTGCGTAACCTTAAGCAGGTGTTGAAGCAGCTCTCAGAAGCTGGTTTGCGTTTGAAGCACAGTAAGTGTGTTTTCCAAGCCCCTAGCATGACATAACTGGGTCATAGCATCTCAGCTCAAGGCCTGTCCCCGCTGGAAGAGAAAGTGAGGGCTGTAAAGGAAGTCCCGAGTCCAACGAATGTAGCTGAACTAAGATCATTCTTGGGCTTAGTGAACTATTATGGGAAGTTTTTGCCTGACCTTCTCCAGCATACTTATTCCCCTGTATGGGCTACTGCACAAAGACAGTCAGTGGAGGTGGTACGAAGCACAGGAGAAGGCAAAGAACTGTTACAATCAGTGCTGCTCCTGGTGCATTTTGATCTAGAGAATGAGGTGGTCCTGTCCTGTGATGCCTCTCCGTACGGCATAGGAGCTGTTCTTTCACATCGCATGGAAGCTGGGGAAGAAAAACCGGTCGGATATGTGTCACCCACGGTCATAGCAGCAGAAAAGGGCTATTCACAGCTTGAGAAGGAAGGCTTAGCAATAGCTTCTGCTGTGAAACAGTTTCATCAGTACCTGTACGGCCGCCCATTTACTGTTGTTACAGACCATAAGCCCCTCCTGAGTCTATTTGGTGAAACAAAAGGCATCCCACCCATGGCTTCAGCCCGGGTTCAGCGCTGGGCATTAACACTGTCGGCATACTAGTATTGCATTGTTTATAAGGCAGGGCCTGAAAATGCTTTCAGCCGCATCCCCCTCTCGGAAATCCCTGGCCAGTCGGACATGCCCCCAGAAACTGTGTTTTTGCTGGACAGGCTAGTGAACTCTCTGGTCTCTGCTAAAAACATCAAAGCATGGACTGAAGAGGATCCGGAGTTATCTCAGGTTAAACAATGGCTGTTTCAGGGCTTGGCCAGCATTAGTGGAGCAGGAGCAGCTCAAAGCGTATGCCAAGTGTCAGCACGAGCTCAGTGTTCAAGATGGCTGCATCCTGTGGGGTTCCCGAGTCATTGTTCCGCCTCTAAGTCGGTCACAGATCATTGAAGTGTTGCATGAGGCTCATGCAACGGAGAATCTTTGTAACACATGGATTACCTGAGGCAGTGGTCACGGACAATGGGCCCACGTTGACAAGGGGGGTTTCCAAGAATTTATGGAAAGAAATGGGATCCGGCATATTCACACCACACCTTACCACCCTGCCTCCAATGGCTTAGCAGAACGCACGGTGGAAACACTGAAAAACGGTCTGAAAAAAATGCCAGGTCTTTCAATAGAAAAGAGGCTCTGCAGTTTCCTGTTCCAGTATTGCATCATGCTTCGTACAACCACAGGCTTGTCCCCAGCGGAGTTGCTGATGGCGAGGAAGCCCATATCTCATCTGGATCTTCTTCGCTCAGATGTGGGGGCCAGAGTCACCCAGCCAAAAGGTGAGCAGAAAGTGAGACATGATCTCACCTCATGAGAGGTTGTGTTTTCAAGCAGGGTGACTGTGTGTATATCAAAAACTTTACGGTGGCTCACAGTGGCTGCCTGGTGTCGTTTGCCACAGTTCAGGCTAGTATCTTTTGTGGTGGACTTGTTCAATGACAGGCGAGTTCGAAGGCACAAGGAGCATGTGAGAGCCCACACGGATGGAGCTGGAAAGAGGGCTCGGAGTGGTTTGCACGCACATGGTGGAGACAGGGCTGTGGATATTGTGGGGCCTCTGAGTGGTTCACCCAAGGTTAGGTTGTGTCAGCATCCCCTGAGATTGGGATTGGTTCTTCTATATCACCAGAAGAGCTGGTGGAGCAATCTAAGTCACCTGATCTGAACCCGGCCACAGGAGCACAGCAGGCTCCTAGCCTGGAGAACCTGACAGCAGGACTGAGGAGGTCAAAGAGGCAGCACGCGCCCCCTAATAGACTGAATAGTTAAAATAATGTGGTGTTGAATTCTCCCTCTCTTTGAGTACATATGCATAATTGCTATGTTGTAGACCCTGTAACACTAATCACCAAGAAGGTGGTTAGGTTCGTTTATACTCAGTACAGAGACGAGGTTCAATTATAAACAGTGTTGGGAAGGTTACTTTTAAAATGTATTCCATTACAGAATACAGAATACATGCCCCAAAATGTATTCTGTAACGTATCCCGTTACGTTACTCAATGACAGTAACGTATTCTGAATACTTTGGATTACTTAATATATTATCATGCTTTTTACAACAACGTGAATGTACTATTGCTGTGTGATTTATTACTATTACTGAAGGTCCGCGACTCCGAACTGTAGTAAAGGGACCTCTGACTAATACGGCGGGGTCCCTGTTGGCTCGTAGCCGAAAAATAGCTTTACTTTGTTGTGTGGGTCAACTTTTCTTGACAGAGAGAGGCGTTGAAAGACTGCTCCAACGGAACTTATTGTTTTCGGAGGAAAACACAAACGGTGTACAGTCGAGTCTTAATAGCTTACTTACAACTGGGCTCGTCAGGCACTCTTCTTGGCTGCAGTGGTTATTATTATATTTACATGCTTCCAGCTCCCGTTTTTCCTCGATGACAACTCGTACCTTTCCACTCCCCTTTTTCTCCCTCCTCGCGCTCACAGACCCATAACGTGTATGGCAGTCCATTCTCCCTGCAACACGGACTACACTGCCCATGATGCTACATTCTTTAGAGCTATGCTTGTAGCATTCTGCCTGTTAGCTTAGCACAACAACAACAACAACAACAAAAAGGCGCTCTCTCACCCAGGAAACACACAGTCGCAGAAAGAGAGAGATAGAGAGCGTCACCCTGTAACCATGGCAACCATAACGCTGCCGCCTGGAACAACAGAACGTAGCTGGCAAACAAAACCCAAACAGTCCTGACCCGCGACAAAATGAAACAGGAAAGTACCGCAGTGTAATCCATTTATTTCAACAAAGTAACTGTATTCTGAATACCACCTTTTTAAACGGTAACTGTAACGGAATACAGTTACTCATATTTTGTATTTTAAATACGTAACGGCGGTACATGTATTCCGTTACTCCCCAACACTGATTATAAAACAGACCATTTAAACCAGCTGTTTAAAAGAGCATAAAAAAACAAAACAAAAACAAAAAAACAACAGCATAAATGTCAATATACGAACATTCTAAAAAAAAGAACATTCAGAGCCGAGGCTTACCAGTGGAGAGGCCGGGATACTACGCACCAACTCAAAAAACAGAAAAGAAAACTCACCAATACACCGGTGCAGCAGACTAACACCCACTCACACTAATAAACTAAAAGAAGACAGGTGTGTAACACTCAAAAGTCCCCACCACCAAGGCACTCCCAGTCTCCTCCATGTCAGCCCTCCGAATCTGAATGAAAGAAAAAAAGAAAATTATGATATATTACAAGAAAACTAATATGCAGCGCTGGGGGATAACCCAACTGCAGGACCACACTGGTGATCTGCAGCTAGAAAAAGGGCCTCCCACCAGTGGCGTAACAAAAACCCAAACTACAAATCAAAACAACGAAAAACAAACATACAACCTAAATAAAACTTTAAAATCTGGAGCAGACGGAATCGCCGTATTGCTCCATCTTGCCGTCTGCCCGACTATAAGTTAATCATCCAGTCAATCAATGTGCACGCCAGCTGACTCCCGTAGCCGGCATGCATATGGCCGCTGTCCACGCCGACGTCCACTTTAAAAGGCTGGCAGCAGCAGGAAAAGAACCCTTGCAACAGGAACAGACGGTAAAAGCAAAGCAGCAGCACTTCAGTTAGCGTAGCATGGTGTAAAAAAAGTTGTAGCGACCTTTCGGTAAAGCTACTGGTCGCTCACCAAGCCCACACTATCGAGTAAACAGCGTCACGAATCATGAGCAGAGTGGCTCATAGGAGGCTTCTACAGCTACGACCTAAAAACAAGATCAGTTTACCACCAAGTAAGGTAATGTACGCACTACACTGAGTAAACACTTACCAGCCGCGATGGAGGCTTCAGAAGGGTAATCCGCAGATGATCTCTGCAACACCAAGGGAAGTCAGGTGACCAAAAAGGAGATCACAGGTAAGCGATCCAGGAATGCTCAAATGGCCACTATTTATACTAGCGCCCCCTAAATACCCAGGCCGAAAGTGGGTTGAACCGAGACATAACATTCATCCTGCCACATGTACATTTTTATTATTCTGTGCACACCAACACCACCAACACCCTAGTCAGGACCCAGTCCCATATTTAAGTTGACAGGTTCATTCCACTGCAGGGCAACCTGCCACTGCATGTGGCGAATAAAATTTGAACTTGCCAATGCCGTGCAGGTGTGCTCTCCTGCCCTGCACGGCCCCACAGACCATGCCCCACCACATATTTGTTTTATAAGCACAGTCCTTGAACACACATGTGACAGTTTCCTTATTCTTCAGATGTTGTTATATATGTTGAAAAAATTTTCTCTCGATGGAAAGTTGATTATAATCAAAAATGGGGCATGTGAATCTGGTCATGTCTGGTCAAGTCTTTGGTAAGTGTTCGTCGGACTGGATGATTTCTTGATAAATGGCTCAGTAAGGCATTCCAGGTCTTGAATCTACATGCACGACTTAAATAAGTGCATGGTAATGAATGGCCCTGTCTGTAATGCCTGTGATTTAGTTTGTAGTGCTTGAGCAATTCAGATCTTCTGGAAAACACCCTCTCGCAGTCTTTGCATCTCACTTGAAGTGCAGCAGTTGAAGGAATAGAGACGGACTTTGTTAACTATAGATTGATGAATTTGAATGCATCCTGGGAAAAATAGGAGTATGAAACAAATATAGACACAGAGGAAATGTGGAATACTGTGAGAACCCAAGCCCCATGAAATATTTAAGATGTTTGTCTTTGGTAATATATAGCTTCAAAATGTATTTTTACCACAACTATTTCATTATATATTTAATACCCTAGTCAAAAGTTTCGTTTTATGTTCAGTAATTAAAAAAACTCAGAAATCTTTTTAAATCATTCTGATAGTTTTAAATCAATGTCTTATATTATTTCTATTGCAGGAGATTGTTTTAACCCTTTAAAGCTGGTCAGAGCAGGCACCCTCCGTTTTGCATAACTATTTTTAAATCCCCGTGGAACCGGAACCACGTAAGCTAGGGCAATAATTTCTTTTGCATATGAAACCAGAGGAGTTGTACTTACATCTTATGCCATCAGCTTGTCCTAGTTCACAGTTTCCTTCCACATATAGCTTTGCAAAAATTGCATAAAAAGCGCTTGCAGGAACAGAAACATAATATTCCAGAAACACGCTTTGCCGATCCGATCAGCTGTTCATAACACTTCCTACATTGAAATAGACGTCAGCGCAAACTATCGCATGTCCGCCATTACCTGCCCGAAATCAGAATTGACGTCATTTTCGCTCAAAATGTAGTTTTGTCAGGGTTCCTGGGTTGTTGACCCAGTGCTTTCAGTTTTGTTCATGTTCAGTTTATTTTGCCACTTCCATGTTCTCACTTCCTGCTTTTCCTGTGTCAGCTCGTCTCGTGTCATTAGCCAGATTATGTTCAGCTGTGTACACACCGGTCTGTCATTATCATCCTCATCAGTCTGTGTATTTAAGCCCTCTGTTTCTACTCGTTCACTGTCGTGTCATTGATGCTATGTTGTCGTTTCCGCCTGCGTTCAGTCAGCTAGCCATTCAGTCTTTCAGTCAGTCAGTCCTTCATTCATTCAGTCAGTCAGTCGTCCAGCCAGCCAGCCCTTTCCTACTCCCGTTCTGTTTGTTCACTCCGTTGACAATAAAGACCAACCTTCACCTACCTACCTGTGAGTCCAGCATTTGGGTCCTCCTTCTCTCATCCACGACACTACTCCTGACAAGTTTTTTTACTTATAGGCCTTATAAGCCTATACTGGTGTTTTTAAAAGTCATGTTTGACTTTATGCTTTTCTGAATAGTTTCTGGAATGCTGAGAACTCAAACTGCTTTAAATAGTTTATTTTGATGCACATGCTGTTTTCTTTGCAAATTTGCATTATTTTTTTCTGCAGTATATAAAAATTGGTGTATCTGAAAAATAAAACTATGAAGACACTCAAAATAAATTTCCTGTGGTTGGAAACTAATTTTTGCAACTTTTTTGTATTTAAAGTTTTGAGGGATAAACCTCTTAAATTTCTCTAAGTAGAAATATATGTTAAAAAAACAAAAACGATTTTCAATTTTTTGGTAGTTTATTGCACTTTTTTGCAATTTATGTAGTTACTATGGACTTAATGTATACATATTATTAATATTTGGGCTATAACAGTTGTATTGATGTATAGCAACTTGAAATGCTCCCAAAAATGGCACTACAGCATGTAAAAATATAAAGTAAGCTCTGGCGGATTTGGTTCTATGGTAGGTCTTAAAGGGTTAAATATGTGAAAGCTTTAGTGCCAGAAAATACAATAAAATGAGATCTAGGAGGTAAAACAAACACTTCTTCGACATTTATCCATTCTCTACCACTGGGGTCACGAGGGCAGCAGCCTAAGCAGAGAGGCCTATACTTCCCTCACCCCAGCCACCTCTGTACCTGGAGGAATCCTGCAGAGTTCCCAGGCCAGCTGAGTGACATAGTACCTCCAGTATGGCCTCACTTTGAATTAAAAAAATTCTTTCTAAATTATCATTAGAGAATATTAAGCTATTCCCTTATAAAGCAAATATGGCTCACCTTAGATTGTTTGATGATTCTTGGGTCCAGGGTGGAGGGAAGAGAAGGGGAGGGTGGGGAGAATAGAAGAGTTAACTCATTGTGTTTATAAACATAAGCATGAATCAAATACATTACTTCATGTCGGGGGTTTTTAAGAAAAATGACAGCTGGTTGATTCTTAGCGTTAACTGTCAGGATAATATCCTTTTTTTGTCATTATGTCACCTGTAAGAAGCGAGAGAAAACTGTGAGAGAGGACTGCACTGGTTGCAGCCGCAGCTCACAGTGATTAGCACAGTCGAGTTGCAGCAGATTAAATTAGCTTTGCACTAGCCACTATAAAGATTACCCACCATCAGCGTCACCTCTGTAACATCCAGGGAAGCTGCATGGTAGCAATCCAGAACTGCTACCATGCAGCTTCCTACCAGAACACGCAGGCAGTCCTCTGAATAAGCAAGTCCCACCAGAATTGAATTTTCACCTACACCTGATCATAACGTCTGGCAGAGAATGCAACATTGGTCACTACATACACAAGTTCCAGCTTTTCGCTCTCTATTTTTTTTTTTTTTTTTTTAACGGTAAAACTTAAAGTACACACAAAATAAACCTTCAGTCTTAATCATGGACAGAACAGTTATGTTAACACATGTTGAGACTTAACATGGTGCGCCCAAGGCTAGAAAATGTGTAAGAGCAAATGTTACTTCTACCTAAACCACAGAGAGTGAATAAATGTGTGAAATATAAAGAAATGTATGATTTATTTTAAGGAGAAATAATGTTTAATTTTTTATACCATTAATTAAATGTTAGCTTTTGGTGGGTAGCATAATTTGCTTGCTTACACTCATTTCAAATATTCAAGGAGCCATTAAGTAAATGAAATCTAACTCATAGGAATTAATCAGTCTTACTAAAATGAACCATTTTTATTGTAAAAATCATTGCCAATGTAAGTCACTAACTGCTTAGTCGGAATCTCATCAACAGTGGATGCTCAAAAGAAATGGCAGTTGCACATGTGATCGGCACAGTGGGATCTGTCTCGGGCGACATTTACGTCATGACACCAGATGTAGCATGCTAAAGCTGCATTGAACTTAATTGTTTCACTTGGACTTAACGTAAATAGTTCATTTCAGATAGAAATATGTGACTTTCAAGTTAACTGAACCCATGAAAAAAAATTGTCATCACTTAACTGAAAGAATTAAGTGAGATTAATGTAAATAATTCCCTAACATGAACTACAACCCAAATAGATTTTTTAGAGTGTAAACTGAAGACTACTAATACTTCTATTACTACTAATATTTTTTTTCATAATTCTAATTAAATATATTACAATTAAAAATGTAATTGCATCTAGGATACGCTATCCTGCTTATTTTAAACATATTCCAGAAGGCATCATCTTTTTCTTTAAAAAAAAAAAAAGGAAACACTGTGCCAGTGGCATAAGCAACACTAAAGCAATAATTATAACATAAATAATTTATTGAAGTATCAATAAGGGCATTGTTTATTGTATCAAATGGCATGCAACATGACTTCCCACATTATACACTATTTAAAAATACCAGTTTGGATAGACGAAAGGACTATATTAAATATCACCAAATGTTGAATAGAGAGTTGATTATTACATCTTTATACTGGCAATGAAGACTGCTTAAGCTAAACCATTGAGCACACAGGACTGGAAGGCAGTCTATAAATGTTTTATAACTTAAAATGATCTCAAAATTAGACTTGCTGAAAATGTACCAGTCAAGAATGAAAGACTTGCATATTTGGTATGATTGTTCTTCAGCAGACAGTTAACCAGCTAAAAATAAGGAAAAATACAGCACAATGTATTCAAACGCATTTGTCTTGTGTTTTACTTGTTGCATTGCAGCTAAAATTGTGTAAGCTTTCAGACTAACTTGGAATCAGTTAATACTGTGAGAGGGTTTGGAATTTAAAGTTTATTCTAAATGTAAACAAGAAAATTTGTTTTGTTTTGTTTTGATTTCTTTTTCTACTAAATGAACTGGAAACCCCAGATAGCTTATGTATTAAACTGTTGGTGTTGTGCTCTTTTTACAGCCTTTTAGTTTTAGAAATAATGATTACATGTTGCAAGGGGACCAAATGTGCTAGGAGAGCCTGTGCAAATGGTCAAACTGGAGTTTGTGGGGTTTTATACTTTACATTTTTTTGTTTATTCTTTTGATTGTTGATGTTATTGTTTTAAGCATGTTATTCTTCAGTCAGGCATGTGGACATGACAGCATATGACAAAAACACAAAAATCAAAAAAACACATTTGAACATAACATGAGTTTGCTAGACCTAATATTCAGGTGCTTCCTTCCATTTTTATTTATTTTACATATAAAAGTTTGTACGGCTGCTGGCAGTACATACATTTCTAAATGCTAACGTTTTGATCAGTGTGGAGGGATGTGGCATGGAGGGATTGCTAACTTTCACGTCTGATGAATAGTACTCTATTATTTAAAAAAAAAAAAACAGGCACAATTTCTGCCTCTGCTGCAATCAGGGCATTGATTGCAGGACAATGGATGTGTTTGATTGAGAGATAATCAGACACTTCACTAATTTGACTTCAAAGGAAAATCAACTGCATACAGACATGAGGCAAAAATCACACAGCCAACCTTCTTCTAATGAGGTCAAAACTGTGTTTAAGGTCTATAAAGTATTGGGGATACAACATGTCTTCCAAAGTTTAGTTTTTGGTCTGTACTTCTTTTAAATAGCTGCATCAGTGTAAAGCAGGTGTGGTTTTTTTTCTTTATCAGCTTTTGAATGGGCTGGGTGGTGGCATTCTCAGCATGCACTAAGATATTAGCAAGCAAGCAAGCAAGCAATTTATTTATATAGCGCTTTCAGATCAGCCACCAGCTGAACACAAAGTGCTGTACACTTGACATGCCAAACATGATACATTGAGCATGTTAAAAACAAATGAGAAAAATAGTAATAATAATATAAGATAAGTAAAATATATATATATAATAAAAAAAACCACACACATTTAAAACAATAAAATCAGCGCATTAGATTAAAACAATAAAATCAGGGTCAGACTGTGTCATAAGCCAAAGAGTAAAAATGGGTTTTAAGACGTGTTTTAAAAGTGGACAGTGAAGGGGCCTCTCTAATGGCCTGGTAAATGGCCTGTATTTATATAGCGCTTTACTAGTCCCTAAGGACCCCAAAGCGCTTTACATATCCAGTCATCCACCCATTCATACACTGGTGATGGCAAGCTACAGTGTAGCCACAGCCACCCTGGGGTGCACTGACAGAGGCGAGGCGAGGCTGCCGGACACTGGCGCTACCGGGCCCTCTGACCACCACCAGTAGGCAACAGGTGAAGTGTCTTGCCCAAAGACACAACGACCGAGACTGTCCAAGCCGGGGCTCGAACCGGCAACCTTCCGATTACAAGGTGAACTCCCAACTCTTGAGCCACGATCGCCCCAATGTGCTGGGAAAGATTGTTCCACAGATTAGGAGCAACAATAGAGAAGGCCCTATCCCCTCTGAGCTTTCTCTTGGACCTGGGTACCTCCAGGAGCAGCTTGTCAGCTGACCTGAGAGACCTGGGGGGTGAGTAAGGATGCAGAAGCTCAGAGAGGTAAGTTGGGGCAAGACCGTTTAAACATTTAAACACAAACATGAGAATTTTAAAATGAACTGTAAGATATACAGGCAGCCAATGGAGTGAAGCCAGGATGGGAGTTATGTGCTCTCTTTTACGAGTTCTGGTTAAAAGTCATGCAACAGAAGCGAGGCTGCCATATCGCGCCATCGGCCCCTCTGGCCAACACCAGTAGGCAAGTAGGGTAAAGTGTCTTGCCCAAGGACACAACGACCAGGACAGAAAGCCCAGGGATCGAACCGGCGACCTTCCGGTTACAGATGCGATTCCCAACCCCCTGAGCCACGGTCACCCACAAGATGCTGACTAACTCCACAATATAGTGCATTACAGTAATCTAAACGACATGAAATAAAAGCATGGATTACTGTTTCAAGATGCGGCCTGGATAAAATAGGTCTTATCTTTGCCAAGCGCCTTAGATGATAAAAACTGGACTTGACAGTACCCCTAATTTGACTATCTAATTTAAAATCACTGTCCATCTTAGAACCCAGGTTTGTAACAACAGGTTTAAAATACTCTGCCAGGGGTCCCAAATCAATAGCGGAGGGTTCACAAGGTCCACTAGGACCAAACAGAATGACCTCAGTTTTGCTGGAATTGCATCTTAGAAAGTTTAGGGACATCCAAGATTTAATGTCTTCTAGACATGCTAAAAGTGGCTTAATAGAGAAGGCCTCTTTCTGCTTCAGAGGCAGATAGATCTGACAGTCGTCAGCATAGCAGTGGAAGGATATTCCATGCCTTCTGAGGATGGTTCCCAGGGGCTGTAAATATAATGAAAAAAGCAGAGGCCCTAAAATTGAGCGGAGGAAGACTCATACCCTAAAAAGTTAACACTAAAAGTTCTGTCACAAAGATAAGACCTAAACCATTTCAAAGCAGTACCACGAATGCCTGCAAGATGGTGCAAGGGAGACAGTAAAATGTTGTGGTCTACAGTGTCAAAGGCAGCTGTTAGGTCAAGGAGGACAAGAACAACATGATTGCCAGAGTCACAGGAAAGGAGGTAATCATTAAAAACCTTTAAGAGTGCTGACTCCGTGCTATGCAAGTTTTTAAAACCTGATTGAAAGACCTCCAGGATACCATTCTCATTTAAAAAATCCATCAATTGGCAATGTACAATTTTCTCTAAGATTTTAGACCTAAAAGACAACTTGGAGATAGGTCTGTAGTTAGCCAATACAGTGTGGTCCAGGTCAGGTTTCTTAAGCAAGGGTTGTACTACCGCATGCTTAAAATTAGCAGGGACTACACCAGATATTAAACTGCTGTTTATAACACTAAGAACAGCCTGGCCTATGCTAGGAAAAATCTCCTTAAAAAATTGTGGTGGGACAGGATCATTTGGGGAACCAGAGGGCCTCAGGTGGCCAACCACATCCTCTAAATAAGAAAGAGACACAGGCTCAAACTGGTTAAAAACAGCAGAGCAAGGGATCAAGACAGAGGGGTCAGACTCAGGAGAAGAAATGAGAGCCTGTGTGGTTGCAACCTTCTCAATGAAAAAACACATAAAATCATTAGACAGTTTATGAGAGGCCTCCAAACAGCCACTTTGTGGAGCATTTAAGACTAAGTCAATAGATTTAAATAACACACGTGGATTGTGACTGTTGGAGGAAATGATCTTAGAGAAGTATTTTCTTTTAGCCTCTTTGATTGCATCCTGATAGAGGCGCCAGCAGTCCTTTAGGATTTGAAGAGACACCTGCAGTTTGTCCCTCTTCCATCTGCGTTCAGCTCTACGACACTCCCTCCTCACAGTCCGAGTGGCGTCATTAAACCAAGGGTCAGTTTTAGCCTTGGGCTGCCTGGTTTTTAATGGTGCCACAGAGTCCAGAATGGTCAGGCAAGAAGATTGAAACCAGGAGCTGAGGTTCTCTGTGTCCAAGGGAGTACGATCGGCGGGGATAGACAGCTGGTTAAAAGCAGTTGAGAACTGGGCAGCAGTAAAAGGGTTAATAATCCGACAGCGGCGAACAGGAGCGCTGGTTTGAGCTGTAGTGCGTGAAAACACAGTATCAAATAATACAGCCATATGGTCGGAGAAAGCAGTGTCAGTCACTTCCACATTAGACACAGGTAGACTGCGTGACAAGACCAGGTCTAGTGTGTGTCCGTGTTCATGTGTGGGACCAGGTACAGACTGGACCAGATTAAAAGAGTCAATGAGGCTTAAAAACTCCTTCACCAGAGGTTTATCAGGGCAACAGACATGGATATTAAAATCTCCCACAATAAGAACATGATCATAGTTGGGCATAATCCCAGCTAGAAATTCTGAAAAGTCATTTATGAAATTCTTATTGTATTTAGGGGGACGATAAATAAGAGCAAAGAGCACAGAGTTAGAGCGATTAACTTCAAAACACGTGAGCTCAAAGCTGGAAAACGAGGGCTGTAAAACACACTGTTTACATTTAAAATCCTTTTTAAAAACAACCGCCGTACCTCCTCCTTTCCCTGATGTCCTTGGTGTGTTAAAATAGGAACAACCCGCTGGTAAGAGTTCAGATAAAGTACTGGACTCACCAGTATTAAGCCAAGTCTCCGTGACACACATGAAGTCTAGTTTCCAGGAGGTGAATAACTCATTCAGAATAAAAGATTTGTTCACCGGCGATCTGGCGTTTACCAGCCCAATCCTGACAGGAGCCGGGGATGAGGTAAAAGCCCCAGCGGCACAGGGAGTCCGACACAGCGGCCTCAGATTGCGGAGGTTTGCCCAGCGCACGTTGAGCCGAGGAGGACAGGGGTCACGGAGGAGCGGCGCATCATCCTGGCAGACCACGGGGATGAGGCAGGAACCCACGGGGTCCAGGAAACGTCGGTGCACAAAAACTCCAGGAAATAATCTCTGTATTCCTTTGACGGTAGTGGGATGGTGTGCTAAAGAGATCTTGAGTTTAACCAGCCGACCACTGCGCCTACCCCGACGTCTTCGCCGGGGAGGTAGCATGACTGCACGGCATGGGCAAGTTGGGATATGTGACAGCAACGGACACCATGAATTCTGACCTCCGTTAGAAAATGGAGCTGTATTTTGTCCAGAACTTCGGAGGTTCAGAAGCGATTGGCGATCGTACACCAGCAATGACCCGATTTCTTGAGTGACACACGACAGGAGCAATATAAAAACAAACAAAACTGACAGCGACAGACGAGCAGCAACGTACACCGGCGCCATCTTTTTAGACATGAGCAGTGGTGGTGCAGTTTCAAGCTTGCTCACACTAGACAGACTATATTAGACATTAATTCAATTCAATCCAGTTTTATTTACATAGCGCCAAATCACAACAACAGTTGCCTCAAGGTGTTTCATTTTGGAAGGTAAAGACACTACAAGAATACACAGAAAACCCTAAAAATCATATGACCCCCTATTTGCAAGCATTTTGGCAACAGTGGGAAGGAAAAACTCCCTTTTAACAGGAACACACCTCTAGCAGAACCATATTGCAACATTTGTAAGACCCATAGGGTCTGCAATAGACGTAGGCTGCCGGGGGATTCCCATGATGCATTGAGTTTTTCCTTTCCAGTCACCTTTCTCACTCACTATGTGTTAATAGACCTCTCTGCATTGAATCATATCTGTTATTAACCTCTGTTTCTCTTCCACAGCAAGTCTTTCATCCTATTTTCCTTCTCTCATCCCAACCGGTCGCAGCAGATGGCCCCGCCCCTCCCTGAGCCTGATTCTGCCGGAGGTTTCTTCCTGTTAAAAGGGAGTTTTTCCTTCCCACTGTCGCCATAGGGGGTCATATGATTGTTGGGTTTTTCTCTGTACCTATGAAGCGCCTTGAGGCCACTTTTGTTGTGATTTGGCGCTATATAAATAAAATTGAATTGAATTGAATAGGGCCACAAGCTCCTCAGATGACCATGGCCTCAGTGATTGACAACATACGCAACTTGTCAGTTTTTGTTGAAACCTACAAATTCTCCTCAGGAGAGTACATGCTCTCACAGTTACCCCAAGACAACAAGAGTTATCTTAACTCTTGTTAGCAGCCCTGTGGCTAAATTGATCTAAATTAGCTAAACAGGCATACTGACTTGTCAGACTATTCCATCAAGTGGAAATTACTTCAGCATATTGTTAAGCTACACTTTATAAGTTTTAAAAAATAATAATTTTACTTTTGGCCCTTTTCAACTTTGTTCACAGATAAGTGAAGAAATGACAGCAAAGCGGAGGGAGAGACAGACAGAGGAGGACATGCAGCAAAGGGTTGTGGGTCAGACTTGAAGGTGGGCCGGCCATTCTCAGCCGTACAGCATGAGGTTGCCTGCTCAATGCACTGAACTAACCTGGCACCCCACTTTATTACACATGCACCCACACATATACACACAGAAAATATAGAAAACAAAGGACCGAATGTGAAGAGTAGTATGCGCTTGGCCATCTTAAACACACTCTTAAATACAAAGAAGAAGATTGCTTCTCGTGTTCCTTCTTCCTGATGTTGCTATCACTTGGTATAGCTACATCTATCACTATGGTTGTCTGCTTGTTCAGCACTATTTTGTCTAGTTGGTTAGTGTGAACCTGAGTCGTGACTTCACAACACTCAGTGTGCTTGTGATACTTTTTATTTACAATAGACAATGAGTTTAGTTTTGGCACCGCCATTTAGTCCACGGCCAGACAGCCTCCCAGCTGACTCCACTCTCCTTCTTCCAGGTCAAGGCATCAAAAAAAAGGGTGAGAGTGTGATTACAGAATGAGAAGCAGCTGCCCTGCCAATGTCCCTGGCACTGCCCCTCTGAGCCATAGACCACACCTCCACCACAGTTAGCCATCACCGGTTTGCCCATATGTTCCTGGAAGTCCCATATGATCTTAGCTCATTCATTCTCAACCACCCTGGGGGTATATCCCATTTTGACCTTGGGACTTCCAGGCCATAGTCGACACAGACTATGCTATACTATACAGCTATACTATGTGAGCCACCTGGTTATGGCATCCCATGGCCCTGTCTGGTAGAATCTTACACCTTGCTGTTATGTGCTGGACTGTCTCAGTGACATCTTTGCACAACCTGCACCGGGGTCTTGCCTGGTGTGGTTAACCGCACCCACTATGGAGTTTTATGCAGTCATTGGTAGGATCTTCTATCTGCCGGTGGTATATGCCATGCAGGGGCCTGTCCTTTCATTATGCTCCTCTTCTCTATCAGCTTTCTGCTACCTGGCGTATTCACTCAGCATGCTATCAGTTGGGGCCATCTTCCTGATGTTGTGTTTCCTGGTCTCTTGTTTCTTGCTTCTGGTGTCCACTCTCAGGTTATATGTTTATGCTTAGTTTTCCCCAGTTTAGGTTTTGGTTAGCTTTCTCTGTTCCACCTGTTTGTAGTTCTTGTTCAGCCATCAATAAAGGCTTGTTTTTTGTTATCATCCAACCTCGTGTCCATTTGTCTGCACTTGGGTCCTCAATCTCCTCATGCCACCCCGTTTGCCTCGCTAGACATGACAATCTCAGTATCTGAAATATCACTCAGCAGTGAGCTACTGACTAGAAAACAATCCAGACGAGAGTAAGTGTGATCGATATGTGAGAAGAAAGTGCATCACAAAGTCAGAAATCGCTCATGTACTGTTTAACTACATTTGTGAATTGCCAATTGTGCTGAGTTCCAGCTTTACTGAGCCTGTTCATTTCTTCATTTAATCCAAAGCTGAGGTCGCCCCCAAGAACAAGTAAGCAATCTAGGTGTTCAGAGAGTGCAGTAAAAAAGTGTGGAAGAATGAGGGGTCATCAAAATTTGGGACCTATACACTGACAATACATAACTTTTGGTTTAGTACAGATAATTTAATGATTAGAATTCTACACTCTTGATCTATAACTGTGTGAGTACTATGAAATGAACATTTTTATTTATTAAAATTGCTACTCCCCTTTGCCTAGAGTTATAGCTGATGAGTAACAGGTGTGCCAGGTTCAGTGACTCACTGCCCCGCCTACCTATACAAAGAGGGAGGCACCAAAAAACACACAGAGACAAAAACACCACATAACCAGAACCCAGCTCCTAACAGTGTGCCCAAAAAAGTGTGGCGAGAGGTTCCATAAGAGTGCAATATGTAGACAAGAGTGGTGCTTTATGTTGTCTGATTACGTACATATACAGTTGAATCCAGGATATCAGCAAAGTCTTTACCGGTCAGCGATTATGTTCCGGCACAGCCCACCTGGCGACTTCTTTTCATGGCTGGGGAAGATATACTCTTGGCCTTCCCCATAACTATAGTCTCAAAGCACCAGTCAGTGTATTCTTCCAAGCATCCAAATCCTCCTCGCTGTCCTCCAAATATGAACCCCTTAAACCAGGGGTCCCCAATCCCGGTGTCCCTGCAGGTTGTGGATCTCACCCTGGGTCAACACACCTGAATCACATGATTAGTTCATTACCAGGCCTCTGGAGAGGCAACAAGACATGTTGAGAAGGTAATTTATCCATTTAAATCAGCTGTGATGGATCAAGGACACATCTAAAACCTGCAGGGACACCGGCCCTCGTGGACTGGGATTGGGGACCCCTGCCTTAAACTGATTATGTCAGTTTAAGGGGTTATTCCTTCCCTGGATTCCTGAGCATGAGTGTTTTGACAGTGTAGCGTGAAGTGTCTGAAGAGGAGCGTGCAGTGTGGCAGAAGCAGAGAGTATTGTGTGGAAGAAGTACAGCGTGGCGTGTTAAATGACAGCCAAGTGTGGTGTGCCCTTCCCTCCTCCCCATGGATCTCTGGAACTCCTGACTCCTTCACATTGTATATATTTCACTTGGTGCTTATAAATAAACCTGTGTAACCTCCAGAGTCTGCGCCTGAGTCTGTTCAGTCTCCTTGACAGAACGGTCCAGCCGGCATGGACTCAGGAGACTCAAATCTGACCTGTCGAGCCCTCGCAGCCCAGGAAGCACTGCTGGCCCGGCACAAGCAGATGTTTGTGCATATGAGATTACTAATCTCACCCAGGCAGTGGCACAGCAAACCCCACTGGTAAGCTCTCCTCCTCTTTGTAGCTCTCCACCTCAGGAAACTCCGGCTCTGGTGGCGAGTCCAGCTTCATTTGCACTTTTGCCAGCACCCGTGGAGACACAGCTCCCCATCCTGGAGCCGTTCTCTGGTGAGTTGGACAAATGTGCTGGGTTTCTCACTCAATGCTCACTTTTGTTTTGCCAGCAACAGCGCATATATGAGGATGATGGGGCCAAGATTGCCTATTTTGTTCAGTTACTGTACGATTGTGCAGTTAAGTGGGCTCAGGCAGCTTTAAAAGCTAATCCCAAAATAATCTATTCTGAGTTTCTGTCTGAATTCAAGACTGTTTTCAACAAAGGATCCAGCATGGCAGCAGCGGCGCACCGTGTAGTACACCTGAAACAAGGTAAGCGGAGTATGTCTGACTATTCAGTTGATTTTTGGATATTGGCTGAGGAGACTGGCAGGGGACAGGAAGCTCTCAAGAGTACTTTATTGAATAATGTTTGTGAAGAACTTAAGAATGAACTGATAATGCAAGAATTGCCTTCTTCCTTAGATGCTCTAGTTTCACTGTGTATTCAAGTGGACGATCATCTACAAGCGCGCTGGAGTGTGCAGAACTTCAGTTCCCAAACCTTTGGCTCAATCAGGACCATCTTCTGGCGGAAGGTTAGTGAAGGACAGGCACTGTGTCTACCCCCACATAGACCATATGATTGTGCAATTGACCTTCTCTTTGGAGACCACTTCCATCTACCCATTTATACAGTCTCTCTCAGCCAGACAGAGAAGCCATGGAGACTTATATAACAGACTCGTTAGCGGTGGGCATTATTTGGCCATCTTCTTCTCCGGTGGGAGCTGGGTTCTTTTTTGTAGAAAAGAAGGACAAATCTCTGAGATCATGTATTGACTATCAGGGCCTAAACAAAATCAAAGGTAAAAATAAATATCCACTACTTCTTCTCTCCTCTGCATTCGAGTTACTCAAGGGAGCTGCCATCTTTAGTAAACTCAACCTGTGAAATGCCTATCACCTGGTGAGGATTAGGGAGAAGGACAAATGGAAGTCAGCATTCAATTCACACTTAGGACATTTTGAGTATCTGGTGATGCCTTTTGGGTTGACCAATGCACCTGCAGTTTTCCAGGCATTAGTTAACGATGTCCTCCGTGACGTCGTGACAAAACACTGTGCATTTTTCTGCCTGGATGACATTTTAATCTTCTCCAGGTTGGTCTCAGGACATTAAATTCATGTCAGACAGATTCTCCAGCAGTTCCTGAAAACAAGTTGTTTTCTAGTAGCAAGACAAGCTCGACCTGGCCCTGGTGCTCCCTGCCACCTGCACCATCAGAGCCGTGTCTTGGAAAATCCCAGATTGGGTAATCTGGGAGGCTCAAAAGAGGGAACCAGACCCGGGAACTGGTCCTAGTGCTTCACCTGACACCCTGGGTTCCACTGCACTGCATCATTTCTCCAACGCTACTTCTGGTGGCCCACTCTGCCCAAGGATACCTGCAAATATTTGACTGCCTGTTCAACCTGCACCCAGAATAAGCTCCCCAACTGGCTGCTGGTAGGACTACTATAACCTCTACCAACACCTGGCCAGCCGTGGTCACATATCTCACTCGACTTCACCATGGGACTGCCACCTTCTGTAGGTAACACCACCATTCTGACAATTATTGATTGTTTCTCTATGGCTGCACACTTTGTAGCTCTACCAAAGCTCCCGACCGCCCTAGAGACCGCCTGGCTATTTACCATGCACGTATTCTGCCTCTATGGCATCCCCGAGGACATAGTTTCAGACTGAGGACCACAGTTCATCTCATGGGTTTGGAAGGAGTTTTGCTCTGCCCTTGGCGCAATGGTCAGTCTTTCCACTGTTTTCCATCTACAGAGCAATGGACAGACAAAATGGACAAACCAGGAATTAGAGCCACTCTTCGCTGCATAGCAGCCACCAATCAGACTATCTGGAGCAAGCAAATACCCTGAATCGAGTATGCCCACAACAGCCTCACATCATCTGCCACAGGAATAATATCTTTCAAGGCCTCCCTGGGGTTCGAACTGCCTTTATTTTCACATCCTTTAAGGTGGGCACTCTGTTCCCTCCATCCAACATCATTTACGTAGGTGCCACCGGGTCCAGGCCTCTGTTGGCCTTTAAATGTGTAGCATTTCATGTGCCCTTTAAGGCCCAATGCCGCTGTAGGCCAGGAGAGACCACCGAGGACACGAGACAGACTTTGATACCACCACCATCTATATGTAGACTTGCCAGGAGTTTTAACCACAGGTTAAGAAAACATGATGTGAGCAAACGCATGGGTGATGCTGGAATTGAAACGGATGCAAGAACAGAAGGTCGCTGGTGATATGTACCCCATTTGTAGATACTGGTGTTGGCCAGAGGGGCCGATGGCGCGATATGGCAGCCTCGCTTCTGTCAGTCTGCCCCAGGGCAGCTGTGGCTACAACCGTAGCTTGCCTCCACCAGTGTGTGAATGCGAGAGTGAATGAATAGTGGCATTGTAAAGCGCTTTGGGTGCCTTGAAAAGCGCTATATAAATCCAATCCATTATTATTATTATTATTATTATAAAAGGGAAGAAAGTTCTTTATAACTGAAGGGTCTTTACCTTACAATATTTAGCCTCTGGAGGCGACTATCGATTTGAATTTGATTAAGCTTTAACCGTCTCCTTACGATGTGGAGCCACCCCTCCCTAATGACTAAACTCCTCACCCTATCACCAAGGCAGAGCCCAGCCACCTTCCCGAGAGAGCTCATTTCTGCTGCTTGTATCCCTGATCTCATTCTAATCGTGTTAACAAAAAGATGAGGTCTATATTAAGAGATGTATGGTGTTTCTCAACAACGATATGCCATCTTGTGGCAGATGGCTGCATAACATTTAGGACACAATAATTTACCAGCATTGAAAATCTCACAATTAGATGAAATGACTAGTAAGTCGAATACCAAATATTGACAACAGCGACAATTAGTCAACTAGTTGACTAGCCTACTAATGACATCCCAAGTTTTGACAAAAGTTTTGATTTTTTAGTGTCATGTTATGGAAAATGTTGAATAAAAATTGCAGCCAACAGGCGAGTGTGTCTTTGAAGTGAGGTTTATTAAAAAAAAAAAAAAAAAAAGAAAAACACTGCAGTGGAGAAAAACGTTCAGATCCCACACCTAACCTGTTTTTCTGAGGGAAAGACATCACCCTGAACCCTTTCATACCTCCCAAACAAAGAACATTCCACAGCAGATCAATTATTAGCAGATCCTTATCTCTTCAATCTAGGAACAGTTCCGACCAACTGTCATCTCATCTGCAACAGGATGTCCAGAGCCCTGAAGAGGAAAATGAGTCTGCTTGTGAAGGTGCAATAAAACTTGGGCCCCACTTGTGATCACATTCCACATACATACAACTGATGTCAAGAGTGAGCTTTCTATACTAAGTACAGAAAGTGTTACTACTATTACTAAAGTGATGTGATTAATACATAAACTAAAGAAATTTCCAATACAGTCATTTCAACAAATGAGTCTATATTTTGAAAAACGCTTTTAATGTTTTGAGAACTGCACTAAGACTGGTGAGATGACATTCCTGCTATGAGAATTGTGCTAAAGACATTGAGGAAAAACTGTTATCCCTATGAATTAAGAATGGGATGTCACTCAAATTCATATGCGTGTGAAGGCAGATGAGTGAATACTTTTGCTATTATAGTGTATGTGGGACTGCTTTCTTGATATTGAATATCTTAATATCTTATCTCAATATCTTTAAAATTAGAAACATCAGAGTGATGCTGAAAAACTAGTTCATGCATTTATTACCTCTAGGCTGGACTACTGTAATTCATTATTTTCAGAATAAGCTTTCAGCTGATCCAGAATCCAGCATGAGTGCTGAGAGGGTCTAGAAAGAAACACCACATTTCTCCCAGATTAGCTTCTCTTAACTGGCTACTTTTTAAATCCCACCCACACAAGGTCTTGAAAAGTCAGACTCCATCTTATTTTAAACCTCTAGTACCACATCACCCCAATAGAGCACCTCACTCTCAGACTGCAGGCTTACTTGTAGTTTGTACTACAACAGTACAAACTACAAATACTTAAAAGTAGTTTCTGCCAAGCTCACATGAACCCAAAACACAACACCCTGGTAAAGAAGGCTAAGTACCAGCTGCACTTCCTCTGTGTCTTGAGGAATAATAGCCTGGACCAGAAGCTGCTGCTGGCCTGCTACCCTTCTACCCTGTTGCATCTCACTCACCACCTTTTTGACCTGCTGCCCTCCGGCCAGTGCCTCCAGACATTCAGGTCCCATACCTCCAGATTCCCAAGCAGCTTCCATCAGGAAGGACACTGAAGAGCTTCCGGGCTAGAACCAGCAGACTGAAAGACAGCTTCGTCCATCAGGTTGTCAGGGTGCTGAATTCACTCCCTGTTCTCACACACACAAACTCCAGACCTGCATTCACCTCCTACCTCTGAACCCCCCAAAAATACAATACTCTGAACCGCAACCATTGCCTTTTCACTGACTGCCCCACCCCCACTTGCATACGAACTTGCCCATAATCACTATGATTGTGTTGGACACTGTTGTTTATATAAGATTGCATTGTATTGTATCGTCTTGTACATAAGACTTCTATTTTTTTTAATCTTTTTATCTTAATATTGTTTTAGTGTACACTGAGGGCCATGGGAGCAGTGCAATTTCAAAATCCTGTTTATAACTGTACATATGGTCTTTGATAATAAAGCTGACTTTGACTTTCCCCTGGGCCATTCAGACTGTTAACAAACTCGATCTCCCCCAACCCCCACTCCTACTAACCCACCCACGAATCTGAGCCATGGACAGAGTAACCCTCGTCACTCAGCCCAATCACACACTCTATATATACCAAGTCCATTACACCACTTTTAAGAACTTTGCAGCATGGGCTTTAATGTGTACCTTTCTATTGTGTGCTCTCCTCTTCTTTTGTATATATTCCTCTTGTTTGTATCTAATCCTTTTGTTTGTTATTTATTCTTGCTGTCCTTCTATTTTTATTTTTATTGTATGCACAGTTGGTGTGGAACACCCACAACTTTGTCATATTCTAATCGATACAGCTCATAATTATGGCTGGATCAGGTGATTCTGAGCCATCTCTTAGTTATGCTACAATAGGCTGCCCTGGCTTCATTCCCATGATGCATAGAATGTTTTTTCATCACTCACCTCTTTTCACTCTCTGTACTTCTAGATCACTCTACACTTATTGATTAGTTATTATTAATCTCTGACTTTTTTCCATAGTGTGTCTGTTGTCCTGTCTCCCTCCTCTCAATCCCAACCAGTTGTGGCAGATGGCTCCCTGATCCTGGTTCTGCACCTCCCTGAGCCTTAACCCCCTAGTTAGGACTCAATCAGATGAGCCTGACCCCCTTCTAGTTATTCTGCAATCGGGCTAGGCTGCTAGGGCCTTCCCATGTTGCAATGAATTTTTATTCTTGACTCACCTTTTTTTTTTTTTTTTTTTTTATCTCTCCGTGCTTATGCATCACTCTGCATTTAATCATTAGTTATTAATAAGCTCTGGCTGTCTTCCACAGTACAGATGGCTAGACATCCCTGAGCCTGGTTCTGCCAGTGGTTCCTTCCTGTGGAAAGGGAGTTCTTTTCTCCACACTGTGGCCAAGTGCTGCCTTGTAGGGGGTCATCTGATTGTTGGGATTTTCTCGCTGTTATTGTAGGGTCTTCACCTTACTTACTGCACCTTGAGATTTCTGTTGTTTGTTGTGTTTGGCACTGTTTAAATAAAACTGAATTGAACTGAATCATGAAATTGTGAGTCACAAATGTTATTAGAGAAATCCACCAAAGATACTATTCAATTCAATTCAATTCAGTTTTATTTATATAGCGCCAAATCACAAGAAAAGTCACCTCAAGGCGCTTCATAGATACAGAGAAAAACCCAACAATCATATGACCCCCTATGAGCAAGCACTTTGGTGACAGTGGGAAGGAAAAACTCCCTTTTAACAGGAAGAAACCTCCGGCAGAACCAGGCTCAGGGAGGGGCGGGGCCATCTGCTGCAACCGGTTGGGGTGAGAGAAGGAAGACAGGATAAAAGACATGCTGTGGAAGAGAGACAGAGGTTAATAACAGATATGATTCAATGCAGAGAGGTCTATTAACACATAGTGAGCGAGAAAGGTGACTGGAAAGGAAAAACTCAATGCATCATGGGAATCCCCCGGCAGCCTACGTCTATTGCAGCATTCAGAACATGGGAGGATTCAGGGTCACCTGGTCCAGCCCTAACTATATGCTTTAGCAAAAAGGAAAGTTTTAAGCCTAATCTTGAAAGTAGAGATAGTGTCTGTCTCCCGAATCCAAACTGGAAGCTGGTTCCACAGAAAAGGGGCCTGAAAACTGAAGGCTCTCCCTCCCATTCTACTTTTAAATACTCTAGGAACAACAAGTAGGCCTGCAGTGTGAGAGCGAAGTGCTCTAATAGGGTGATATGGTACTACAAGGTCATTAAGATAAGATGGGGCCTGATTATTTAAGACCTTGTATGTGAGGAGCAGGATTTTGAATTCAATTCTGGATTTAACAGGAAGCCAATGAAGGGAAGCCAAAACAGGAGAAATCTGCTCTCTCTTTCTAGTCCTGGTCAGTACTCTTGCTGCAGCATTTACGACATCCTGATAATAATGAATTGCCGTAGTCCAGCCTGGAAGTAAAAAATGCATGAACTAGTTTTTCAGCGTCACTCTGAGACAGGATATTTCTAACTTTAGAGATGTTGCGCAAATGGAAGAAAGCAGTCTTACATATTTGTTTAATATGTGCATTGAAGGACATGTCCTGGTCAAAAATGACTCCAAGGTTCCTCACAGCGTTACTGGAGGCCAAGGTAATGCCATCCAGAGTAAGAATCTTCTTAGATACCATATTTCTAAGCTTTTCAGGGCCGAGTACAATAACCTCAGTTTGATCTGAATTAAGAAGCAGAAAGTTAGCGGCCATCCAGGTCTTTATGTCTTTAAGACATTCCTGCAGTTTAACTAATTGGTGTGTGTCATCTGGCTTCATGGACAGATAGAGCTGGGTGTCATCTGCATAGCAGTGAAAATTTATGCTATGTCTTCTAATGATGCTGCCTAGGGGAAGCATGTATAGTGTAAACAGAATTGGTCCTAGCACTGAACCCTGTGGAACTCCATAATTAACCTCAGTGTGTGAAGAGGACTCTCCATTTACATGCACAAATTGGAGTCTATTAGATAGATATGATACAAACCACTGCAGAACAGTACCTGTAATACCTACAGCATGTTCTAATCGCTCTAATAGGATATTATGGTCGACAGTATCGAACGCTGCACTGAGGTCTAGCAGGACAAGCACAGAGATGAGTCCACTGTCAGAGGCCATAAGAAGATCATTTGTAACCTTCACTAAAGCTGTTTCTGTGCTGTGATGAGCTCTGAAACCTGACTGAAACTCTTCAAATAAACCATTCCTCTGCAGATGATCTGTTAGCTGTTTGACAACTACTCTTTCAAGGATGTTTGATATGAAAGGAAGGTTGGAGATTGGCCTATAATTAGCTAAGACTGCTGGGTCTAGAGATGCTTTTTGAGTAAAGGTTTAACTACAGCCAGCTTGAAGGCCTGTGGTACATAGCTGATTATTATGGATAGGTTGATCATATTTAAGATTGAAGCATTAATTAATGGCAGGACTTCTTTGAGCAGTTTTGTAGGAATGGGGTCTAAAAGACACGTTGATGGTTTGGAGGAAGTAATTATTGAAGTTAACTCAGAAAGATCAACTGGAGAAAAAGAGTCTAACGTCACATCAATGGTACTAAGAGTAGCTGTAGATAATATTACATCTGTGGGATGATTATTGGTAATTTTTTCTCTAATGATAAAAATTTTATTCGTGAAGAAGTTCATGAAGTCATTACTAGTTAACGTTAAAGGGATTGTTGGCTCAACAGAGCTCTGACTGTTTGTCAGCCTGGCTACAGAGCTGAAGAGAAACCTGGGGTTGTTCTTATTTTCTTCAATCAGTGATGAATAGTAAGATGTTCTGGCTTTGCGGAGGGCTTTCTTATAAAGCAGGAAACTATTTCTCCAGGCTAAATGTTGATCCTCTAAATTTGTGACACGCCATTTCCTCTCCAGATTACAAGTCATCTGCTTTAGGGTACATGTTTGAGAATTATACCACGGAGTCAGGTACTTCTGATTTGAGACCTTAGTTTTCACATGAGCTACAGTATCCAGAGTCGTATGTAGTGAGGAGGTAAAATTATTAACAAGATAATCGACCTCTGTTGGAGTAGCGTTCAGATAGCTGCTCTGCTCTATGTTGGTACAGGGCATTGAAGATGATAACAGTGGGTGGATTATATTCTTAAACTTAGTTACAGCGCTTTCAGAAAGACATCTACTGTGATAAAGTCTACTCTCCACTACTGTGTAATCAATTATTGTAAATGTTATCAGGAAATGATCAGACAGGAGATGGTTTTCAGGAAACACTGTTAAATGTTCAGTTTCTATGCCATATGTTAAAACAAGATCTAGAGTGTGACATTCCTTTGATCCTGAGCACCTCTCCAGCCACTCTGTGCTGTGGGAGGTTTTATGCAGAAACATCCTATCTGAAAGATCTGTTTCTTGTGATGTTGCTTCCTGCTTTTATGATCCTTTTGGTGAGCAGGAAGTCATGCATACAGAGACACATGCACACAGAGAGACACACATTCTCACACACTCACTCAAACACACACACAAACACGCACACATTCTCACATGCATACAGACGTTTACACATACACACACATAGTGCCTTGTCTTAGAACCATTTGGGGGGTTTTATGGTGGGCGTTGCTTTGCTGTGATGTGTATTGTGTAAACTGTTCTAATAAAAGGCAGCAAGCGGAGGCCGTCGTTGGGGTCATTTTGTGGTAGACAACGACGAGGTCTCCCTTGCAAGTAAATCGATCGATCGCCGACTGTCTTGTTTTCTTCATGATGAATAAGTCTCTAAACTAGCGGGGCTTGTGGAAACACAGACCCAACATTTATTTGGTCCTCCAATGTTTTAAGGAGGTTTAAGACAGTTTCTCCACTGAAAAGAGGATAGAGCTCTAAAAAGTAAAAAAAGGTTTTTCTCCGCAGTTAAGGGCATTGAGTGTTTGGTTTCTTCACGAATAGTAAGGAGGATAGAGCTCGCTGCGGTAAGGGAGGTTATAGGCCTAAAAAGGGTGTGAATGAGCGTATGTGTGTGTGAGTGCCAGTAAGTGAACGCAGCAGCACAGAAGGAAACCTAAGCGGTGTTAACGGAATTCTGTGACCTGTTGTGTACACGTAGCCTGGGTTTTGGGGTAAGGCGTGTTGCCTGCCGCAAACTTAAAAGAAGTCTGCCTTGAAAGAGAATGAAATACACTGCAAAGTATTTATTGGGCAGCACGTGGTGTGTGGATCGTTGATGAATGAAGTGAAATTGTGCGCTAAGCAGAAGTGAGTGTGAATGTGTCTGACGTCACGGTGTGTGTGAAAAGGTATCCAGCTGGGGCAGACATGATTCTGCAGATCACCTTCCCAGTGGATAAAAAGAAATAAAATAGTTGTGTTGACCAGGGTTTTAATAGTTTTGCAATTTTCATTAGTTTTTATTTTTATTTAGTTTTGACTTCAGATTTTCAATTTTATATCAGTTTTAATTAGTTTTTACCAATTGTTTGCTAGTTTAGTTTAGTTTTTATTTTTTTGAAAATCCTTAGTTTCAGTTTAGTTTTGATTAGTTTCAGTTATACGGGCGATCGTGGCTCAAGAATTGGGAGTTCGCCTTGTAATCGGAAGGTTGCCGGTTCGAGCCCCGGCTTGGACAGTCTCGGTCGTTGTGTCCTTGGGCAAGACACTTCACCCGTTGCCTACTGGTGGTGGTCAGAGGGCCCGGTGGCGCCAGTGTCCGGCAGCCTCGCCTCTGTCAGTGCGCCCCAGGGTGGCTGTGGCTACAATGTAGCTTGCCATCACCAGTGTGTGAATGTGTGTGTGAATGGGTAAAAGAGGCAGCACGGTGGCACGGTGGTTAGCACTGTTGCCGCACAGCAAGAAGGTCCTGAGTTCAATTCCACCATCTTTCTGTGTGGAGTTTGCATGTTCTCCCCGTGTTTGCGTGGGTTCTCTCCGGGTACTCCGGCTTCCTCCCACCGTCCAAAGACATGCAGCTTGTGGGGATAGGTTAATTGGATAATCCAAATTGCCACTAAGTGTGAATGTGCGAGTGAATGTGAGTACGAACGGTTGTCTGTCCCTGTGTGTTGGCCCTGCGACAGACTGGCGACCTGTCCAGGGTGTACCCCGCCTCTTGCCCTATGACAGCTGGGATAGGCTCCAGTGCCCCCTTTTCTATACAGGCGCTGTGGAGAGCATCCTCACACAGAACATGACATCGTGGTTTGGGAACAGCTGTGTGAAGGACCAAAAAGCTCTCCAGAGAGTGATCCGTACAGCAGAACGCTGCTGCAGGATTGCTCTCCCCCCGCTTCAGGACACCTACACCAGGAGATGCCGGACTAGAGCAGCGCAGATACTGAAGGACCCGTCCCATCCTGGCAACAAACTGTTCCAACTTCTGCAATCTGGTAGAAGGTTCCGCATCTTCCGGGCAAGGACAGAGAGACTCAAGAGGAGCTTCTATCCCCAAGCCATCCGTGCCCTAAACACACACACCCGCCCTCTCACATCATCTATAATTGACTGAGTCAGGACTCTTCCAGACACTAAACCAAGGCACAATGTACATTTCAATTCCATCCATCCATCCATTCGCTTCTGCTTGTCCTTTTCAGGGTCGCGGGGGGCACTGGAGCCTATCCCAGCTGTCATAGGGCGAAAGGCGGGGTACACCCTGGACAGGTCGCCAGTCTGTCGCAGGGCTAACACATAGGGACAGACAACCATTCACACTCACATTCACTCGCACATTCACACCTAGTGACAATTTGGATTAATCAATTAACCTATCCCCACACATTTCAATTCCTTTAATTTTAAATATGTTTATATTGTCTATCCTGTAAAATAGTCAGATGTCTATTCATATTAATGTACAGAATTCACCTGCTTGCTGCTACTACTGCACATTCACCCAATGTATATACTATATATATATATATATATATATATATAATGTTCTTCCTCTACACACACACCCCCCAATTTTTTTGCACATGTCGAGGAGCGTGTCAGGCTACATTTCACTGTGTGTTATACTTGTATAACTATGCATGTGACAAATAAAGAACCTTGAACCTTGAACCCCCGCAACCCTGAAAAGGATAAGCGGAAGTGAATGGATGGATGGATAGTTTCAGTAGTAGTTTTAGTTGTGTTTGCAACAATTAAGTGTAACAAAATCCCAGTTTCATCATATCAGTCATGCTCTTCTGCTTATCCTTGGGTATGTTGCTCTTCCAGCTACCATACCCTGCACCCTGGACAGGTCGCCTGTCTGTCACAGGGCTAACACGCAGAGACAGACAACTCACATTTCCACCTCTGGGTTCTTTAAATAAATAAATAAATACATAAATAAATAAATAAAGGCAGATGAACAACCATTGATACCAGGCAACTATAAAATGTATATATTGGCCCCAATGAGACTATTAATTCTTGCAGCACCGGGTGTTCGTAATTTTGGTTCAAGTGAATTGATAAACTTTTTGAAGGCAATTGACTCACACAGTTATGTAGATATCCCCGTCCTGTTGGCTCGGGATGCATCACGCTGCCTTGCCTGGGGTTAGCTTCTGTTTTCTGGGGATGAGGGTTGAGTGTGCTCCCTTACCTTCTCAAGGTAAGCTAGGTTAGCCTTCTTGTGTGAGTTTTTCAAGTGCACTTTAAGGTTTGTGGGATTTTTTTCCCTTTAGAAATGTCCCTCATAATTTGTCTCTGTCCACTACAAGACACTTGCTTTATCCAAAACACAGTCATATTCAAAGTAATCCCAAATTGGACTCAGGCGCTTTCTCCTGACTTTTCCTGACATGATTCTGCGCGTGGACGGAGCAGCAACACAGACGACTCGACTAACGTACTTGCCACCTGCTGGCATAATGAGACAGCAAGAAAAAAAATCTGAAAACTAAACTTCATTTTCACCCTTGACTATTGTATGACACGCACACATCAATGAAAACTAAACACATTTTTGCTATAAATTCAGTTAATTTTAGTTAGTTTTGTGAACACTCATTACAGTTTTAGTTAGTTTTCCTTTTTTTGTTTTTATTGTTATTTCCGTTAACGAAAATGTTTTTTCACTTCTAGTTTTCGTTATTTCGTTAGTTTTCGTTAACGATAATAACCTTGGTGTTGATGAATGATAGCACGAAGAGTGTTTGGTGTTTCTCAGCCTGAAACGACTGCAATGCTACTTTCTGTTTTGGAGAAAAGGACAGTTTAAAAAAAACAGAGAGAGAGAGATGTGTGTTGTTTTAAGCAGTGATGAGAATAATGAAAAGAGAGGAACACAAAAACATACAGAAAATGCATTAACCATACTAACCCTACATGCACATACACATGCAATGACACTCATGAAGATCAGACAGCATCTTAAGCATGAGATTCTGTTTGTCATCTTGTCCAAGTCACTAGTAAGATGAAAATGATACATAGACTAGTGGACTGAATATTATTAGTAGGACAGATGGTCGCATCATAGAGGAGAAAACAGAATGCTGATGAGGGGTCTTGCATGAGTGAGCTGAGTGAGCTGATTGTGAGTTTCTGGTGTGTGAAGAAGTTTTAACATGGCACACATTTGGTTACATGAGAAGAAACTTATTATGTGATGAGACAACAGGGTTATGCTGTATGTTGTGTGTATGGCTGATTGGATGAATGTTTGAGATTAAACTGGCTGTTGATTTGGCTTTTGTTACTAAGTTGAGCCTGCCAATTGGGTTTGGTATGATTTATCCCCCTGAATTGAAGAACACGTGTCGTGAATTAACAAGGCCTTTCTTTCCTTTGCTTTCCTTTATTTTCTTTCTTTTCTTTTTATTTTGTTACTCTCATGGTGCACTGAAAGTTTTGTTTGATAATTTTTCTGTCATCTAAGCAGATCCAAACGTTGAATAGAAAGAACTACACAACATGTTGTTGTGAACGGTTGCAAAGTGAGTTTCTCCAAAATTAAAATGGGCTCAGGAGAAAGCCACTTATTTGGGACAATTAGACTTGGACAAGGCTAAGCATCAGGCTTTCAAATGAATTAAAAGTCTGTCTTGGTCTTTCATTAATTAATAGGCTGGTGTGAAAAATTGCTGCCACACCGCCCCCTCGGCCTGTGCTTCGAGATTTCTGGTAGTTAGAATGACTCGGGGGTGTTGATTCATTTAAACTAACATAATCATCCTGCTGCAACCAGGTTTCTGTAAGGCAGAGTAAATCGATTTGTTGATCAATTATTAAGTCATGTACTAACAGAGACTTGGAGGGGAGAGACCTAATATTTAATAATCCACATTTCACTGTTTTACTCTTTGGCTCAGATGTGGATACTGTATTGTTCTTTCTTTGTAATTGTTTATGTTTAAGTTGTTTGTTGATGGTTTTTAGTTTGTTTTTTGTCTGTTTGGAAGCTGACACAGTCTCTATGGAGATGGGTTTTTGGGGGGGTAGCAGGAGGAGAGAAGCTGCAGAGAGGCGTGTAAGACTGCAGCTCTGCTTCCTGGTCCCAACTCTGGATAGTCATATTTTGGGGGGTTTAATACGTTTGTCCATATTTCTAGAAATGAGAGCTGCTCCATCCAAAGTGGGATGGATGCCGTCTCTCCTAACAAGACCAGGTTTCCTCCAGAAGGTTTACCAATTATCTATGAAGCCCACATCGTTTCTGGGACACCACTCAGACAGCCAGCAATTTAAGGAGAACATGCGGCTAAACATGTCACTCCTGGTCTGATTGGGGAGGGGACCAGAGAAAACTACAGAGTCCCACATTGTTTTGGCAAAGTTGCACACCGATTCAATATTGATTTTAGTGACCTCCGATTGGCGTAACCGGGTGTCATTACTGCCGACGTGAATTATGATTTTACTGAATTTACGTTTACCCTTACCCAGCAGTTTTAAATTTCCTTCAATGTCGCCTGCTCTGGCCCCTGGAAGACAATTGACTATGGTTGCCGGTGTCTCTAGCTTCACATGTCTGAGAACAGAATCACCAATTACCAGAGTTTGACCCCCGGGGGGGGTGTCGCCGAGTGGGGAAAAATGGTTAGACACATGAACGGGTTGGTGGTGTACCTGGGGCTTCTGTTTAGGACTATGCTTCCTCCTCACCGTCACCCAGCCGCCCTCTTTCCCCAGTTGCTTGGGGTCTGCCAGGGAACAGCTAGCGGAGCCTACACTATCTTCGGCTGCACCAGCTACAGGGGCCTGGCTAGCTACGGGTGAATGAAGGGTGCGAAGCCGAGTCTCCAATTCAGTAATCCTGGCCTCCAGAGCTGCAAATATGCTACATTTGTTACAGATATCGTTACTGCTAAAAGAGGCCGAGGAGTAACTAAACATCTGACACAATGAGCAAGAAAGTGCAGGAGGGACAGGTGAAGTAGCCATGGTGCTAACGAGTCGGCTACGAGCTAAGCTAAGCTAGCAAAACAGTACAGAGACAGTGAGTGAATACTTTGGCTATAAATTAGGTAGTGAGTACACAGAAAGTGTGCTTCGGATGAAGCACGTGAAGATTATACTATGAAAAAAGAATGTACAGGGAGTGCAGAATTATTAGGCAAGTTGTATTTTTGAGGAATAATTTTATTATTGAACAACAACCATGTTCTCAATGAACCCAAAAAACTCATTAATATCAAAGCTGAATGTTTTTGGAAGTAGTTTTTAGTTTGTTTATAGTTTTAGCTATTTTAGGGGGATATCTGTGTGTGCATGTGACTATTACTGTGCATAATTATTAGGCAACTTAACAAAAAACAAATATATACCCATTTCAATTATTTATTTTTACCAGTGAAACCAATATAACATCTCCACATTCACAAATATACATTTCTGACATTCAAAACAAACAAAACAATCAGCGACCAATATAGCCACCTTTCTTTGCAAGGACACTCAAAAGCCTGCCATCCATGGATTCTGTCAGTGTTTTGATCTGTTCACCATCAACATTGCATGCAGCAGCAACCACAGCCTCCCAGACACTGTTCAGAGAGGTGTACTGTTTTCCCTCCTTGTAAATCTCACATTTGATGATGGACCACAGGTTCTCAATGGGGTTCAGATCAGGTGAACAAGGAGGCCATGTCATTAGTTTTTCTTCTTTTATACCCTTTCTTGCCAGCCACGCTGTGGAGTACTTGGACGCGTGTGATGGAGCATTGTCCTGCATGAAAATCATGTTTTTCTTGAAGGATGCAGACTTCTTCCTGTACCACTGCTTGAAGAAGGTGTCTTCCAGAAACTGGCAGTAGGACTGGGAGTTGAGCTTGACTCCATCCTCAACCCGAAAAGGCCCCACAAGCTCATCTTTGATGATACCAGCCCAAACCAGTACTCCACCTCCACCTTGCTGGCGTCTGAGTCGGACTGGAGCTTTCTGCCCTTTACCAATCCAGCCACGGGCCCATCCATCTGGCCCATCAAGACTCACTCTCATTTCATCAGTCCATAAAACCTTAGAAAAATCAGTCTTGAGATATTTCTTGGCCCAGTCTTGACGTTTCAGCTTGTGTGTCTTGTTCAGTGGTGGTCGTCTTTCAGCCTTTCTTACCTTGGCCATGTCTCTGAGTATTGCACACCTTGTGCTTTTGGGCACTCCAGTGATGTTGCAGCTCTGAAATATGGCCAAACTGGTGGCAAGTGGCATCTTGGCAGCTGCACGCTTGACTTTTCTCAGTTCATGGGCAGTTATTTTGCGCCTTGGTTTTTCCACACGCTTCTTGCGACCCTGTTGACTATTTTGAATGAAACGCTTGATTGTTCGATGATCACGCTTCAGAAGCTTTGCAATTTTGAGACTGCTGCATCCCTCTGCAAGATATCTCACTATTTTTGACTTTTCTGAGCCTGTCAAGTCCTTCTTTTGACCCATTTTGCCAAAGGAAAGGACGTTGCCTAATAATTATGCACACCTGATATAGGGTGTTGATGTCATTAGACCACACCCCTTCTCATTACAGAGATGCACATCACCTAATATGCTTAATTGGTAGTAGGCTTTCGAGCCTATACAGCTTGGAGTAAGACAACATGCATGAAGAGGATGATGTGGACAAAATACTCATTTGCCTAATAATTCTGCACTCCCTGTATTTAAAAGTTTTTAATTAAATTGCTAAGCAAATAAGCTACTCAGAAACACCACTGTGTTTGAGCAGGAACAGGAAGTGATACTCTACCGCAGAGCAAGCGAACACCAAGTGAAAAATGCAGATATATTTTAATTATTGAAGATTGAACACATAATTATTTACTAAGTACTCAACTGTAACTGAACCAAGAACCGTTTGGAAATTTTTAATCAACCAGGTATGTCTGTAACCTCTGGAAATTAGCTTGCCCTAATTATCATCACAAGCTGTAATTTGTTTTGCAACAATTCCAGGGCTACATACATACAAAATGAAATAGCCCACCATGCACAGCTCCACTGCTCTTTATTTTAATGGTGGTGTTGTTATGAAAGAGTAGAAGGCTCTCTATGGCCTGTTCTATCACTACCTACAAGCCTTTTCTGAGATCAGCCAAAAAATACAGCAACAGCTTGTAGGTAATTGATCAAGCAAGTGAACTGTAAAATATTCATTTTCTACTTCAACAGCCAGATAAATCTCTGGGGAGGGTTTGAGGAGGACACCGGTGGAAATATTGCTTATGCACCATGAGGTAGGAGCTGCAGCAGCATGATGGTGAGGGGCAGATAAGAGGGGAAACATCCCAGGTTCAGGTGCAGCTGCAAGTGATGGCCAGTCATGCAATTCCCTGCTTGGCTTTAGACCAAGAAGCCAAATCCCCCTCTACAGCCAGGGATTTCATGCTGCAGAGCAGAGGGGAGCTTGGTCTGCAACCTCTGTGGCTGGTAGGCTAAAGAGCTGATTCCACAATGTGTATTGTAGCTTCAAACACATACACAACTGAGAAGGTGCCTCTTCAATTCAAACTCTGTGTGTGTGTGTGTGTGTGTGTGTGTGTGTGTGTGTGTGTGTGTGTGTGTGTGTGTGTGTGCGTGTGTGAGAGAGAGAGAGAGAGAGAGAGAGGGAGATATTGTCTAACACTTGAAGAGGGCAGAAACAGTAGTTTCTAAGGGTTTCCTTATATTTGTCAATGGAATCTATCAACGAGGGAGCTAGAGATGCAATTGAATTACAACCCAGCAAAAGGTTTTAAATGAAAGGTTATTTTAGGTGTTTTCTGACTATTGCATTGCTTTATCTTTATTAATTTATATTTAATCTTTGTCAGTCTGTATAATTTGTTTGATCAATGGGAAAGAGTCAAATGTAACCAGGTATTGTTTCTAGCCTTCTCCTGCACACAATGAGTGTTTGACTTTCAAATTCTTCACACATATGTATTAATCATAGCAAATGTGTTTGTTATTTCATAGATACAAAGCCTCCATGATAAGGCAGTTATTAAGAGTTGTCTTCAAGCCCACTGATGGCTACACGTCTGTGAGTCAGCTGACTTTGTGTATTGTAATACCTATTCTCTTAAATATTGCCCGTGATAACTCTAGCCCCACCTCCATGCCAATTATTATATTTAAAAATGCTAAACATTGTCAAATTTTTAAAAACTAACAACTAAAAATAATTAAAATATAAATAAAGACTAATTAGAACATGCATAACTAAAATAACTTTGATGGGCTTGAGAAATTTGGCACCTTTTAAATTCACCTTATTTTCCCCACATTTTTAATTAATATAAGCATAATGAATTCACAATTACAGGACATGTACACATGAAAATTTAAGGGCTGATGACAACATTTAACCTGTATTTAAAGCTACAATAATATTGATTTTATATCTATTCCAAACATCATAATATGGAAAAAAATGTTCAACATGACTTTTGAGAATAAATCTGTTACAGTTTTAGTAGAAAACCTACACCAATATAATACATAACTAAAAGTAATAGAAACAAACATTTCTACCCTGGATGTTTTATATGTTTTCCTATGATTTACAAGAGAAAAATTCAGTCTTTCAGGACTGTGAAGGGTCAAGTGGGAACTACTGTTTTCAAATTTGTTTGACATTAAATGGAATGACCCATCGTCTTTCTTCACTCTTCTGCATTATACTTTGTAAAAAGACAAAGAAAAAAAAAGTGTCCAGTGAAACAGCATTGAAGTACACTTCTTATTATGAGTTAAATTTATTATTATTATTCATTTCATTAAAGAAGATCTGTAAGCACACATCTGGCTGCTTCACAGATGTTTGGTGGCTAATATAAGCTTACATCACTTCCACTTTCCCATTCTGTCAAGTTCATTGGTCTAGTCATCTTTCTGCCCGCCTTCTTCAGGCCAATCAGCCATGTACTTTAAATCTCACTGCTCAGCTGTGAGCTGAGCACTTGAACATATAAAAGTGATGATCACTTCTTTCATTGAATTTTGAGTGTTTTAATCAACCTTGTTACATCTGTGGTGTTCCTGTGTTCAAGTAAGGGGGGTGGGGGTGCACAAAACCAGAAAGTTAGAGTCAGGTCTGCAGCACTTCTAGCAAAAATTATTGCATTTAACATTCCACCACTTTCTCCTTGGAAACTTGCAGCACATTCAAAAGTTTATATATACAGAGTTTGTTTTCTCGTGTACTGCATCTCGCCCTGTAGGCAGAAGTTGATGATTTTGTTCTCCCTTCATCTCAGGTTCGGAAGTAGACCACACATTATTTACAAGTAACCAGCTTAAAATAGGGAAAATCAACTCAAGTCACTTTGCTATTCAAAACCCTTACCGATAGTGAAATCTACCCACAGTTATAAAAGTGCAAAAAAAGAAAAGATCTGTCCCATATTGTAGAGCTAAGCAGGAGTCTCCAGGAGAGACATTTGCTTTGCATGCAGAGTGGTCTTTCATCAATAGACGAAACGGCCCTGAGGTCCATTCACAATTCTTGCAGGGGTGACAGGTGCCTGGTGGGGTCAGTTGCCCGTTGCCTCTGGGTTGCCTATAAGTCTCTTGCTCTTTGTTGTGAGGGCTCCATCTGAGGCTCACAACTTCTGCTCCCTCTTCTGCTGGGGCGAACACACACTTGTCATTGCGCTGTGTACCCTTGGATCTTCAGCACTCTGCTGCGTCTGGGTCTCCTAGGTTTTTTCTATGTGCCTCTGGCTCCTGGAGGGTGTTGTTGTGGCTTCTCACCATCATTATTTAGTAAGCTTCATGTTTCACACTCACACACGCTATAAAATGCCTTGTGTAGATAAGTTAGTGAAATTGTACTTTGGAATCAGGTTTCAGTTAAAAGGAAATGATTTCTCTTTTAGCTCCCAAACACAGTGTATCGAGAGGTGGACAGTTGAAAAGATGGCACAAAACACACAAAACTTGTAAGAGTTGGCCAGATTTGTGCAAAATGAAATGGTTGGTAATTGGCAGATGAAAGGATCAAAAGGCATGATAAGACATCTGATTGTGTTACTAACTCATCTACACGAGACAAACTTTAGGAAACAGCACATTCATACTGATTAAAAGAATGTAATGAGTTAGGACTATTGCTCTTGATCAACGCAATTTAAGTGACAACACAAGATTCTCACTTAAACATGCTTCCTTTACATATTTTATCACTCTTATTTTTCCAGTGTTGTCCTCCTGCATCCATGATAAATGACACTCATAATGGGATTCCATTTCTACTGCTTGAGCACAAACACTACTGGCATACCTCCATTGTTCTTTAAGAAGTTCTTTAAAGATTACAGTCAAAGCCGTTGATCTCCATATTAAAAAAGAGAACAACTATTGAAAGACCGGATGATCTGATATCCTCGTGTCGGTGTTGTTCCCACATCATCATAATAAATGTTGTTCCACGTTCAACATTGCAAGTGACCAATCACATTGTTGTGACGTCCCCCGTTTGTGCCTTTGAAAAATACCTCCTTAAAAAAATCGACTTCACTTGCGAGAAGAGAAACCGCTTCTGTCCGCCAATCCAGGAACTTGAATTCTTTGAATTTCAGGATACTTTTCTTTAATAAACGGTAAGCATTATACATATTGTCCTTACAGAGGCGGTTTCTCTTCTCGCAAGTGAAGTCGATTTTTTGAAGGCGTTTGTTTTTTTTGAGGTCACGGATGAAGTCAGGAGAAGGTGATTGGTCACTTGCAATGTTGAACCTGGAACAACATTATTTATGATGACGAGGGAACAACACCAACACGAGGATATCAGATCGTCCATTGAAGACCACAGGTTTGGTTGTCCCTAGAGAATGTTTTAAAGGCTTCAGCTGATTTCAAAAATTTTATACACTGTAGGAATATTAATCCCAGGGTATTATTTGATACTATGAACCACATTGTTTCTCCTTTAGCTCAGCTTGTTTTGATAGTCTTGGATGATGACTGTAATCTATGTCTCAGTCACTGTGTAAAATAAGGTAATGGGCTTGAGATATCCAAAATATTCTAAAGGTCTCCTTACAAATATGGCCTTCAGTGCCCTGAGCTATTTACCACATTCTCTCCAATTACATCAAATGACTTACAATAATGGACAAAATAAAACCGTCATCATCTTTGTTAGAGTTTTTATGTCTTTCTGTCCTGTTTGGGGCTCTTACAACCATTGGTCCTTCAGTGTTAACTATCATTTACAGCTCACTGAGACAAGCTTGTGTTCCTTTCTACTTTAAGCATGCTGAGGTAATTCTATTAGCTAAAAAAAGTTATTTTGATGCCAACTGGAAAAAGTTGAGAAAAGTCAATTCAGATCCTTCTTATGCAAAGTGCATTGTATATAACTGCCCCATTTTATTCTGGTTTTCAAAAACCACATAGAGGCACTATGCTGAGAATGCTCTTTTAAAGCCGTGTAATGATGTTTTAATGGCATCTGGTGTAAGCAGCTGCTCTGAATTCATTTGTGCAGCTTTTGATACGGTGACCAAAGTATTTTACTCTCTGGCTTATTGTTAGACTCGTTTTCCTATTTATCTGATATGACTTTCTGTGTTAAGGTGAGCAAGTTCTCTTCGAACACTCCTTCCCTAACCTCGGAGGTTCTACAAGGTTCAGACATAGGCTTATGATTATTTTCTTTCTACATTCCTCCTTTAGCTGGTATAATTTCTTATCATTTTTATATGAATGTGTATATACCTTTTAATCAGAGGTTCACACACTTGGTCAGCATGCAACCTACCTATAAAATGACCAAGCCAAAATGATGTACCTTCTATAAAAATGCAAAATCTAAATTTATTTATGAACATATTAAGTATTCTTTATTTGTACAATATATGTTGATGTACCTTGCAAAACTATATGAACCCATCTTACCTTGCTCTGATGACTTGCAGTAAATGGAATCAGCCAGGGATACATAGTCTGAACAGTAGCTGCTGATAGCTAGCCTCAAGCACATTTCCAAATGATCATCAGTCATGTCATGTTTCTGGTTTGTTTTTAAAGTCTCGGAACAATAAGTCAGCTGCTCCAACGAAGGCCTCTTTAACCATCTCTCCGTTTTGCAAGGACGTCTTGTGCTTAACGATGAAGTAACTCACCACGGCTTCGGTGGCTGCCTTCACTTTTGTGGTCAGCTGTGAGAAAAGTGACTGCTGTAAGATAACTGGCATTTTAGTTATTTCACCTTTCTCTTTCCCAGCTCACTCTTTGGTGAGAAGTCAGTGTCGTAGATTTTATGAACAGTCCGACAAAGCCACTTCACATTTCCCTTCTTCAGAATAGCAGTGGTAGACTTGCAGAGGAGGCAAATAAACTTGAATATGACATCCTCCCATTGAGTATGTAAATGGTAGGTTTTTGGCGGGTTACTTGGTTCAGCGCCCCCATTCATTTTTATACCCTTTCTTGAATTTAGAAGAATTAATGAGAGGCTAACTAGGCAACTCGGTAGCTTACTAGAGTTTTGTAGCAACTGGCGCGGTTTAACGCGCATGTATTGTTACCAATGTATCGGAAAAGGTCAGATGTCATGCCGACTGCCCTGTATGTCAATCAAGTGACAAATTTTATAGTGAGGATGGATGGCAGGCTGACGTTTACTTTTTTAATGCCATGTAACCTACCCACGCTACCTTTGAGATTGACCGGTAGATTGCGATCAGCGTATTGGGCACCCCTGCTTTAAATCTTACCAGCTGGATAGGCTATCTGCCCTAGTTGATGGCTTTTTGTGTGTGTGTGTGTGTGGGGGGGTTTCAATTCAATTCAATTTTATTCATATAGCACCAAAACACAACAACAGTCGCCTCAAGGCGCTTTATATTGTACAGTAGATCGTACAATAATAGACAGATAGAACAACCCAACAATCATATGACCCCCTATGAGCAAGCATTTTGGCAACAGGAAGGAAAAACTCCCTTTTAACAGGAAGAAACCTCCGACAGAACCAGGCTCAGAGAGGGGCGGGGCCATCTGCTGCGACCGCTTGGGGTGAGAGAGTGGCTGTGTCCCAATCCAGCGACCGCAAGCTTTGTAGTACGCGCACTTCGCGGACTACGTACGGCGGGTACTACAAAGTGCAAGTAGTGCGGAAGTGAGAGGCTTGTGAAATGGGACGGTCTGGCCTTCGTCGCGCTGCCCAGGTTGCCTAGCATCCATGATACTAACCGCGAGAAACATTACATACATCATTGTTTGACAGAAATGAAGGAGAAAAAATGTTGTTTTGCTCATTCATCTTTTAATGACATCACTTTGATTTGTTGAGTATCTGAGGCTGAGACGACAGGACTGTAAAAACATGATTGTTGGGCTTCATTTCTGTACTGAACAGTCATTTCACGATTAGTTAGTAAATAACAATTAGCTAATGTTGTTCATGAGACTAAAGTCATCTCACTTTGGCAATGTAAATATAATATGGCCAATATTATAGTTATTGTCTGATTATTACGATATATTACAGCAGTGAGCTTGAACTCTGTGTCATTCACTGAGCTTCAGTAAAGATTCAAGTTGCATTTATTCAAATTTCCTGTCACCTTAAATCTTCACTCAAAGACAAGTATCTTTGACAGTGTATATGTAGATGTATTATATATAAGAGACAAATATTGTTCTTTTAATATGTTGGCATTACTAAATTTGGCTCAATGCTTACATATATGTGTAAAAAGAAAATGTACAAGCTGTGAAAACTGTTTCTGATAGAATGAAGAGTAGACTGATATATAAAATATTCCTTTATTGGGTGAGAAAATCAGACCATGTCATAACTGCTTTAAGTCACACAGAATAGATATCAGAGCCTTAAACAGGCTGACTTCTGCTAAATGGGTCAAACTGGGCAGAAAGTCTACAAACACATAACATCCTTATAGAATATGATGTAACACTATAGATCAACTTAGCTCAGAATATATAAAGCATATAAACAATTACAGCAACATGATGCAACAAACACAGAAGTGCTACTGATCCAAAATACTCAAAGCTTCATAGAACTGAAACAAACATTTAGTTTTAGGTCCATTCTGCTGCTGATACATACTTTAGGTTTCTGAACATTAAACTTGTTGCTGCCTTTCATAGTGTGTAACCTGAAGGCCCTGAGTACTTTCTCCCACACTGGAAACACTGGAATTATTTGAACATTACCTAATAAGACTGATTCAGGACAGACAGTTAGTTATTTTAAACTTTCCTAGCAGTCCTTCACAAACAGGGAACAGTCTGTCTATTCTCTCCATCTGTCAGCTGCTGCTGGCTCTTCCTCCTCCTCTTCCTCACACACTGCTGAGTTTGTCCTGGTGGATCATCAGGGGTGCAAAGCCTCACAGATGATGTGCAGCAGTGGGTCCCTCAGTCTGTCCTCACTCTGGACCAGAGATGGGCAGTAAAGCGTTACTTTTAACGCATTACTGTAATCTGATTACTTTTTTCAAGTAACGAGTAAAGTAAGGGATAACTATTGCAAAAACGGGAATTAGATTACCGTTACTTTCCTGTAGGAACGCTGCGTTACTGCGTTACTAAAACTGATTTTTTTGCGAGAATGTCTCATGTAAGTGAGTGCGCTGTTGGTGACAACAGCTGTGTGCAGATCAACAATGGATAATACAGGGAGTGCAGAATTATTAGGCAAATGAGTATTTTGTCCACATCATCCTCTTCATGCATGTTGTCTTACTCCAAGCTGTATAGGCTCGAAAGCCTACTACCAATTAAGCATATTAGGTGATGTGCATCTCTGTAATGAGAAGGGGTGTGGTCTAATGACATCAACACCCTATATCAGGTGTGCATAATTATTAGGCAACTTCCTTTCCTTTGGCAAAATGGGTCAAAAGAAGGACTTGACAGGCTCAGAAAAGTCAAAAATAGTGAGATATCTTGCAGAGGGATGCAGCAGTCTCAAAATTGCAAAGCTTCTGAAGCGTGATCATCGAACAATCAAGCGTTTCATTCAAGATAGTCAACAGGGTCGCAAGAAGCGTGTGGAAAAACCAAGGCGCAAAATAACTGCCCATAAACTGAGAAAAGTCAAGCGTGCAGCTGCCAAGATGCCACTTGCCACCAGTTTGGCCATATTTCAGAGCTGCAACATCACTGGAGTGCCCAAAAGCACAAGGTGTGCAATACTCAGAGACATGGCCAAGGTAAGAAAGGCTGAAAGACGACCACCACTCAACAAAACACACAAGCTGAAACGTCAAGACTGGGCCAAGAAATATCTCAAGACTGATTTTTCTAAGGTTTTATGGACTGATGAAATGAGAGTGAGTCTTGATGGGCCAGATGGATGGGCCCGTGGCTGGATTGGTAAAGGGCAGAAAGCTCCAGTCCGACTCAGACGCCAGCAAATTCAAATTCAAAATTCAAATTCAAATTTTATTTGTCACGTACACAGTCATACACAGTACGATATGTAGTGAAATGCTTGGACAACTGCTCGTGACCTAAAGAAAACAAAAAAGGAAAAGGCTATGAATAAGATAGGAAATAAATATGAAAAATTAAAAAGGGTAAATTTAACTAGGAAGGAATAAAATATAAATTAAGGTTAAAAATGAAATAACTGTACAACACAAATTAGAATGAAGGGTAAATTTAACTGGGAGAATAAGATAAAATATATAAATTAAAGTTGAAAATAAAATAACTGTACAACAAAATACACAATATAGAACTATATAAGAATGTATGAAGAAATATAAATAAATATATACACAATAACAGCAGCATATACACAATAACAGCAGTGTGATTTAAGTAATGAAGTGAAAACAATGTCCAGTGTGTGTGTAAGAACTATATGTGTGGGTCAGTACTGTGTGGTGGTGTGATTGAGAGACCGTATCGCCTGCGGGAAGAAGCTCCTCCTCAGTCTCTCTGTGTTGGTCTTCAGGGAGCGGAATCGCTTTCCTGACCTCAACAGAGAGAACAGTCCGTTGTTGGGATGGCTGAGGTCCTTCACGATCTTCCTGGCCTTGGTCCAGCACCGCCTGCTGTAGATTGAGTGCAGGTCAGGGAGCTCGGAGCGGATGGTGCGCTCAGCTGACCGCACAACCCTCTGTAGAGCTCGTCTGTCCTGCATGGTGCTGTTCCAGAACCAGGTTAAGATGTTTCCCGTCAGGATGCTCTCTATGGTGCAGGAGTAAAAGTTCCTGAGCACCTTGGAGGGCAGTCGGAAGTCTCTCAAGCGTCTGAGGTGGTAGAGACGCTGACGGGCCTTTTTCACCACGGTGTTGATGTGACAGGACCATGACAGGTCCTGCGTGATGTGAACTCCGAGGTATTTGAAGCTGTCCACTCTCTCCACTGGGCACTCGTTGATGACGGGGGTCTGGTAGTTCCTCTCCTGCTTAGTGCTGAAGTCCACTATCAGCTCCTTTGTCTTACTGACGTTTAGAAGGAGGTTGTTCCTCTGGCACCAGTTCTCCAGATTCCTAATCTCCTTCAGGTAGGCCGTCTCGTTGTTATCAGAGATCAGGCCCACCACGACGGTGTCGTCAGCAAACTTGATGATGGTGGTGGAGCTGGTAGTGGCCACACAGTCACATGTGTACAAAGAGTACAGCAGGGGGCTCAGAACACACCCCTGGGGGGCTCCAGTGCTGAGAGTGGTGGAGGCTGAGACATGTCCGCCCATCCTTACTGCCTGTGGTCTGCCAGTTAGGAAGTTGGAGATCCACAGACACATAGATGAGCTGAGTCCCAGATGCTCCAGCTTGGTGGTGAGTGTGGAGGGAATTATGGTGTTAGGTGGAGGTGGAGTACTGGTTTGGGCTGGTATCATCAAAGATGAGCTTGTGGGGCCTTTTCGGGTTGAGGATGGAGTCAAGCTCAACTCCCAGTCCTACTGCCAGTTTCTGGAAGACACCTTCTTCAAGCAGTGGTACAGGAAGAAGTCTGCATCCTTCAAGAAAAACATGATTTCCATGCAGGACAATGCTCCATCACACGCGTCCAAGTACTCCACAGCGTGGCTGGCAAGAAAGGGTATAAAAGAAGAAAAACTAATGACATGGCCTCCTTGTTCACCTGATCTGAACCCCATTGAGAACCTGTGGTCCATCATCAAATGTGAGATTTACAAGGAGGGAAAACAGTACACCTCTCTGAACAGTGTCTGGGAGGCTGTGGTTGCTGCTGCACGCAATGTTGATGGTGAACAGATCAAAACACTGACAGAATCCATGGATGGCAGGCTTTTGAGTGTCCTTGCAAAGAAAGGTGGCTATATTGGTCGCTGATTTGTTTTTGTTTTGTTTTTGAATGTCAGAAATGTATATTTGTGAATGTGGAGATGTTATATTGGTGTCACTGGTAAAAATAAATAATTGAAATGGGTATATATTTGTTTTTTGTTAAGTTGCCTAATAATTATGCACAGTAATAGTCACATGCACACACAGATATCCCCCTAAAATAGCTAAAACTAAAAACAAACTAAAAACTACTTCCAAAAACATTCAGCTTTGATATTAATGAGTTTTTTGGGTTCATTGAGAACATGGTTGTTGTTCAATAATAAAATTATTCCTCAAAAATACAACTTGCCTAATAATTCTGCACTCCCTGTATATCGAGTGCGGGAGAGAGTATGAGCATGCAGCGTTTAAAGCGTGGAAGTACTGACCTTACTTTGAGTTTGATTCCATAAAAAGTGTCAAAAACATTAGCGTCCGTTGTGCGTGGGAAGAAAACGTCTTTTTACAGCGAAAAAAAAAACCCCTAAACAAGCACCGAGTGCGCAACGACGTAATGGGAAATTCACAGAGAAACTCGCGGATTCTTCAACTGACCGCGGCACACCTGCACCAGGGTAAACCTCCGCCTACCCCACTTCTGCTTTACAGGTGAAAATAGAGCAACAGGACCGCTAGTCTTTGACTTTATTTATTTTCTGCTGTGTTTTACTTGCATCTATTTGAAAGACTGAGTGTAAACACAAAAAATATTTTATTTTATGTGCTGGAATGTGCAGAAAATAGGTTTAAATGTTGAACTAATTTATTCAAGTCAGAGAATGGTGCATATAATTAAATTTTTGCTTGATGCATAAAGTTAAAAGATTAAAACTGATAAAACAAGTTTTAAAAAGATACTTTTCCATTTGATTACATTTTGTATGATGGATTATGCAAAAAAAGTAGAATTGGGCTGAAAGATCTATCGCTTTATCACCTCTTCAGGTTGTAAATCGTGTTTTTAAAAAGTAACTAAGTAACTAAGTAATTAATTACTTTTGAAAATAAGTAAAGTAACGGGATTACTTTTTTGGGGAAGTAATCAGTAATTAGTTACTGATTACTTTTTTCAAGTAACTTGACCAACACTGCTCTGGACACTTGCAGTCGTCACACATGGAAATCAAATGTGTGATAAGCTGCAGGATTCAAACACAAGTGTAACTTATAAATACATGTTCATACTTTTATTCCACAATCAGAGAAAGAAACAGAGAGAAAGTGCAGGACAGACAGGTGACAGTCTCAGGTGTATACACTGCTGCAAACAGGAGGATTTAGTGTTTGTGTTATTACGAGTGCTAAACAAGAAGAGTTCCCAGATGGTACAGTGGACACATGTGTGACTCCTGTGATTAAAGCATCTTTCTTTCAGCTTAACGAGTGAACCGTCAGCTCGTTCAAACACACGTTAAAGTCTGTTTGGCTCGACACCACCGAACAGAGGCAGCAATATAACATAGCTAACATTAACAGTGCAGTGAATCCTGCTTGTGCCGTGATGTTCAGGACTGCAAACCGAGCAGCATCACTGACTTTCAGCTTGTTGTGTTTGTGGATATATTACTGACTTTAATTATCCATTGTTGGGAAGCATTTAAGTAACAAAGTGTTGCAGGTTACCTTTGTGGTGGCCATCTTGTTTTCCCAGTAAAGAGGAAGCCTGCCTCAATTGCAGCTCTTTTATAGGCCAGTCTGTATTAAGAAGGTGTGTCTTTAGAGTATTTAAAGGGAGCAGGAAATGGATTGGGGGCCATTTTGAAAAGTTGCTGTCTGCATGTGCATGATGTTGGCAAGAGACAATAAAACAATTACTTTAATTGGGATGGAGTGAAGTCTGATGTTTCCCTCACCACCCCTCACTGTGTAACATCCATAAAATCATCACATTCTCTGTAAGATTAAGGTCGACTATTGAACGGCGTATATTTTAAAGGCTTTAAAACCAAGTTAACGCTGGAAGTACAAACATCGCTAATGGCACATAACTTTGCCGACATGTGACCAACAGTCATGTTTTAATGTTCTTCATTATGCCTCCGCGAACACATCGGACTACAAACACGCACATTACCAACTCCGGAAGACGATCAAAGCAGCCAAACGTGAGTACAGGGACAGGGTGGAGCAACAGTTTGACAACCCTCGGAGTATGTGGCAGGGACTAAACACGATCACAGACTTTAGAGGGAAAACCAGCACACCGCAGACCACGGCCTCTCTGTGTGAGGATCTAAACGTATTCTACGCTAGATTCGACGCAGCGAACACCATGAGACCGGACAGTGTGCGCACCGCGGATGACGTCAGTGCGCACACTGTGTCTGAGGAGGATGTGCGGAGGTGCTTCAGGAAGGTGAACGCACGCAAAGCTACTGGTCCGGACGGGATTCCCGGCCGCGTCCTCAAGTCATGCGCGGCTCAGCTGGCTGGAGTGTTCACGCACATCTTCAACCTTTCCCTCTCTCTGTCTGTAGTCCCAGCCTGCTTCAAAATGGCCACCATCGTCCCTGTACCCAAATCCTCCACCATCTCCTCATTGAACGACTGGCGACCTGTAGCCCTGACCCCCATCGTAAGCAAATGCTTCGAGAAGCTGGTCAGGGACTTCATCTGCTCTGCACTACCCGACTCACTGGACCCTCTACAGTTCGCATACCGCCACAACAGGTCCACTGATGATGCCATAGCCCTGACACTACACACTGCCCTGTCACACCTGGAGAAGAGAGACACGTATGTGAGGATGCTGTTTGTAGATTACAGCTCAGCATTCAATACCATCGTTCCCTCGAAGCTGGACAGGAAACTGCAGGATCTAGGACTGAGCAGCTCCCTCTGCAGCTGGATCCTTAGCTTCCTGTCTGACAGACGCCAAGGTGGTTAGACTGGGCAGCATCACCTCATCCCCCAGTCACACTGAACACTGGTGCTCCACAGGGGTGTGTACTGAGCCCTCTCCTATACTCACTCTACACCTACGACTGCACAGCCACTAACAACTCCAACATCATTGTGAAGTTTGCGGACGACACTACAGTGGTGGGTCTTATCACCAACAGTGATGAGACAGCTTACAGGGAGGAGGTCAGCGCCCTGACCCACTGGTGTCAAGACAACCATCTCACCCTCAACGTCGCAAAGACAAAGGAGTTGATAGTGGACTTCCGGAGGTGCAGAGAAGTACACACCCCCATCACCATCAGCGGCGCTGCTGTGGAGAGAGTGAGCAGCTTCCGGTTCCTTGGCGTACATCTGGCTGAGGATCTTACGTGGTCAGTACACACAAACAAAACAGTGAAGAAGGCGCAACAGCGCCTCTTCTTTCTCAGGAGACTGAAAAGATTCGGCATGAGCCCCCGCATCCTCAGGACCTTCTATCACTGTGCCATTGAGAGCATCCTCACTGGATGCATCACCACCTGGTATGGCAACAGCACCGCCTACAACTGCAAAGCTCTCCAGAGAGTAGTGCGGTGCTCTGAACGGATAATTGGAGGTGAGCTTCCCTCCCTCCAAGACATCTACAGGAAGCGGTGCCTGAGGAAAGCGGGGAGGATCATCAAGGACTCCAGTCACCCCAGCCATAAACTGTTCAGACTACTTCCATCAGGAAGGAGGTTCTGCAGCATCCGGTCCCGAACCAGCAGACTGAGAGACAGCTTTTTCCATCAGGCCATCAGACTGCTGAACACGTCATAGACACCTCAGCTTCACTACTGGAACTTTAACATTATGCACTCCATACTGTACAGTAATGCCACTGTTTTGCACATGTCTCACTCTGTATATTTTATTTAATTTATTTTATATATTTTATTTATTGTTTACTCTATTTAATTTGTAAAATATGTACACACACACACACACACACACACACACACACACACGTAGAAAAATATTTAGTATACACATCCAGAAATGCATATACTATTATATATTGTACATATATTTATTAGTTTCAGATGTAGCCATTCTTGTATTTTGCTTGTTTACATTATTGTATTTTGCACAACTCTGTTGCTTGTGAAGCTCGCACACAAGAATTTCACTCACATGTGCTGTACCAATGTACCTGCACATGTGATGTGACAATAAAAGTGATTTGATTTGATTTGATTTATTAAACATTCACACATAAATAAGTGACATAATACTCAGTACTTACTTTTAAAAGTTTATGTTAGGTTTTGTATTGTTGATTGTCATTTATGCTTAGAAATATTTAACCATATATGCTTAGAGGTGTATAATCAATTGTGTAGTGATAGGATGTGTGATCTTTAGCAGGCTGCAAAGGCTTGGTGTCCATTCCACTCTGAAATGCACACCTACATCCTGGGAGCATAGGAAGAGGTCGTACCTTGTTTTATTGTTTTATGGTAGGGATAAACGTGGCTATATCTGTTTTAGGCTAAGTGCCTTTTGTTTAGATGAACTGTTGGACTTCCTGACCAGCAGGTTTAGGGAAGTCATTTATGGGGTCACACTCTGACCCCACACACACACACACACACACACACAGGCAAGGTACTCTTTGTTTGTATGTAGACGTCATATGTTAATGAACCTATGCATATTCATGTAACCTCAATAAAAGAGCAGTGTTACGGGGGAGCGGACGAGAGCAACTGGGGTCAAGCGAAGGAACGGCGTTTGTCCGGTTCTCTCCCGTGCACGAGAAACATGAAGAACTTTGCCTACTTCGTGTCTTGTTTTGCTGTGTAGCAAATTGTCCTTAACGTTCCAGCGAATAGGTTCAAGCTACAAACCTATCAGTTTACTCTTCAGCCAGCCCGCATCAGCCGTCTGCCGTATTTTTCGGCAAAATTATCCACACCCACCGCGTTATGAATTGTGCGATATATGGGACCACGAAGTGTACACCGGACCACACTTCAAATTTGGGAAAATCGACGGCGCATTTGTCGACCACATTTGGAAAACACTTTTGTCTCCAAATGTGCACTACGAAGCGTGTGGTCGCTGGATTGGGACACAGCCAAGGATTAAGTTCCTGGCTATTCAACACGTCTCTTATTTTATGTTCCAGCAATGATCTAGATAAATAGATAAATAAAAAATGTTTCCTTCAGTGTAAAAAAAACAAAACAGCTCTTAACCCTCTGGGGTCGCCGGACGCGCCGGCCCGTCAAAATCACATGACCAATTTAAGATGACACAGCTACAAGATGCAGCGATTCAGAGTCTCCATTTCAACTTGGGTCGAAAGTGCGGACTTCAAACTACATACCAGTTTTTGAATTGTGTCGATGGGCCACGTAAAACAGAGTTATGATAAAAAACACACCCGATGTTTTTTTCTGAACAAAACAGTGGTGTTTACAGCGGGATGAATGGTAAAAACGGTGTTTTCTACAGACAGCGCTAGCAAACACTCTCGCTTTGCAAGTGAAAAAAGAAAAAGAAAAAACACCCCGTCCCTATTAGTGTTACAGTTTACCATGTCAGCCAATCAAAAAAATGATAAAGCAACATGTGGCACTTGGTTGTTTAGGGAGAAGGGGAAGTTTTTAGGAGTGACACCCGCGACGGAAAGCGGGCGAGCGAAAGAAAGAGGGAGAGCGAGTTTTCATATGTGAGACATTAGTGACGTTTAGCGTGTTTGGAGGCTGTAGTGTTATTGTTTTGTATTGTGTGTCAGTTATACTGCTGAATTTCATATTTTCTCCAAAAAAAGCCGTCAAAGGCAGATTCCAGTGTAAACCTGTTCCCACATGGAAAACTGGACTGATGCACCTCCTGCTGTCAGACCTGCAGGTTTAGGCCTGTGGTGTTCTCCTCTGTCTTATACTGAACACAAACTACATTTTTTGGACTGGCACAAATAATTTGTGTGCCTTCTTATTTGATGCAGCACACCTGATTGTTCTGTAAATAGATTTAAATGATTATATAAAAAAAGTCTGAGGCCTTGGCTGCATTCTTAGGTAAATAGTACCATATAACTTTGTTGTTTGCAAAACTTGTGCATAATTTTTAGAAATATACAATTTCTATTTGCATTTCAAGTTATGAAAATGACTCGTTAAACATGTTTGTGGGTTTTACAATAAGAAATATAACTTTTTTCTACTCGGATTTTGAATTTTTTGTCTTAATTTAGATCAACTGTGCTAATATAGTATACTAAAATGAAAAAATAACTCAAATTTCAGATATTTGTGGTTGTGCTGAAAATAATGGTACCAAACAAGGCAAGAAAAACATATTTTAAAGGTGAAATATAGAGGTAAAATCAAAAGTAGTCAAAAACGGTCAATTATACCCAGGACCCCAGAGGGTTAATGAGCTTGGAAAATAAGTCTACATCTTAAAAAATGGCAGCAGCGTAAAGGCTAGATGAAAACAGGCCAGAAGTTGTAGAACACTGTTTCAGAAGAAGCGACAGGGATTGTTTTGATGTATATTTATTTTAGATTTGACTACGTACTGTACGTACTGCTTGTCTTGCTTGCTTGCCCCTGAAAAAATACCACTGCTTCACATTGTCATTGAACTGAAAACTAATTTCTTTCATCCTAAAACTGTATACAAGATAAGACAAGGATAAATAAATGAAAAATTCCTGCCTTGGAGTGATTCAAGTCATACTGTCCGACAGAAGTTTCTTTGTCTCACTCGGTAAATTTTATTCATCCTCCACCTCCCTCCCATGTGGTGTACCTCAAGGATCCATCCTCGGGCCCCTTGTTTTTAGCATTTATTTACTTCCGTTTTGCCTTAGTTTAAAAAACACAATGTCTCATTTCATTTTATGCAGATGACTGTCAGATTTATCTGCCCCTGAAACACAATGACCCTTACTCCCAGAGGCCTATTTTAGAATGTTTTAAGGATATCAGAGCAGGGCTGTCTCTGAATTTTTTGAAATTTTAATGAAAACAAAACTGAGGTCATTATATTTGGGCCAAGTGGCCCTGGTGTCCCACCATCTGATTTTGGTCCTTTCACATCCTCCATCAAACCAGTTCTTACTTGGAGTGAAAATTGACACAACTCTTAAAATAAACAAACCAATAAATACAGTGGTGAGAAATAGCTTTTTTCAGCTGAGGCAGCTCTCTAAACTCAAACCTTTCATCTCTTTTTGTGACTAAGAGAGAGTTTTACATGCATTTGTGACCACTCGCCTTGATTATTGTAATGCATTTTATGTTGGTATTGATCAGGCCTCCCTATCACACTTACAAATGGTCCAGAATGCTGCAGCTCGCCTGCTGACAGGGACACGCAAACACAAGTACATTACCCTGTTCCTTCCTCTTTACACTGGTTACCTGTCCGATTTAGAATTTGTTTTTAAATTTTATTGTTTGCTTTTAAAGTTTAAATGGCTTGGCTCCTACTTACCTGGCAGACCTTCTACACATATACACTCCACAAAGGTCTCTCAGATCAACTGACCAGTCACTCTTAGCTGTCCCCAGTGTTGGGAAGGTTACTATTAAAATGTATTCCACTACAGATTACAGAATACATGCCCCAAAATGTATTTTGTAACATATTCCGTTACGTTACCCAATGAGAGTAACGTATTCTGAATACTTTGGATTACTTAATATATTATCATGCTTTTTACAACTACATGAATGTACGATTGCTGTGTGATTTATTACCATTACTGGAGGTAAAGGGACCTCTGGCTAATACGTCGGGTTCCGTGTAGGGCTCATAGCCGAAAAATAGCTTTACTTTGTTGTCTGGGTCAAGTTTGCTAGTGAGAGACTGCTGTTGAAAGGCTGCTCCAACGGAACTTATTGTTTTGGAGGAAAACACGAACACGGTGTACAGTCGAGTCTTGATAGCTACTTACAACTGGGCTCGTCAGGCACTCTTCTTGGCTGCAGTGGTTATTATTATATTTACATGCTTCCAGCTCCCGTTTCTGCTCAGTGACAACTCGTACTTTTCCACTCTCCTTTTTCTCCCTCCTCGCGCTCACAGACACATAACGGGCATGGCAGTCCATTCTCCCTGCAGCAGGGACTACACTGCCCATGAGGCTACATTCTTTAGGGCTATGCTTGTAGCATTCTGCCTATTAGCTTAGCACAACAACAACAACAAAAAGTAGTGATGTGTGGATCGATCCTGAAATATCGATTCCTCCGATACCAATCATTTATGTTCTAGAATCGATTCTCACATTAAAATATCGATATTTTAGTAATTTAGAATAAATTTGTAGTTTATCATTAACAGGAACACAGTGGAAAGAAACTATAACATTCTTATTGTCAACATTCAAAGGAACTACTTCCTCTTCCGCCCTTCATAGTCATGTGTGAAATACGGCTGTATAAATGTCTCACAGCCCCTTGGCGTGTGCACTCACAACAATGGCTGAGCGTAATTGGAGTCATGTGCAGAATTATTTTACCTCCACAAACAGCTGAGACGTGGTTTGCGATAGATGTGGCAAAAAAGTGCTCCAAGAGTGAGGTGTTGTGGCCATACTAGGGAGACATTCAAAAGGGCTTTTTTTTTGTGGGGGGGGGTAAATACATTTTACAGGGTTTATTTATCGGATAAAATATGTTAAATGTCACCATTATTATTATATCATGTTTAACCCGAGTAGTGAAAGACCGCGGGGGTTTGAAGACGATGTGTCGGTCGGCTCAGATATTTGAAGTTTACACAGCTACATTCTCACCTGAAAATATGCTAAAAGTTTTTTTGTGACCTAGAAAGAGAAATAAGAGTAATATTAAAACTAAGTAGCTGCCGCCATTGTTGGAAACTGGAATTGGCTGGGCCGCACTATGAATTCTGCAATATGGTTTTTCAATTTTGTTGTCCGGGTGGAAAATTGGGAGAAATTCGGGAGAATGGTGGCTCCGGGAGATTTTCAGGAGGGGCACTGAATTTCAGTATTCTCCCGGAAAAATCGGGAGGGTTGGCATGTATTGTTGTGGCAAAATCACTAACCTTGTCAAACAGTTTTTGGTCATGTTAAATCTTCTTTATTTTGTTAATTTTATTTATTGGATATTTTATTGTCTATTTTATTCATGTTTTACTGTTTATTTGATTTATTTTTAACTTTTATCATTGTCTTTGGAAAGTACTTTGGGGTGGCTGTGGCTCAGGTGGTAGAGCAGATCAGCTACTGACTGAAAGGTTGGTAGTTCAATCCTTGGCTTCCCCAGTCTGCATGCCAAGTGTCTTTGGGCAAGATACTAACCCCAAGTTGCTCTCCGATGCGTCCATCAGAGTGTGAATGCTTAGGTTGCACTTAAGTATAGAAGAAAGTGCTTGTATGAGTGAGGCATGTTGTATACAGTGCTTTGAGTACTCCGGGAGAGTAGAAAAGTGTTATATAAGAATCAGTCCATCAACCATGTTGTTTTTAAAGTGCTCTATAAATAAAGTTGGATTGGATACCTCCACACACCTTGTTTAATCATGCACCTGTTCCTGATGCCCTCATTGTGATCTCTTGTTAAGGGAATGGCAGCTCTTCAGTCTTTGCTAGATTGTTGTCTTGCAATATTTAGTGAAACCTGGCTCCAAGCCTTGATTTATTGTTTCCACTTACCTGTGAGGGAGATATTTACCTGTGTTTTCCCTGTCCTCGGGTTTGTCACGGAGTGATCCCGACAAGTTCAGTTGAGTTGATGAATAATTTTTAATTTTAGTAAACAATAGCATAAATGCACGAATGCAAACTGATGAGAAATAAATGCAGGGACTAACAGTAAAGGTTTAAAACTTTTACCTGGTTTTGAAGTTATGCATTTGGGTCCTTACTCTGTCACTCAACAGTTTTCATGGACTACATATTTACACTGGAGAATCCTTTGGAACCAAAACACTTAGGTTCTCTGGAAATTATCTAGATGTGGTCTGTTTTCTTTTTCTATTGTTGTTGTTTTAAAGTATTAGCTTTAATATATTTAATCGTTTTTTTAGGGTAAAGTGTGTATGATTGTGCTTCTCTGTAGAACTGAATCACCAGTTAAATGTACTGATTATTCAGGCGATCTATAAACATAAATTCAGTAGTTGAGGTGGTTTAGGGGCTACTGCCACTGAGATATCAATATCAGTGGTGCCCCAGTGGTAATGGTGAGATGGCTTGGTGTGTGTGTGTGTGTGTGTGTGTGTGTGTGTGTGTGTGTGTGTGTGTGTGTGTGTAGGAAGCAGATAAACAGAGCAGCCTGGGGGCAGGTTGCGAAAGGGAGGGGGGAAGCTTTGTAATATCAGAGCACATCCTACTGTCCTCAAGTGCAGCTTAACATATTTGCATCTTGGTCATGCTTTGAAGATTCCAGGATTTCTCTGGATCTGGACATTAAGCAGGAATTTTTAATTCTTTACTATCAGACAGTCTAGTGTGTACTTGTTTAAGTGGTCTGTGCATGCATGGGTGGATGCATTGCACTATATGTGCACTAGAAAGTATTATTGATGAGTCAGTAATGAAGTCTGTTTTGCGTCATTATTTTTCCTTTTATACTGTGTATAGGTATACAGCATGTATACTTTAGGGGAGTTGGAGCATTGTATTTGTTTACCATATCTGTGCAGAATATAGTAATGACAAAGATTTAGCAATTGAGTAATTAGAATGATTAAGTAGTGAAAGACTCATCTTGTACCATTACAATGACAAATCTATAATTTTGAGCAAAAAGCAAAATTTAAGTACCTTCATGAGTAGTTAAAAAAAAAAAATCAAAGCACTAAAATGAAGAATGTTACCACCATGCAGAAAATGTTAATTATGCCACTTCAGAGGAGCTTCTGAAAGGATAAGGAAAGCTGCATAAATTTAGCTGTAATCCAGGCAGGCAGAACTCATTTGCAGGGATGGTCTTATCTGGGCACTGCAGCTTTCTCACAAAATTAACCTTGGATATTTGGGCCCAATTCAGCTAGCGTTTGATTCCCCTCTCTCTCTCTCTCTCTCTCTTTCTCCCCCCCCCCCACCCCTCCCTTCACTCACACACGTTGCCTGCATACAACCCCTCACCCTATAAGCCATTACAATCCCTTCCCCTCTGTTTGTCTATCTCAGGGTTTTATGTGTTGAGTTTATCATTACAGTTGAAGCAGCAATGAAAGAAAACAAGTAGAACGAGAGAGATAGAGAGAGATGGCTAGATGGATAGATAGCTGTAATAGTAAATTTGCATTTGTATACCACTATTATGGCTCTCCATTTCTGACCAAATTTTTTGTCATTCTGTTTTGTTTTTTCTTGGGGTTTTTTGTTTTTTAAATATCATTCTGCCTAATGCTGGAAATACACTGGGTTACAAGGCTGTGTTTCATTCATTTCAGGGAATCAGGCCATCACCAGGCTGGTGCTGGCAAAGGTGATGGGACACCTTAGGAAGCTTGGCTGATGGCCAACAGCAACACAGAAAACTGGACCTCTCCTGGCATGGCAGGAAGCTTACAGTGATGTAGATCGGACCCCACTGGTAGCTAGAATAGAAGAATAGAATAGAATAGAATTATCCTTTAATTGTCCCACAAGGGGAAATTTGGTTGTAACAGCAGCATGAAAAACACATATACAAACAAACAGTACACAGGACACAGAACAGAAACATACATAATCTTTTTACATATTTACATCAAGGATAATAGTTACCAAAAACAGAGTACTGTACAGTTATTGAAATTAAATACAATTAAATACAGATAAGAGGCAAACCCAGGTTATAGTGTGAATCGGTTGATAAAATAGTGCCAAGTTACAGTGCTGATGTAAACATCTATGTTTGTTGGGAGCAGTTTTGATTGTACAGTCTGACAGCTGCAGGGAGGAAGGACCTGCAGAAACGCTCCTTCATGCATCTAGGTTGCATCCCATCCCAGAACAGAGCTGGCCTTCCTAATGAGTTTATCCAACCTCTTCCTCTCAGCTGCCGATAAACTACTGCTCCAACATACAACACTGTAAAAAATGACAGAGTCATAGAAGGTCTTTAAAAGCGCTCCCTGGACTCCAAATGACCTCAGCCGCCTCAGCAGGTAGAGTCTGCTCTGACCCTTCCTGTAAAGAGCATCAGTGTTGTGGCTGCAGTCCAGTTTATTATTCAAGTGAACACCCAGGTACCTATAAGAGTCCACTATCTCAATGTCCACTCCCTGGATGTTCACCGGTGTGAGTGTGGTGGGTCTGCATCTCCGGAAGTCCACCACCAACTCCTTGGTTTTCCCGGCGTTGATCAGCAGGTGGTTCTGCTGACATCAGTCCACAAAGTCCAGAGTCCACTGTCTGTGCTCTGAGCCGTCCTCACCTGTGATGAGGCGACTATGGCAGAGTCGCCAGAGAACTTCTGTAGGTGGCAGCGTGGGGAGTTGATGGAGAAGTCTGCAGTGTAGAGGGTGAAGAGGAACGGTGCCAGCACAGTGTGGGGCCCCCGTACTGCAGACCAGCGACACAGCCCTGTGTCCTCACATACTGTGGGCGGCCTGTGAGGTAGTCCAGTATCCACTGTGACATGTGGTGGTCCACTCCTGATAGCTCCAGCTTGTCCCTCAGAAGTTGTGGCTGGATGGTGTTGAAAGCACTGGAGAAATCAAAGAACATGATCCTCACAGTGCTTCCAGGCTTCTCCAGGTGAGTCAGGGCTCGGTGCAGGAGGTAGATGATGGCGTCCTCCACCCCGATGCCAGGCTGGTAAGCAAACTGCAGCAGATCCAATGAAGACCTCACCAGGGGGCGCAGATGGTTCAGAACCAACCTCTCGGGGGTCTTCATCAGATGTGATGTCAGGGCTACCGGCCTGTAGCTGCTGAGGTCCTTGGGATGGGAGGTCTTTGGTACCGGTACCACACAGGAGGTCTTCCACAGCTGTGGAACTTTCCCCAGTGACAGGCTCAGGTTGATATCCTAGGATGCCACACAGTTCATCTGCGCAGCATCTCAGGAACCTGGAGCTGATGTCATCTGGACCCTTCCGCACCTTGATCATGCAAAGCTCGTTCCTCACTTGAAGTGCAGAGATAGAAAGAGAGGATTTTGGGGGGGGGGGGGGGTGTATGTTGGAGTCCACAGAAGCCGGGGTGGGTGTGATGGCTGGGAGCTGAGAGGTGTGAAGTCCTGAGATAAAAGACAGGCAGGCCCTGAAGATGAGGGAGATTGCAGCAGGGGGGACAATGCTGGGGGAGGGGTGGGTGGTTGATCAAACCTATTCAAATATTTATTTAGGTCATTCACCCACCCCAAGTCTCCTGCAGCCTGGGGGGTTGGTTTTTGTCCTGAGATTGTCTTCAGGCTGTTCCAAACCCCTCTGGTGTTGTCCTGTTGCAGCTGCTCTTCCACCTTCCTGCTGTAGTTTTCCTTCCCTACCTTATCTTCCATTTCAGCTTCTTCTGGACAACTCTCAGCTCCTGTTTGTCTCCAGATCTAAAGACTCTTAATTTCAGGATTTATCCATGGCTTGTTGTTAGACAAACACTGTACCTTTATTATGGGTACGGTGTTGTACACACAGAAGTTCATGTAATCCGTAATGCAGTCTGTCATAATGACGTGTGTAAACTCTTGCGGTAGATAGTACGGTCTCATGCTATGCCTCAATGTCCTTACAGCTTAGCATCTCTTTGATAGATAAATGCCCAGCGTTACACCATCTATCGTTCACAAACACAGCCAAATCCCCTCCTCTCGTCTTACCATTCTCTGTTGTTCTGTCGGCCCGGATCAGATGGAAACAGTCTATGTTTAGAATAGAATAGAATAGAATGCCTTTATTGTCACTATACAGTTGTACAATGAGATACAGAGCATCTCCTACTCAGTGTAAACATGCTGGGGGGGGGGGGGGGGTACAGTTCTGCAGCGCTATGTACATATGGACAGTATTAACAAAGGGAAAAACATATATATATAAAATGTAAAATATACAAGACGTAAGTAATATGTAATAAATAGTGTTATGTATATACAGTTGAGTTATTGCACATGGAATTGGTATAAATAGTGTTATGTATATACAGTTGCACATATAATTGGTATTGCACAGTGGTGGTCCATAGAGGAAGTGGGAAGTGGGGGGGGCTGTGTTATCTGTGCATGTGTGAGTTCAGGGTGGTTATTGCTTTGGGGAAGAAACTGTTTTTGAGTCTGTGGGGTTTTGTGTTGATGCACCTGTAGCGCTTCCCTGAGGGAAGCAGGCTGAACATGTTGAAGCCAGGGTGGGAGCTGTCCTTGATGATGTTTGCTGCTCTGCTGAGGCAGCAGGAGGAATAAATGTCCATCAGGGAGGGGAGAGGGCAGCCAATGATCTTTTGTGCTGTCTTGACCACACTCTGAAGCCTCACTCTATCTGCTTTGGTGCAGCTGCCGTACCATACCGTGATGCAGTAGGTTAGCAGGCTCTCAATGGACGAGCGGTAGAAGGTCAGCAGCAGGTTGGAGTTCAGCTTGTACTTCCTGAGGACTTTCAGGAAGTGCAGCCGCTGTTGGGCCTTCTTGATGACCGCTGAGATGTTTCCTGTCCAGGAGATGTCAGCAGAGATGAGTACACCAAGGAACCGGAAAGTGTGGACCCTCTCCACACACTCCCCGTTGATGTAGAGGGGGGCCAAGTCAGTGTCTCCTGAAGTCAACAATGAGCTCTTTGGTTTTCTTAGTGTTCAGTGCCAGGTTGTTTTCTGAACACCAGGCTGCCAGCTTCAGGGCTTCCTCTCTGTACTCTGCCTCGTCTCCCTTCGAGATGAGTCCGACTACCGTGGTGTCATCAGCAAACTTGATGATGAGTGTTGTTGTGGGTCGAACTGCAGTCGTGGGTGTAGAGAGAATACAAGAGGGGGCTCAGCACACAGCCCTGTGGGGAGCCGGTGCTCAGTGTGCGAGTGGAGGAGAGATGAGGGCGGAGTCTTACAGTCTGGGGCCGGTTTGTGAGGAAATCCTTTATCCAGGCACATGTGAGAGGAGGGAGGCCAAGAGTGACCAGTTTGGTGATGAGGATGTCCGGGATGATTGTATTAAAGGCTGAGCTGTAGTCCACAAAGAGCATTCGGACGCAGCTCTGCTGCTGCTCTAGGTGACTCAGCACAGCGTGGAGGGCTGTGGCGATGGCGTCTTCTGTGGATCTGTTTGCACGGTATGCAAACTGGTGGGGGTCGAATTCTGGGGGGAGGTAATCCTTGATGTGCTGAAGGACTAGTCTCTCAAAGCATTTCATGATTACCGGTGTGAGGGCCACAGGGCGGTAATCATTCAGGCTGGAGATGGGAGACTTCTTCGGCACTGGGATGATTGTGGCTGATTTTAGACAGGATGGGATGGCTGCCTGATCCAGTGAGAGGTTGAAGAGTCTGGTGAAGATGAGGGTGAGCTGGTGTGCGCATGCTCTTAGTACCTTGCCAGGTACTCCATCTGGACCGGCCGCCTTCCTGGGGTTCACTGCTAGGAGGACACGTCTGACCTCGTGCTCTGTTACAGTGAGTGGAGCGGTGCAGGAACCAGGTGAGGATGAGGATGGGAGCAGGGCTGAAGCAGATGAGTGTTGCTGTTATGGTGTTTCAAAGCGGGCGAAGAAGCTGTTTATTTCCTCTGCCAGCTGCCCACTCGGGTTTTCTGTTTTCGCAGTGCTGCCTCTGTGGTTGATGATGCATTCCCTGCCACACCTCTCGTGTGTTGTTGCTGGACAGGTGGGACTCGATGTTCCTTTTGTGGTCTGACTTGGCTTTTTTAATCCCCCTTTTCAGGTCAGCTCGAGCAGTTTATGTGTGAGTCCGGAGTTAGCGCGGTTAGCCACAACTCTGTGAAGCACATCACGCTGCACTCCCTGTAGCTCCTCTGATGTTGGGTTAGAGCCGCCAGTTCATCCACTTTATTGGGGAGAGATCTCACATTCCCCATAATGACAGATGGAATCGCTGGCCGGTACCTCCTAACCTTACCTTACTGCGACGCCCGATCCCGGCCCGAGTGCTGCGTTTCTTCCTCCTCACCTCGCGGGGAATGTTGGCTCACTCGGCGGTAGGCAGAACAGCGGAGGCCCCGAGGGCTAACAGCTGATCCCTGCTGTAAACAATGGGAGGTCGGACCTACACGCGCTCTCCGGACATGATTGTCCATAAAATTCTGAGCTCGATTGTAGACTAGAACAGTCCACAATATAAAAACAAGAACACGAAATGAAATAACAACAGAGAAAGAGAAAAAAGGACGCGGTCAGGTCGGAGCTGCTGATACTGGCTGCCAGCTTGGAGTGGCGCCGGAAACAAAGCTCAGCAGGTGTTTACAATGGAGAGGGAGAATGGATTCTTGAAGTGGCCAATGTCAGCAGAGGAGGCAAAGTCCCGAGTCACTGAGCTGTGGAGTGATAGGATAGGCTGGGCTTCAGGTAGGCTCATACACTCAGCCAAACTTGGACCCACAGGTACCCCTGGAGGCTTGGGCTGTGTAGGACCCTCTGGAGGCTGGGGCAACACAGGGTACACAGATCCCAATGGACACTTGGGCTGGTGCTGCACAGTCCTATTGAAGGCTCATGTTACCCTGGGCTACACAAGACACAGTCTCTTCTAGCTGGGGCTGTGCAAGGCACACAGACCACATGGACTCAGGATGCACAGGATCCTTGGGATGCACTGAATTTTCTAGCACAGGTTGTTCAAAATTAGTCAGCACAAGTTCATCAAGATTCACAAGGGTAACCAGCTGAGGCACAGTCTGTGAAGCAGTCTAACCAGATTAATATGAAGCTGACAGAGTCTGGATAGAAAAAAATTGAGCCATTCCATTCATGTCACTGTAACCTTAGCTTGAGAAGCAGCTGGCAAGCAGGTCTGCAGCAGTAGTGAAGAGGGAGGTGGCTTGTTGCTGCAACAGTGAAATCACAGGAAGTTCGGGTGGATATCTTGAGTCAAATGAGTGGTGAGGCTCTGCTCTGGAATTGTCCTTTCATGTAAATACATGAGGAAAAAAGCCTCTAAAATAATTGGGTACTGAAGCAGTTAAGGGTGTTTCTCAATAATTTCTCTTATGCCTGAAAGTCTCATATAACCTTAATCTCCTTAGAATCATAAACCTAAAAATAAATAACTAGCTAACAAGAGAAATATATGCAAAACAAGAGGAATATATGCAAAAAAAAAATAGGAGAAAGGCACACATTGGAGAACAAAATTGTTGCGATGTGCTTGGAGGTAGTGCAAAGAAAAGGCTAAGAACAGAAGTAAACAGACACTAAATATACACATACAAGGTAACGAGGAAATGGCACACAGGAGGGAGACACTGCTGGACCTAATTAGACGAGACTGGGAGGAAGCAAACCAGAAAACATGAACATAGAACTGAAAACACTAGACACAATTAGAGATGGACCGATCCGATATAACGTATCGGTATCGGTCCGATACTGACATAAATTACTGGATCGGATATCGGAGAGAAATAAAAAATGTAATCCGATCCATTAAATATCAAAAAAGCACCTCACAAAACTTGCGACATGGCGTAACTCGGCTCATAACCGTAGCAGTGTGCTCACGTGATAGAGCGGCTGGGTGTATTTGTAGCCTCAACCAGCATTTCATCTCCGATGAAGTAAACCAGCATTTTACTCCGAGAAGTAAAGCAAGTGTGTAAGTTCATCTCGGAATGTTTGTAAAGCATTCCCACGTTAAGCTTAACAACCAATATATGGAGCGACTGCCTCTTCTTGCTGCTACTTCAATCGTGAAACTGATCAATGATCAGCTGATCGGCTTTTCTGTCGCGAGTCTGTCTCTCTTGTTTGTTTATCGCCCACTTCGTGCCAGAAAGAGGAAACCAGCGGCTGAACAACAGCAGCACGTTTAAGCTTAAGCTGTTGTTAGAATTTATTTAATATTACTTTCTACACCAGGATCTTTTTCTACGCAGCTGACGGCTGGTAACTGTGCAGGGGCGGATCTAGCAAAGTTTAGCCAGGGGGGCCGATAGGGCATGAACAGGGAAAGGGGGCCACAAAGACATACTTTTCTTTCTTATTCTCATTTAAAATGTCTAGCTTTTAATAAATAATTATTTGAATCTTACACCCAAAGTTTTAATATTATGTAAAATATATAGAAGTCCATTACTGTATATAGTAACTGTTAAGTCTAATATACCTAGTAAGCTATAGTACTTCTTCCATCTGTGCAGTCTGCAATTCTGTTGAAGAAAGATGTTGAATCTATTTAATATTTCTTGAAAAATAATTGATTTCTGTGTATTTTTTTTCCACACTACATCAATTTAAAGTTGATTACATCGATTAAGCATCATGAAGTGGAGGGTGGAGGGTGGTTCCCTATTATTTTTTTTGCTGGGAGTTTGCAACCCTATTAGTTAGATTGCTTAATATTTCTGCTAAGTACTCTTTAAAATACCAGAATAGGAGGGATTGAGTAGGTTCAAGTTTATTAGATTGATCAGTGTTGCTGAACTATGAATTATTTTGGGTGCAGTGTATTTTTTACATACAGGTATAACAGAATAGCTTTAGTGTTGTTGTTTATTTAAACTTGAGTATGAACTTATACAAAATGCAGCAATATATTAAAAAAACTGTTTTATTGATTAAAAAACACACTATATCAGATTCATATCGGTATCGGCAGATATCCAAATTTATGATATCGGTATCGGTATCGGAGATAAAAAAGTGGTATCGTGCCATCTCTAGACACAACACAAGGAAGGCACAGAGAACAGCTAAACACTGGGAAAGATAACAAATACCCCAAAACTAACAAAACCACTGAACATTTATAAACATAAACACGGAGTCCACAGGCTCCAGACCATGACATGGTCTGAATAGATTCGGTGGGTGAGTGGCCGGAGTGATGAAGGTTACTCAAATGCATGGTGTAGATATTACAGGTTCTGTGCTGCAGTGGTGTGACTCATATGTCTTCTATCCTGTCTTCCTTCTCTCACCCCAACCGGTCGCAGCAGATGGCCGCCCCTCCCTGAGCCTGGTTCTGTCGGAGGTTTCTTCCTGTTAAAAGGGAGTTTTTCCTTCCCACTGTCGCCAAAGTGCTTGCTCATAGGGGGTCATATGATTGTTGGGTTTTTCTCTGTATCTATGAAGCGCCTTGAGGCGACTTTTGTTGTGATTTGGCGCTATATAAATAAAATTGAATTGAATTGAATTGAATATGTATCTAATACTCTCCAGTTTGTTCATGTAAATCAGGGGTGTCAAACTCAAATACACAGTGGGCCAAAATTCAAAACTGAAACAAAGTCGCGGGCTAACGTTAATATTTATTGAAATATATTTATTCCTCCAGACATAAGAATGAATCTTTTCTTATGGACTCAAACACGTTTTGCTGAAAAACTGAATATGGAACAAGCAAAGCTTAATACTAAACAATATATATATTAGCTGTATAATACCAGTAGGCCAGCTCTAATAGTAATTTGGTATGGCTTCGCGGGCCAAATGTAATTAGGCTGCGGGCCAAATTTGGCCCACGGGCCAGAGTTTGACACCTATGATGTAAATGGAGAGTCCTCCTCACACACTGAGGTTAATTATGGAGTTCTACAGGGTTCAGTGCTAGGACCAATTCTGTTTACATTATACATGCTTCCCTTAGGCAGTATCATCAGAAGACATATCATACATTTTCACTGTTATGCAGATGATACCCAACTTTATCTATCCATGAAGTCAGATAACACACACCAGCAAGTCAAACTGCAGCAATGTCTAAAGACTTGGATGGCCTCTAATTTCCTGCTTCTAAATTCAGATAAAAGGCCATTGTACACCACGGGGCTATTGTACTCTGCCCTAAAAATCTTAGAAATACTGTATTTAATCAGATGCTTACTCTGGATGACACTATGAGAAATCTTGTTGTTTTCAATAAGGATATCAATCAATCAATCAATCAATCAAGGCTTTATTCGCCACGTGCAGGTTGCCCTGCAGTGAAATAGGACCCCCCCCAACCTTACACACACAACACAGACATCACATGGGGATACAGGTCGGAGATCGGTAGCGTTACAGAAAAAAAACACTGAAATATACACTACAATGGGAAAGTACAAGAGGAAAAGAGAGACCTCTACTCATGCTGGGCTCTTGGGAGGACAACATGAGAACAGGAAACAAAAAAAACTCCTCTGCACAAAAAAGCACATAAATGTCCACAGCACAACATTATGGAATGCGTGACAAGCCACAGGGTCGGATGGGGGGTGAGGAGTAATCCGAAGCAAACACAGCAGCCATCCTGCCCAGCGCTACCATTCCAGCGTGGGCTCAGACCCGCCGTGTTCCCAGGAGGGAACAAGCATCGAAGGCGTTTGGAAAGGGAGGGGAGAGTGAGAGTGTGCATATCAGTGTATATGTATGTGTGTGCGTGTCCAGAGTTCAGCTGAGACAGTGTCCTTCGCCCTGCTAGGCTAAGTAAACAGTGTTCCCGCCAACCCAGGTGACCTTGCATGGAATGGGAACGAACAGTCTAAACACAGTCGTTATCAGGGTGTTGTTGTTCGGCTCCAGCCTTGAGACCACAGCTGGCGCCGAAAGGGTATCCGCATGAAGTGATGGTGCTTTTTACTTTAGTGCGAACAGCTCATATGAATTTCAAAGCAGTTCTACAGTCCAACACTGGTCTCTCAATCTCCCGTTGGAGAGCCGTGAGTTTTTCCATGATGTTATCAAACTTGCACTCTGTGATGTTGTCATTCTTGTGCTCAAAGAGCCAATTCTGAGAACTCAGAACCACAGTGAGCCTCCCCGAGATATAATCCAATTTGCGCTCAGAGATGTTATTCCGAGTGAGTCCCTTCAAGATGTATCCAGTCTGCACTCAGAGATCTTATTCTCAGTATTCACGGCAGCTGTAAGCCTCTCCAAGATCTTATCTGTGCTGCACTCAATGAGCCCATTTTGAGAAACTCACGCCTCTCCCATCATTTCAATCCCAGAGGGCAGCCTTGTGGGGGTTTGAACAGCCGGTTCCGCTTTCTTAATTCTTCGATAAGTCAGGGCCAAGCCAGCTCCGATCAGCAAGAACCCTGTTACCATAGTTCCGAATAGGTAGATATCTTCAGCACTCAGGCTCACCCAAGCCCAAACTTCTCGTTGAGAAAGGGGTGTCAATTGCAAATCCATAATTCCTCTTTTAGGTTTTAGAGAACAAACTGTGAGAGATTGTTCCAGGGAAAAGTAATACAAAGAACACGAGACTAGACAAGGACATAAGAGGCTAAGCAGGGAAAGCTAAGGGAGAGGAGGCGAGGAGAAAAGTGCGACCGCCTTCGTCAAGAGCAAGAGCAGAATGTACTTCAGTGCACTAACTAATGTGTGGAACTGCTTTCTTCCATTTCTGGAATATCTCAAATCTAATATCTAAAATTTGAAACATCCTGCCTCAGAGTGTTGCTGAAAAACTAGTTCATGCATTTATTACTTCTACACTGGACTACTGTAATTCTTTATTATCAGACTGTCTTGAAAAATACTTTGTTTGATCCAAAATGTTGCAGCATAAATACTGACAGGGACTAGAATGGGACTCTTCTCCTATTTCTATCATAGCAGTCCACCATAATCTGGAAAATACCCCCTTGGCACCTTACTCCTAGAACAGCTGCCCCACGTCCAGCATTGGGCATTCCCAGTGCAGGTGCAGTAGTCACCTCTAACGCTCCTGCCTTAGTGTTTCATAGTTCTCTGTGTGGAGAGCAGAAAAAGAGAGAGAGGGTTACTCACCTGCATTTGTGGCTGCGGCTCCATGGTCAGGGCCACTGGAGTGGAGCTGGGGAGCTTTCTTCTCGGGGCCAGAACCAGCTAACTCTCCCCCGCCGGTAGCAAGCAGCCCATGCTCTCCTCCATCCATGCTTCCTGGTTGTTCTTGGTTAGCGTGACCACCACCTGCTGATGTCAGCGGACCAATTGCACTGTCTCCCCAGGAAGCCCCTGCACGAACTGCTCCCAGATCACCACATCAAACAGCTGCTCCTCCTCCTGTGATGGCCCCGGCTAAAGCCATCACACCCCCACATCAAAGAGACAACGCGTAAATGTGAAAGGCTGATCCTTCACATTAATTCTGCTGCTGTGGAATCACTGGCGGTGAGAAAATTAGTCGCACATGCCTTGCCAGCCTCCCTTGCACCACCCCCACCCCCTGAACCTACTGCACCATCCCTTCTCTGCAGCAAAGCTGAAGACCACAGACCACCACAGTGTTCTAAAGAGAGTTTTGGATGTTTGAATGATTGTTTCCCCTTGGACCCCAGTTTCCTTTCCTGCACAAATTTATATGGCACATTCTGGTGACTTCACTGTAAATAAAAGCACACTAAACTCTGATTCTCCCTCCATCTAAGGCCATTCCAGTATTCATGACTGATTATGGACTCAGTGGACTCTGACCCTGTTGGTTGTGCTCCTGCCACTGAGGAAGGGCAGGTTAGCCAGCACGAACAAATACTTATTCATTCATTTCATTCATTCATTTTCATTTATATGTTCATTTTCAGGCACAACAAATACCTATATTGAACATGAAATGCACAAAACAAAAATTGCCTGACAAAGGAGTGGGACGAAGAAAACTTATTAAATCCCACCCCTATACTCACTCATCAACAAAAAAAACAAACTTCCCGCAGCTACGCCCATCATTGCATACAGACCCATCAACAGCCCCGGGCTTATGACCGAAGAGCTCATTTCCCTCACTCAGACTTTGGCCAAACGCAACACTTTATCCCATGCCTGTCTCCTGCTAACTCTCTGCCCTCATCCTATTGTAGGGTCTGCTTTACAATATAAAGCACCTTAAGACAACTGTTGTGATTTTGGCGCTGTATAAATAAAATTCAGTTGAATTGAATTATATTGCCTGGTTGTTGGAACCACTATTGACACAACTTCCCGCTCCAAAAGTGTTTAAAGGTGAGTCGGTGCTGGTTTTTCTTACCCAGTGTACTCCAGTGTCCCAACAACAGAGGAAAACCTATGAGTTGGACAGTTCAAAAATTATCTTTAGTGTGCGGCTGCTGCATGATCATACCCTTAAACGGGCCTAAGCAGTATTAAAAACTAACACACATCTCTCTTTTTTAAGGATTTTCTCACTAGGTTCTGCAGTGTGTTCAATAAGTGCTGAAGTCTGAGTACTACAGCGCTCTGTTTATTGAACCTAAAGAAAGGTAAGTGGAGCATTGCTGATTTTTCCATAGATTTCTGGATACTGGCAGAGGAGATGTGCTGAGTGGAAAAGGCCCCTGAGGAGCCTTTTTCAATGGTTTAAATGATGAACTGAAAAATGAATTAGTTGCCAAGAATTACCTACATCCCTTGACTCTCTCATGTCATTATGTATGAAGACTGATGATGATATTCATGAGCAAAGGCCATTCAGGAACTCCAAAGCGCAGAATTCCTTGGGGGGTGTTTTTTGCTACTGCTTCCTGCAGAAATGCTCCAGAGCCGGTCAGGAAAAGCAAAAATGAGGCAGACGACTCCAAGAAGCAGCCTATGCAGCTGGGCTGCACTTGCCTCACCCCACTGAATGCAGCCAAAAGCTCGCAGCTGGTGAGTGCTTCTATTGTGGAATTAAAGGGCATTTCCTTCACTCCTGTCCCATGGAGCTTAAAGGCCGTGCTCACCAGTAATGGTATGGGTACTGGTGGGTGAGGACTTAAACATCCCCACTGTGTTCCAGATCCATGTAAACGATGTCCTCCTGGACTTCATCAATCACTTTGTCTTTGTCTACTTCGACAATATTCTCATATTCTCAAAATTACCTCAGGAACATGAATCCCACGTTAAGCAAGTGTTATGCACAAAAAAAGTCCTCTAGTCCTTTTCCAACTCCATGGCGCCCTTGGTCACACATTGCCCTTGATTTTGTTGCCAGTCTCCCTCCATCCTCTGGCAATATGATAATGCTGACCATAACTGATCATTTCACCAAAGCAGCACATTTTGTGGCCTTACCTAAACCCCCTCAGCTTTAGAAACCACACAGCTTCTTACAGATCACGTGTTCCATGACATCAAGTTGGGCATGGTCTCCAACCGGAGTACCCAGTTTCTCTCCCAGGTCTGGAAGGAATTCTGCTCTGCTCTCGATGCTAAGGTCAGTTTGTTCTGTGGTTTTCACCCACAGACCAATGGCCAAGCAAACCAGAAACTTCTGTATTGTCTGTTCTAACCAATCCACTTTGAGTTCACAGTTAACCTGTGCATAACTATCCTCTCTTGGATACCAGCCTCCTCTCTTGGATACCACCACTCAGGGCATTCCATTGCCAGCACCCTGACAAGCCTGGTGGATTGCCAGGTGGCTCCCATTAGGACGAGGTAATTTCATGGTCCTCTGTTCTCCCTGGGTTTTTGTTTTTCTATCACTTCAGTCTCTCTCTAATATGTTATGGTTTGTTTTTATATGGGCTTTGGTGCATACTCATTGCAGGTTCCCACCCTTGGCTCCATACACCTGGAGTAATCAACCGCCTGTGGCCCATGATTGCATCAGCACCCACCACTTATGTGTTTTTTCCTAAGGATCTGACATTGTCTTCTCCCTCCTCTGCACAGGTCTTCCCTCGATTTCCCTCCCTGGAGTGTGGTGAGCAATGACTGTAGAAAACATGGACGACGCGACAGCACCTCCACCCATTGTGCAAAAATGAAGCCAAAATATCCCGCTTGTGGAGGCTGCCATCTTGCATTTCTGGAGCTAGAGTCTGCTCAATAGTGTCTTGAGGTGGAGCAACTGTGTAACGCTCCCACCCACACACCCGCTGGACGTGACCGCAATTACACCCCCTACACTTTTTACGTAGCCCGGCTGCTCCAGTTTATTTGCTGATGGGTTTACTGCGACTGACGACTCGTTCAACTAAGGTAAATACAACCATGTCACTGTTATGAAAAAGACACACAGCTTAACATCTTATAGTTCTAAAACATCTAAAATCACTCTGTTGTTAATTCGTTTGCTAGCTTAGCCGCTAACATATGCAATGTGTTGGAGGCTTGTTGCTAGCTAGTTAGCGATGCTACACACCTGTTACTCTAATAGTCTGTATTATTGAATGATTCAACACTCCTTAGGTTTTGTTATCCATTTTTAGACAGCGGTGAGATCAGCTGCACACTACACAGAGGCCCAGAGTTACTGTTAATATCAAAAATATAACGCTGTCCTTTGAGATTTTAACATTTATGACTGTGAGTGTAATGGATCTAAAACTGTTTAAATCTTCAGAGCCGTCTATATCCTGGTAACATCGAAACTTTAAAAACAGCAACAGATGGTTTCAGTAGAGTAGTCTAATTTGTTCTTTTCATTTAATAATAGAGTCCATATGATATCAACAGCTACATTCACCCTGGGGAAAATCTAGTGAGGGAGACCATGAGGACTAAGCTGGGTTTCCTGGGTCCAGAGGTTTGGAGAAACTTCTTCCCTTTCTTTCATCACAGCTGTCCTGTGCCAGATGTTCTGTTGACCCACTGAGAGAGGCATCATTTAAGAAACACCAGGAAGCCTGAAGCTCATCGCATTGATCAAGCAGGACTCGTGATCTTCACCAGCAGCTCCCTCACAGGGAACTCTTCAGAGCTCCACCGTAGGCCCAGCTCACAAGATGGATAAACCCAGCATTTCATGAACACTGTGATGGAGACCTTTGGTTTGTGTAATGTTATGAATACTCGGATACTCCCCAGAGGCTCCGGGCTTTTACATAAAGATATTATATTCAGTCCTGTAGAAAGTTATATATTTAAAAATATATTATCATCTCTGATTACTCTGGTATGTATAACTCTGAATTGCTTTATGGTAAATAACACACTATCTGCAAAAAACTGTAAAGGAATTCCAGATCACAAGTTTGTAGTTCGACATACAAGTGACGACCTTTGACCTTCATCAGGTTTTATTTAATTGTGTTAGAGAAAATCTCATATGCTCTTCATGCAGCTGAGTACATCAAGTGTTTAAAATGGAAGCTGTGCAGGTCTGAGATCAGCAGCTTTGTGAAACACCAAACTGAGGTCCTGTTAATGCTGATATATGGTGACACAGTTACATGAGTGATTAATCCTTTTGACTTTTTGTCTTTAACTTTATCAATAAAACAGCTGCAGCTTTCACTGACAGCACATGTGGTACTTTAACCTTTGTACTGTTTTCATCAGTTAATTTTGCAGTTAACATGTTGGATGATCTGTCTGCTGTCACTGGGTGGTGCTGAGGTCTGAATCTGAGGGCAGCTCCTGTAATCACAAAGAGAACAGAATCATCACAAACTGAAATATAAAGTTTATCTCTGAAATCTAAAATGAAGCTGATCCTTCTCTGTCCTCACACACCCAGGATCTGAAGCTCTTCTCTTACATTTTTTTCAGTTCTACAGTTTAATCCATAGTTACTGATTAATGAGTTACTGAAGTACAAGCTTTAAAAAGAAAAAAAAATGGTGTTACTGTCTTTAAAGATGTGGCAAGTGACTGAAAACATGCTGCTGTTGGAAGATATTTAATAATCAGTTCTGCACAGGAGCTGAAGCAGAGTGCAGCCTGTTGCTCTTACACTATAATACTTGTAATAAAAGTACAGTAACGATAATTAGTGACTGAGCAACCCGGGGCATTTCTCTTGATTTCTTTAGTTGGGGTAAATTCATTCACCTGCGGTAGTTACGGATTAGCTTACAAACACGTTTAACTTACCAAAAAAGTGCAGCGGGGCCTCGGGTCCTTCTGTCAGGTAGTCCAGTTTACTGAAGAACACCTCAGGCTGTCAGGTTAAAACAGTTGGTCGTGGTTTTGTAACGTAAACGCTGGCCCTCCTCTCAGAGCCTACGCTCTATCTGCTATTCCCGAACAGAGATACGCAAGTTTCTCCATGACTGCAGCTGCCAGTCAAAGCTGTTATGATGACGTTACACCCCATTTTAACATCACCGCGGTAGGAATTAGAATCAAATTTATGGGGAAGGAGACCCCTTGGACATAAATCAGCGTGATGAGAACTATTGATAACAAAAGAAAGAATCTTTGGAAAACATTTATCTGAGGAGAATTAATTTATTTTAGTCTGACCCCAGTCCCATCCGCTAACATGGAGGCGGCGGGGTTTATGACCTATACTGCAGCCAGACACCAGGGGGCGATAGAGACGTTTTGGCTTCATTTTTGGGGAGCTGTCGCATCGTCCATGTTTTCTACAGTCATTGATGGTGAGCCTGCCTGTTTGAGAGAGCGTGTTCTAAAGAGAGTTTGTTGTTTGTCCATTCCAGGAATCATGGCAAGCTCCCCATGTACCTCATCCATGCATTAATGCATTTACAGGACAATTAACTGATTGTTCTGCCTCGAAGTGGGCTGGTTTTAAATGGTGATTGTTATGACAGCATAGATAATCCATCTCTGTGTCATGGAAGTATTTCATTTTAGCCATGAGAACAGTGCACACTGAAGCCCTTTAACACATACCTGTTAATCACCTCATGTGCTACTCAGTTCTACTGACACGTCTTTTTGCTTAGTTTTATCACTTTAAATTTCCTCCTCTTGACAGGAATAGTTGGACTATATCTGCCATGATCTTTTACAATGTACTGTACAGTATAATGTCAACTTTATTTAGTGCCAAAATGATAGCAATCATAAAGTATAATAGAATATGAATAAGTCATAAGCTCCCATGGTGCGATAAATTTTGTCAGCATCTGGGCATGTACCAAGTTAACTTATATTGCCTTTATTATTGTAATTGAGTTCTGCAAGAGAGATGCTTTCAAGGCGTTCAGAACCATTGAATTGTGATTTCTCTTGCTGCAAAAGCATTTTTCCTCTGATGCTGACAAGATAAAATTCAACTAGATGCAATGAAGGCAAGTACTGCAGCTGCAAAAGCTTTTTTCCCCCAACTCTGACACTACCCATAACCCTCACTGCCCACCCCTTCCACATCATTTTGGCAGTACGTCGCCTGGAGACTGATGATCCTGACAACGTCACTTGTCCCCATCTGTAACACTAATGTCCCTGTCAGGTGATGCCAAGAGAAAACATAAATCAGCCCGTCTGTTTGTTTGCTAATGGGACAACTCCTAATGTATATACCTCCGAAAATTCTGTGTGCTGGAAACATGCTAGTTATGCCTTAGTGTCCATGAGCCATGAGCCTTCAAAGTCAACCAAAGCTCCAAAATGAAGTTCTCTCTTTTCAAATTTTTGAGAGACTTTGAGCCAAAGCTGTTCACAGCATCACTATGTCTATGTTTAGGCTGTTTATATCTGAGGGTTCTTTATCTTTGAACAGAAAGCAGTAAGATGTTTATACTTAGAAAGGTGGAGATGATTCAGTGTACTTATCAATAACAGAAGAAATCCTTCCAGAAATCCTCTTGAAAAAAAATTGTTTTAGATGTTTTTTCCTCCCATCTAAAATAACTCATATAAGCATTTTTGAAACATTTGCAAGTTTGCATTAAGAGGTAGATGAGATGACACTGGCACAAGCACAGCTACTCCTTCACCAGGATGCTGAAGAAGAGAAGTCAAACGCACCTTTTTTTCTTTTTCCACATTTCCTTCCCGTTTTATTCACCAGTTAGCCACCAATCATGACTACTTTCCTTTGTCCATCAAAAACAATATTTTAATCAACTGAGGTTCAAGGCCAACAAATGTCTCATAGTCTGCCAGTCCAGTACATGTCAAATATAGATTAAGGTAAGGTATGAATGGTGTATGAATGGTCGGTGGTTCGATCCCAGGCTGCCTCCTGGCTGCATGCCAAATATCCTTGGGCAAGATACTAACCCCATGTTTGCCTACTGGTGGTGGTCAGAGGGCCCGGTGGCGCCAGTGTCCGGCAGCCTCGCCTCTGTCAGTGCGCCCCAGGGCAGCTGTGGCTACAATGTAGCTTGCTATCGCCAGTGTGTGAATGTGTGTGTGAATGGGTGAATGACTGAATGTAGTGTAAAGCGCTTTGGGGTCCTTAAGGACTAGAAAAGCGCTATACAAATGCAGGCCATTTACCACTTACCATTTACATTGCAGTTGTCACCGGAACAACAACATCCATACATCTATCGTGCCTTTGGTTTCATTCTATAATACTGGACTTTGAGAGTTTAAACAAGAGAGAAAAGTGTGAAAGTGTTCACACCTGTCTGAGAAAAGTGTATAAAGTGTGTAGTGGGGGGGTTTACAGCCTTAAAACATCTATAATAAATTGTAAAAAAATTAAGTTGGCTACTTCACGGTTTTCACCTATCATGGGTTATTTTTAGAACGTAACTCCCGCGATAAACGAGGGACCACTGTGACACGTCTTGGTTGCTGAGTAACAGTAACAGTTTCTAAGCCTGCTTTGCATTTGGAAACACCTTCCTGAATGAGTGGTTGTGCCCATATGGAAAATATGTACATAAATCTTATAAAGTTTGTATCTGTCTTGTGTGAAAGTTGTATGAAAACCATACAAGAGTGAAAACAGATATAAGATCCCTAGAAAAATTATATAAATGAAACTTGTATGTTTTGGACACTTACAAAAACAATATATGAAAGTGGCCACTTTCATGAGTAAATCATTCACTATATGAAGTAGGCCACATCTGATGCAAGTCTTTTCTATTTCTTTTCCATATGGGTGGTTGTAGGTAACCTCCTCACTACATTTGTTTGTAGTGAGGCTGAAGCAGAATAAGGTTGTGATCTGCTTTCCCCAGAGCAGGCATCCTCTAGGTTTGCATACAATGGGTCTACATGCTGTCCACATACTGACAAAGCAGGTAATATTTTATCCAGCATCACATGCTTGAAGTCCTAAGAGATTAATATTAGCGTATATAATCACCAAAACAGCATATGTGAATTCTCTCTGCAAGTAATAGGAACATAGACTGCAGCTACGATACAGCCTGCTCCCCTCATCAGGTAGACAGGGGACCTTGTTTTCATTGTTAGTAGTTGATTACTCAAATGAGTCTTGGTGTGTAAGGATTCATATCCATACCCAAACACAAAACTACTGGAGAGGCTGCCGCTCACAGTGGCCTCAGAAGCGTGCCACAGCGCTCTACCCGCTTTTAGCAGCGCAAATAGGAGTGTCCCAGATATTTCAAATTAAATAATAACAATAACTTTACAAACGCTCTGGAAATATTTGTAAGTACAAAATTGTACATTGTAACTGTAAACCACAATGTGTCAACAGTTCATTTTGTATTGAGTGCTGGGCCCCAGGTACATCTACAAATTAACAAATTGATTCCAATATGCTCTGAATACAGTATTAGTCAAACATTGCTATTAGAGTATGACACCAAATCTGGCAGACTCCAAACTAGCTAGGGTAGGTTTGTTATGCTTATACAATCAAAAAAAAAAAAAAACCCTCTAAAACGATTTTACAAATACAAAGGTGCCATAGTTGTGCTTATAATGTTTCCTGGCACATACATCATAATGATTTAGAAATTCTTACAGGTAGTGCATGCAGAACATTGGGTGCCGTGATCTCACATGCCATTCATTCACCTTTAAGTGCTTTGACATTTCGGTTTGCCTTTTATCTCAAAAATGGATCTTCAAGCTGATGCACTGCTTTTGATGCTCTCAGTCATTTTGCAGTAAAATGTGATACATTCTGCACTGCTCCCGAATTTTTTCAAATGGGAGTTATTAGTCACCAAATAAGCTGAACGTCATTCAACAGGGCTTGAAAATTCAGTTCCGAGAACATGGATGAACTCAAGAGATGATTGTTTAAGGACATAATGTTTGCTTAAAGAAACATTATAACATCTTCGCCAAGCATGTCTTCATGACAAAACGAAGGCTTTTTTACAGAAAAGTCCACCCGTTAATGTTATTTCCAATAGGCGGATAGCACATGGATAACAATGAAAGGAAGAAAGCAGTTCCTCACTTTTTTTTTCTAATTTGACTGAAATTAAGTGGAAGAAACTGCAAGACAATTAACTGTGCTTTTTATCAGGGTTGCACAGTCTGAAAGAGGTTTAGTGGTGGCCCGCCTGTGCTGCCAGCTACAGTCTTTCCCTTTGCTTTTCACAGCCTTTGTTTATCTCATTTTTCAATTAACCTCTACGATTTAACTCCATATATAAAGCGGGGAGCATGTTTGCTCTAAAGAACAAAAAAAATATCTTTTTGTCTCTCTCTCCTTCTCTTTCGCACACACACACATGCTATCTTTTCTTTTTCTGTTTCTCCATCTATCCCTCTGACTCCCCTCTCTTGGCTGCAGTGTTCTTTCAGCCCAGAATGCTGAGCTTCACATTGCCTTCCAGGGTTTTAGCAGGCATGAGGCTGTATGTGTCAGATTAAAGAGGGGAAATCTGTAGCATGCAGGGAGAGCTTTGTAGATATGGCAATTTGGTGATAACTTCCTCTTCTCTGCCCCCTCCCTCCTGCCTCCTCCTCCACCTTCCTCCCTCCTGTGCCTTCCATTTGCAAGGACAGTGGAGGACTGCTACTGGAAAGATCTGCTAGACAATCTTTTTCCCAGATCTCGTCCTTTCTGTGAGTTATCAAAAAAACTCAAATGCATGTTTATTTTATTCTGACAGTTTCTGACTTTACTTACTAACTCAGCTGATCTTGAAATTTATATTTTAATTAGCGAACATCTCAGTTGTTGTCTGCAGAAAAGTATTCCAGGCTAAATTATGTGCTCCTTTCACACCCGAGAAATTTGTCATTCTCTTTAAGCCACTCCACTGATTTCATGAAAAAAAAGATCCACTAATCTAAAAGAGAGGGTACTGTTTCACATTGTTCTTTCAGGGTTTAAAAGAAAGTCTGAAACCCAAAATGCACAAAGGAAACTCTATGATAAATCATTCCTAATGAGGGAGGCACAGGGAAAACAACGCAAATCAAAATGAATTAACTGCCTGAAGAACATAGAAAGAAATTGTATTACTTTCGTTTCTCTATCCAAGGATTGTATGAATGTATTACCCAGTGCCCAAAGACACACAACAAGTGTTTGCCCATGTGGTCCCCATTCTCCACCCTTTCCTTTGTGGTAGGAGCTGACTATTTATCAGTGCTGGAGGGGGGTTAGGGTTAGGGTTACCACGAGTGAGAGTCACATTGGCAAAAAGCTTCACGGAGGAGCAGGAATTTACCAAGTATGAGCTTAAGATGTTGTCCCAGGTTTTTCTCCCTCTTATTTTGCACTCCTTCCTGTCTCCCAGTCTTTCCATTGGTGGACACTTTAGCTACATTAGTTAGTTTATAACCTAGCTAAGCCTGGTAACTGACTATGGACTGTAATAACTAACAGGTTATTAAATAACCGACAGGTTGATAGTCATTCAGTGCGATTAGCATTCATTTCCAGAAGCATCAATTAATGAATTAGAACAACAACAGTGCTCAGGCACATAAGGAAAAAAAATAGCTAATATTTGGGTATGTAAAGGTCAACTGCTCAGCAAGAGAAGTGTGATAATACTCTTGGGCATTTCCTCAGAGTTACCCACTGTTAGCCACAGAAAACTGAAAATAGAAATGACACTGGAAGCAAAGTTGGGGTGGGTATGGGTTGGGAATGTTGTGTTTATTTTAAGATTCTTTGTTTATGGCATTCCATAATCTTCTATAATGTGTCACCTCATGAAAGGGTTATTTATCATTTGCTATAAATATGCTTCTATAGGTTTTACTAGAATGGCTGACTTAACACACACACACTATCCATCCACCCTCTTCTGCTTATAGGAAATATGTAGTCTGGAATAATCCTTATGTGTTAATCTGAAGCTCCATTATATCAATATTCACTCCCTTTTGAATAACTTTTAAAAAAAAACAATATTCTGAGTTGACCCTGTATTAAAATAATTGCCCCTGATAGCCCACCTTTCTTCTGTGTTGCCATTCAAACAAGCTAGTTTTGATTTCTTGATGTAGGCTTACTGTCTGCAGTTCAAGTTATCTGTTACTTCAGTGACACTGATTTATTTTCCAATAATTTGGTGAGAGAGGTATTTCCATTCATGCATGGCTTTTCATCGACTCTACCACAACTTTCTTTATTTGTTCAACCTTGCATTAGTTATTTACTCATCCTCTTTTGCTTATCCTTGTGTATCCTTCTACCAAGAAGCTTTCCAATATGGATCTCTCCCAGAAAGTTTTAAGGAAGCTATAACATCATTAATACCAAAGAAGGACTAAGATTGAACAAACCCAGCTAATTATAGACACAGGCCTAATCAAGGTTGACTGTAAAATACTGTCAAAAATATTAGCACTCAGGTTAAAGAAAGTGCTAGCGCAAATGATTAATAATAATCAAGAAAGTTTTGTTAAGAATAGGTCTTCAGCTGATAACATGAGGAGACTCCTGCATCTCATTTGGGCAAATAGAAACAACTCCTCCCCTATTTCGGCTATATCTTTAGATGCCCAGAAAGCTTCTGACAGGGTTGACTGGGACTTCATGTTCACTGCATTATCCAAATTTGGTTTTGGTGACGGCTTCTGTAGATGGGTAAGACTTTTATTTTTAAGTCCCAAAACTGCAGTCTTTACCAATGGAATACTCTCCCCATTCTTTAATATATCCAGATCAACCCGCCAGCGATGAAAACTTAGCCCACTTACTTATGATATTCTTTGAACCACTAGCTGCACTGAAAATAAATGAACCAAGAATACAAGAATCATTCCTTTAAGCTGCTGATATGTTAATACTAAGCCAAGATGCCATTAATTCTGTGTCAGCATTATTAGTTGAACTGGCTAAACACTGGACTGAAGAAAATTCAGATCTAGACTAGATTTTGATTGAAAGAGAAATTGCCTCTCCTTTCACACCGATAGAGGTATTGGCACAAGCTACATAGAAAGAGGAAGATAAACAAAAAAGCCCTATTTTACCACACTCCATGACTACGTGGTACAAAGCATGCAAAAAAATATATCTCATAAATATCAAAAGTATTCATGGTTATGGTTCAACATGAAGACCAGTATTGGTACATGCTGTTTTTGGTCTCAATGGTGACAGAACACTACACCATTTATTCAAAGGAGGTGATTTTATTTTGTTACGACCTGTCTAGGGACCAGGTCATAGCATGTCAGCCACAGGAAACAATCTCATGTCATTACATGGTGTCTACTTACAGAAATACGAGGAAAAACAACCAAACAGGAATGTCAACACTTCCGGGTGAACTAAGGCCAAAATAATAAATTAATCCTTACCCCCACCCCTTCCTCACCCACAACAGAGAACCTCAGCCTGCACTTGTCATAGGCTCGATTGGTCAGGCACTGGGAAAGAAAGTGAACCTCTCTCATCAGCAGTTTTCCAGGCACTTGCCTAGTTTGGGGGTCACTGCAGCAAGTGCTCCAGTTACCACAGGAACCACTGTTACTTTCACCGTCTACATCTTCTCGAGTTCTTCTCTCAGCCCTTGGTATTTCTTTAGCTTTGCGTGTTCCTTCTTCATGATGTTAGTGTCATTCCATATAGCTACATCTATCACTACAGCTGTCTACCTCTGCTTCTTCACCACTAATATGTTCATCACCAGTTTCTCTGTCTGTATCCAGAAGTTCCACAGGATCTTAGCTTGGTCTTTCTCAACCACCCTTGGGGAGACATCTCCCATTTTGATCTCGGGACTTCCATTCGACAAAAAAGAATTCAGATCAGTTCCATCTTATTTATACAGCGCAAAATCACAACAACAGTGGCCTCAAGGTGCTTTATATTTTAAGGTAGATACCCTACAATAAAACATACAAAGTGTGCTATTGCATTGGCACACTTAATAATAAATCCAAGGAATAAGAAGAAGTGTGCTACTGAATAGGAATACTTGAAGGGGACATGAAACACTAAATGTATAATGGCGAATTTACACTAGTGACTCCTCCTCTCAAAAACTGACATAGATCTAACTCTGTTTGTGAAGCTGGATTCAAGAAACAAGTGCTTAAAGTCAAAGTTTTCAAAACATGTTTAACACCATCTTCTGTCAGTACAGAACATTATGTCACCGGGTTGGTTGGCTGGTTGACTTCAGTAGACTTACATTACTGTATTATGGTTAACTAGTAACAGAACCAATAACTCAGGGGAAGATAAGGAGACAAAAATAAAAAATCAATTTAAGGTGGTTGTTTTTGTGCTGTCTCTGTCTGCAGCAATGAGCTTTATGTTAAAACCAAGGATATACATTTCCACTTCAATAACAAATCTGACAAATAATAAGAAGTGTGCTATTGCATAGGCACACTAAACAAAAAAAAATTTGAGTGTGCCTTTGCTACTGCTGGGTCAGTCTTCAGAAGAAAACAGGATCTAACAGGTTGTATGAAGACAATCAGAAGCAAAGAACTAATGAGTTTTAAACTGAGAGAGAAAGGGTGACATCAGCACACAGATGTGAAGACAGGTTGCTATGGCAGCTAAAGTCAGTGAAAGGAGGAGGGTGGACAACCCCCTGTCCGTGTCGGGGTGAGGCACAGAAAGAGCCAGAGAAGATTTTGCTTGTCTTGATGGTTCCCAAGACAAAACTGCAAGTGTTATCAGAAGAAAATCTTTACTGGTGAGTGATGGAAACAAACTGCAAAGATCAAGATTTTCTTGTTTGTAGTGTTGATTATGTGCATGTGGTCACTATAGAAAGACAGCCTGCACCACAGATTATAAACCAAAATTTGGGAGTCCTTTTCTTATTGTTCCTTATGAGCAAGGTGGATGGAAGGGACATGCTTTGGTGGTAGTTATGAGACATATACATTTTATTTGTAGAGCAAAAGGTTTTGGCATGAAATAAAGAGAAACATAATTTAAATAATTACTCTCCAGGCTCAAAATTTACAGTGGGTGATGTCATCGTGCAGTGTTGGAAAAATTCCATGAATGAGTAAGGGATTGAAAAAGAATGAGGATGACGTTACACATCTGCGGGAACCAGTTGCTATGGCAACTAAAATGGAAGGAACAACAGCTGATTCCATGTAAAAAGAAATAGCAGATGCTAAGTGTGAGTGTCAGAACCTAATGGCGGCATGTGTAGAAAAGATCTGGCTGCACTTACCCCTGTAATCTTCCAGTGTAATACCTTGCAATTTATGTACGTTTAAAGATTAAAGTCTAAAGACAGTTTAACATATATTATATCTTTAATATAAAAGCACTTTAATATCTGTTTCATTCTGAGTTATTTTGAAAGTACATATTAAACAGGAATGAGCATCCTTTACAGTCCAGATGAGTAGCTTTAACTTTTGGGAGCTTAAATTTTGAAAGCCCAGAACACTTCCTATAACACCTGTGAGTTATTAAACCCTTAATTGACAGCTGTATAGTGAGACAGCTCAAACAAAAGAATAAAGCTAAGTTTGATTTCAATGTTTTTTTTATTTTTATTTGAAAGACAAAAATACTCAAACATTCAAACACATCACATTTATTCATATGATTATGTTCTATACAATAATTGATTGCACTTAAATATCTGTTTACATAATACCAAATGGAATCACTGGCGAAGCCATGATAAATTAAATATAGGAAAGCTGTTCCTGTTTAACTACTGCCAAAAGCCACAGAGTTAGTAGACAATCAGGGCAGAGAACAAGTTAGAAGTAATAAATTATAAGCACCCACTGAGTTTACAATACTGACTTACTGCCTAAAGAGGATGTTAGTCAGCATTAATGGATTGCCTTTATATAGCGCTTTTCTAGACACTCAAAGCGCTTTACAATTCCACTATTCATTCACTCTCACGTTCACACACTGGTGGAGGCAAACCACAGTTGTAGCCACAGCTTATACAGTATTATGTATAAGCAAAGCAAAAAATATATATAAAATAAAAAATAAGCCCATCAAAAAATATACTCTAAACCACCAAATAAGTGAAACGAATTCATGAAAAGCATACAGTAATCAATATGTACAGCCTATATCCTGTGCAAAATTATTAAAAATGCCAGTTTGTGACATCTGTTCTGCACCTATTTTAGTTTAATGAAGCACACTTTAAATTGGGTTGTGATAAATGTAATATATGTTCAGTTCACCTGATTGGAGACAGGCTGTGATATGTAAAGGTGATCAATCAGTGTCTGCTTTTCAGTAGTTGCAGCAGTAATAAGTATAAATCCTCTTTTCTGAAACAGTCATCATGAGTTCATAAGGCTTTGCAATTGTAGTAAAAACCTTGTGTCAGTCAGTCATATTTTGCAAATACTTTTGGGCCTCAGCTGTAAGAGTGATCTTATAGTACACTGCAACTCCACCAGTATTTGTCTTTGCCATATCTGTATAGTTTGTGTAGACAGTGTTGGGAAGGTTACTTTTAAAATGTATTCCATTACAGAATACAGAATACATGCCCCAAAATGTATTCTGTAACGTATTCCATTACGTTACTCAATGACAGTAACGTATTCTGAATACTTTGGATTACTTAATATATTACCATGCTTTTTACAACAACGTGAATGTACTATTGCTGTGTGATTTATTACTGTTACTGAAGGTCCGCGACTCCGAACTGTAGTAAAGGGACCTCTGACTAATACGTCGGGGTCCCTGTCGGCTCGTAGCCGAAAAATAGCTTTACTTTGTTGTGTGGGTCAACTTTTCTTGCGAGAGACAGAGAGAGGCGTTGAAAGGCTGCTCCAACGGAACTTATTGTTTTTGGAGGAAAACACGAACACGGTGTACAGTCGAGTCTTAATAGCTTACTTACAACTGGGCTCGTCAGGCACTCTTCTTGGCTGAAGTGGTTATTATTATATTTACATGCTTCCAGCTCCCGTTTTTCCTCGATGACAACTCGTACCTTTCCACTCCCCTTTTTCTCCCTCCTCGCGCTCACAGACACATAACGTGTATGGCAGTCCATTCTCCCTGCAACACGGACTACACTGCCCATGATGCTACATTCTTTAGAGCTACAGTGGGGCAAAAAAGTATTTAGTCAGCCACCGATTGTGCAAGTTCCCCCACCTAAAATGATGACAGAGGTCAGTAATTTGCACCAGAGGTACACTTCAACTGTGAGAGACAGAATGTGAAAAAAAAATCCATGAATCCACATGGTAGGATTTGTAAAGAATTTATTCGTAAATCAGGGTGGAAAATAAGTATTTGGTCAATAACAAAAATACAACTCAATACTTTGTAACATAACCTTTGTTGGCAATAACAGAGGTCAAACGTTTACTATAGGTCTTTACCAGGTTTGCACACACAGTAGCTGGTATTTTGGCCCATTCCTCCATGCAGATCTTCTCGAGAGCAGTGATGTTTTGGGGCTGTCGCCGAGCAACACGGACTTTCAACTCCCGACACAGATTTTCTATGGGGTTGAGGTCTGGAGACTGGCTAGGCCACTCCAGGACTTTCAAATGCTTCTTACGGAGCCACTCCTTTGTTGCCCGGGCGGTGTGTTTTGGATCATTGGCATGTTGGAAGACCCAACCTCGTTTCATCTTCAAAGTTCTCACTGATGGAAGGAGGTTTTGGCTCAAAATCTCACGATACATGGCCCCATTCATTCTGTCCTTAACACGGATCAGTCGTCCTGTCCCCTTGGCAGAAAAACAGCCCCATAGCATGATGTTTCCACCCCCATGCTTCACAGTAGGTATGGTGTTCTTGGGATGCAACTCAGTATTCTTCTTCCTCCAAACACGACGAGTTGAGTTTATACCAAAAAGTTGTACTTTGGTTTCATCTGACCACATGACATTCTCCCAATCCTCTGCTGTATCATCCATGTGCTCTCTGGCAAACTTCAGACGGGCCTGGACATGCACTGGCTTCAGCAGCGGAACACGTCTGGCACTGCGGGATTTGATTCCCTGCCGTTGTAGTGTGTTACTGATGGTGACCTTTGTTACTTTGGTCCCAGCTCTCTGCAGGTCATTCACCAGGTCCCCCCGTGTGGTTCTGGGATCTTTGCTCACCGTTCTCATGATCATTTTGACCCCACGGGATGAGATCTTGCGTGGAGCCCCAGATCGAGGGAGATTATCAGTGGTCTTGTATGTCTTCCATTTTCTGATGATTGCTCCCACAGTTGATTTTTTCACACCAAGCTGCTTGCCTATTGTAGATTCACTCTTCCCAGTCTGGTGCAGGTCTACAATACTTTTCCTGGTGTCCTTCGAAAGCTCTTTGGTCTTGGCCATGGCGGAGTTTGGAGTCTGACTGTTTGAGGCTGTGGACAGGTGTCTTTTCTACAGATGATGAGTTCAAACAGGTGCCATTCATACAGGTAACGAGTGGGGGACAGAAAAGCTTGTTACAGAAGACGTTACAGGTCTGTGAGAGCCAGAGATTTTCCTTGTTTGAGGTGACCAAATACTTATTTTCCACCCTGATTTACGAATAAATTCTTTACAAATCCTACCATGTGGATTCATGGATTTTTTTTTCACATTCTGTCTCTCACAGTTGAAGTGTACCTCTGGTGCAAATTACTGACCTCTGTCATCATTTTAAGTGGGGGAACTTGCACAATCGGTGGCTGACTAAATACTTTTTTGCCCCACTGTATGCTTGTAGCATTCTGCCTGTTAGCTTAGCACAACAACAACAACAACAACAACAACGAAAAGGCGCTCTCTCACCCAGGAAACACACAGTCGCAGAGAGAGAGAGAGAGAGCGTCGCCCTGTAACCATGGCAACTGTAACGCTGCCGCCTGGAACAACAGAACGTAGCTGTCAAACAAAACCCAAACAGTCCTGACCCGCGACAAAATGAAACAGGAAAGTACCGCAGTGTAATCCATTTATTTCAACAAAGTAACTGTATTCTGAATACCACCTTTTTAAACGGTAACTGTAACGGAATACAGTTACTCATATTTTGTATTTTAAATACGTAACGGCGGTACATGTATTCCGTTACTCCCCAACACTGTGTGTAGAAGACAAGTCTGCTGCATGTGACCATGTTGCATTCTTCCAGCTGCAACTGGGGAGAAACAGTGGAAGTGGGTTTCTGTTATGCATAAAACATCAGCAAGTCTGAGTTCATGGTGACATTTCATGCACTCATTGTTAGATGGGGACCCTTGTCCTTTTTGGTGAATAGACATGTCAATGTCTGGATTGTTTTACAACTTCAACAGTGGTCTTGTGTTCTCAAATGATCAGTGTCTAATACTTTTGAGTGCATCTCTGATTGCAGGATCAACATCGATTTTCTTCATTTTTTGTCCTTTTAGTGAGGTTGTGCAGCTGAGGGTGACATAGGCCATTCCAGGTTAAAAAACAAGTGAAAAACCAAATTTTTGCTCATGCATTCCTCGTGTCTCTCAATATAATCTGATTGTCTGAGGATCCTTGTATCTTTTTGCATAATTTTTGATTGTCCAGTTTCAGTCCAATGAGTTTCACAATTTTTGGTCTATCCTGTGCACTTGTCCCAGTGTTTGTGATTGTCCCAAATATCCCATTAACAAGACCATCTTCTAAATCAGCTCCAACAGCATCTGTCTTTTGCTTTACTCTTACTCTGCTCAGTGGTTCAGCGAAAGAATGATCATCATTCTGGCGCATGATTTCTGTCAGATTGACTATGTGGAAATAGTCTTTTTAGAGATCAAGCACTTCCTCCTTATACACAGAGAGTGGTTTGGCTTTTCCAAGTGGTGGCAGCTGGCTATGATAGGCATCCCACCAAAAGGTTTCCTGTTTCCTTTGCTGAAATCTCCAGTGGATGTTGGCAAAATGCTCTTTTGAAACCAGAGCTATCTCATCAATTATCAGAATCTGTGCATTTGAAAATGCATCTCTCACTTTGTCCAGTGTATTCCCTAATCCCTCATACGGTAGTTTTACAAATCTTTGCAGTTTCAGAATAGAGTGCAATGTTTTTCCAAAGATGTTAAAAGCTGTAGTGCCAGTAAAGGTAGTCAGCAACACACAAATGGATGAAACACATCGTGACTGGGTTCCAGCGCTACACAAGGGACCTGCTTCAAACATACCACCATGCCAATCAGATTACTTCTTCCATGTGAGGGTGAAGAGGTGACCCTCCTGGATAAGATGGTGAAGGTTTGCTGCGTTTGGTGAACAGTGTGGTAGTAAAACCAGGGGGAAATGAAACTTGCTCCTCTTAAATATTCTTAAGTCTTTTGCTGTATAAATAGCGATATTTTTTCAAAAGATACATACATACATAAGTAATGTTAGTAGTGGGTGATATCATGTAAACACTGTCATGATTTTGTGTAAACATTTTGTCATTTGTAAACTATAAATGACATGGATTCTACATTGTAACTGATGTGATGTTCTATAAAGTGGTTTTAATAATATAAAGAAAAAAAGAGGCAAAAATTAGTTTGTTTCTTTATTCAACTTTTGAACAGTGGTACTCAGTCACTACATATTCAGTAAATGCAAATTATTTACATGGCAGTTCACTACAGGCATAAATCTAGACCCCTAGATAAAACATTATGGGTCATTCCCACAACCCACAGCTTTACTGTGTTCCAGCAAAGTATCCAATAGCGGTGACAACTCCTCCACAGTAGCAGGTGGGATTTTTCTGTTTTGAGGACGGCTCCTTTTACCTTTCAATGTGGATGGTCTGTTTATGCTTTGATCAAGAGCCTTTTTTTTGGGCAGCTGAAGAGGAGAGGTCTATCTTATAGCCAACCTCTGGCTGTATCTTGGTCACATTACCCAGCAAAACCCAGTATGCAGGTTCATCTGTAACAGTCCTTGTGCCACGGATCCACACTGTTGCTTCTACATTAAACAGAAGAGCAGCGACATGGCTGCAGGTCTCTCAGAGTCGGGCCATACAGGTGCAGTGGGCTTCTTCAACCTTCCCTGTGATGCTCACAGTGACCCATGGCTGCAATGCTGGTTCATTCAGTCTTTGAGAGTGCAGGACCTGAAACACACACAAAGTTCATTTAAAGACCAGAACTAATGAGCCAAGGCCGACATAAATGTGTTGTATCTACGTTCAAATACATTAATCACAAATGTAACAAAGTGTTTAGAAAGTTAGCACATACATGTAATTTTTCATTTCTTTATGTGTCCATCTATAGAACGCTGCAGGTTATAGTGTAAATCTGCCTGTTCTGTCAGAAACCTGCCTGCAGAAAATGACCCTAAGGTATGTCATGCAAGGATGTCATCACTGTCAAGATGGAGAAAGCATAAAGTGACAATTATGAATCCCTTAATGTGATAAAGAGATTCTGCAGGTCATTAATCAATGTATAAAACCAAAATAAAATGTATTTTTAGTGACACAGGATACAAACATGGAAGCAAGGTGTATAATTAGGATTATTTATAATAAACATTAATAAATCATTGCAATTTCTTTAACCATAAAGAATAACTAAATCCTTCAGGACAATGTCACGTCAATGCACTGAACTCACTATGTTATCCACCTAACAGCCTCCACATGTTCTCACTGTAATTTCCTCTCATGAATGAAGTTATGCTTGCACTAATTTGAATGTTCAGGGGAAAATCAAACACATTTCACTCGCAGTACATGAACTGACTTACCTTTGTTTGAATGACGACTTGTACGCGCTGACTCCACAGACAAGGTACGAAAATATGTCAGGCTACGTCAGTAGCGGTTGGTCTTCAGGGTTTCTACTCCACGGCCGTATTTCATACGGGTCCACATTTCCAATGCACGCTATTTTCTGCAAGTACCGCTGCTTCGCCTCTGGACGCAATCGATCTCTATACAGTCCATTCTCTTTTGAGCTGCTTTTAAGCATCTTTCTTGTAGTCGTTCCAACACAGTGTGTTTGTTTTGATTCGTAGACCCCGAAAATGGCGCCGCGCTCCCACAATGCATTGTGGTGTGACGTCAACTCCAAAGCCCTATAATGCCAAATAATTAGCAACTCTATAAATAGAAGGTAGTTCTGCAAAATCACTCATTAGAATGTTTGTTCTAATTTGCTATGAGCTCAGAGCGCATCGAAAATAAAACTAATAGGCTATAAAGAGTGATATGAACATATTTAGAACTTACCGGAATGAAAATGTCTGGAGCACCAACAGATATTTGGAGATGGAAGAGAACTGGATATTAGCTCATCTCACAGCTGCTATCCAGGCTAGATGCCTTCGTTTGGTAACATCGATACACAAGCTGCCTCATGTTGCTTCCGGGTTGGGAAAGAATGAAAAGATAAACCATTTTCAAGCTTATTCTCTTGCCGGTCGTGTGATCGAACATTGCAGACGACCACACAGCAAATACGAACCGTGGCTGTTGTGTGTGCCTTTGCTCCCTTTTCGCTTGCACTTTGTTTTGACCCCGAAAATGGCGGATCAGGCCAAAATCCTTTCCACGCCATCACGTTGGGTGAGTGCTGAGTTTTTGCATATGTGTGCATGAGGGTGGGAATGGATGTTTGTATCTGTGTGTGCCTGTTTGTCTGTGTCTATATGTCAGATCGGGTATGAGACGCCACCTATCTGGGGACATCACAGGCCCTCCAAGGTATGGAGGCCTATCTCCCCCCACCACTCCCCCTGCCTGTGGCTGACGCCCTCAGACATCAGTGCGTTGGTGGTTCTTGGTGTCTGGGGCTGGGCGCTCAGGTATGCACCGGCTCACTCCCGGTGGCTGCTTGTCGGGGCCTGGCGCCCGTGGCTCGGTCGGGCCCCTTCAGGGGGGTGGGGTGCCCTCGGCCTCTGGGCCTGGGGCTAGGTCCATTCTGGCACCACGTTATATCGAGGGACCACTGTACTGCAAAACAAAGGTAGTAGGTTAGAAACAAACCTGAAATAAGCTCAGTTTGAATCCATAAATTAAAAGCAGGCAGTTCTGATTGATGACAGTTTGTAAACACCCCTCTGCCACAAACACACAATCTCTCTCACACTCTTACAGGCAGGTTGTGTATAGTCACCAACTGACACTATTTAAAAGTACAGATACACACACAGAGTTGCATTTTTACCCTTCCCGAACATCGTGTGCGGGTATTTACTTCGAAGGCAGATTAAACACTTTTAAATCAACTGTATTAGTCTGATGACACAGTGCCTATCCTCTTACTGACATAGATTTAAAAATTAAAAAGAAAAACCTTTCAGCACAAGACAGTCTCTCATACTGATCTCAAATACACATTCACCCATCTCTTAGTTTCATTAGAAGTTCTGCACAGAGTCATGACAATTAATCACACAATGTAAGATAACACACCCTGCATGGCACTCCATGGGCCTCTAAATGGGGTAAATAACCCCAGTACTCACCACGCAGGAAGACATTTCATCAAACAAATATGATCAAAACAAAACTAATGACGTGTAAATTGTTTATGATGCATTCTGAAATGAACAGGCCCAGCGCCCTGTCTGGAAGTAATCACAGACACAAGAAAGACATAATCACGAAGAAATGAAAATGAACATAGCCTGAGTGCACTTTGACACTCCCAGCGCTGTCTACTGGTCTGAAGGTGTGTGTGATATAAATGTGTCACGTCTGGCACCAGGAAAACATGAAGTCCCTGTCATTTGTGCTTGCTGTGAAAAAGGCTTTCTCAAGAGTGAATGACTGACACTGATATGAAAAGTGTTCATCCATTTCATAAAAGAGCAATCACAATAGTGAATGAAGTGCTATTTGTAAGAAAGGGGAACTGTGTTAAATTGAACCATGAACCAGCTACTATTGTGCAGTGATTCAATAAATGAACTCGAAGGGCATCATTACAACACACTTCAATTAGCCAACACATAGACTCCCAACAAAAACTTGTTGCTTGTTAATTACAGGCGTGTCTGGTGACAAATAACTTGCTGAATATATTAAATGCATTATGCTTATATATTACACATGAAAAACAAAGTTCTCCATATGAGCCTATGTCAATGAATACAACAATTATGATTTGCAATCTTTCTTACACTTTCAAAATAGACTGAAAATGTCAGTTCTAGCCCTCAACTTCAGAAAACCATATCAAGATGTCACTGAGCAGTCAGTTTAATTTAAACAAGGAAAAAGTTTAGTGGGCTCGTCATCCAAAGTAACTGTAATCAAAATGTATTTTTGGTCTAAATCTGTCAAATCTAATGAAAAAACTGTAAAAAGAAACACAATAAAGAAACATATTGTCACGTCTCGGCTGGTAGTCGTGTGGAGGTGAGAAAGGAGAATCCAAAAGCTTACAGTGGCAGAGATGCAAGTGGGTTTATTTACAGTGCACAAAACCCAAGGTGTGGGCAGGACCGAACATAAACCTAAACTGAGAAAACTAATACAAAAAGGAGGACATGGAGCGAGGAGCAGTGCGACACAGCCGGCATGACGTTGAATGCACGGATGGTTCACAGAGAATCACAGACAACACCACAAGGAGCACAGGCAGACACACAGTATAAATACACACACCAGGTAATTAGGAAATGGTAAACAGGAGGGGACACAGCTGGAACTAATGAACATAACAAGACACAAATCTACAAAGTAAAACAGGAAACACACAGACTGTTTTACAACACAAAACTCGGGGACCCGAACAGAGCACAGAGGGAAGACACAGGTAGGGATGATGGGGACACAAAGAACAAATACAAAACAGAATAAACTAGAAACTAATAATAGAAACACAAAGTGCTGGGTCACCGACCCAGGACCATGATACATATTGTTTGTAATTTGGTTGTATTTGTAAGAATTCACCTAAAGTCTCTGAAAATCCCTGAAGCATCTTACTGTAGCTATGTACCGGAGAATACAAGTAGTTATTGGATCATAGTGTTATTTGCCAGGAACCATGTCAAACCATACCTCTACTGTATGGCCCCATCCTCAACCAAAGCACACTGCACCACAACCAAAGTGCATCATGCAGGACCAAAGTTAGTCCTCCCAAGGCAGAGAATTATCAGTCCTTACAGGCTGAAACTGAGGATCTTACGTTGGAGAACAAAAGCTCTGTCTCCACAGTCTCCACACTCCACATTGTAGGCACAGACACCGCAAAGGTTTAGCAGGGTCTTCAGGGAGGTCCCCAGAAGGGTTTAGAAGTGGATAAAGGTAAACGCACACAATCTTTTTGGAAGAGATGATACGAAAACAGTATGGATGAGGAATGCAAAAGAAATGGGTCACGAAATGTGGAGTGAAATGCTCCCAGCAGAACTTTACAGAAAATAAACACTTACATGAGTCGAAAGTGAATGGGGGGTGGAAATAGAAAAATTAGTCCAAATAAATAAAATATGTGATTAGAAACAAGGGAAAGACCAGCATTACTTTAAAAGCTAGCAATTTGCTGAAAACGGTGGCATCTTGCAACCTCAAATGATGTGGTGGGAAAAATAGATCCAACATGTCTTCCTCTAACCTAAAAAATGTCAATGTCAATTGATTATCAGGGATTGTCATTTGCGAACCCTTTTATACTTCCCACATAATGTCCTATTTCAGACTTATTTGAAAAAAGTTACATTCTTGTCTCAGTGATGTATATTCTCTTGTGCTCTATGTATCAGTGAATAAAAACAAGATCTTGAAGTGTTTCATAAATTCACTAAAAGAGAATAAATATTACAAAAGTATTAGGACTCTGTTATGAATCTCACAATTAAGCACTGGTCCTGTTAGGGTTAACTGCAATAGACAATATGTGAGACAATACTAACCCATCCAGTGTCTACCCTGACCTGATAGTGGTAGTGTTGTATCTATCCATACATCCATAGAGGGGCAAACTTTATCCACTAAAGTTTTATCCAGGGCACACTGTTTTAAATGTTTTATTTTTAGAAGTCCAAAAAATCAAAAGCTTGTTTGTTATGTGTGGTATTTAGACACCAGAAACAAATAGTTTGAGTATCAGGGAATTAAGTGGTAAGGATAAATGGCTGTCAGTGCCTTGGCCATCATAAGAACACATGTTGAGAATAAAAATAAATAAATAAATCAAGTGTTGTAGATATTTTAAACAAATGACTTTGAAACAGTTTTGTCAGAATTATGAATGTGGAGAGGGACAGAACTCTGACTTCTCCTCAAATGATATGAAGTCCTTTTTCATGTGTCACGTTGTGTGACTGGATTCATGCACATTTCCTTTCACACAAAATTTCAATACGCATAAATCCAGCCAATGTTATACTTTGGTTCTTCTTTCCTCCTTAGTGTCTACCCATCTTACCAAAATCTGAGAAACTCGTAAAACCAAAAGTTAATTTAGTGTAGCACTGATAACTGCTTTACATATCATGGTAAAAGTGTAAATGGCTGTGTGGTTGTGTTTCGGGGCTCGACAAAAAAGGATTTCTCCATGTAGTCTCAGAGTGCAACAGAGGGATATTCCCCTCCAGGAGCTGAAGGGAGCAAGAGAACATTCGATATATAATTATCTTCCACAGATATGCTTACAGTGTTGTCAGGAATTCAGTATGCATCCATGATGCTGGCAATGTAATGCAATGGCCTTGTGGGGTGGGGGGAGAAACACTTTGGCCGTTCATCATGAGAAGTAGTTTGAACATCTGCCCCCACCCCACCTCCACCATTTCTTGATACTCGGTGATGTCTCACCACGACAGTGAGTTTTTATTGCCTAAAATCTCCAGCACCCCACCAGTCACGTTTTTATTCGGTATTTGTATTGGTTGTGTAAGACTTTGTCACAATTTATTTTTCATTCTTATTAACAGCACGGGTGCAATTTATTTTCCTCTCGGGCAATGGAGGTAGCTGGGAGTGAGGGCAACTCTGGTCGGAGCTGATAAGCTGCTGCTCACATCCAGGTCTGCTGGAGGGACCAGATTTGCCATGAAGACATTGTCCACCATGTCACATGTACCTAAACACATGCAAAGGCAGACACTGCACACTTATTTTTATCACTACACTTGTGAGAATATAAACAAGATTTTGACACTGAAGGAAGTTTTTCAAACTGGGTCTTGGAAGGCAAACAAACAGGCAAACAGTCAGCAGCTGTGATACAAAGATTTTTAAATGGGAAAAAGGAAAGTTCAGAGGAGACAAAAACAAGTTGAAGGCAGGAATGAAGCCAACTGTTTATTATAATACGATAATACTAATATAAATCTGATGAATTAACACCAGGCAAGTGACTTAAGCGTAGAGTTCGGTACGATTTGTTTCTTCATTTGACTCCTTTTTTATTCTTTGTTGGCATTTCTCTTTCTGTGACTTTAAGAGTCCAACAGAACATGGAATGTTCAAAAATGAAGACAATACCAACAATATAGATATAGATTATTATCATACTTTTCTTGATGTAGTTACACATTCAATTTGAGGTCACACATTTTGACTCATTTATTGTACTATATGGCATCATTAGACTAGATAACGGATTTCACTTTATGTATTATTGTCTCTTTCAGGAATCCAGTATTAAAGTGACATTTGGAAGGTGAAGGAAACCTACGTTCTGTCAGGGCAGGACAAGACTACATTAGAAATAAGTTCATTTATATTGTGAGCTGCAGTAGGATTTCCTTGTGGACAGGCTATGGTCAGCTGACCTAAACTACCATTCAAAGTTTGGACACACTTTCTCATTTAATGGTTTTTCCTTATTTTCATGACTGTTTACATTGTAGATTCTCACTGAAAGCATCAGAACTATGATTGAACACATATGAAATTACCATATGTAGTTAACACAAATGTAAATTAAAAAGTGTGAACGTCTTGATGCATGCTCAATAGTCCATTTCGTCACTCATCCAAGTGACTTCTTCATCTCAGCTGACTGCAGGTTTCACCAAACTTATAAAAAGTACCTTTGCACAACAACTGAAACTAGCCCACTGAATGAACAATGGGCTGGGTGGTAGTTCCTTGATCATTAATATCCAAATTGTTGTGACCATTCATCAACCACCACTTATCAAAGACCACTGATCAAAGACCAGTGGTCTCTAAGAAGTCACTTGGATGAAGCATTTTCAGTTTCTTACACTGAAAACGCTTCATCCAGATGAACAGAATCAACTTTTTGGGATTTCCTTACCTGGATGACTGTGCATGCATCAAGATATTTTAACCCACTTTGGCATGGACTGCCTAAAGCTAGTACATGTGTATGACCAAACAGCACGTAAGATGAGCTGATTACACAAACCACGTGAGATGGAGATGCAGACAAAATCCGATTACTCCTAAAAGTCTACAAATGAGCTCTTCAGCTAAGGGCCTCTGAGCAAAAAAAATCCTCCAGAAAGCACAGCATCAGGTGCTCAATGAGCGGGTGAGACAAATTTTACCATCAATGTGGTAAAATCTAAAGAAGAGCAGATCCAGCAGAGACTCATTGATGTTCTAGTTTCTTTTTAGCTTATTTCACTAGCTTGGCCCACGTCCTCATTTTAGGTTTGACAGCATTTTAGTAGATAAAGGTGAATGCTTGGACATGAATTGAGCTGCGGTTTGGGGAAGGCCTTGAAGGGGACTGGCGACAGCTCCCGGGCCTGGCTGATCCCCATGTACTAAATAGAAGTGAAGAAGTTAAAGAACTGAAAAGAGGGAGGCAGGGAGGGTGGGGAACGTAAACTAGAATGAACAGTTTACAGAACTGGAGGAACATATATAGATGAGAACCGGAAGGAGCGTGTTTGGAGGCGTGGTCCTGCTCCTGAAATTCCGATACATAATCTCCAACTAGTTAATTTCTGTCATGCCTAGGTTGCTGTCATAGTTTGCTGTTTATTAGATCTGTTTGAGATTTAAAGAAATTTAAACCGGGTCAAGTTGAACTACAAACACCACCAAGTGTGGTTCAATTTCTTACTCTTAAAACCCCCAAATTACTATCCAAAATATACAGAATGCTTTCTAAAACAGATGAATCAATATCACTTCCCATTGCAAAATGGGAAGCGGATTTATCAGTTAACTTAGACCAAAACTTCTGGTCTCAGATTTGCTTAAAAACCTTTCATCTAATCAGAAATCCCAGTCTACAATTAATTCAATACAAAATATTACATAGAGTGCACTATACAGGTCATCGGATGTTCAAGATGGGCTTTACGTCTACCAACAACTGCTCACACTGCCAAACCAATTCACCGGACAATTACATCCACGCTCTTTGGTTCTGTCCACCAGTTCAGAAGTTTTGGCGCGAGATATGTGAAGACTTATCAAAGTGTCTGAAATGTAACATTCCAACTTCCCCCTTAGTGTGTTTGTTGGGCAGCTTAGATAATGTCACTACAGAAAAGAATATAGTCCATATGGTTTTCACTGCCCTATGCATAGCCAAGAAAACTGTCCTCATGAACTGGAAAAATAAAAATAATCTTAATTCTAACCAATATAGAAATTATCTATTAGATTACATTAGTCTTGATACAGCCTCTGCCACCACATCAGATCAATTGCTCTGGGCTCTTTTGATCAGCTCCATCACCTAGTGGGGGTGGGGGGTCATAGTTTGGTCCCGCCTTCACTGTTGTGATTAGTGTGGGGGTAGGGACAGGCTTAGGGCATCGGGGGGTTCCCCGAAGGCATCTTCCTTGGGGGGCTCAACCCGGGGTAGCGGTCATGTCCAATTAGGGGCTCTGTTGGCTCTCAGGTGACTGTTTCCTCGTGGCTGCGTGCAGCGGGGCTAGGGGAGGGTCTGTGCTGACGGACGTGGGTTACTGACCTGGTAGCCTGGCTGCCCCTGGGTGGGTCGGGGATGGGCGTGAGGTTCTGGGGGCGCTCCGTCTCTGGGCTGGGGCCCTGGCCGGGCCTCGGGGGCTTGGGTCCTGGTTGGTGTGTTGCCGGGGTTGTGGGCGGGTGGGTGCATGGGGGCCCAGCCCTGGCGCAGGGTGCCGCCGGTGCGTCGAGCCGCCTGGGGGGCTCTTCAACTGGTGGGGGAGATTGTCACATCTTGCAGGAGCTTTCCTCTCTTCAGGAACTCTCTCTGCAGGAGGGGGAGATACAGGAGAGGTGGAGGAAGATCTCAGCCTGGGCGTCTATTGTCTCATGTAGTCTGGAAGATGAGTGGATGGTGGGGTGGGTGCAGTTTTCTCTGTGGTGGGGTTGGGTGGACTGTCCCGGGCTCTTTGGGGCCGGGCGGCGCTGCTGCACTGGGCCCCGGTCTGGATGGGCCTGGGCCCCCTTTCCCTGGCGGGTCGCGGAGTATGGGGGTGCCTACTGGGGTCAGCGAGGGAGCTGGCCCCAGGGAGGGGTCACCTGCCCCTCCCTTCCTTCCCTCCCCGTCTCCAGCTGCCTCCCTCTTCCCGCTCCACCACAACCACCCACACATGCAGGGCCTTGGAGTAGGGGTATGTCACCAGGGTGCAGAGGAGGCTACCCCCCTCTGTCCCCTTCTGGCTACCTCTGCCTCAATTTTATCCCACAACTTAGACATTCACATTACTCACACTCTCATTACACATACATATAGGATATTGGGGGTGGGCACGATACACGGAGTCCAAATTACCATCAGGGTGTACACCTCACCCCTGGCGTCGTTGCCCACCTCTCAATTTTGAATACACGTAGACATTGAGGGCTATCAGGAGGGACTATGCGCTTACCTGCTGCTCTCTGGCAGGTAGCTCCATGCCCTTCTGGGTTTTAAAGGCACCTTAGAACACACATGCATCAACACTACAATGAGCGGGTGGAGGGAGGTTTGGAGTCTTCTCTCACCCCCGTTCTCTGCGGCCTGCTGGAGCGGGGGGGCTAGGAGGAGGAGTTGGCCGTCCGACTGCGGTCTGGAATGTGGGGCCTCCCTGCTGCTGCGGAGTCGGGGCGGTCTGCTTCTCCCCACCGCAGGGAAAAGGGTAACACCACCTTGGTCTTGGTGCAGTTCCCCCCTCCAGGGGCAAGGGTACCTAGACCCGGTTCGTAGAGTACGCTTGGGGAGTGTGATCGTGTGTACAGCGTCTCTTTATGTCTGTCTCCATGTTGGTTGAGTGTTGAGTAAGTGCATATGAGAGCATGAGGGTGGGAATGGATGTTTGTATCTGTGTGTGCCTGTTTGTCTGTGTCTGTATGTCAGGTTGGGTATCAGACGCCACCTCTCTGGGGACATCTCAGGCCCTCCAAGGTTTGGAGGCCTATCTCCCCCCACCACCACTTCCCCTGCCAGTGGCGGACTCCCTCAGGCATCGGTGCGTTGGTGGTTCTTTGTGTCTGGGGATGGGCGTCCGGGTACACACCGGCTCACTCCTTGGCGACCGCTTATCGGGGCCTGGAGCCTGGGGCTCGCTCGGGCCACTTCGGAGGTGGGGTGTCCCCGGCCTCTCGGCCTGGGGCTCGGTCACTCAGGCACAGCTGGCTGCCGGCGGAGCTCACGGGCGCGTCACTGCAACTCCCCCTGGCTTCTGCTCCGCGGCTGCTCAGTGAACCCTCATCTGGGACTCTCCTCAGCTCTTTCTGGGACAGTGGCACGGCTGCCCCTCTGTTGGTCTTCCTTTGTCTCTTGTGTTCTGGGGGCCTCTGGATGTCTGGAGTTTGGATCTCCTCCATACCTGCTTCATGCCCCCCCCCCACACCCTCTAGCAGATCATTACATGAAGGAACCTTTTAAAAAACAAGCGCGTCCATGCTTACAGGTGTACACACGGGTGATCACACCCACAAACTACACCCTTTTTGGCTCCTACCTCAAAGCACACTGTGTTCTGTTGATCTTATGTGCTGCACAATAATGTTTAATATTTAGTATTTACTGTCATATTCCCATATATCATTGTGATGTTGTTTATTCTATTACTCTTGTTCTCTTCTGCTTGTTTTCTTTTTTCTTTCTCAACAGGTGATCCAGGTGATCGATATATGCATTTTTTTTCTTTTTTTTCTTTTTTTTTTTCTGCTCATTCTGTTGGTTTTTGGTTTTTGCCCTTCTCCCCCGTCCCTCTTCTCAGCTGTTTCTCTTTCCCTCTTTCTTTCTCCCCTTCTTTCCTCCAGTCAAGTCTGTCCCGTATTCAGCAAGTGAAAATAAAATAAACAATAAAAGGTGAATCAAATGGACCATTACGGCAAGGCTGGGATGGTCAATTTGGTAAAGTAAATCCGTTGGGCATCTTTCTTTGCCTTTAGACAATAATTCTGATGGCAAAAGAGCCAAACGGGACAGGCAGGAAAAAAAAAAAAAAAAAAAAAGATCTGTTTGTGTCATCATCCCCTGTGTCTTAGTCCCCCTCGTTGGTTCATGTTATCAAGTTTGTGTCATGTTTGCGTCTCGTCACGTTGACTATTTAGTTTGAAAGTCTTGTTTCCATGTTCCATGTCTTTGTTTTACTTACCCCTTGGTGTCATTATGTTCATTCATTCTCCAGTCAGCTGTTTCCTAATGTGCTTCCACTTCCCATGATCACCTTCTGTGTGTATTTGGTCTGTGTGTTTTCATTTTGTCTTTGTCTGATCGTCTGGGTTACCTCCTTCATGTAAATGGAGAGTCCTCTTCACACACTGAGGTTATTTATGGAGCTCCACAGGGTTCAGTGCTAGGACCAATTCTGTTTACACTATACATGCTTCACTTAGGCAGTATCATTAGAAGGCATAGCATACATTTTCACTGCTATGCAGATGACACCCAGCTCTATCTGTCCATGAAGCCAGATAACACACACCAATTAGTTAAACTGCAGGAATGTCTTAAAGACATAAAGACCTGGATGGCCTCTAACTTTGTGCTTCTTAATTCAGATTTAAAAAAAGAGGTTATTGTACTTGGCCCTGAAATATGATGCAGGCGGGGTAATGCCATCCAGATTCTTACTCTGGATGGCATTACCTTGGCCTCCAGTAACACTGTGAGGAACCTTGGAGTCATTTTTTACCAGGATATGTCCTTCAATGCACATATTAAACAAATACGTAGGACTGCTTTTTTCCATTTGCCCAACATCTCTAAAATTAGAAATATCCTGTCTCAGAGTGACGCTGAAAAACTAGTTCTGTCTGCAGTGCACCAGAGACAAGGAACGGGAGGAGGTAGTTCAACAAATACGGGTATGCATGTCTGTTTTCCCCTGGTCATGGGAGTCGCTACTGACATTGATTAGTGGTTTTCTTAGCACCACACTGCAACTCCAGCCGTGGCAACAGCAGCCTGCCAACGCGCAGTTCCCCGCCGCTGACTACAGGAACAAGAGTGAGATTACTGAGTTTTGCTCCTCCCCTTGACATTCCTACATCACCACCGCAGTTGGACCTCCCGCCGTCTGCCTCTTCTCTGGCTGAGAACGAGAAGGTCGCCACCACGTCACCCTTGGCTTTGGGGGCGTTTGCATCATTCACAAATGCTTCCAGGAAGAAGTGGCGCCCGCATTGCCGCTCCACCGCTCAGCAAATGGAGGTGAGTGACAGTGGGTTCTTGCTTCCAGGCCTCCGTGATATTATCATGAGTGAGTGTAATTCAGAGGTAGTAATTCATGGACTCGAGTGTGAACAGACTATTAATGCTTCAGAGGCATAGACACTTTTCCTGTGCACTAAAGATCCTATATTTACCCAGTGTACATTGTTAAAGACTGTTTCCCAGGGGGCCAGCGATGAGGCTTCACCGTCCATCCCTGCAGTAAATGTTGGAAGTGGTGAGCATGAACTCACATTTAGGGCAAAAGGTTTAAATGATCATTCATTCCGTGACTCTCAGCTAACCTATAAACTGGCAGATAGTATGATCATGAGCATTCAGGAAGAGAATGTGTCTGGAGAAACTGAATCCGTTCTGCCTGAGACTGTCATGAGTCAAGTTAATAGAGTTTTGAATAACACAGATTGTGTTGCTGATTCTGTAAATTTAAAACAATGTTCATTGAACTGATTCCCTCTAGGATTGAAATTCTGTCAGAGCCAGGCTCTAAGGTGGACAGGACTATGTTTAGTGGGTCTGAAAAGGCACCTCAGGAAGAGATGGACTGTGTCTGCAAAAACAACAATTCTTTCCATGTCTGTACCTCCTGAACAGGACATTGACTGCTCAGCTTCCAAACAGGCTGGCGACCTAATTGTTTTGTTTTGTTTCCCTCAGTTAAGGTGGGCAAAGACACTGTAGTTGATTCTGGGGGGGTGTAAAGATGTTAATTTGTTCAGTGTTTCAAATAATTATCAAGAAACATCTGGTGGGTCTGAAATAACCAGCCCAAGTGTGTGTGCTTCTGCTCCGGCCCCTTTGGACGGTTCTATGAGTTTGTCTCTTAAGTTTGCCAAAGACTGTTTTTCTTGTACTCCTTCTGGGGATAGTAATAAGAAACTGTTTGTCATGTGCCCCTTCTGAGCCTGAATTATCAAGGCCTGCCTTTTCTGAGCCCACGTCAGACGTGGAGGCAAAGAATAAGGACTTTAAGTTTTCTAGTTGAATGTCTGGATTGAAACTACACTGTATTTCCCAGCTCTCTGAGGCTGCGTGTTGTGTTTCACCAGTGACTTATGTTAAGACTTTGCAGGGTGTTGTTGGTACAATTCAACCTGCTCACTTTGACAGTAATACATTTTATGGAATGATCTTGGCTTGAGGGATTTTAGAACCTGTCTTTGATAGCGAAGTGTCTCACCCGGCTTATATGACCAGTGCAGTCTGTGAACATGGTAAGCTGGCCTCTGAGACTGCAAAGTCTGTAAACTCAAAGTCTGTAAGCCCAAAGACTGCCGATGTCATCCAGGGAAGGACGGATGTTGTTTTGCTGTGCTGTATTTTAATGTGAAGTGTACTTATTTATTTTTTATATTGCATGTATTGGTCATATTTTGTGCAGTGTTTTATTTAGATTGCATGTTTTGGTTATACCGTCAAATTGTCCTGGAGAGACTCCGCCCTTTCCCCCGTTTTTACTAATTGGACACACCTGAGAGGAAAAAGAGGGTAATTTACAGAGTGCTCAGTGACACATAAGACTGGAGCTTGGCGTTCTAGGGGAAGAGGATACAGCACCAGCGACTAGGGACGCGGAGCGAACAGTCGGACGGCAGTAGTAACAAGAGCCCAGCTTGTGCACTGCGGGAGAGCAGAGGCGGCGAGACAGCTGGTGCCGATTTGCAGTTTTAAAGAAGCGGCGGGCAGAGTTGAGAGCTCTGCCCACCCGGGGTAAGTCTTCGACTTATCCCCTTTTTACGAATGAAAACTGCCTGAAAAGAATAGTGACTGCCGCTCCCTCCCTTTCTTCAGCGTACCGGGACGCGGAATGCGGGGAGGAAGGCGAGGACTCTGCTGGGTTTCCCTTTTACACCACTTCGCTGGATTTCTTAGCTCTTTGTGACTTTTATACCGTGGCGGATGCCACTGGACTTTTAATGTTGTGTTTTATTGATTTTTATTGTGTTACCCCTTGGCCAGGGTTGTTTTAATTCATTTTACATTTTTAACTATTTAAATATAATAAATTATATTTTAATTATACAGTTTTTTAAGCGTGTGCTTTCCCTTGGCGGCTCCACTGCTCTGTCCGTTTGGAGGAAGGTTTCCTTCCTTTAGAAAAAACACTGTGGAAATAGAATCACCTTCCCTCCGTTACACCTACTCAGAGTCTAAAAAATTCAAGCACTATTCACCCCTGGAACATATATCCTAGGGCTATGGACACAAAGGACTGTTTATCTCTTGCCCTTTCAGAATGTGGAATTATTCCCTCACAGACTGTTTTTTCTGAGGCAGGATTTTCTAGCTTGGCAGACGTAAAGGACTGTGTCACCACGGCTTCCTCCGAGCCCAAGATTAATACTACAAGAACTATTATTTCAAAGGCTCCTGGAGTCTTTGGAGCCAGTGCAGCTGCCTCCATCAGCAGCTGAGAGCTCAGTTGATCTCATCCAGTCCACTACACACTTTGGATTATTGTTACTGCCTGAACAGGCTCCCTGCACTGTGCAACCCCAGCCTGCTGCACCCGGAGCCGGCTGAGCCAGCTGTGTGCCCTGAACAGCTACGTCCACCTGCTACTCCAGCTGTCTGTCTCCGCTGGAGGGTCCCAGGAGCTCCTCCAGCCATCTGTCCTGTTCCTGCCACGTCTCAGCCAGAGGTCACTGTCATGCCTAGTCTCGTCTCGACCCAGCCATAGGTAGACTCGTCTTGCCTGTCAAGTCACATCCACATCCAGCATGCCTGGTGCCGACCAAGCAGCCAGAGGGTTCTCATGATTGCAGACATGGAAGCAGGGCAACTACGGACAAAAGTTTCAGCCTGTTTCACCAATGCAAAGCCCTCAGCACCCAATATCAGCATGGAAGAGAGGAAGGCACACACATCACTTAGTAATGACAACAACATTATCATCTTTCTGGCAGACAAGGGCAGGTGCACAGTTTTGCTAAACCAGAGAGACTATCATGACAAAATTTTGTCACTGCTCAGTGACAAAAATACGTATGAGCCCCTGAAACGAAACCCAGGAAGTGGTTACATTTGTCTTCCAGCTTGGGTTCCATTTGGGTCATATGTTAAACAGCATGTCACGAATCTGTGAGTCATTATGTACTTGGATTTTAAATGTAATATACAAATCAGTTCTGTGTTGCAAAAAACCTTTTCCAGTTAAGGCAAATAGCAAAGCTGTAGCCAGTTTTGTCAAAGCATGACTTGGAGAAAATAATACATGCCTTTCAGCTTGACTTTTGCAGTCAGCCAAGGATCACTCTCACGTCTTCAGCTTGTTCAAAATGCTGCTGCCCTTCTCTTAACTTGTCATGGTTCTGGGTCTTTTTGATAAAGCATTCTGAGTTTCTTGAGTTTTTATTACATTTTGAGTTATGGTTATTATTTAAGGTTCATAGAGCTAATTCATGTATGCTTTTGTACATTTACCCCTGTGTCTTTGCTCTCGGTGTCTGTGTTTATGTAGGTTGTGTGAGTTCTTGTGTCTTGTTTTTCTCATGTTTCATTCTGTATTCCCCCCGCTTGTCATATTTATCCATGCTTTCCCAGTCTGTCATGTCATGTCTGTCATGTCTGCGTCTCTCTCTCCCTTGTGCACTTTCATGTTCCTTCGCTCCCTCTCGTCTGCCTTTCGTCCACTCCTGTGTCATGTTCCTCAGTTTCTTGTTTTATTGGGAAAGTCTTGTGATTCCATGTATGGTGTGCTTCCCCTGTGGCATCATGTTAATTTGTGTCACCTGTGTTCCCTGACTGTTCTCACTTCCCTCGTTGTCCTTTGTTTATTGCCTCCAAGAGTCTGAATTTGGGTCCTATCCTGCCTGCTCTACACACAGTTCATGACATAACTGTCATGGTCCTGGGTCGCTGACCCAGCATTTTCCTCTCGTCGGTTCGTCTGTGTCCTAAGTCCTAAAGTTGGCTTATAAATGCCTAAACGGTCCTCCATACCTTTCTGATGTACTTCAGTCTTATATTCCCTCGCGAGCCCTTAGATCAGCCGACCATCTGCTTTTGGTTGTCCCAAAACCTAGGCTGAAACTTAAAAGAGAATGAGCTTTTTCAATTGTGGCTCCCAAACTTTGGAATACGGTGCCTTTTTGTACAGCACTTTGGGCAAACTTTCTGTTTTTTTTAAATTTGCTATATAAATAACTTGGATTTGGATTTGGATTGCAGTCACTGAAGGTGTGGAAGTAGAGAAATTACAGGATGACCCCAACCTCAGCAACAAGCCCACTCTCAGCCCCGACTAAGTGTGTTTGCTCCTGGAACTCTGTCTTCATTCCACCTATTTTACATACAAGGGTCAGTACTACAGGCAAAAACATGGGTGTGCCATGGGTTCCCCGGTTGTCGTCTGCTCTGGCCCATGGAAAACAATTCGCCATGGCTGCTGGTGTCTCTAGCTTCACATATCTCAAGCTGAGAATTATGACAACCCTCAAGCTAACTCAGGGAAGCAAATTAGATTCTAATGAAAAAATGAGCCGTTTATTTGTGGCTGATGAAACACGCAAAACAAAGGGCAAAAGGAAACTAAGACTAAACTAACAATAAACTAAACTGGGCAAAACTAAACACTAAAGGCTGAACACTCAACAGTGAGAAACATAGAACATGAGAACATGAGCACTGTGAGTTCTTTTTTTCTGAGAGAAGTTCAGGAGACAGTCTATCAGTTCACTGTATTTTAGTGTCAGGCAGTTAAAGATTCTGGTTGTGCAGCTGTGGACTTCTCTTCGTCAGGCTGTCTGCACACAGAGAAGTTTAGCACAATTCATAATTCAAAGTATAAATTAGACACATGGAAACAGGAAATAATTGTGATTGGCAATTAATTGGAAAATGCCGTGGTTTAGACTTAGCACTCCCTGATTTTGTTCTCCACAAGCAGGAAAATTCATATGAAAGAGGTAAACGTGGGATTCAGCAGGTGGGGGAACCCTAAAAGCAGTTTTATTGGCTCACAATAATTTCTATTGAGAGCACCAGTAGATGTTCTTAATGTACAGGCTGTGATCAGCTGATCTGCTGCTCTTTGTGGAAATATACATCTGAATTCAAACAGATGTGAGCAGATGTTTCATGAGTTGTCCTGGTCGATTTCCATTCTCTACACCAGGGGTCCCCATCCCAGTCCACGAGGGCTGGTGTCCCTGCACGTTTTAGATCTCACCCTGGGTCAACACACCTGAATCACATGATTAGTTCATTACCAGGCCTCTGGAGAACTTCAAGACGGTTATTTATCCATTTAAATCAGCTGTTATGGATCAAGGACACATCTAAAACCTGCAGGGACACCAGCCCTCGTGGACTGGGATTGGGGAACCCTGCTCTACACTGACAGTATTCTGTTTATACTAACTTTATACTAGCTGTAACCCTGCAGGGCTCTAGACTAACTTTTTGCCATGGGCGTACCGGCACAAAAGTTAGGCGCACACAAATTTTCTAATAATTTATATAATATAATGTGTTTTTCTGGATACACTGTGCTTTTTCAGCATTCAAAGATTGATGACACCGTGTCAGAGCACTGGCTATGAATTTCAGAAGGATCAGGCCTTAACTTAACAGAAAAGTTAGCAATAGTTCTTTTCCTATTACAGCTACATCCACTTCTGTCGTGCCTAGGCTGCTCACTAGGGCTGGGTATCATCACTGATTTCTATAATCCATTCGATTCCGGTTTTCAAAGTCCCGATTCGATTCAACTTAGCCTCAGACAGTCAGAAATATTATAATTCTGATCATTTATCAGCACTGACTTCTTCAGAATTGTGAACATCACAGCAGATGCCTTTGTGTGAAAGTAACTGAGAATAAAACACAGAAAAACATGAAGGAGATTTTCCTGGTCTGGCTTTTTATAGCAGATAACCTTAAAAATATTTAAATTTCTTCAGTATTGAACAACAGAAAAAATAGGCTTTCTTGTCCGAGGACATTTAAGTGAAAAAAAGAAAAAGACAGCAGCCGACAGCGCTGTAAACAACGGTAGACTGGTGGGTAATAAGCGAATGAATAATACAGAAAACAGAGATTGGAGACGGGAAACTGTTCTTGAAGTATAGAGAGAGATAGAGAGAGAGCTAGCTGTGCATGGAGTGTGATTTTAATAGTCGTGGAAGCAAAACAGCAAAATTCATGATGACATTGATCAAATGTGAAGCGCAGTTTGCTGCTTCTTTTGCTGCTGGCTCGGTGAATTTTGGTTGGAGAGAGACAAAACCTGCAGCTCAGAATCAGCGCAAAAAGACGTAATCACAGCGCGGACCGGACGCATCAGGATCGCTGAGCTCCGACAGCGTGTCCGTCTACGGGCCGTCGGGTGAGAAAGCCGAGAAAGACAAAGTTGATTCTGATGCGTCGGTCCGCTCTGTGTTTACGTCTTTGTGTGGAGTCCGTGTACCTGCTCTCATTTGCTGTTTGGTTGTTGTTGAAATGGTTTTGTGAGCTTTAATCTGAGAATCTGGCGTTTCTGGCAAAACACAGTTATATTTAAAAGTCGATTCAGGATTTAATTAATTGATATCGCTTTATTCAAGCTACTCACCTCCCACTTCCACCTTCACTTTCAACTGGACCACGGCCAATCAGAGAGGTCCCGCCCCTTACCATCTCTGATTGGTTTAGTCCACGATAGGGGCATAATGTGTGTCTGTTGTTGACCACAGGGAAGGTTGTAGATTTTTTTTTTTTTTTTTGCCACCCGAACAGTTGGTCGCACAGGTGCAACCAAATATTTTTTTTTTAGTCGCACCACTGAAAAATTTGGTCGCATTTGAACAAAATGTCATCTGTAAAGACCTAATAGCTGGTTTAGAATAGAATAGAATAGAATAGCCCTTTATTGTACATGTACAAAATTATGGAAATTATTATCTGAAAACATGAGGACGTATATGTACACTGTAAAATATAACTTGTTGTTTCAACTTAAAAATATCAGGTAAAGGGCTGCCTTAAAAGTTTAAGTTAAGTCAAGAAATTGTTTGTTCTTGTAACACAACCAATTGTTATCTTAATGAAAAATCACATGTTGTCTAAACTTCCGTCTTAGTTTAGTTGACTGAGATTTGTTAGTCAGTTCAACTCCTTTAATTGTCATTTTTACTTGGGAAAACCCTTTCAGCTAAATTAAAATAATCTATTGTTTAAACTCTTGTCCTAGTTCAGTTGACTTGGGTTTTTTAGTTAATTCAAATACTTTAGTAGTTCTTTTAACTTGGGAATCTATTTTAGCTTAACTAACATAATCTGTTAGCTAAGTTGATTTAAGTTTATTAATTAACTGAGCTCCTTAAGGTATCTGAGTGAACTTGTAAATCAGTTTCATTTTAATTATCAGAGTTGATTGACTGGATGTAAAGAAAAATGTGTATTGAACATCTTAAGGTTATTTTTTTTAGCTTTCCAACATCCATTTCAGCAAAACTACCTGTTAGGTTTATCTTAGATCTCAGGTTTAAATATCTACATTCCTTTAAATTTTCTGTTGTTTACAGAAAAAAATAAAAACCCACAGATTCCATTAAAGTGTATCTGATCAATTCAGGCAGAAAGTTTGTTTTAAGAACATGACAAGACAATTACTCATGAGCACCCAACATTCACCATTTATTGTGCCATCTTAGTCATCTGAGAAACAGAAAAATCAGTGACGTAGCTCATCAGGCTCACAATCCATCAAAACTCAAAAGTTGCTCGCTGTGAAACAATAAATTTGAACTTGGTCTTGAGCCCAGTTTGGGTGAAGATTAAATTCTGACCAATACTCTAGGAGCAGTAGTGATTCTTGTGAAGTAACAACATAAAGTCTGCATTAATGTAATGTATCAACGGGACACTTGCTATTTTAGAAAAGTTATTCTTTGCAAAATTTTTAAACTTCATTGTGCTCAGTCACACCTGTTAGCATAAAACTTGAAATATTAAAATAGTACAAAACCTTTGATAAGTGACAGTAAAGATCAGTTTATAACAACTAAGACATCAAACTCTTCTATTTGTCTTCGTTTACAATTGCAAAAAATTCCACACATCCAATATCTCTGAAAATGAGTGCATGCTTCTGAAACATTTGATAATATGAATATTTCAGAAACACTAGTTTGAGTCTGCTCAATTGCAAAACAAAGGAAAAACTACTGACTTGCATGAGATAAGCATCTGCAGAGTCCACCATTATATTGTTGTTCACATAAGTTTCTTAAACCATGTGTAGGAGCCATATGAGTTGTTCCTTCTGACTAAGTGGGTTGGTTTAAATGGACTCACTGTATTGGTGCACGGGTGTGGGGCGTGTCTCATGGGTGTGGTAAATGATAAATGTGGTTGCACTCACCTGTTCACAGCACCTGATGTTAATGAGCAGAAAGGTAGGGTGAGCATGAGGCGAAACCTTCTGTTGACTGCAGCTTGAGCGCAGCTTGAATGATTTGATGTATTTTAACTGTAACTTGATGGTTTTGTATATTTGTGCACTAATTGATACCATAGACCAAGTTGTAATTTGATTTAGTAGTTAGTGCAGTTATTATTGAGTTGCAGTTATTTGTTTGTGCAGTCTGTGCATTTGTTAATCCCATGTCCTCGATTTGTATAGTGGACAGTTGCATGTGGAATAAAAGGAGCAAATGATACAGAAGTGTATTTTATGCGTTTATTGTTGCGCGTCATCTGTGTCCTCATGTTTAGCCTGCCGCGGCCATTGGTTGGTTGAGCCGCAACACCATGAACAAATGAGTAATTGTCTAATCTGGAATGTAAAGTGTAGTCATTTAGTGACATACAAAAGTGAGAATGAGAACTTGCAAGAATAAAAAAAAACAAACAGCAAAATAAAAACTGTCCTTAACACTAAGGCAATTGTATGCTGTGAGCATACAATTACAGTTCTGCATGGCATTCTGCAAGAGTCTGTTTCTTAGACCATGCACTAGTGAGACACACTGCCTTACACCAATGTTCATTAGGACGTTCTGAATGACTTCAAAGATGCCCTTAAGTTCCTTTGGATAGTCTATGTTGAGGGCAAAAAGAAGGCCCATCAGCATGGAAATGGCACTTGAGACATCCCTCAGATTAGACAGGATTACTGCCGCCTCAAGGACAACCAACACATTGATGTCTTCTTCTTTCACCATCACAATGCCAACTTTCATCCTCTTAGAAAACGTGTCTTCAATACCTGTCGGCTATAAAAGGGTTCAAAGACAAAATAAAAATAAAATTACACAATTACAATTACACAATATCCCTCGTGCTTAAGAATTCATGTCTTTCCAAAGAAGAGCCACACTGATGCCTTAGATGATGGTGATTGGCTTTGGGTAACACTTATTAGCTAAAGTTTTTTCAGAATGAGATATGCACCCCCATGTTACAAATCCATTTCTTGCTTTAAACAAAGACCATGTTCATAAATAACTTCAATTGCAGAATTCAAACAAAATTTTCAATTTAAATCGTAAATGGCCTGTATTTGTAAAGCGCTTTACACATCCAGTCATTCACACACATGGGTGGATGACTGAATCGTGGCTCAAGAGTTGACAGTTCGTCTTATAATTGGAAGGTTGCCGGTTCAAGCCCCGGCTCCGACAGTTTCAGTCGTTGTGTCCTTGGGCAAGACACTTCACCTGTTGCCTACTGGTGGTGGTCAGAGGGCCCGGTGGTGCCAGTATCCGGCAGCTTCGCTCTGTCAGTGCGCCCCAGGGTGGCTGTGGCTGCAATGTAGCTGCCATCACCAGTGTGTGTGAGTTTAAATCTACTAAATATTGGCTGTGCTCTAAACCAAATCTGGCTGAGAATACATGAAATGTGCAAACTGCAGCTACACTACAGGATCAGATTGTGGCTCCATAGACAATGCTCCATTAATCAGTTTATTGATTAAAGTTTATTTTTCCCTAGTTAGCCCTCCTATGCCACTCTTGATTTTGTACAGCTCCATGAACCTCTCCATAATGGTCAAGCACAGCAAAAAGGAACCCTTTCAGGTCAACAGATGTAAGACGGGCAAATTCTGCTTCAACCTGAGCAACAGAAGAAGAGGGGTGGGGAGTACATGCAGAAAAGATTCTTTGAGACCCAAATTTAAACAACCCGTCATCTGAGGCCCATTAGAGAAAACACAAACACACAAAAGCAAACAAACAAAAAGATGCACTTTACCTGTCGTTCAGCGAACAAGGAAGTTCAGAGAACAATATGCTCTGTCTTGAAATCTTTTAAAGTAGAATGATTGTGAAAATGACTTATGTGATGTAAAACTTTAGTAAACATGCAATTAAAAGAACACTGAGTAAAAGGACAAGTAACAATTTCCTTATTCCTCAGATGTTTACCTTGATGAGCAATACTGCTTTAGTCCAACTGCCTCATTAAAGTTACACAACAGGCCTTTTACATTAAAGCCAGCAAGTCCATTACATACTCCCTTTTTATATCTGAAATACTGTGCACATTCTGTGTATATGTAGTGGACAGCAATTTACCCAAAAGAGTGCAAAGTTTGCAAGTCCACCTCATTTAAATGACAAAGTCAGATGTGATCATCTAGACCTGTGAAAACAAATGAATGACAAACCTGCAGTTATGGATGTTATTACAACCACAAGAACCTAAACAGTCTGCTCCATTGCTTTTGTTAATGAATCATTTGTTGGTAGCACGTCTGAATATTTAGTTTATGCCACCTGCATGCAATCATCAATAGTGCAATATTACTTCTTAAGAAGTACCCTGACACTACAATCTTTATATCATTTGTTCTACAGAGCTATTAAGTTACAATATAATCTGTGGTGTTTCCAATATGACAAAATGCACAAATTGTAACTTATCATTTGACTCCACTGACAAAAATAAATCCCCAGCATCAAGTTTGGCTTCACAGACCTAAAATAAGTAAAATAAAAATATATGTTATAATTATTTTGTTTTTGCCATTTATTCATGTTTGCTAATTTTCTGACATATAAACAATGTTAGTTTTCTTACAATACAGGGAATGCAGTTTAATTAAAAGGTAAATTATGCAACAACAAAAAAAACCCCAAACAAACAAACTTCTGCAGTATACCATGCCAAAAATCTGTGTCTCTTATGCCAATTATTTTATCTCTACAGCTCTTTTAGTGTGGAAACTCACACAATCTAGTCATACTGATCACAAGAGTTCAAAAATAAGTTAAAATAAATGGCCTGCATTTGTATAGCGCTTTTCTAGTCCCAAAGGACCCCAAAGCGCTTCACACTATATTCAGTCATTCACCCATTCACACACTGGCGATGGTAAGCTACACTGTAGCCACAGCTGCCCTGGGGCACACTGACAGAGGCGAGGCTGCCGGACACTGGCGCCACCGGGCCCTCTGACCACCACCAGCAGGCAAACATGGGGTTAGTATCTTGCCCAAGGATATTTGGCATGTTGCCAGGAGGCAGCCTGGGATCGAACCACCAACCTTCTGATTAGTGGCTGACCTGCTCTGCCACCTGAGCTACAGCCACCCTAAAATAGTGAGCTGTTGTTAAGCATAAAGCATTTCAGGGTAACAAATAACTGCACAATATAATTAAAGCAAAAAATAAACACACTGGAGGACTATCTGATAAAAACGAATATAATGCTGGTTTGTAGACCATATTTTGTCTCAGTCCTCAGTGCACTCTTGCAGCTTAGCATGCAGCAGTTAATAACAACTTAAGTGATTACATAGGGGTAAACAGATGACAACAAGCATAGCAGTCCTGCCAAAAAGTTCTTTTTGAACCCAGTCAGTTATTGGAAATGTTGCCAAAATGAACTTACACCAAAATACAACAGCCTGTGAACTTGAAAGAAATTTACAAGTACAGAGACAATATGAAATAAGCTTTATTAATTAGCTGAGTTAGCTTGCTAATATCGCAACAGTGGTTGAGTGCACAACCTTAAAGCTAGCGGCACAATACTTGTGATTTGGTCAGTGCCACATTAAACCCATAAAAAAGGCCATATGTCAGTTTATTAGGTCAAATTTGGTCATGACACACAAGCTGGACCTTGTCGGCTAAAGTTACATTAGCTAAAGCAAACATTTTGGTAAAAGAGAAAACCCACGCCATAAATTCAAAACATGTTCTGTAGAATGACCACTCGGTAGCTGTCTTGTGATGCTCTTTATTGAACGTGTATCCAGCATGGGTTATAACAGCACAACAACGGGTGTGGCAGCTAAGAGAAGAACTGGACATAGACAGCCCTGCCGCAAAGCATGTCATAGTGGCATAAAGCCGCAACGCCCACCCGCTCGACACAGGCAACCCAGTATATGACATCTCCCCCCCTTTTCATGTTATTTCCAATAACAAACCCCAAATAGAACAGCAACGACACAATGATAACATGTGACACTATAATACCCTCTGGGCGGTTCTCTTAAGGACCGGGCACAAATGGCTTACTGTCGGCCTGAAGGGCAGTGTCCACAAAACAGGACTTATTAAACATGGTAAACCTTTAAGGTAATTAACTCAACCAGGTAACAGCAGTATTGGTTGCAGCTCAAAACATAAGTGCAAAACAGCAACAATACAACATTCCCACTCCCCAGTCCTTCCTTCTGTCCCATTACCCCAGTGTCTACAGATCCAGCCTCTTGACTGGCTTGCGTACCCGGCTGCACCTCGTGCGTAACTGATCCAGTACGTCGGCGTGAGTGGGTGCAAGCGTTGGGGCAAGACTAGGGGCCAAAGGTGGGGTCTCTGGAGTGGACGCACCAGTGCACTGAGATGGCAGCTCCTCAGTGTCCACAGTGGGTGTTGGAAGGGGTTGTGGCATAGCCCGCGGAGATGGTTCGAGGCGGAGATGGCGGCGGTTCCGTCGCAGCACCGCACCTAGGGGTGTGGCAACGAGATAGGACCTCGGAGTGACGCTCTCCTTGGAGATGATGGCCGGTGTTGCCCAAGCCTTCTCCTGGTCCAGCTTAGTTAGGACAGCATCCCCTGGAAGGAGTGGAGGTAGGGGCTTAGTACCATGGCGGCGGTCGTAGTAGAACGCCTGCTTGGCCTTCTGACCAGCATCCCTTCGTTTAACCTCTCTTTTGTTTGGCCATTTAGGTTGAAGATTCTTCTCCAAGGTAGGCAGGGTTGTCCTGATCTTCCTCCCCATAATAAGTTCCGCTGGGCTGAAGCCTGTAGTGATACAGGGAGTAGACCTAAAGCACATTAGTGCTATCAGTGGATCATTGTGCCGGAGGATTTTCTTTGCAGTCTGTACTGCCCTATCAGCGTGACCATTTCCCTGTGGGTGGTGGGGACTAGACGTTATGTGGGCGAAATCCATCTCTCCCGCGGAGACCTGGAACTCAGAGCTGGAGAACTGAGGGCCATTGTCACTCACCACCTCGTCAGGGATCCCAAACCTAGCAAAGGTCGACTTCAGTTTCTGAACAACTTGGCCACTGGTCGTGGATGGTAGGTGCAGTATTTCCAGAAAACGTGAATAGTAGTCCGACACAACAAGGTAATTATTGTCAACGTGTTTACGGAAGCGATTGTGGGATTCATCGGGAAACTAGCGGATGATACCGTGGAGACAAAGACTATCACAACATTTCCCAACCAGAAGCCGTGGGTGGATAAAACCATCCGTGATACTCTGAGATCCCGCACCGCTGCCTACAACACGGGACTCACGACGGGGGACATGGACCCGTACAAATCCGCGTCATATAATGTGCGGAGGGCGGTGAAAGAGGCGAAGCAGCGCTACGGGAGGAAACTAGAGTCACAACTCCAACAGAGTGACTCTAGGAGCCTGTGGCGGGGACTAAGGACAATAACGGACTATAAAGCACCAACAACCGGTATGACGAACGCGGCCGTGACTCTGGCAGACGATCTGAACACTTTCTATGCTCGCTTCGAGGCTGCAGCTAAGGACTCCAACGATGCTAGTGTTAGCGGCGCTAACGGCTGCAGACAGGAAGATACTGCCAGCACCGGAAACGTGCTCTTCATCTCCGAGCATGAAGTAAGGAGAGCCTTCAAAAGAGTGAACACCAGGAAAGCAGCAGGACCAGACGGCATCCCAGGTCGTATCCTAAGAGACTGCGCATACCAGCTAGCTCCTGTGTTCACTGAGATATTCAACATCTCTTTATCTCAGTCGGTGATCCCCACATGCTTCAAAGAGTCCATCATTGTTCCTGTCCCGAAGAAACCCCACCCTGCTTCTCTCAATGACTATCGCCCTGTAGCCCTCACCTCAGTAGTGATGAAGTGCTTTGAACGCCTGGTCAGAGACTTCATCATTTCTTCACTACCAGACACACTGGACCCACTACAGTTCGCTTACCGTCCAAATCGTTCCACAGACGATGCCATCTCTCATCTCCTCCACACATCACTCACTCACTTGGACACTAGAAGGGGGAATTATGTTAAAATGCTCTTCATAGACTACAGCTCTGCATTTAATACCATAATTCCCTCCACACTCACCACCAAGCTGGAGCATCTGGGACTCAGCTCATCTATGTGTCAGTGGATCTCCAACTTCCTAACTGGCAGACCACAGGCAGTAAGGATGGGCGGACATGTCTCAGCCTCCACCACTCTCAGCACTGGAACCCCCCAGGGGTGTGTTCTGAGCCCCCTGCTGTACTCTTTGTACACATATGACTGTGTGGCCACTACCAGCTCCACCACCATCATCAAGTTTGCTGACGACACCGTCATGGTGGGCCTGATCTCTGATAACAACGAGACGGCCTACCTGAAGGAGATTAGGAATCTGGAGAACTGGTGCCAGAGGAACAACCTCCTTCTAAACGTCAGTAAGACAAAGGAGCTGATAGTGGACTTCAGCACTAAGCAGGAGAGGAACTACCAGACCCCTGTCATCAACGAGTGCCCAGTGGAGAGAGTGGACAGCTTCAAATACCTCGGAGTTCACATCACGCAGGACCTGTCATGGTCCTGTCCCATCAACACCGTGGTGAAAAAGGCCCGTCAGCGTCTCTACCACCTCAGACGCTTGAGAGACTTCCAACTGCCCTCCAAGGTGCTCAGGAACTTTTACTCGAGCACCATAGAGAGCATCCTGACGGGAAACATCTCAACCTGGTTCGGGAACAGCACCATGCAGGACAGACGAGCTCTACAGAGGGTTGTGCGATCAGCTGAGCGCACCATCCGCTCCGAGCTCCCTGACCTGCACTCAATCTACAGCAGGCGGTGCTAGACCAAGGCCAGGAAGATCGTGAAGGACCTCAGCCATCCCAACAACGGACTGTTCTCTCTGTTGAGGTCAGGAAAGCGATTCCGCTCCCTGAAGACCAACACAGAGAGACTGAGGAGGAGCTTCTTCCCGCAGGCGATGCGGTCTCTCAATCACACCACCACACAGTACTGACCCACACATACAGTTCTTACACACACACTGGACATTCTGGACATTGTTATCACTTCATCACTTAAATCACTTTAAGCATATTTGCACTGCAGAAGACATAATGTGGATTGCACAACACTGGACATTATATTCTTCATTTCCAGTTAATACTTGTACAGCTGCTGTTATTGTGTATATATTTATTTGTATTTCTTCATACATTCTTGTATGGTTCTATATTGTGTATTTTGTTGTACAGTTATTTTATTTTCAACTTTAATTTATATATTTTATCTTATTCTTTCCCAGTTAAATTTACCCTTCATTCTAATTTGTGTTGTACAGTTATTTCATTTTTAACCTTAATTTATATTTTATTCCTTCCTAGTTAAATTTACCCTTCATTCTAATTTGTGTTGTACAGTTATTTCCTTTTTAACCTTAATTTAGGAATTTTTGTCAGATCGACGCAGATCCTGGCCCTTGCTGTATTCTTCTTCAAGACATGCACCATTGGGGCACACCATTCGGTAGGTTGGGTCACCCTCTCTTTTTTTTTTTTTTTTTTTTTTTTTTTTTGTGTCCCGTTTGGATCTTTAGCCATCAGAATTGTTGTCTTAAGGCCAAGAAAGATGCCAAGCGGATTTATTTTACCAAGTGGATCATCATGGCCTTGCCATATTGGTCCATTTGATTGACCTTTATTATAATTATGAATTTATTTTATTTTCAGTTGCTACAAACGGGACAGACACGACTGGAGGATAGGACAGGGAGAAAGAATGAAAGAGAGGGAGAGAAAGAAAACCAAATGGGAGAAGAGACGGTGAGAAGGGGGGGAAGAAAGAAAAAAAAAAAAAAGAACAAAACACCTGGGTCACCTGTATGGAGAAAAAAAACAGAAGAGAAAGCAAACAACAAAGAGCAACATAATAAAAAAAAAAAAAACGGCACCATCACAATAAACTAGCTAGCAGTAGATATCAGTAGATACTAAATAATAAACGATATTGTGCAGCACGCAAGATAGACAGCGCACAATGTGCTTTGAGGCAGCAGCCAAGAAAGCTGTAGTCCGCGTCTGTGAATACCCGTGTGTACACCTGTGTGCATACCTGTGTGGATCAGCATGCTTGCATTCCAAAGGTTTCTCCATGTAACGATCTGCTAGGGAGTGTGGGGAGCCACAGCCCCGTCCTCCAGGGTATGAAGCAGGTATGGAGGAGATCAAAACTCCAGACATCCAGAGGCCCCCAGAACACAAGAGACCAAGGAAGACCAACAGAGGGGCAGCCGCGCCACTGTCCCAGTAAGAGCTGAGGAGAGTCCCAGATGAGGGCTCACTGAGCAGCCGCGGAGCAGAAGCCAGGGGGAGTTGCAGTGACGCGCCCGTGAGCTCCGCCGGAAGCCAGCTGTGCCTGAGTGACCGAGCCCCGGGCCGAGAGGCCGGGGGCACCCCACCTCCGAAGTGGCCCGAGCGAGCCCCAGGCTCCAGGCCCCGATAAGCGGCCGCCAAGGAGTGAGCCAGTGTGTACCTGGACGCCCACCCCCAGACACAAAGAACCACCAACGCACCGACACCTGAGGGAGTCCGCCACTGGCAGGGGAAGTGGTGGTGGGTGGAGATAGGCCTCCAAACCTTGGAGGGCCTGAGATGTCCCCAGAGAGGTGGCGTCTGATACCTAACCTGACATATAGACACAGACATACAGGCACACACAGACACAAACATCCATTCCCACCCTCATGCTCTCATATGCACTTACTCCACACTCAACCAACATGGAGACAGACATAAAGAGACGCTGTACACACGGTCACACTCCCCAAGCGTACTCTACGAACCGGGTCTAGGTACCCTTGCCCCTGGAGGGGGGAACTGCACCCAGACCCAGGTGGTGTTACCCTTTTCCCTGCGGTGGGGAAAGGCAGACCACCCTGACTCCGCAGCAGCAGGGAGGCCCCACACTCCAGACCGCAGTCGGACGGCCAACTCCTCCTAGCCCCCCCGCTCCAGCAGGCCGCAGAGAACGAGGGTGAGAGAAGACTTCAAACCTCCCTCCACCCGCTCATTGTAGTGTTGATGCATGTGTGTTCTAAGGTGCAATTAAAACCCAGGAGGGCATGGAGCTACCTGCCAGAGAGCAGCAGGTAAGCGCATAGTCCCTCCTGCTAGCCCTCAATGTCTACGTGTATTCAAAATTGAGAGGTGGGCAACGACGCCAGGGGTGGGGTGTACACCCTGATGGTAATTTGGACTCCGTGTATCGTGCCCACCCCCAAGATCCTATATGTATGCGTAATGAGAGTGTGAGTAATGTGAATGTCTAAGTTGTGGGATAAAATTGAGGCAGAGGCAGCCAGAAGGGGACGGGGGGGGGGGGGGGTAGCCTCCTCTGCACCCTGGTGACATACCCCTACTCCAAGGCCCTACATGTGTGGGTGGTTGTGGTGGAGCGGGAAGAGGGAGGCAGCTTGAGATGGGGAGGGAAGGAAGGGAGGGGCAAGTGACCCCTCCCTGGGGCCAGCTCCCCCGCTGACCCCAGTAGGCACTCCCATACTCCGCGACCCGCCAGGGAAAGGGGGCCCAGGCCCATCCAGACCGGGGCCCAGCGCAGCAGCGCCCCCCGGCCCCACAGAGCCCGGGACAGTCCACCCAACCCCACCACAGAGAAAACTGCACCCACCCCACCATCCATTCATCTTCCAGACTACATGAGACAATAGACGCCCAGGCTGAGATCTTCCTCCACCTCTCCTGTATCTCCCCCTCCTGCAGAGAGTTCCTGAGGAGAGGAAAGCTCCTGCAAGGTGTGACAATCTCCCCCACCAGTTGAAGAGCCCCCCAGGCGGCTCGACGCACCGGCGGCACCCTGCGCCAGGGATGGGCCCCCATGCACCCACCCGCCCACAACCCCGGCAACACACCAACCAGGACCCAAGCCCCCGAGGCCCGGTCAGGGCCCCAGCCCAGAGACGGAGCGCCCCCAGAACCTCACGCCCATCCCCGACCCACCCAGGGGCAGACAGGCTACCAGGTCAGTAACCCACGTCTGTCAGCACAGACCCTCCCCTAGCCCCGCTGCACGCAGCCGCGAGGAAACAGTCACCCGAGAGCCAAAAGAGCCCCCACCCGGACATGACCGCTACCCCGGGTTGAGCCCCCCAAGGAAGATGCCTCCGGGGAACCCCCCGATGCCCTAAGCCTGTCCCTACCGCCACACCAATCACAACAGTGAAGGCGGGACCAAACTATGACCCCCCACCCCCACTAGGTGATGGAGCTGATCAAAGGAGCCCAGAGCAATTGATCTGATGTGGTGGCAGAGGCTGTATCAAGACTAATGTAATCTAATAGATAATTTCTATATTGGTTAGAATTAAGATTGTTTTTATGTTTCCAGTTCATGAGGACTGTTTTCTTGGCTATGCATAGGGCAGTGAAAACCATATGGGCTATATTCTTTTCTGAAGTGACATAATCTAAGCTGCCCAACAAACACACTAAGGGGGAAGTTGGAATGTTACATTTCAGACACTTTGATAAGTCTTCACATATCTCGCGCCAAAACTTCTGCACTGGTGGACAGAACCAAAGAGCGTGAATGTAATTGTCTGGTGTATTGCCTTGACAGTGTGAGCAGTTGTTGGAAGATGTAAAGCCCATCTTGAACATCCGATGACCTGTATAGTGCACTCTATGTAGTATTTTGTATTGTATTAATTGCAGACTGGGATTTTTAATCAATTTAAAGGTTTTTAAGCATACCTGAGACCAGAAGTTTTGGTCTAAGCTGACTGATAAATCTGCTTCCCACTTTGCAATAGGAAGGGATATTGATTCATCTAATTTAGAAAATGTTCTGTATATTTTAGATAATAATTTGGGGGATTTAAGAGTAAGGAAATGTGCCGCACTTGGTGGTGTTTGTAATTCAACTTGACTGAGGTTAAATTTCTTTTTTACTATGGATTTAATTTGTTGATATTCTAAAAATCTTTTCTTGTTGATCCCATATTGTGTAACTAGTCTGTCAAATGGAATAAATTCTGTTCCCTCTAATATATGTTCTAAGTATTTAATTCCTTTACAACTCCATTCTGGGAAATTAATCATATTATTGTTTTGTAATATGTCAGGGTTATTCCAGATAGGTGTACGTTTACATGGGATTAATGAAGACTCCGTTATTTTTAGAAACTCCCACCATGCTGTCAGAGAAAAGCTGATGTTGATACTTTTAAAGCATTCATGTCTTTTGATGTTTGAGCTAATAAATGGTAGGTCTGAAATCTCTAGATCCTTGCATAGTGCCTGTTCAACATCTAGCCAGGGCTCATCTAAGAAGGTATGTTTTGACCATTCTGAGATGAACTGAAGCCTGTTGGCTAAGAAGTATTGGTGAAAATTAGGCAGATCTAATCCTCCTCTATCCTTGGTTCTTTGTAGCGTTTTTAAGCTGATACGCGGGGGTTTATCTTTCCAAAGGAATTTGGAAATATATGAATCCAGAGATCTGAACCAATCTTGTGATGGTTTGTTAGGGATCATCAAAAATAAGTAATTTATTTTTGGCAAGATCATCATTTTTATAGTGGCGACCCTTCCCATGAGTGATATGGGTAAAGATTTCCATCTAGTCAGATCGCCTTCTACTTTCTTTAGAAGTGGGATGTGGTTTAATTTAGTTAAGTCTGAAAGCTTAGGAGAAACATTAATACCTAAATATTTAATATTTCCGGATTGCAGTGGGGCAGAGGAAGAATTATGGAAGGAGCAGTTAATGGGGAGAGCTGTAGATTTTGGCCAGTTAATTGAATAATCTGAAACTCTTGAAAACCAGTTTATTAGAGTAATTACCTCAGAGAGGTTGGTTTGTGTGTTTTGCAGAAAAAGCAACACATCATCCGCATAGAGACTGATTTTATGTTCTATGTTCTTACATTTTATGCCCTTAATTGTTGTAGCCTGTCTAAATGCTGCTGCTAGAGGTTCGATAAAAATTGCAAAAAGTGAAGGGGAGAGTGGGCATCCCTGTCTGGTGCCCCCCAGGAGACAGAAGCTGGAGGATGTCTGGTCATTTGTTCTGATACGAGCTGTTGGGGAATTGTATAATATTCTTATCCAGTTTATGAAAGAGTTTCCAAAACCAAATTTGTGTAAAGTTGCGAATAAAAATTTCCAGTTAACTCTATCAAATGCTTTTTCTGCATCTAGAGATAATATTATGGTTTCGATGTTTTTATTGTATGAGTTGTTACGTTCCCCTGGGGGGGTCTAGGCGGTGAGGGGGAAGTAACAAAAGTGACCGGGTCAGAAAAAGGAGTCAAGGAGGCGAAACAGTTAAATAAAACAGTTTTATTGAAGTAATTCAACTAAAAGAGACGGACAAGCCGCTATCACCATAAAAGTAACACAAACAAAACTCAGGCGTTGGTCAATAAAGCATAAAGTCAAAAGGAAAACGCCGCTCACTAGCTGAAAACCACAAAACACAGCTCACCAGCTGGAAACACCGCAAAAACACTCAGCTCACTAGCTGTAAACCACACAAATGGCACTCTGGCCCAGAGCTCACCCTGCTCTGGGCTTAAATACCCTTAATTGCTGATGGGAGTCAGCTGCGCTGGAGGGAAAGGTGGCATCTCAGGCAGGAGGTAGTGGGACACGCCCACACAGGCACCCTCAGGAGAGAGAGAGGCCCTGCTAGGGCCGTAACAGAGTAGTCTATTAAATTAAGTAATCTACGAGTGTTTGTTGAGGAGTGCTGACCTTTTATGAAACCAGTTTGGTCAGGATGAATTAAGAGGGGGGTTATTTTCTCTAATCTCTTTGAGAGAGCTTTGCAGATTATTTTAAGGTCTACATTTAAAAGAGAAATTGGACAATAGCTTGAGGGAAATAAAGGGTCTTTGCCTGGTTTTAGCAGGAGACTAATGTTGGCAGAATTCATATTTGGTGGTAGTCTGCCATTTTCCTCGATTTCCTGCAACATTCCATGGAATACTGGTGCCAGAATTGTCCAGAATTCTTTGTAGAATTCTGCAGGGAAGCCGTCTGGACCTGGAGCCTTATTATTGGGCATACTTATCAGGGCTTCCTGGAGTTCACTTGGCGTCAGTGGCGAATCCAGTTCCATTGCTTGACTGTCTAGTAATTTTGGAAGAGTTACGTTGTCAAGAAACAGATCAATTTCATTTTTAGATGGGTTTATTTGTGGTGAGTATAAAGTTTCATAGAAATCCCTAAAAATGTTGTTTATTCTTCCAGGGTCATATATTGTGTTCCCCGATAAATCTTTAGCAGCACATATAGTTGTTTTTTCTTTATTTATTTTTAACTGGTTAGCTAGAAATCGACCTGATTTGTTACTGTGTTCAAAATTCTGCAAGCGAAGTCTTTGTATAAGGAATTGTGTTTTTTTATTAATAATTTCATTTAATTCTAGTTTTGTCTTGCGTATTTTGTTCAATGTTTCCTGATCTTGGTCGCACGCGTAGGCTTCTTCTAGTGATTTGATGGTTTTTTCTAATTCCTGAATATTTTTGTTTTCTTCTTTCTTTTTGTGTGATGAGAAAGAAATTATTTTACCTCTCATCACAGCTTTCCCTGCTTCCCATAGAACAGAAGCTGATGTTCCGGGAGTGTCATTAAAGTCTAAATATGAAGTCCATTCCTTTTTAAAATATTTAATAAAGTCTTCATCTTTAAGCAGTGATGTATTAAATCTCCAGTTTTTACTTGGCATAGTATTATTCTTGTGCATTAGTGTTAAAGATACAGGAGCATGATCGCTGACAGCTATAGGATGAATCTCAGTGTCTGAAATGTCACTCAGCAGTGAGCTGCTGACCAGAAAATAATCCAGACGAGAGTAAGAGTGATGAACATGCGAGAAAAAAGTATATTCCTTACTGTTGGGGTGAAGGGAGCGCCATGCATCGCGAAGGCCAAAGTCGCTCATATACTGTTTGATTATATTTGTGGATTGCCAATTGCGCTGAGTTCCTGTTGTGTTGAGCCTATCCATTTCTTCATTTAGTCCAAGGTTGAGGTCACCGCCAAGAATGAGTGTGCAATCGAGGTGTTCAGAGAGTGCACTAAAAAATCCGTGGAAGAATGAGGGTTCATCAACATTTGGACCATATATACTTACAATACATAGTTTTTTGTTCAATATTGATAGTTTAATAATTAGAAATCTACCCTCTGGATCTATAACTGTATCGAGTACTGTGAAATTAACATTTTTATGTATTAAAATTGCTACTCCCCGTTGTCTAGAATTATAACAGGCTGCAAACACGTTAGGAAACTCAGGTGTTTTAAGTTCGTTTAAACCTGTGACAGGTCTGTGAGTTTCTTGTAATAAAACAACATCTGCCTGTAATTTTTTAAGCTGGTTAAATATCTTTAACCTCTTTCCTCTGGTGCCAGCTCCATTTACATTCCATGTGACAAACCTCAGCATGCCCATAATTGTGTGTGTATGTCTAATGATGTACGCTGGGTGTTTCGTTTAGACAGGTGGAGAGAATGTGGAAACATCCCTTGTTTGTAAATAGAAAGAGAGAGAGGAAAAAAAAAAGTGTGGTGAGAGGCTCCATAAGTCTGACTATGTGTGTGAATATTCACTAATATGAACAAGCGTGGCTTGTGTTATGTGTCCTGCAAGTCTGTGCATGCTGTGAGGCTGTCGTGAATGTGCTGCCGTTGAGCGGATGTGTTTGCGTGATCGTGGTGTGAAAATATGGAGAAATAGAGGGTGTTGTTTGTAGGTGAGTGGGGAAGTAGGTGATCACAGCAGTGAAAGACAAGAGAAAGAAAGAAACCACATGAACTGTGAGCGACAACAAAAAAAAAAAGAAACGAAACGGAAACATTCCAATTAAAGTAATGACGGAGGGTGACGGTGTTATATCTGCTATGACATCATATTGATATTACTAGGTTAAACCCATGTTAAAGGAGAAAGTGTGAATGAATAAGAAAAGAGTGTAGCGGGTTCTTATCTGGGGTGCAGTCAATATAACCACGGTGTGGTGCCGGGGTCGCGGTACAGCTGTCCGTCCACGTAGAGCCGGTCCACGGCGATGACAGCACGGGAGCCTTTCTGGATGAAGCTACGTCAAATTGGGAACAGGACCTTGCGTCGTTCCAGGATCTCTTTGGGGAACTGGTCGTTCACGCTGAAGTCCGTTCCTTTCAGCTCTCTGCCGCGACTCTTCACCTGGGTCACCCTCTCAATGACACCATGGTTCTCCATTCTTTGTAGTTCCTCCTTCACTTTCTGCAGCATGGGGAAAGGCACACAGCGTGCCGTATGCACCACGTATGGCACAGCATCGTCCCTTAACTGAATTTTGACTGGCTCAGTTTTTAGTGTTCCGTGTTCACCGTAAAGTGGTTGGTTCCTGGTGGCAGTGATCGTTGCCTCATCAATTCTTCTCACCAGGTTCATCTGCACTGACAAGGAGCGGCTGAGAAGGTTGCTAACTCTGTGTCCACGAACCACATACACCTTGGACAGGTAGTCTTTGCCTTTATAATTTATTGTGGCCTTTAAGTAGCCGAGACATAACAGCTCTCCTCCGGGGCTATCTAGAGTGAGATTAGAAGGCTCTAGTGTTCTCTTATGAGCAAGTGTGTGGAACGTGTCTTCATTTATGATAGTGACATCTGCTCCTGTGTCAATCTTAAATTCTATTGGGGCAGAGTCTAGCAGTAACTGCACAGTCCATGCTTCACTATTTCCTTTTGCATTACACACTGAGCCTAGAAAATATGAGGCCTGCTCGTTTTTCTCTGTCTCTGTAACCTCATTCACTGATCTGGTGTTACGACACACCCTGGCCCAGTGTCCAATTTTTCGGCAGCCATGGCAAACAGATTTTGCTGTCGGGCACCTTTCATCCCTGGCATGCTGTGTCTTCCCACATTTACCGCATTTCTTGTCACGCCCCGCCCATTTTTTTTCCGCGGGTAGCCTGCCTCGCTGTTGTTGTGATTTCCAGTCCATGCTTTTCCGTTTATCCCGTACCTCCTGTACTGAGCCTCCCGCATCTCCCTGCAAGCTGACCTGCGCTGCGACCTCCTCTGACTGTCTGACGATCTGGGTCGTTTGCGCCAATGTGATGTCCTTCATCAGCTGTAGCCTGCGGGAGAGGTCCTTGTCTCGTATCCCGACCACAATACGATCGCGGATATTTTCCTCTTTACATGCACCAAACTCACAGTGCTCTGAGAGGTCATACAGGGCTCGGATAAAACTCTCCGCCGTTTCGCCTGGCCGCTGGACACGCTGGTGAAAACATGCTCTTTCATGTATAATGTTCCACTGCGGGGAAAAATACTCGTCGAACTTCCTCATTACGACGGCGAAGTCGTCACGACTTTCATCGGCGGCGAAGGTGAGTGACTTGTAAATGTTCTCTGCTTCATTTCCCATCGCGTAGATTAGGCAGCTCACCTGTACCTGTCCTTCGTCTTTGTGGAGTTTCGTTGCGATCCTGTAGCGCTCGAAACGCTGTTTCCAGTCAGGCCATTCCGTCGGCTTATCGAAGGGGAAGCTTGTCGGGGGATTAAACTTAGCCATTCTGTTGTTTTCTCCCTTATGGTGTTATTCCGGCGATGGTCCGGGTCACTTCTGACACCATGTAGAATGACCACTCGGTAGCTTTATTGAACGTGTATCCAGCATGGGTTATAACAGCACAACAACGGGTGTGGCAGCAAAGAGAAGAACTGGACATAGACAGCCCTGCCGCAAAGCATGTCATAGTGGCGTAAAGCCGCAACGCCCACCCGCTCGACACAGGCAACCCAGTATATGACATGTTCCAACTTTTGTAGCTCTCTTTCCTTATAGTTATAACCAATGTTACTCACCGTGAAAGCAGATTCCAAAGAAGATGATTAGAAAACGTCCAAGTAAAGTGAGCATGTCGTTAACCACCAATTCCCCATGATGCACCTCGATAGCAGTCACGTGGGACAGTTTTGAATCCTGCTGTGCTCAACTTACCCACGTTGTCAAGTTCACATAAGTTGCTGATTTAGCTGGACATGAGTTTTCAAGTTAGCTTTTTTTGGTGTAATTGGGACGTTTTTAACTTGTAATTCTATGTTATAACAACAACTTCAGTCATCTATTGTCAAACTGATATAGAATAATATGTTGAAATAACAAACATCTAGAATTACATTTTACAGTGTAAGCTTTACATTTCCAGTTTATCAAATCCCACTGATCTGATAAAATCAGTCCTTATCTTTAAGCCTAAGCTCTGTTCTGGAGAGGATCCTGTCTTTCTTATCTTTCTCCATCTCTGAGTGAAGTTAGCTCTCTTTATTTTCTCTCTTTGTGAAATACAGCAGCTGGAGCTTTTGCTAGCAACACACTGTGCAACAAAATGCACACAAATAGTCGGTGTCTTTGCTAATGTTTGTTGAGCTGAACAATAGCTGCATGTGAAATTATCTTACCCTGAAAAAAATGTCATTCCCTTTGCGCTCGCTCTTCTTTTGCCACGCTAGCTAGATGCTGAAGTACTGCGATTGAAACTTACAGACACTTGCAGTTGTTCTGGTGTTGGGTCATAAATAAAGAAAACACAACCCACTTAAACCCCTGACTATGGCACATGACTGTGCCTCTTTTTATTTATCTAAATACAACATCGTCTGGTGATTAATAAACGAATAGGATAGCCTTTTGTGTTTTGTGTGAAAAGTTATAAAAAAAAACTCAAGTAAAGTACAGATACCTTAAAATTCTACTCAAGTACAGTAATAGAGTATTTGTATTTCCCACCTCTAAATACATGTGTATGAATAAGATGGAAACAGCTGTAACAGCAAAGCAAGCAAGGAACAGGGCACAAGACAAGTGAAGAGGAGAGCGCAGGCAAGGTGGAGTGGGTGAAGACAAGTGACAGGATAAAAGAGTGAAAGGGAACGTTTACAAGACGGTACTGAGATCTGCTCTAAGGTCTGGTTTGGAGATGGTGTTAGTAACAAAAAGACAGGAGGCAGAACTGGAGCTGGCAGAGTTGAAGTTGTGTGACCAGAATGGACAGGATTAGAAAGTATATCGTTTGGACATGTACAGAGGAAGGATAGTGGATATACTGGACAAAGGTGGATGGATATGGAGCTGCCACGAAGGAGGAAAACAGGAATAGCACAAAAGAGATTCCCGGATGTAATGAAGGAAGATATGCAAAGGGTTGGTGTGAAGAAGAAAGGTAAAATGGAAACAGATGATCAACAGTGGTGACCCTTAAAGGGAGCATCTGGGGGGGGAAAGCAGCAGCCAGGTTTTCAGATAATGTATCACGTTTTTCCATTCTGTTTTGAAACTACAGCAAGCACTGCTATGAGTAAATTTAAGGCTTAATTGTTGTCTGCCAAGGATACACTTCGTCTCAGGAATCTTTGTGTGTCCGTCAGTGGTGATTTGGCAACAAGCAAACTTGGATGAGTGGAGCTGGTGGGGCGTGAGCAGGCAGGTGAGTTCTTTCCTTTACAGGTTTTGGAGTTTCCAAGCTGACTCGGCAAGTGTGGCTGAAGGTTTTCACACGTTGAGGGATTCAGGATTTCCAGAGAAACTAATTAACTCAAGCATGAGACAGGTAGCATCCTAGCAAAGAATTGAGGCAAACTCCAGCCCTGAAATACCCTGCACACGATGAGTTGATCTGGTACAGGGGTGCAATAGACAAACCAGATTGGAAACACTACCCGCAGGCAGAGCAAGCACCTGGTGCCAATCTCACCTCTCCGCCTGTGGCTAAATAACAGAGAAGTTAAACACAAATACTCAACATGACAATGATCATCTGTAAGTTGGAGAATCACAGTTATTTTTCATAATTTTCCATATTTTCTCTTGTTTGATTATTTTTGAGCTTTGACTTTTTTCTTCTTTTTTCTTCAGTTTTGGCCATTTCACCTGCACTTGAAATATGCTGTACGTTCTTTTATTTTTCCATACTAAGAATTTTACTGCATGAAAATCTTTTTAATTGTAATTGAGGAGGGAGACCTGAAAAAACAACACGGGTCTAGTCACTTGTTACACTACTCACATAAACTGGTCAAAAAGATTGTCTTCACAAAGGTTCATTAAGGCTTGGATGGCTTTCAAACCTCCACCAATTCTACTGTAATATTTGGACCAGCATTAGATGCAATTCAATTCAATTCAATTTTATTTATATAGCGCCAAATCACAACAAAAGTCGCCTCAAGGCGCTTCATAGATACAGAGAAAAACCCAACAATCATATGACCCTCTATGAGCAAGCACTTTGGCGACAGTGGGAAGGAAAAACTCCCTTTTAACAGGAAGAAACCTCCGGCAGAACCAGGCTCAGGGAGGGGCGGGGCCATCTGCTGCGACCGGTTGGGGTGAGAGAAGGAAGACAGGATAAAAGACATGCTGTGGAAGAGAGACAGAGGTTTATGTGTGACCTATTTTGTAATAGATTTGCTTTTCCCGGCATGTCAGTTTTCTGAGTGATGATGCTGGGTCTGGAAAAGGTTAGTCAGAATTAACTTTGGTTCATTTTAGAATTAATCAAACTGAAATTTACATAAATAGTCTAAATTGTATCATCTGTCCAGAGCCCTCTTCTGCACAGACCCCTAGATCTTCTGAAGTCTGTGAGACAGTATTAAACAGTAAAATGTTTTACTCTATGTTCATCACAGTGAATTATCAGATTAATTTAAAAGAGAGATAAAAATAGTATCTCCTTAAATACAATTTGTTCTACATGCCTCAGAAGTAATTGGTCACCAGTGAGCATTTTATTCATTAAGAAATCATCAGACACTTCCAGTGGGACTGTAATACAGTCCCATATTTCTCCAGATCCAAAAGAAGATGTAACGGCAGACTCATGAAAGAGAAATGCAGAACATGGTGCCACCTTATTTACACCACATGAATGAATGTTCCAATTTAAATGCAAAGTCCTGAGGTGGAGGGAGGCTGTAGATCACACTGACATTTTGGGACATTTTACCTCAAGATTTATAAAAAACATCCAATGTAATTACTCCTCTTCAAATGAGTTTTTAAAGCTTACTTGTCATGGCATATCCTTATAGTAGTGTTTTTATTGCCTAAAGTCTGTGTTATTCTTACTCTGTGTAATTACTTCTGTCCTCTGGCTCATCAAGAAAATCGATGACTGAGCAGGATGCTTTCTCAAGATTTCAGCTTTCTACAATGTACCTGTAAACTATGGAGGGCCTCAGGTGCCAAAATGAATTCATTAAATACATCATTAAACAATTAATGTGTCATTATTCAATTAAAATGGGAAATAATTCATTATTCATATATACTCAGCCTCTGTCATGTTCTTGTCAATATTCTTGATATTTATTATAATCACCTCTGTAAATTCTTGATATTTATAATTGAGCAATTAGTCTGTTACTGTTACTGTCCTGGAGCAACTGTAACCCACATAATTTCCCTAGGGATTAAGAAAGTATTCTGATTCTGATTAATTAAACATATTTTAAAAAATAATTTAATTTCAATTCTTTTCATTTATAACATTTAATAAATTATTTATTTCTATTAATTAATGACACATTTTCTAAACAATGTAATGATGGATTTAATTAATTAATATTGGGACTCTTGGCACTGTTGCTGTGTTCATGAACTAATGTTATCTGTCAATCTCACCCATCAAAGTCAGCGGGCAGAGCTAACAGTGTCACTGCAGCCTCTGATTGGTTAGCGTGCAATTTGGGATTCTGTTCTACTATGCTGGGTCAGCAGAGTCTAATTGCCAAATACATTAATTTCACTGTCACAATAAATCATATTAAATTTTTCCAAGTGACCTTGCCTTATTGAACTAAAACCACTGAATGAAGCACAAACTGCATTGGAATGAGCATGTATTAATTTGGTGATTTAGAAAATGTATAAATGTTGCTCTAATTGATCTGCTGTTGAGTCTCTTTTACACTGATGGAAATGCAGATACTTGGACATGTCAGCAAGCAAAATCATGTTCTGAATGCTTTGTTGTGCCAAGCACATTTGCTTTCCCAAGAGGAGCACTATGGACTCTAGGCTCCTCATGATAATCTGATTTTATTTATTTCATTATTCATATTATTATCTGTGTGGATGCTATGCTCGAGTGGACGAGGGGTTAAGCCCAGGTTAGAGAAAGGAGAAGAAAGTGGAGGGATAGAAAGAGAATAGGGGCAGACTGAGGATGAAACAGACAAGCTGGGTCTGCATCTGTAACAAAACAGACTCAAATGATACACAGAACTGGAAATGCAAGACAAAGGGAGGTACACAAAAATGCATTTGCTGCGTGTGGGTGTGAATGAGGGACGATCTGATATCCTCGTGTTGGTGTTGTTCCCTCGTCATCATAAATAATGTTGTTCCAGGTTCAACATTGCAAGTGACCAATCACCTTCTCCTGACGTCATCTGCGACCTCGAAAAAAACAAACGCCTTCAAAAAATCTACTTCACTTGCGAGAAGAGAAACCGCCTCTGTAAGGACAATATGTATAATGCTTACCGTTTATTAAAGAAAAGTATCCTGAAATTCATCGAATTTAAGTTCCTGGATCGGCGGACAGAAGCGGTTTCTCTTCTCGCAAGTGAAGTAGATTTTTTTAAGGCGGTATTTTTCAAAGGCACAAAAGGGGGACGTCACAACAATGTGATTGGTCACTTGCAATGTTGAACCTGGAACAACATTTATTATGATGATGTGGGAACAACACCGACACGAGGATATCAGATCATCCGTGAAGGAGTGTGAGACAGACAAGAGAAGAGAGAGACTGAGTGTCTGTGTATGAGAGTTTGCCATGAAAGATACTTTAAAATGAGGGTGAGAGAGACTGCAACAATGGCCCCTTACGTGTGTGAGTGATGTGTTGTCAGAGGAAGTAAGGGGAGGAAAAGGCTCAGGATATGTAAAAGCTGGGGAGGCTTACGGTGCGTTCACACCAAACGCGATAGACGCGACCAAAACGCGCCAGACACCCCTAGCTGGTCGCGTGCACATTCGCACCTCGACGCGCGTCCAACGCGAATTGGTCGCACGTCCAATGGAAATGTGGGAGGAAGTAGTGCCAGACGGTATGTTTGCAAGATGGCAGCTGTCGATCTAGCGTTTGAAGAGAGAATCTCCCTTCTCTATAGGGCTTTGGAGTTGACGTAACACTGCAATGCATTGTGGGAGTGCGGCACCATTTGAGAAGGCCACAAATCAAAACAAACACACTCTGTTGGAAATCAGCTCAAAAGCCAAAGGACTGTATTGAGACTGGTTGCGCCCAGACGCCAAGAGACGGTATTTGGAAAAAATAGCAGTGGAGTAGAAACCCTGAAGACCTACCGCCATTGTCCTACCCTGATATCTTCTCATACCCTGTCTGTGGAGTCAGCGCATACACGGCAAATCATTTTTGGAATTATAATTCCCTGGAGGTGCACATCTAATTCACAAACGGTTGGGTACAAGATTTGGCCGTTTTTAAGCCTCCATGTTGTGAGTACGTTGACCATATGACCAAGATGCAGCCAAAAATTGCTCTAGATGAAACCATAAACACACTGTCTGCAGTGGAAGGCAAAAGGAGCCGTCCACAAAAAAGGCAAATTCCAATTGCTACTCTGGAGGAGTTGTCGCCGATAAGCTACTCCATAAACAGAACATAGTTCTGCTGCATCACACATTAGGATGTTTGTTCTAATTTTCTATAACCTCAGCACATTGAAAATAAAACTAAAAGCCCATAAAGAGCAATATGAATTTCTTTAGAACTTACTGGAATGTAAATGTCGGGAGCACACCAACAAAAAACTCGGGATGGCAGAGAACTTGATATCAGCTCGTCTCACCGCTGCTATCCAAGCCTGATGTCTTCGTTTGGTAACATCAGATACATGAGATCCCTCACGTTGCTTCCAGGAGGGGAAACGATAAAAAGAGAGCCCATTTTCCAGCTTATTCCCTTCCCAATCGTGCAGTCTAACATTGCAACCGACAACACAGCAAGTACGAGCCATAGCTGATGTTTCCGTGTGCTTTCGCTCCTGTAGCCCTTTGTTTGGCCTACTAACATGGCGGCTCAACCAAAAATCCTGACCACGCCCCCTCCAGTGACATCACGCTCCAAAGCCCTATTTACTTTCCAACTCGAGCGGTAGACACGATACGCGCAAATGCACAAAATGCACCACAAAAACTGATGCGCGTTTTTATTCGCACTTCAAACACGTCAGTCGCGCTACTTGCTCACGCGTTTTCGCAACGCAAATCTGCTTCTAAATTTTCGCGGGACCCCCAGTCGTGCTTCATTGCGCTCCTCCATTGACTTTATGTGTAAACCTGACGCTCTGGTTGGTCAGGTTTACAGAGTTGGGGCCCATTTGCACTCAGAGCCACAGAATCAGTACCTGAGTCAATCAACCACAAAAAGAATAAGACAGACTGGCTTGAGTCTGTGACAAGCCATTGGCCCAGCCCACCAAAGGGGCCAAGAGGACAGACCACCACAGTGCAAAGAGGGACCCAACAAGAACACAGGCAGTCCCGGGCAGCGGGGCCCCAGGCACCACACCCAGACCCGTATAGAAGAGGCCAGCAACCCAATATCTGCCACCACAATCCCCCCAGACCCCAAATCCCAAAACTATAAGGCAGCAGCCACCTACCACCATCCACCGAGGCACAGCCACAGATGCCCCAAAACAGCAGCCGCAGCCCTCCAGCTCCCACGATGCCACCAGATTTCTACTGACCCAGAGACCACCCCCATCTGCATGACACATGGGGAGACAATCAGGTGCAGTTCTCTAAACTATTACATAAATTATTCTGTGTGTATTGCTGGCTGAGGGAATTTATCAGATGTCACGGGGGCCTGGAGGCTAGTACGTGGACATGGACCCAACACAGATTCAAAGACTGGAAACAGCGTTAAGGTGTTCCTCACAAGTTTTTTTCCTAAGCACACATGTAAACAATGGCATGAGGGAGGAATGCTTAGCAGGGAGTCTGACACAGTGGAACTGTGGACAGAGGGAGACTGTGGTTAGAAAGGGAGCAGGGGAGACAAAGACTGATAACGTGGAAATTAATGATGTGCGGATCGATACTGAAATATCGATTCCTCCGATACCAGTCATTTATGTTCTAGAATCGATTCTCACATTAAAATATCGATATTTTAGTAATTTAGGGTAAATTTGTAGTTTATCATTAACAGGAACACAGTGGAAAGAAACTATATCATTCGGATTGTCAACATTGGAAGGAACTATTTCCTCTTCTGCCTTTCATAGTCATGTGCAAAATACGGCTGTATAAATGTGTCCAGCCCCTGGCGTGCGCACTCACAACAATGGCTGAGTGTAATTGGAGTTATGTGCAGACGTATTTTACCTCCACAAACAGCCGAGATGTGGTTTGCAATACATGTGGCAAGACAGTGAGGTGTTGTGGCAACACCACTAACCTCGTGAAATACCTCAGAGTAAATCATATCACAGAACATGACGAGTCTATGTTGAGGCGAACTGAAGAGGAGGACAGGGACAGGTGCTGCTAGGGCGAGACAGACATCTCTCACTGAATCCTTTAGTGCAGGCAGGCAGGCAGCGTGCTCAAATAGCACACAACTTCAGGTTTTTTATTTCTATATGATGAATTCTGCATTATTAAGTGATAAGAACAAGTAATATGATGTCCTGTAATCATGATGATGCTAGAATTTGAGATACAATAAAAGATACAATAAATAAAGTAAGTTTTTGTACAAAGTATCGGTATCGGATAAGTATCGTCGATACCACCCTGAATTTTACTTGGTATCGGCTCGGAAAGGAAATCAGTGGTATCGCACATCATTAGTGGAAATGATTGGGTTTGCGTCTTACTTGGCAGGTATGGCTCTGGAGGGAGGGGAAATGGCCGAGTGAGCGTCCTGCAAGATAAGTTAGTGGAAAACAAGGCAACAAGTACAACACAGAAACACCAAGCATGCAGCACTGCAGACTGTTACTGACACAAACTGGCAGCGAAGAGATGCTGACTCTGGTCTTAAGTACTGATTGCCTCAGATCTCCATCAGTTGAGCTGAGCAGGTGGAATAATGACGACTCCACCCAGAGGCGGATAACAAGGAACACGAGGAAACAGTAGAAAGACACAGGATGCTCGCGTGGACCATGACAACATATTTGCTGCCGAGCATAGTCTCTACACCAAAATTTGTGTTTTCTTATTTTTTAATTTAATTTTAATTTAAGTTTTTTTCAGCTTGTTAAATTATTTGTTTTTGTGGTAAGGTAGCATAGGCAAATTCGAATTATTACATTTTTGTTCTACTGCTAATACAGCAAGAATTAGAACAGTGAAGTTTATTTTTCTGGTAATTAATATGGCTCCTTGTGTAAGGAGTATCAGAACCTTTGAGATGCATTCTTTCTAAATACAGAGTGTCTGTGGCTTTTACGCCCCAAAACTGGGCCAAAAATTGGTCCACCCCAAGGATCGGGTCCCCTGACATGAACAGAGTAACATAGTGTACGCTGTTAAGTGCCAGGAGGACTGCCAGGATTTATACATCGGGGAAACCAAACAACCTCTGGCGAAGCAGATGGCACAACACAGAAGAGCAGACATTCCCCAACTCTCTGTGAATGGGACTCGTAGCCACTGATCAGTAGTCTTTGATCAATGATCTCCCAGCCTTTTGAGATAAGAACCAGTCCATTTTTATTGCTGACAATAGATATGGTCAGCAATAAAGTGAAGGTAAGCTGTGGTATTTAAACAATGCTTAAGTGGTACTAATGGGCCCATTGTTTGCTAAGAAAATATTCCCCACACCATTACACCACCATCAGCCTGTACTGTTGATATGAGGCAAAATAGATTTCACATTGTTTACACAAAATTCTGACCCTACCACCAGAATGTAGCAGTAAGAATTGAGACTCATTTTACCAGATTGATGAGCTCCTGCAAATTGTAGTCTCCGTTTCCTGTTTTTACCTGAAAGGAGTGGCACCCATTATGCTCCTCTGCTGCTATAGCCCATCTGCTTCAAGATTTAATGTGTTGTGCGTTCAGAGAATGCACTTTCTGTCTGGCTATTCTCATCTGACTTCTGGCATGACCAATGCATTTCCCCCCGAAAAAACTGCCACTCTGTGGATATTTTCTCTTATTAAATTACTCTTTTGTAATGCTCAGTTTGAACTTCAACAAGTTTTTTTGACCATAGCTACACGCTTAAATGACTTACTGCCATGTGACTGAGTCACTAAATATTAGCGTCAATGGGCAGTTGAGTGGGTATAACTAATAAAGTGGCTGATAAGAGTACATCAGGGGATCAACCAGTTACACACAGTCCTGCTTTGCCATAAATCAACCTGTTTGCCCAACTAGAGGACCAGTCAGGGTCACGTTTGAATTAAATGGGTAGTCCATTAGCATGAATTCTGAACAGATTGGTGTTAAAATTAGATAATTGCATTGCTTGTGCCATAGATTAGCATATTGGCAGGTTACAAAACAAATATCTGACAAACACAGTGAGTTCTTTTGTTTTTATTGTTTTTTCTTTGTTTGTTAATTTTTATTTATTTGTTTTTTGGGGTGGGGAGGGGGGTGTCTTTTACTCTTAGATGATATTTAATAAAAATATTTTGTTACAAACTCCTTCCAATCCTTCTTCATTTTTTGTTGCCATAGTACCAGATGAGGAATCCAGCGCATATGACAATGTCATGTTGGATTGCATTTTGAAAAATGGCACAAAAGTTATACACAGTGCATTAAAATGCCTAAACTTCCATATGTGATGCACTGGAGTGAGACCATCCTCAGCTCACTCTCTCTTAGTCTCAACTTCTGAAAACTTCTATTCTTATTTCCTTTTGTGTTTGGGGATTGGTTTGAGGTTTTAACTATAATAGTACATAAGCACTATAGGCATAAACCCTTTTTCTGCTTGAAAAACTGGTGCAATGAAGTGGCTGTTATACTTCCACCTGGCCTGACTGTCATTATCCCACTGATTTCAATGTCAGACAAAGTACTCAACACATTCCCTCCAACACTATCTGCTGCAAACAGGCTCCATGTTGATCAAAGTAGGGCAGGAGAGAAAAGGATGAAAATGCTGATAGTGATGATGACAGTGATCACTACTGTGATATCCTCAGTATTTTGATACAAGCTGATAAAAACGGCCTCTTTCTGCACAATTCAGGGCCATTTTTCATCAAGAAAGGACAGCTGTAATCATCCCTTTTGCTTTCCTGTCCCATCCGTCTTCCCCTTAGCATGCATCAGGATCGATCTAGGTTCATTTATTTTAATCATCTCTTATTTGCAAAACTGACAAAGTCAAAAGAGGACAACAGAAACAAAGTTAATTTTGAAAATAAGTCAAAGTATACATTTATACAACTCCATTCCTTTGGAGTAACATTCACATTTTTTCATTAGAAAACATAATTTTTAATCCCCCCCCCCCCAATCTGTTTTAAATTAAATAGGTTAATTGTCAGCATTAGATTCTCTATGAAATTATTATTTTTTTTAATCAAAAATATGCACAAAAAAATCCAAACCTCAGACATGAGCAATGATACAATTAAAAAACAATTAATTAACAATACATTTTGAATCCTATAACTGTTTTAATGATAAATTAAGTGTAATTTTGAATCTTTGAAAAATATATGTGGATAATTTATTTGTCCACCTTTTTCATATTGATACAGTGCACCCAATATGATTGTTCAAACCTGATAAGTATTGTTATTCCACCATAATGTGAGAATGTTCATAAATAGATATTTTAAATGGAAATTTTAACTTTTACCATCCCCATGAATGTTCAGTGCTGTTGACATCAATTCCAGCTCAAATAGGTACATTTTTAGAAAAGTTCTGATGTGCATAAACATTTTATCCCATTTATTTATTTTTATAGTCAGCTTTTTACACACTAACCTTTATTTTCTTTGTATTTAACTGAGTTCTTTTGTGTTATGACGTTTTTAGCTTATGGAAATTTTGTTGTGCTACATACAAATTTCAAGCTATTTATTGGTTTTAGCTGTTGTAACAAGGATTTCCCAACTTTCGGAATGAAAAAAGTTATGTTATTCTATTGCTAATTAGTAATTAGTAATAGTAATTACTCTTTAAAAAACCATAAAATCCCCTAAATTGGATAGTCTAGATAAAAACGTGTATACAGTAAGTGGGGGCACCATAGAAATTATATGGCACCATAGAAATTATTAAAACAGCCCCCACAGTAAGTGGGGGCTGTTTTAATAATTTCTATGGTTCCAAAACTTAGCATTGGTTTTATAGTAGGCCTACATGCACTCTATACACAATTAATGTCATCATTAATTAAATAAAGTTTATAAACTCAGATATTATTATTTTGAGTCACTAACTCTCACGTGACTGTCATATTGTACTACGTAACTGTCCTCATAGCAACAATATGCAGCCGTCAGTACGTCACCACGGTGTTCTCCATTGTCCATATACCATGCTTCTGATAGGAGACCTGTCGTAGTGAACGTGAAGTACAGAGTGAGTCCTTCCACGTTGTCATTTTTATATATAGATATATATCTATATCTATATATACTCAAATTGTATTTGCCGTCTGGCACAATTAACAATTATTTGTTCCCTCAAACTGTTGCTAGTTAGCTAGCCCGGCTCTACTTTGTGACTGGTAGTGATGTTGCTGGTATGCTAAATGCTAATGCTGTTGTGTTTTACGTGCAGTTTTGCATTAACTTGGTCTGATGTTAACACATTAACTTGGATCTTACGTTTGGATGCTTTTAATTGTGTCCCTATATATATACTAAAAGCATCACGAGCATCAGTGATTCAATTAGAAGGTCACAATTTAAGTACAGCTAATAATGCTCAGCACGTTTAGCTATGGTGCTTGACGGACCAAAATGTCTGGTAAGTGTACCTCTTAAGCTGTTTTAGACGACTATCGTAGATTCTTCAGTTAAAAAGAAAAACAAACATGTATCGTTCGTGAAAACAAAACAGGGACCGCTTTTGATAGCAGTTTAGGCGCAGCGGTGCTATTTGTTTGCTAACAGTGTGCTAATAGGCAAGTTGCGTAGCTAAGAGCTGTACAAATCCCAGCATCAGAAAACCTAATGTCTGCAGCTGATTAACGTTGTGTTTCGTGTTGGTGTTGAAGGGAAAATAATAGATAGGTTTACGCCACTATTTAAAGCCGCGTTTGAGAGAGAACTGTCCTTTTGATACAGGATACCCGAACGTTAAGGGCTAAAAAGTAATTGGACGTTTGGGTGCTGAATATTTTGTGTAGCAGCATAGATTGATTTGCATAAAGCACAAGTTGAATTTGCTTTAAATGTCTTTAAGTGTAACTCGCCGTCAATCTGAGGTGCAGACCGTACAGGTGAACTAGACCATCATTATAAAACAATCTCTACATTGAAGCAACTTTGTGTTATCGTACACAACCTACCTACGGCACTGCGGTACCTTTGGTATTTTATAGGTATATATAAGGGTATGTATTTTCCTATGCCTAGGAGTTTTCAACCATAAAACTCCTACTCTTTCAAACATACTTTTGTGGAGTCCACCAAAACTCAGCAGCATGTAGGCCAATGCTGATTGATTGGCAAGTGGGATGAAACTGCTTCTTCTGTTCTGGAGTTCACCAGGAATGTGGGAGGCAAGAAAAAGATTATGTATGAAAAGCATAGACTTGGCTGCAGAAAACAGTATAGGCCTTCAAAGTCTGGAACTATCTTGCTGACAAATTGTCAGTAGCTCTCTTATAGACATTTTTCAGCCCTTTATGGACACTTGAGTTTACCCCAACTCAGACACTCCTTACAGTGTTACTGGAGCTTAAGGTAGTGGCATCCAGAGGCTAGATTCCATATTTGTAAGACTTTTTATGGCCGAGCACAATAACCTCAGTTTTATCTGAATTTAGAAGCAGAAAATTGGAGGTCATCTACCTACCTTTGAGACATTCCTGCAATTTAGTTTAACTAAATAGTGTGTGTTATCTGTTTTGGATAGATAAAGTTGAGTATCACCTGTATAACAGCAACAATGTATTCTATGCCTTCTAATGATACAACCTAAGGAAAGGATGTATAATGTAAAAATAATTGGTGCTAGCACAGAACCTTGTGGAACTCCATAATTAACCTTAGTGTGTGAAGAGGACTCTCCATCTGTTAGACAGATATGTTTCAAACCACTGCAGTGTAACTTTAATACCTATAGCATGCTGTAATCGCTATAATAATATATTATGGTCAGCAGTACAGAACGTTGCACTTTACATATGGGCACATAACCACCTGCTAGCATCTCCTTTTCATAGCCCAATTTTATTTGAAATACTATCAAATAAAATATTATCACTTTTATGCTTTATAATGATCATTATGCAATAAAGTAAAAACAATTTTGCATGGTTAAACATGCAAAGCTTATCTGCTTTTTATAGTTTTTTTTCTTCTCAGCTGTGTTTTTCTGCTCATGACATCTTACTCAAATGTTGCATTCTTGTCTGTTGGTTTCTTGGACTCCCCCATGTAGTGGACCGCAGTTTAAAGCGACGGCAGGTAAAACCACTTGCTGCCTCTCTGCTTGATGCCTTGGATTATGACAGTTCAGATGACAGTGACTTTCAAGTAGGAGATGCTTCAGGTAAGTATGGCCTTTGTGATGTCTAACATGCATAGTTTTTTATTGTTCAGAAATGAACAGTCCAAATGGCTTGAGACTAATAAGCTTTTGGCTGGCTAAATTAAATGCAAACTGTTTTATTTAATTTAATTTAATTAATTAATTTATTTATTTATTTTTTTAGAAAAGTTGAAATGCTGCACAAAATTTAATAAAAATGCTATGACTTTACAGTTTTAGAAAATAAAAGAAAATAATTTAACGCCAATATTTCATTTATATAAAACAACATATGACATGTTGAAATGATGAATTTTAATTTTCTTATGCACAAGTCACTAATTTTGGAATAAAACTTTCCGGTGTAATTTTCTTTTTATGAATTTCGTCATCTGTGGTTCATAATAATCCTAAATTTCAAGAATCTGAAAAATATCACATTAGGCTTTCTTCTGATGATTTTCTGAAATTTTCTATAGGGTTATTTTCGGGGCTTTGAGCGGACCATTCACAGACTTTGTTGTACCCTGCTACATCGATTTCAAAACTAGTTTGGATGTGTGTTTGGAATAACTTTCCTGCTGGATAAAGCCGTTGCATCTCAGTTTTAACCGTTAAGCTTTTGATTTTAGATGAAGTTGAGGAATTTGGAGGAAGTCAATTCCTCCAAATCTTTCTATACTAGAGGATGATGCCCATGTGAGCAGCTGCACATTTTAGTCAAGCTTTAGATTCTGATTTTGAAGCAGGGACTTCTTTCTTGATTTGCACAGTCTCAGCCCACTGCCACATAAAACTTCAATGTGGGCAGAGACTGTGAAGGTAATTATGTTGCAATATGTGAGAGCTTGTAGAATTAAAACATGTTCTTTTAAAAGAGAAGACGTTTTCTTCTGACAACCCTTCCAGACAACTCGCACTGATTTTAGTCTTTTTCTAGCTGTACTGTCGTGAACTTTAAAATTTCACACCCTAACTGGTGCCTGTGGAGTCTGAGATATAGGTTTTGGGTGTTTTGCAGTTTCTCTTGAGCATTGCCTGGTCTGATCTTGAGGTGAATTTGGCATGTCGTTTGTGAGAAGATTGTGGCATTGTGTTAACAGATACCTAAATGCTCCAGAGGTAGTCACCCTTGCTGATGATCAGTTAATTAATTTCATTAGTAGCACTTGGCTGCTACTTAACCTCTTAATTCCTGTGGAAACAGTAAGGGTGTACTTAGTTTTTTTTTGTTTTTTTGTAGAATTTAACAGAGTCCTGTGAAATCAAATGACCCCCTATGAGCAAGTGCTTTGGTGACAGTGGGAAGGAAAAACTCCCTTTTAACAGGAAGAAGCCTCCAGTAGAACCAGGCTCGGGGAGGGCGGGCATCTGCCGTGACCTGTTGGGCATTATAAAAGAAATACATCAAAGGATGCCCTAACCACAGAAGTCAAAACAAACACTGAGGAGGTGTATACATATGAAGTTGAGAAATTTGTGTTTGTTTGATTATTTCTGTGCTGTGAGAATGCTTCTTGACAGTAAATGTTATTCCATTTGAAAGCCTGTTTATTTACATGGTGCCTGTTTTTTTTTTTTTTTTTAAAAGAAAATGAAGTTGTGGGTCCCAAATTTCTTTACTTTTTGCTATTAAGTTCACTAATGCCAGTTTGACTGTAAACAGACCCTCCTCCACATTGTGGGTTCTGCTGGAGAAACAGCCAGACATTTCAGTGATCTCACAGACACTTTCTTCTCTGTTGTGACAGGGTCAGAGGGCACAGGCAATGGCAGTGATGAAGAAGGGTCCAAAGTGAGTGCAGGCGGTTCAGAAAGTGATTCAGATAATGCTGCTTCAGCAGATGATGGCATAGATGAGGAGGAGACCAAAGACCTGGCTGCTGAGGAGAACTTGACTGAGGATGAGGAGAAGAGCAAACGGCAGCAATCGTCAGACAGTTCCACCAAAGACACTCCCACTGTCATCGCACCCAAAGGCAGACGCAAGACCAAGAAAATTTCAGAGCCTGCTGAAGCTGCTGAAACGGGATCTTCCTTAGTGTCTGCATCCAACAATGTAAATGCTGAAGAGTCTCAAGCTGAGCCCAAGAAATGGAATTTCCGCAGGAACCGCCCACTTCTGGACTTTACCACCATGGAAGACCTGAACGAGATGGACGACTACGATAGTGAAGATGATAATGACTGGAGACCCACAGCAGGAAAGAAGAAAGGCAAAGCAAACTCTCAGAAAGGAGGCACAGATGAAGAGGGTGGTGAAAGTGCTAGTGATGACGATGACAACGATGACGATGATGACGACGACGACGATGATGATGATGACGAAGATGGCGACGGTGATGATGATGATGATGACAAGGAAGATGGTGAGGACAACATTAATAGTAGCAGTGATAGTGACAAAGAAGCGAAGAAGTCCAAAAAGAAGACGAAGAGCAGCAGTGCTTTTGATGAAGAACTGACCAATGATAGCATGTCCCAGGGAAAGGGCAGCGAGGTGAGTACAAGATCAGACACGTTTCAAAAAGCAGTTCAAACCAAATAAACATTGTTAATAATAATAACTAATAAAATGTTTTTGATGAACACCATTGTTGAATGGCCACCCTTAATTACAGGATGAACACTCCCTTCTCTGTTGGTGGAACAATGCGTCATGTCAACCAATCAAAAAATTATATTGTAACATGTGGCATTTGATTGCTTAGGAAGAGGGGGAAGTTTTGCGACATGTGTGTAGTGTTGTGTAGTAGTGTAGTTATTGGCTTTGTTTTGTGTGTCAAAACAATGACTCCACTACTGAATGTCACAGATGGTAGCCAAAAAGCCACCAAAGGTAGATGTAATGATGCAATGTCAACGCTGTCTCCGGGTCTAAAACAGGAGGAGTGACACCATCTGTTGTCAGGCCCGTGATGTGCTACCCTGTCTTGGTGTGGACAGAAACTATTTTTTTGAGTGGCAAAAATAATTTGTGTGGCATCATTTTGTGGCACCTGTTTTGTAAATAGTTTTAAATGGTTGTGGAAAAAAACCAAACAACAACCCAAAAACACCTAAAGCATGGCAGCATTTCTAGGTAAATATTATGTATAACTTTATTGTTTGCAAAATTTGTGCTTAAGTTTTAAAAATTTACAATTTATATATCAAGTTAGGAAAATAATTTGTGTTGTGGTTTTTATTAGTCTAAAATCGAACTACTCAGATTTTACGATTGGTTTTGTTTTTATGTGAGTTTAGGTCAATTGTGTTCATACAGTTTGTCAAAATAAAGAAAATAACTGTAAATTCAGACATGGTTGTGCTGAAAAGCATAATACCCGTGTTTAAAGGTGAAATAAAAAGATAAAGTCAAAAGTAGTCAAAAATGGCCAACCACACCCAGACCTCAGAGGATTAATGTGGAGATGGAGCCCACCTACACACACACCACAAAGAGCAAAGAGGCAGAGTCATTATGAAACGCTGAGCTCGGGTTGAGTGAAGGAGAAACACAGTTCTAGCATCCAAAACATTCTTGTAATTACTATTAAAACCTTTACTGGGTAAAAAAAAACCCCCAAAAAGAGTGGGAGGCGTTGAACAAAACACCCGATCAACAAACTCTGACATGAGGAAAAAGCGAACAAATCATTAAAAATATTGGCCTATCAACACAATTTAAAACTATTGCAACATCTTGTTTTTAGCAACACAAAAGCTTTGCATCAAAGTACAGGGCAAACTTGGATGCTGATACTGTATGCTAGCCTCTTTTCATTGCAGTCACATGCAGACAAAAATGTACAAAAGCTCATAACCATGAACACACCAAATCTCAGAGTAGAGCCGCTGCTCCTCCACATCGAAAGGAGCCAGCTGAGGTGGTTCGGGCATCTGACAAGGATTCCTCCTGGGCGCCTCCTGGGTGAGGTGTTCCGGGCATGTCCCACTGGGAGGAGGCCCTGGGGCACACCCAGGACATGCTGGAGAGATTATATCTCTCGGCTGGCCTGGGAAAGCCTTGGTGTTCCCCCAGATAAGCTGGAGGAGGTGGCTGGGGAGAGGGAGGTCTGTGGCTTCTCTGCTTAGGCTGCTGCCCCCGCAACCCGGCCCCGGATAAAACAGAAGAAGATGGATGGATGGAGGTTGAACTCTTGTTAATAACAGGATGTAATTTTTATTGTTCATTTATTAAAATTATTTTTACATTCAATTCAATTTTATTTATACAGCCCTAAATCACAACAACAGTCACCTCAAGGCGCTTTATATTGTAAGGTAGACCCTACAATAATACAGAGAAAAACCCAACAATCATATGACCCCCTATGAGCAGCACTTTGGTGACAGCAGGAAGGAAAAACTCCCTTTTAACAGGAAGAAACCTCCGGCAGAACCTCCCTGAGCCTGAGAGAAGGAAGGCAGGATAAAGACATGCTGTAGAGGAGAGCCAGAGATTAATAACAAGTGTGCTTTAATGAAGAGAGGTCTATTAACACATATTGAGTGAGAAAGGTGACTGAAAAAGAAAATACTGAATGCATCATGGGAATCTGTTTTCTTGTTCTCTTATATGCTGGTTTAGTGTTTTATCTATTAAGAATAGAAACTCTTTTCAGGAGTGTTGTTAACGCCTGCTCCAAAATCAGAGATAATCTAAAATGCATATACCATTTATTAATATCTGTAATATCTAAGAGCTTAATACCATAAGTTTGTTTTAGCTTATTTGCAGCTGAACTAAATTTAAGGCAGCTGGCTTTTACATTGGCACCTTTGCTTGGTGCTCCATAATACCAAAATATAACACGAGTCATAGAATGCCTGCAATCCAATGAGAGGTTTTGATGTCATCATAGTAAATTCAAGAGAATAAACTTCAACCGTTTCCATGGATGTCAGTCATTGGGTTTGTGACTCTGACTCTGCTCCCTGATTCCCCAGGGTGCTTTGCTGGATCGGTCCCAGACCTGGAGCACACAACACATTCTCATCTGCTGCGTTTGTCTGGGAGACAACAGCGAGGATGCAGATGAAATAATTCAGTGTGACAACTGTGGGGTGACCGTCCATGAAGGTAAGGTAGAGTTATTTCAGTATAATGTGCATGTGCATGCATGTATGTAGGACGGTGGTGCGGTGGTTAGCACTGCTGCCTCACAGCAAGAAGTTCAAATTCACCATCTGACCAAGGTCTTTCTGTTTGGAATTTGCATGTTCTCTTTGTGTTTGCATGGGTTCTGTCCAGGTACTCCGGTTTCCTCCTACAATCCAAAGACATGCAGTTAGTGGGGTTAGGTTAATTGGTAAGCTAGGTAGCTATATACTCTTTAAATACTCTTTAGCGTCACCAGGTATGATCGTAGTAGTAAAAAATAATCATATTAATGAGCTATGAAAGACTTCCTGTAGCGGTTTTTAGGGCAGAAGAGATGAATAAGGCAGTTGGTGGATAGAGAGATGAATGCTTTCTCTATTAGCCTTCTTCCACTACTACAGACTCGCCTTTGTTTTAGTTGTTTCCATAACAAATGGTAAAATGGTAAATGGCCTGTATTTGTATAGCGCTTTTCTAGTCCCTAAGGACCCCAAAGCGCTTTACACAACCTGTCATCCACCCATTCACACACACATTCACACACTGGTGATGGCAAGCTACATTGTAGCCACAGCCACCCTGGGGCGCACTGACAGTCAAGTATAGGGATGGGTATCGTTTAGGTTTTATCCAATACCGGTGCCAAACCGGTACTTTTGAAACGGTGCCGATGCTCGAACCGATGCTCGAACCGATGCTTAAAGAATGGAGAACACAAACTTTGTCCAAATACCTCTTATGTTTTTATTTTCAGAAGTCTCTTTTTTTTCTGCAAAATGATAACCAAGTTAGCCTTTTCTGTTGATACAACATACCTCCTGTGGTTGGAACCGGTGCTTAAACAATGGCAAACACAAATTCTGTCCAAAAACCTCTCATGTTTAGCTGTTTTTTTTTTTTTGTTTTTTTTCTGTAAAAAGATAACAATGTTAGCTTTTTCTGCAGCTGTAGGGCATATATGGTATCACTCTATCAAACAAGAAGAAAGCCGCATGTAACTACGATGGTGTTTGCTAGTTCACCTTACGTGCATTAATTTAATAACGTGGTTAGCCTACTCAATGTAAATTACACACAAACAACATTAAGCTACTCGCCCAGAGAAGAACGGCTGCTGCTGCCATCATCATCCGTCATCATTTCTGCTACACTGGCAGGGCTAGGGGCCAGGACTCTACTCTTTGGGTTCTTGGTGGGATGTTGCTAACTCTGGGTCCGATAACAGGCAAACCACCCGCAGTAGATGTGCTCGGTGTGAGGTCTCACAGCAAGCTATCAAATACTGTGCATTTCTCGGCTTTTAAAAAAACGCTATGCGTCACCAAGTGTTTCATCGGATTCGAGGTGTTACCTCCTTTGCACAGTATCACCTTAAAGCACTTGTTGCAGGCTGCTGAGTTTACATCTTTTGGTGTGAAGTACAGCCAGACTTTCAACCGCTTCGCCTTGGGCATTTTTAATCTGTAGCTCTGCTCTAAAAGAACGTATGTACCTGGGCCCGCCTACTATCTTTGAAAAGGTAAAATAATTGGCTAGAATCCAAAGTGTATGACATCTCAGGAAAAAACAGCACAGAAATAAAGCACCGAAATGTGCGCTGCTGGCACCGGATACCGGTACCCATCCAAGTCAGTATAGCAACGCAGGCCTGAGTAGGTACTTGATTATCCATATACGCTCATCGGCTACTTCATAAGTTGCACCTTACTTGTACCAAATTTAGAACTTGTTTGGCTTTCAGAATGTAGAATGTATATTTTTTTCCTTAGAAAAAGAAAATTTGTATCAAAAATATTTTAAATAAAAGTTCATTTTCAAGAAACCAGTATGAGATTGAGACTAAGGCTTTGAAGTCTTCCTGGCAGTCTGCTGTGACCTCTAGCATCAGCAAGACATTTTCACCCAGAGAGCTTCTGATCAGTGGATATTTTCTCTTTTTAGGAACATGCTCTGTAAACCAAAGAGATGGTTGTAAGAAAATCCCAGTATTTCAGCTGTTTTACTCAGACCAGCACCTCTGGGACCAGCAACCATTCAAAGCAAACTTAAATAACCATTCTTCCTAATTAACATCAGTATGTCCCATTGCTAGGTTTGCTTAGTCTACCAGCATATTGGCAGTAGCAAGGATGAACTTCCAAGGGTCTTGTGCTCACCTCAGTGTTGTGAAGCCCAACAGCTGTAGTCTGTAATGGAGTAAACTGATATATAACCACTTGACTTTAATACCATTTAACCATATTCTGTTCAGTGAATGTCAACCTACAAAGAAAGAAGACTGCTGCTCCTACATAATTCTGCTTCATTTAAATAATTTTTGGTCATCAGGCCTATTGAGTCAAGGTCTTTCTGATCACAAACGTTTCCATTACAAAATCCTGTTTTTACCCATTCTTCCTGTGCCAAAATGATGACTGTATTTAGATAATAAAAGTCTGGTTTTAGTCGGCCTGTCAACACAATTTAAAAAACAGGTATGTAGTTTGAAGTCTACACTTTCACTACACATTGAAATGGGGAGATTGCAAGGGCGCAATGCTGCAATGTCATGTTTAATAGGTCATTTGATACCGATGCTACTCTGATGGGTATGCGAGTTAAAGCCCTTGTTATAGGAAGCAAATGCTTGTCTCCTCTGCTGCTTTGCTTTGTATGCACAGTCATAATAAAAAGGAAGTACATCTTCTGTTCAGTTCAGTTTTTTCATGGCAGGATATATCGGGTGTTAAAATGAGGTAAATACAATCTGAGATAAGCAACGGTACATGGGATATTACATCATGTCAATGTTTATTAAAAAAAAAAATAAGCCAATCAGTGCCAAAATAGGTGAGCAGTGCATGATAAACTAAGTACTCCCTGTGATTCAGCAGCTTGTAGGACCACCTTTAGCAGCAACAATTTGACATAATTGTTTCCTGTATGACTTAAAGACTTTCTCGCATTGTTATGGAGGAATCATAGTAAATCAAGTAAATGTATTACTGAAGGTGCTACTGACATGGTAAATGGACTGATTCTTATATAGTGTTTTTTACTCTCCTGGAGCACTCAAAGCACTTTAATGATATGACATTCTCACCAAATGTTGGTAACAACCCATGCAATCCACACATGCAAAGAAATCAATACACAAAGTCCATAAATGATGTGTAATAATGAGAAATGACACAGGGAAAAACCTTTAGAAATGTAGTTAGACAACTGGGGACAATACTGATTTGCTTTTTACTGTAATGGTTATTTGAGAAATAGCAGTGTAGGGATGTATTTATTTATGTAAATACGATGTGGTAACATTAAAAAAAAAAACCCTATTCAGGCATCTATCTGCTCTTTGATCTTGTATCGTTGTTGTATTATTGAATCTTGAACTGTAACAAAGGACAAGGAGGGAGTAAACTTCTGTCCAGCTTCTTCAGCTGAGTGAGTGCAACTGCTTGGAAGCAAAATCAATGACTTAGTGAGTCATCTCTTTTGAATTGGAGTTCTCGGAGAAATACACAATTAAGGGTGGCCATGCATACACTCTCATTCAATTATTTCCCCTCTTGTTGTGCTTTAAAGGAAGATTTAAAGGGAGCAAGCAGAGCTCATTTTAAGATAAACGTGTAGTTATAAAGCCTCCAACGGTGCTATAAAGCATTTTTTTTACTTCTCTAAGTTGGTTTGTTAGTCTTGGGTACTCACATGTACACAGGCTATTTGATCCATTATCCTGGCAATGACATGCCTGCTGGATTTTAAAAAGTGCAACTTTTGTTGTCAGGACAGTCACTCAAATGGGCTGAATTAACCTTTAACCTTGAAACACCAAAAACCTTTGAGGTAAAAGCAAGACCTGTTCTACCATCTTGGACAGTCACACTCTTTAACAACACAAACACAGAGTAGTGAAGGATAAGAAAAGTGCTGATCACCAATTCTCCATAGGCATAGGCAGACACAAGATATTAAGAGCTGGTCTTAAATTTATCTTGTTCATATTCCTGGTTGATATTTTCCTTCTCTGGGACATGTTTAATCTCCAAAAAAGGACACAGAAGGGAAGCTTAAGTGGTTTGCAATAGAGGTTGATAAAGAAGAGGACATGGCAGCCCTTGCAGCCAGTTCTTATCGTCATCTGGAAGGACAGATATGGTGTTCATCTTTCCAGACTGTTAAAATATTGAACTTAATTGTAGAAAGAAGTTGAGCATTTCAAATACTTGTGATTGCTTGCAGTCACACAATTTCTGATTCCAAAAGACTGTTTATCTCATTTGAAAAGTCTTTTCCTAAATATTGTTCATTTTTATGGCTCTAATAAAGATGTTGTATCATTTCTTCACAAAGTCTAATCTTCGCATCTGTTACATTAACAATCTGCTAAGCTCAGAACTCAAAATGGGTGATGACTGTTGCTGTACTGAACCCCATAATAGATCGATCTGCTGTTTCTCCTAATAACATGGTGTCACTGTACGTTTAAAACAGTACATGGAAGTGTGTGGTCTTTGCGATAATTGAAGGTTGCACCATCCAGATCATCAAGAATAAGTCTTAGGTTGGGCTTAGACTTGGGGAGAAGCAACCTGTCTCTGAGTAGACTCCTTTGATTATTTATGACCACATGCGGAGGATGTTCAGCATCGTCCGTAATGTCCAGCAGTTTCTTTAGTGTCGTCTTCTCTGCCACTGTCACCAGAATGTCCAGCTTCATGCCGGCCACAGAGCCAGTCTTCCTGATTAGTTTTTCCAGCCTGGATGAGTCCTCCTTTGCTGTTCTGCTCCCCATACACAACACAGCATGGAAAGGTATACCGGCAACCACCGACTAGTAGAACATCCACAGGAGTTTCCTGCAGATGTTGAAAGACCACAGCCTCCTGACGAAATAGTCTGCTTTGGCTTTTTTTTTATACAGGTGCTGCGTGTTGTATGACCAGTCCAGTTTGTTGTCCACCCACAGTCCGAGGTACTTGTACATGTTGACCACCTCCTTAACTGGCACTGCACCTGGTCTGGACCTCCCGAAGTCCACAACTAGTTCCTTGGTCTTCAATGTGTTGAGCTGCAGGTGGTTTGTGTGACTCCATGTAACAAAGTTCCTCACCAGACTCCTGTACTCTTCTTCCTGACCATCCCAGATACACCCCATGATGGCTGTATCATCCGCAAATGTCTGAATATGGCGTGATTCAGAGTTATAGCTCAAGTCAGAGGTGTACAGGGTGAAGAGAAGGGGGGACAGCACAGTTATTGTGGTGCTGACCACAGTGTCAGACGTGATGTCCTTCAGCAGTTTTCGCGTTGCAGTGTGGACAGAGAACCCGGAGCCTTTTCGAAAACGATGACACATTTTAGTCATGTGATGCAGTCATGTGACCAATTAACCTAAGATAGCGGAAGGCATTATACAGCAGTTGTTTTGTTTGCGCTCAATTATTTCAGCCATATTAAAGATTAATATCAGTTTGTACATGCACCAAATAGCTTTTCTTCAATTTCTTTAATTCTCAATCGCTTTTGCAACTTTGTACTTTTGTGTTACCCGCAGCAACAACGCCACCTCATTGTTAGTCCATTTAAAAACCTCTGTGCTTTTCCTTGGCATTTTGCCGGGACGTTTCAGTTTCCGCGGCAGAAATGAGGCAGATCGAATCGTCTTGGTTTCACGCATGCGCAGTACTGGAACGTAAGCGTTTTCGGCCTTTTCAATGTGGACGCACAACTCTGTGAAAACAGAGGGGCTCTGCAGTAGAGGTGAGGGGGGGTTCAACTACTAAATAAACACATTGGTCCTCTCTTTCAGACATGCAGAAGCACTTCTGCTATAATTTTGTTCGTATTTACCAAAATAAAAATGCAGACACAAGTGCACACATTACTCTCTCACTGAACTAACACAAGTCCCTCAACATGTTTGTACTCTCTGCTCATGTTGCCTTCATATTAAATAATGTTTTGCTTTTTAAAAAACTTATTTAAAAAATTGCACTCAACAACAAACAAATCCTCCCTAACATAAAAAGTCACTTTAAGGGCCAAATTTGAGACCCCTGCTTTAAGACATTATCTAATACAGAACATAAATATCTCCCTTATGCAGATGGTTTGCCATTAATCCTTCAGGACCCCATTCTTCCTTGCCGCAAACATTTAAGGTTAGAGAGAAGTCTCCAGCTACTCTCTGAACTGGTCAAACTCTACCATTTTACCTCTTTCCACCAGTTTTCCACAAGAAAACCTAAATATTCTGGGATGAAGGTTAGGATCAAAGTTCACAGTTCAATTTCTTGAATACTGACAACTTAAAATCTGTTATCCTATACTCCAAAAAATTCATAAAAGCCTTACTCTCCAAACTCAGTACAGTAACTGCTGAATCATTGTCTTAAGAAAAAACTATCCAACATTTAAAAAACTTTGTTACTCTAATACATTAAGGTACCTATCTATTCAATTCAATTCAATTTTATTTATATAGCGCCAAATCACAACTGCAGTCGCCTCAAGGCGCTTTATATTGTACAGTAGATTGTACAATAATAGATATATCTATATGTCTACAAAATCGACTGCCACCTGCTGGATTTCAACGTTTAACATTTAGCTGATCATTTGTCTTTCTGAGTGTCTAATAAGTTATGTTTTTTTTTCTACATTTTTCCCCAATATGAACTCAAATACTGATTTCTGGAATGAAATATAAACAGTAATTTGTGCAAAAATAAGAGTATGAACTCCCAACTCATATTATGAAGTGAGCCAAAAAGTGTACAACACAGGTGGAAAAACTACACAAAATGGGATTCAGAGAAGTTTTATATGTGACTGGCAAGTGTGGTACCATTGTGTGGATACCATCATACACGTATTCTTTGTACAAGTTACAAGTACGTACCAATAGCACACAGAGATTAGATGAGTTGAAACACAAATTTTGCATTACACTGATGAACCTAGAACCTATCAAAACCTGGCCCATAATGTTTTTGTTGTCCAAAGCACAACTTTGCTTTTGTTTTGTTTTTCTGTTTTTATAAACAGGTTAAAACTGAGACTTTTGAGAATGCTACAGATCTCTATCTTGGTGACAGACCTTTCATAACGCAGATGAGGTTGCTCCCAGATTGGATCTTGTCCATCCCAACATTTCCTACCCCTATGACACAACCCTTTTTCCATGAGAAAATGGAAACATCAGCCTTGGCTGCCAGAGACAACACGGGAGACAAAAAAAATATCTAAGCTTGATTTTAATCCTTCATCTCCTGATAAGGCATGGCTAAGAGATCCAACTTTTTGTTAATGGGCTCAAAAACACTTACCTGAATGTCGGTTGTGAGTAGGTCCTCGGCATCAGTTGACAAATCAGTCTTTCTAACTTGGTTGGGTTTTGTTTGTTGGATCTGTTGATGAAATCTTCAAGTTCTTCCACTCTGGGTGGTGCTGTCACTTGTCGTTGTATGGTTGTTTTTTTTGAAATTAGCTTTTTAAGTGTAAATAGTAATAAAACTAGTTTAGTTTAAAGCGAAATCTTGCAGTTAACGCTACAACCTTTGAATCTTAAATTTTGCACTGGAAATTTTGCGATCTGACATCGGGCTATTTAGATATGGGAAATTAGAAGTCATCCAGGCCTTTACGTCTTCACTTCAGCTAACTGATTTGTATCATACAGCTTCATGGATAAGTAAAGGTGGCTGTCATCTGCATAGCAATACAAATCTATACAGTGTTTTCAAACTCCATGACTAGCTTTTGAAGTAAAGATACCTCAGAAATGCCACAAATTGGCGTCTCTTAGATAGATATGATTGAAACTTTGCAGTGTAATTCCTTTCATACCTATGGTGTGTTCTAGTTCTCTGTAATAAATTGTTATGGTCAACAGTGTTGAATACTGCCCTGTTATCTAGCAGGACAAGCACAGAGATGAGTCCACTGTCGGAGGCCATAAAAAGAATATTTATAACCCTCCCTAGTGTGCATCCTAGCACAGAAACACTGCTGACTGAAACTCATCATATAAACCTTTCTTCTGCAAATATTTAGTTAACTCTTTGACACCTACTCTTCAAGATTAAAAAAAGGTTAGAAACTGGTCTATAATTAGTTAAGACAGCATTAATTAATGCTAAAACTTATTTGAGCGGTCTTGTAGGAATGGGGCCTAAAAGATGTGCTGACAGTTTAGTGGAAGAAATTCAGGTCACCTCAGAATGATCAATAGTGGGAGCAAGACTCTTAAGGAAATATCAGCAGTTATTAAAGTAGCACTACTCAATGATACATGTGTGGGAAGGCTGGTAATATTTTTTTCTCTCAATCCACCCATCTGTTCTCTTCTGTTTACTCTATTTCGGGTTGTGGGGGTGGGGTGGGCCTTAAGTATTCTCTTAATTGCTGGGTAGGGTCAGCTGTACAAAAGGTGTGACGCCTAAGGAGGGACACACCTATATAAATTGAAAATCACACCAGGCCCTACAAAGGCTGTAACTACTGTATATTTGCTCTCTGAATGGTGTTTTTTATAGTGATGATGTAAAGCAATACTTTCTAATCACACTGTCTAGTGGTGGTCTGACTGGTGTCTAAAAACATAATGATGTAGTTTGGTTTTGAGTTCATACTGGATCAGTAGGGGAAAAACAAAACACCTGCGCATTCAAGAATAAATACTTGAAGAACGAATGCTATGCGCCCTTGCTAAAAAGGTGTAGTACTCTTAACATACTGACTCATTTCAAAGCTCACAAACTATTTTTTTAAGATTAAAACATAAAGGGATTTAGGTCAGAGATGAAAGGTGAGTTGTATCTGCAGTTAAGACTTTACTACTTTAGTTATTGTACATTTTTCAGGGTAAAAGAGTTTCAGATAGCAGACCGTATATATGGGACCCCTGTACTGGAGTGGACAGCACTAAACCTCCTGTACATTCATCAAGTTTGGCTGATGAAAAAAATGCCTCTTGTCCTGAGATTTATTTTAATTTCATACATGGTTATGTTACAGTGACAGAGATAAAAACACACGAATAACTATTTATCAAACTTGTGAACTTAAAATGAACGTACTTTTCCGAGTTTTTCTAGAGATGGGGTTGGAGAAAATATTTCCAGTATACCGTAAATGAGCATTATTATTGGTAAAAAGCAAAATGTATAATTAAGGGAAAGTTATAAAAAAATACATACATTTCACAGTACCTGTGAAAACGAGTTTATATTTTATTCTGTAACCTTGTACACTTCCTTTTGATGTATTTTGTGTTTGTGGAACATAAACAAAGCATTTTTTTTCATAAAATGTCAATATAGTTGAGCAGTTCTCTCGGTGGTTCAGTCAACTCTACCTTCTTTTTTTCCTGCAAAGTCCATTTCTGACAGGGATAATCTTCCTTCAGGGATTATGAAGCTATCTTGTAGTCATCACTTTTTGTCAGCTTAGCTCATATTAGCCAGTAACCCATGGCTAAACGGTCTGAGCTTTGTATCTCAGTTCAAAAGGAACACCAAAGATTTGTGGCATGGTTCAACCCTACATCATTTAAACCAGCACGGTGGTTGTTCACAAACCCCAGTTTCAGAGCTCAATAAGTAAAGACGAACTGCCTAGATGATCCTTTTTTTAAAGCCTTCTGCCCTTGGTACATCTTGTGGGGGCAAAATTGAGGTAGAATACATAATAGTGGTGCTAAGGGGTAACAATAGATTGTGAAAACAGATTGTCCTATTCTTTAAAAAGGAAAAGCTGCAGTTGTGCCTTAATTGCACGAGTGAGTAGATTCCACGGAAAAACCAGAGGCCTGTTTTAAAATTTCAGACTAGAGCCCCAGCAGCCTCTGAGAGCAGATTTCAGAATTAGTGATTCACCATGGCACACAGCAAATGGTCTCTCAATCAGAAAAGGACGCGCGCCCACCAAACAGTGTAGAGCTGAATAAACAACTCTGTCTACCCCAGTATTTGCTTTTTATGGGCTGTCTGACTCCCCAGTGTGGCATGCAGAACACTAAGTTTTTGATTTTTGAGTCTTTCCCATTGCTCAAAAAGCCCAAAGGCTGCTTGACTGAATTAGGAGTTGGAGTGTTATCTCCCTGACAGAGGGAGAGTGCTGATTGCTGTTCTCATTGGTAGTAAAGCGCACGTATGCCTGGTGTAATAGCAGCCATAGAAACCACATCAGCCAAGTAATTGTTTAGGCAGCCTCAGAAAATTAAGAGGACAATATTAAAATGTGTTTGCTTGGCTTCATCCAGCTTCTAAGTTTTTTCTCCTGCAATGTTAGTTTGCTGGGTGATTTTAATATACATCTAGACACTGTCACTAATACTCTTATGAGAGATTATTCATCATCTCTTAATAGCTGTGGCCTGCAACAATTTATTGATTTTCAGTCTCACTCTAAGGGCCATATTCTTGATATTATGCGATGTATGCAGTGTTACTCCTCAGAACCGTATAGCATCTAATCTTTCCATATCTGGCCACAAGCTGGTATCTTTTGATGTCCATTTAATATTATCTAAGTCAAACTCTTTTCGCTCTATCATATCGCAATATTAAAAACATTGACATAACTGCCTTCTCCTGTAGAACTGACAGTCTGCCCAGTAGAGACAATTTATCTACTCCTGATAAACTGGTGTCTTACTACAATAATGGACTACACAGTCTACTCAGTACTTTCCCTTGAAAACTTGGACTGTCTATTTCATTCACTCTGCTCCTTGGTTTACTCTGGATTTATGCAAACTTAAAACTAAAGATTGCTTGGAATGGCTTTGCACAAAGACTGGTCTTGCTGTCCATAAGGATATGCATCGTCAACATGTGGAATTATAAGGATGCTCTGTCTGCAGTCAAATATGAATATTATGCAGTACTAATGAGGTCTGGTGAAGGGAATACAAGGACTCTCTACATTAAATCACCTGACAATTTTCCACCTCAGGTTTACTGCACTGATCATTAGAACATTTTTATAGCCTTTTTCAGTACTAAGCTTAGTAACATCTGTCAGCAACTGGCTCTAGATAATTCCACATATGGCACACTGTATGATTTTAAAGAAATCTAAACCTTCTACGTGTTGCCTTGACCCACCTCTGACTGGCAACATCCTGTTTATCCTCTCTCTCTCTCCTTTAATAACTGAGGTTATTCACTCTTCCCTGATCCCTGGGTTTTTCCTCTACCTCTTAAAACAGCTGAGATAAATCTAACACTTCAGAAACCCGGTGAACCTCAATAAGTACAGTTCAATTGCAAATTTACCTTTTCTTTCAAAAATTCTTGAAAAAAATGTTGTTGTACACCTTAATAACAGTCATTCGTTTGAACAATTTCAGTCTGGTGTTCTGCCACTTCACACTACAGAGGAAGTCCAGGACAAAATCACAAATGATCCACTAATGGCAACTGACTTTGGGCTGTTAGCCATGCTTTCTCTATGATCTGAGCTCTGCCTTTGATACAGTGTCTCATGATATTCTTTTAAAGAGATCAGAATCTGTTGACATCATTGGCACTTGCCTGATTTTAAACCATATCTCTCAGGTTGTAATTGGCAAGTACAGTTAAAAAAAAAAAAAAAAAAAAAAAAAAAAATCAGATTACAAGCTTGCCTGTTGTCAGTAATGTTCCCCAGGCCCCAAAATCAAAACTGTTGCTAAATATCTACTGTCAGTTTGATTTTTTTTTTTTTTTTTTAAGAGAGCGAAAACCTTTGCCATTGATGAATTCTTCCCCTTGCCACGCAGGATAAAATCCTTTTTGAGGAGCGTGGAACTCCTTAGATAGTTCCCTTCCAGTATGTAGTGAGCACCATATTGGATAGTAAATATTAAATTCAATTTGTGGTCCATAGTGGGTTGCAAAAAGAAGGCTAAATCCTCTGGGTTTCTTGCTGTGAAATCTACTGTGTGATGCAGGGTCTTCTAATCTTCTGCACACTTCGACAAAACCCTGAGGAAGTAACGACTAATCATTATCTGCAAAGGGTCTTATAGTCCCCTTCTTCTCTCCGCCTTTCCAGTACGACATGGCTATCACCTGATGTTGGCATCCAATTACTCGATGTAACTCCAATCATTTGATTTTGAGTCACACCTTGTTGTTCTCTTGTTGCGCTCTCTCTCCTTATCTCTGTATCAAAAGTTACCTCATTACTATCGTCACACTTAGTTAGCATAATTCACTTCAGTTTACATAATTTCAACGTGTTTTGGTTTTTTTTTTTTTTTAATTTCGATTATACCCTATATGCAGTTCCCTGCATTAGCAGCCTAAGATCTACCACTGACATTTTTATAACAAAGGAGATCTTTTAGCTGCTGTCCACTTATAAAAATGTGCACGGGAGGTGAATGTGTGAGGATTGGAGGAGTATAGATGAAGTGGACATGAGAGCATACACCAGAATAAAGCAACTTGTGGCATGTTGGATGACAACATTGGAAGTTCCCAGGAAGCAGGAGCACCTTTTGCATCTTCTTCTCATTTTGTTGGTTAGAATAGCCTTTATTGTCATTGTACAGAGTACAACGAAATTGGAGTGCCGCTCCCTTGGTGCAAGTTTCAATAATAAATATAAATGTAAAATATAAAAAGTACAAAAAACAATCGTAAGTACTCAAACAATAGTATGTACAATACATACAGGATAGCATCATTAATATAATGACAGTATGAATAGCAGCATAATATAATGACAGTGACGGTATGGAATAGGTTCAATTGTTTTTGTGCTTATTTACTACGGTGATAGCTCTGGGAAAGAAGCTATCCCTGAATCTGTTTGTCCTGGTTTTTGTGACCTGTACCGTCGGCCTGACGGTAGTAGTTCAAACAGTTGGTTGCTGGGGTGAGAGTGGTCCTTGATGATATTGCCAGCTCTGCTGAGGTACCGAGAGTTTGCAATGACCTCCAGGCTGGGCAGAGAGCAGCCAGTGATCTTCTGGGCTGTGTTGATGACCCTCTGCAGTACTTTCCTGTCCGCAGCTGAGCACCCTGCATACCATGTTGTTATGCCGTACGTTAGGATGCTCTCTATGCTGGCACTGTAAAATGTCACCAGCAGCCTCTCCTCCAGGTTGTTCCTCCTGAGCACTCTCAGAAAGTGAAGAGGCTGCTGGGCCTTTTTAACCACCGCCGTGGTATTTGCAGTCCAGGAGAGGTCATCAGAGATGTGCACGCCCAGAAACCTCATAGAGTGTACCCTCTCCACACAGCTCCCGTGAATGTAAAGTGGGGCCGGGTCTGCTCTGCCCTTCCTGAAGTCCAAGATAAGTTCTTTAGTTTTCGTGGTGTTCAGTTGGAGGTTGTTAACTGAACACCACTCAGTCAGTCTGTTGACCTCATCTCTGTAGTCCGACTCATCCCCCCTTGAGATGAGTCCAACCACTGTGGTGTCATCCGTGAACTTTATGATGGTGTTTGAGAGATGGGTAGGGGAGCAGTCGGATGTATAGAGCGTAAACAGGAGGGGACTCAAAACACATCCTTGTGGAGACCCGGTGCTGAGTGTGATGGTGCTGGACCAGTGGGGGCCGAGTCTGACAGACTGTGGTCTATTTGTCAGGAAGTCCTTGATCCAGAGGCAGATGGGGGTGGAGAGTCCCAGGTGAGACAGTTTCTGGACCAGGATCTCCGGGATGATATGATTGAATGCTGAGCTGAAGTCCAGAAAGAGCATTCTCACATAGCTTCCTCGGTGCTCCAGGTGACTCAGCGCAGTGTGGAGCGCTATGGTGATAGCGTTCTCGGTGGATCGATTTGTCCTGTAGGCAAATTGGTGGGGGTCCAGAGTGGGAGGCAGACCGGCCCTGATGTGCTGACAGACCAGTCTCTCAAAGCACTTCATCACTACAGGCGTAAGTGCAACAGGCCTGTAGTCATTTGGGCTGGCCACAGCTGTCTTCTTGGCAATGGGGATGATGGTGGAGGTTTTGAGGCAGGGCGGGACGGTGTTTGATGACAAGGAAAGGTTGAAGATTTTAGTGAAGACTCCGGTCAGTTCGTCAGCACATGCTCTGAGAACCTTTCCATGTATTCCATCAGGACCTACCGCCTTCCTGGGATTCACTGACCTTAGAACACACCTCACTTGATGCTCCCTGAGTGTTAGTGTGCCAGTGCTGGGGGCGGGTGGAAGTGGTGTGGCAGCTGGGGGCCTGGTCGTCTCAAAGCGGGCGAAGAAACGGTTTAGATCCTCAGCCAGCGAGGCATCAGTCCTAGATGTCGCCTGGTTATTGCTTCTGTAGTTGGTAATGTGATTGATCCCCTGCCACATTTTTCTGGGGTCGTTGTCAGCAAAGTGATCTTCAATCCTTCTCCTATAGGCAGCCTTAGCTTTCCTGATGCCTCTACTCAGGTCTGCCCTGGCCGCCCTATACGCAGCCCTGTCCCTTGACTTGAAGGCAGTGTTGCGGCTTTTTAGGAGGGATTGCACTTCGCTATTCATCCAGGGTTTTTGATTTGGAAACACCCTGACCCTTTTGTTGACGGTGACATTGTCAACACATTGTGTGGTTGTGGGTAGCTCTGGGTTGTTTCCCCTGATTGTGCCAGCCAGAGCCAGTTATCATCTGAGGTAGGGCTGTGCGATATGACAAAAATCTTATATCCCAGTATAAGACATTTATCGTCCTGACAACTATATAAATCACAAAAATGTAATATTTTTCTGTAAATTCTGTGAATCTCGGGCAACTTGACTTGCGTGAAGTTTTTCCAGTTGGTGTAACCAATGCACGAAACTATACATTTTTAGTCATAAGTGGTGACGGCCACCATTTTCTTTCAAAGTTTGAGTCTAAGGTTAACTTTTAAGCACCCGACGGCTCTTTTTTTTTTTTTTTTTTTTTTCTCTTCTCATCCGTAAACTCTCTGCATACTCTTTCACGTGATTCAGTTTATTTTGAAAAGTCTCAACAGGATCTTGAGCTTTATTGTGAAAGGTTTACATGGAAAACAAACAAGCGGACAGCAGAGCCACGTGATGGTTTTACCGTCATTGTTGCTAACGACAACATGTAAAAACAGGCGCTTGTCCGTCAGTAGTGTGGTTATTTTAAATATAAGAGAAAGAGAGAACTTTAAGAAATTAATATAGCCACTACAGTGACCATCAAAACAATGAAAAGATATTGCTGTAAACTGTTTATTTTACGACACCACAAAACAAACGATAGTGTAATAGGAAACAATAGACGTTTTTATATCGTCATTCAATATATATTCTGTATAACTGTATATCTCAGATTTCTGTAAAGTTATTTATTTCATATTCTGTATAGTTTTTCATATTTATATCCTGTTCATATCCTGTACATAGCTTGTACTCACTACAGCCTGTACATACTTACAGTTATAGAATATTCACAACATACTTCATACCGTGTACATTATAACATACCATAATAGACCCATTTCTGTAATATACTCACATATCTATATTATTGCTAATATATATTGTAATATATCTATATCACTAAAGCACTTCTGGATGGATGCAAACTGCATTTCGTTGCCCTGTACCTGTGCATGTGCAATGACAATAAAGTTGAATTCTATTCTATTCTATATATCATTATATGGAACAGCCCTAATCTGAGGAGCTGCTCTGCCAAAGTGAAGCAAGTAAAGACGTTGTCAGTAGGGATGGGTACCGGTGTCCGGTGCCATGATGGCACCGGTTCTGACATAAACGGTAGTAACCAGACCGAAAAGCAGCGCACATTTCGGTGCTTTATTTCGGTGCTTTTTTTTCCTGAGCTGTGATACACTTCTAGCCAATCATTTTACGTTTCCGAGGATAGTAGGCGGGGCCAGGTACGTACGTTCTTTTATGCAGAGCTACAGATTAAAAATGCCCAAGGCGAAGCGGTCAAAAGTCTGGCTGTACTTCACAGCAAAATATGCAAACTCAGCAGCCTGCAACAAGTGCTTTAAGCTGATACTGTCATACTGTCAAAGGAGGTAACACCTCAAATCCGATGAAACACCTGGCGACGCATAGCGTTTTTTTTAAAAGCCCAGAAATGCGCTGTATTTGATAGCTTGCTGAGACCTCACACCGAGCACATCTACTGCGGGTGGGTTGCCTGTTATCGGACCCGGAGTTAGCAACATCCCCAAAAACCCGAAGAGGAGAGTCCTGGCCCCTAGCCCTGCCAGTGTAGCAGAAATGATGAGGATGATGATGCAGCAGCAGCCGTTCTTCTCTGCGTGAGTAGCTTAATGTTGTTCGTGTGTAATTTACGTTGAGTAGGCTAACCACGTTATTAAATTAATGCACGTAAGGTGAACTAGCAAACACCATCGTAGTTACATGCGGCTGTCTTCTTGTTTGATGGCAGATACTCCCTTCACCCTGGCCAAAAAGGCTAAAATGACCAAAGAAAAAGTGGAAAACAGTTAAACATGAGAGGTTTTTGGACAAAGTTTGTGTTTTTTCCATTGTTTAAGCACTGCTTCCAGCCAAGAGTGATACCATATATGCCCCATAGCTGCAGAAAAGGCTAACATTGTTATCTTTTTACAAAAAACAGCTGAACATGAGAGGTTTTTGGACCAATTTTTTGTTCTCCATTCTTTAAGCACCGGTTTGAGCACCGTTTGAGCACCGGCACCGTTTCAAAAGTACCAATTTGGCACCGGTATCGGATAAAACCTAAACGATACCCATCCCTAGTTGTCAGTGTGTCCTTGGAGCTCCTCTGTTAGTTGGCATGTGAACCCGTTTCCCTTTTTTACATTGTTTACATTTGTGTCTTAATAAAGGCAAAAGGCATAGAGATATGTCACATGGGCAGTGTTTGGTGTAAGGTGTTTTAGAGTTATACATTACTTTAATCAAAGGAGCTTTTTCTGTAATGCAGTAGTGTACTGCACTTGCTCCACTTGCGCTGACTTCAGCTCATTGCAGAGGAGGAAAATAGCCAAGCTAGCTTTTGAGGACATTACTTTTATTTTTTGCTGTGGGAAGCGTCAGGAATGTGACGGTAAAGTGCATACTGAGCCTGTCATTTAAAAAAAAAAATTAAAAAAATCAGAATTGAATCTACAAGGATGTGCAAAAACAGAATGCTAACATAAAGGAAATAGATAATCTCAGTATGATGTGAAAACTGACTGTATGCAAAGCCCAGCCAGGGACTGATTTTTCATCAGGAAACAAAAGCAGTGATTAGCAGTCACGTTGTAGCCTTAATTTCTGCTTGTGGTAATTTCCACAGTAGAATCACTGAAGTGATAGCTGTGAGCTGCTATTTGGACTAGTCCACAGTTTCACCTTTGCTGTCTTTGTGTTGGTTCTCTCAAAGAAACATATTTTGTGCTAGAGTAAATGTGTAGCCTAAGGTTTATATTATTAATTGCTAATGATGTGTCAGTGGATCTCAGACCATGTTACAGAGTAATGCAAAATTATCTTTTTTTTTTTTTTTTTACTCCTAACCTCTAACCTCTATGGCACAGCGTCGCATCTACCACATGTGTTGCACGCTGTGGCTCACAGGAGCAGTTTTCATTTGAATGGGATGACTGTTCAGTAAGGTTAATACTGGTCTTTGCTTCCAGGGTGTTACGGTGTGGACGGCGAGAGTGACTCGATTATGAGCTCGGCCTCTGAGAATTCAACAGAGCCTTGGTTCTGTGATGCCTGCAAGAATGGAGTGACTCCCAGCTGTGAGCTATGCCCCAACCAGGATGGCATCTTCAAAGAGACGGATGCTGGGAGGTGGGATACAGTGGCACAATGACCTGGTGGTCAGTTGCCATTTAGAAGATACAGCAAGTGGAACATGTTCAGAAACAAATAACAGCTAATGATCTGTGCTATTCAAAATGCTGCAGGGATCCAAAGACTGTCTGAACTGTGTTATATATTCAGTGCTGAGGAGAAAAGCAGGTTTGATTAAGAAGGAAAATAGAACTGTTGGAGGAATGGAGGGAGGAGAAAAGAGAGGAAGAAAAAGAGTGAGAGAAAAGACTGTGTTATGTGAAGCGTGGAGACTTCAGCCACGTTATCGCTGATAGTGCTCCTCAGCCAGGCTGCACACGAATTTACTACTTCAGTAGAGCATGAAAAACACAGCAAATTAAACTGTGAAGCGGTTGCTTGCTAGAGATGGATATCTTTATATTGGACTTTGGATTCTCTTGCCTAAAGTCCACATTTGAAACTGTCTCACACCAAACTGTAGCATGAGTCTGGGCCTACATAAATCTATGAGTCAATTTCTTTTTGAGTATCTGAGAAACTAGTTTCATGATATTAAGTGTCTTATTGTCTACACAAATTCTCTACATTAAATGCAAAAATAAACCATAGTTATGATTTATCAGTTCACAGCTTTTTGTGAAATCAGCATCCAGGAGTCGAAATGTTTAAAATGCTACTTGATTCTGAGCCATTTCCAATTCTGGATTTTTCTATCATTCTTTGTACCATTTGTTCACCAATTTTGCTTTTATTCTTTGATGTTTTCAGGTGGGTGCATGTGGTTTGTGCCCTTTATGTTCCTGGAGTGGCATTTGGAGACATTGATAAGTTGCGACCAGTAACACTCACAGAGATGAATTATTCAAAATATGGGGCCAAGGCAAGTTCTCTTTTTGCTCACTGATGAAGATGAATTTCAATGTAAATAGTGTTTATCGGCCATGAGGCCAATCCGTGCAAAGACTGGGGTCGTACCATTAGTGAAAGGAGGAGGGGGGCAGGCGTTCGGAAGACAGCAAGTGTAGTGGTACAGGCAGTTACACGGCGAGACCTGCAAGCCAGATTTAAACGCCAGCTTGTCGGGGAAAAATGAAGAAATGGGCGAAAATATAAAATGAGCAGCATCTGGCTGCATTTCAATGATATTAGTGAATTTCTAAAATTAGGAGGTGGCTAAAGTGAAGCCCAATTTTATTTTCATTGAGAAAAAAAAGAAACACTGGACAGTCTTTGTAATGAGCTGCCAGAACTTTTTCTGTAATCTTGCATCATGCTGACGAATTTTTTTTGTCACAGCGTCTTTTTCTTTATGATGTAGAAAAAGTTAAATTTGTAACTTCTTTACATTGACAGAAAGGAGAGTTTCACTGGTCCCGCCCACTTATGATCAGAGAGGGCTGAGTTTGACACCCATAAACTAGAGGCTGTATTCAGACATTTTTTTTGCAGCAAAACTGATTAAACACCGGAAATGCTCTACTTACAGTAATCATTATGATCAGTAATGGGGCACAATTTAAAAGTGGCACGTTCCACCCCTAAAGTTGCTGAAGTTACCTGTTGAGAAGGCACTTAGTGGGGGCAAAGTTCCCAGTCCAGGGAACAAGTTTGAGAAATTCAGCTTTAGAGCTTTTCAGCTAAAGTTTCGTCAGTCTGAACTGATGTATAAGCGAGGTAATTGTGCTAAATACAAGCGTTAAGGTGAGGCTGATTCATCATGTAAAACCTGAAAGCAGCTTAATTAGAAATTCACATGGAAGCGTCAGAATTTCAGTAGATAATCCAAAATATCTGTCAAGATGAAAACCGGTTAACAGTGAAGCAGTTGCATACTGGCGTTTTTGAAAAATGAAAAAATGTTATGTGTTATTTTTGTTATGAGCAGGAGTGCAGTTTCTGTGAGGATGCCCGTTTTGCCAGGACTGGTGTGTGTATCAGCTGTGATGCAGGAATGTGTCGATCCTACTTCCACGTCACCTGTGCACAGAGGGAGGGGCTTCTGTCTGAGGCTGCAGCGGAGGAGGTAGGGCGACCTTGTTAGCAGCTTAACGACACCAGTGAGCATTATTAGTGAACGTTCTTCCCTCAGAGAAATGAAGAGTCCATGAATATGCAGATATTTTCCATTTAAACACTTGGGTGGTTGATTGGTAACAGTTGATTCTTGATATGTCATTTACACCGTACAAGTACGTTTATTAACTTAGCTTCAGTGGTTGTCATGTCAGAAGTGTTAAAAGGATGTTTTAAATTCAATAATACATTAGTCTGCTCAGCAAAGAATTATGACTTTTTGTGTAATGGCTATTGGCTGTGCAGCTCTTAAAACAAACCAACAAACAAAAAACTAGGAAGTGAACTTGATGCTATAAATTTGTCAGCTCAATAACAGTCACCTGTTAAACAAAGCGGTGTTAGCTGTTGAAACTGTAAGCAGCATATGTGTAGTGACTGGCAGAACAAAAAACAACTGTTTGGTCTTGGGTTTGCACAACCTATGCCTGTTGCTGCAAAAACTATCATAACTAAACCAAAATGTCACTAAAAAGTGAAAAAATAAAATAAAGAAAGTTTCCTTGATTCGTGGAAGTCTCTAAACTGAACCTCTTGCCCTGTGTTTGAACCATCCATCTAGGGCTGCAACGATTCAGCCTTCGGTGCTTCGTTTAACACACGGCTCTGCAGCGTGCAGATGTGTTAAACTATGTAAACACAAGTGCTTCACCCACATTTGCGAAATCTGCAATACAAACATATTTAGGAGCAGTGCATGAATAAAAAGTTTGACAACATTAAGCCCGCACAGCCTGCAGTTTTCTTTTGTTTTGTTTTTTTAAACAAAAACATTAATAACACAACAGCAGCAGTGATGATGACTCTGGCAGTTTAACATGGAGCTGGAGTCTGTTTACACGCAGCAAAGAGGAGGAGCCGTTACAGAGATGTGAGCTCAGGTTGAATGAAAGAAAAATGTGTTTCCAGCATCCTCCCTGTGATCACCATTTAAACCTTTACTGGGACAAAAGTGAGCAGGAGTCCTTGATCAAAGCACCTGATTAACAAACTCTGATGTGAAGAAAAGCAAATTTTGAATTTATTTATTTAAAAGGGACAGTGCAGTTAAACATAGTTCAAGTGCAAGACATGAGACTGATGTACTGCACATAGGTTTATAGCTACTGCTAATTTTCAACAATTGTCCCTTGTTGGGCTAACAATCTAAATAAATACATATTACAATAAAACATACATTTTCATAAAACCAAATTACATCATAAATACAATTACAATTGAGAGACAATAATTTAAAATAAAATTAAAATCATCAGATAAAATGACTACAACTTTGGTTTCCCTTTAACCACTCTTTAACCTTCAATGTAAAGGATCTAATGTCTGTAATTTTGTAGCTGCTCCATCCACCGCTGTTTGTTGTACACAGAGAAAAATCTACAGTAAGCCTCCAGAAGTTTATTTATTAAAATATGCAGATGAACTGTTAACTTGGTCTGAGACTGTGTTTAAATTATACAGCTTGCTGACTGTCCTATTTTACACAAAGATACCTTCCAACATTTTTTCAGATTGAAAGTGAAATAATATAATATATTATGTTTAAATAAATAAGATTAATGTTTAAAAGTAAAAATACAAGTTTTCTTCACAAGCCCATGAAAATGGTTGGACACTGAATTAATACTAATATCATGTCTACTTTAAGTCATAACTTCTTGTTTTTAGCAGCACAAAGATTTTGTATCATATGCTCATACTCTCTTTTCTTCATTGGAGACGCCACATACTCCTCATACTCATACTTTAAATACTTACAAACACAAACTCACTCATTCACGTGGACACGCAGATCCACATGCAAAAAAAATAATCCACATGAACACACACTGTCTACTTCATCTAGTAGATAAAACGCTGTCAGAACCCCTATTAATGCCTTCCAAGAAGAAAGAGTAAAGGTAAAAGTTATGGCATAGTTTAAATTGCATATATATGCAATTTAAACTATGTCATAATAAATGATAATATATCTTCTTTTTTTTGACTTTGCCTGTACTTGAGATTATTTATATATTAGTCATGTATACAGTAGGGATGGGAATTGATCAGAACTTGGCGACTAAGGATTTCGTAGTTTTTGCAGTTGAACTTTAAAACATTACAATTTGTCAAATAGAAACCAATGAGCAGTTTATTCTGAAATACCTGTGATTTTTGTGAATGCTTATTATTGCTCATTTCTTGTTCAATTAATCCATGGAATAATTGAAAGATTACTCGATTACTAAAGAAATCGATACCTGCAGCCCCACATCCATGACGATCTTGTACCCTTGAGGACTTTTCTGCTCTTACCACAGTGCCACCAATTTTATTTATTTATTTTTTTACCACACTTGGTACCTTTATGAAAAAAACCCAAATAAATTATCTTATGAATATTACTATAACAATACCAATAGACCAATTTTAACCAATACATGAAGTGAGAGAAGCGGTAAAATCAAGCCGAGAAAGAATCCACTAATTTTATTTTATTTTTCCTCACCTCCTTTACACAGCTTCTGTCAATAAAGCATCTACCACTTGGAGAAATCAAACTAGCGAGTGACAGATTTGATTGATAACGACTATTAATGAAGTTCTTTTGGAATATTGTCACTGCAGTCCACCAAGCAAAACAAATAAAATTCATATAACACAAGTATTTGGAAAAATGCCTGTTCACTGCAGCAGCCTAATCCAGTTAATCAGCTACAAATCCTCCACTACAACAGACTGCACACAGATGACTGTAGGAAGTCAGCAGCTGCAAAGCACTGCTTCTGCCTCAGCTGGATTTTTCACTTTAGTGAGTGGCAGGTTCTGAAAGTTCATCGTGGTAAAAGCTTTACAGGCTATTAATACCTGTTTTCCCACCAGTTATCTTAACTGTTAATTCCCATGAGTGCTCTTTATTTCCTCAGGATATCGCGGACCCATTTTTTGCATACTGCAAACAGCATGCAGACCGCTTTGACAGAAAGTGGAAAAGGAAGAATTACCTGGCCTTACAGTCTTATTGTAAAGTCTCTCTGCAGGAGAGAGAGAGACAGCTTACTCCCGAAGCTCAGGTAAGGATTGTTTGACCCGTCCCATCTATACTAAAAACATGCACTATGTTTAGTCTAAATGACAAAGGACAGTTTGGATGGGTGAGATAAATTGTGTATTTTCGAAATAATATTTTACCCTAAAACAAGTTTAAGAAATGCTACAGTTTTCCTGTAACTGTGTTAATAAACCTGCACACAAAAGGAAAAGGTGTGGGACAGAGGGAGGCGATCCCCACACAGCAGCGTCACGTTGAGCTGACACGGATAGTTTAGCACCTGACTCCAAGAAAATGTAGAAATCACTCTGCTCATTGCTATTGCCCTTACTTTTCAGTTCTTTGGTCTGTACTTTGAGGTGGCCCTTGATCGAACTTATATTAGATCACAGTTTTGTATTTGTTGTAGGTGGTCTAAATGTGACTGCATGGTTATATCAGATTGACAGGCACACAAAAAGTCCCAGTTAACAAAATTTAGGCACTATAAGCAAGTGTGAGGGACAGCATGTGAAATTTTCAGTGTCCCCACATGTAAATACAATTGCACATATACAGTGCTTAGCACGAGGAGCACAAACTCCCAGGCATAGTCATAAAGAACTGTCTTTAACCAGAACACTGAGCAAGCAGAGCACTGCATGTGTGTCACATCCACACTGTAAGAAGCACCCTGTGTTAGTACTTTCGTAGTCTCTTTCCTCCTTCAAGATGACTGCAAATGGGCAAAAAACGATGGGCTGAACTGGTTTCCACAATTCAGTGTTTCCTAACAGCGTGTTATGTGAAATTCTTTAGAAAGTAGATGCTTATATATACTAAAAGTAGAACAGAGCACAATATATCCTGTTTCTAATAGCAAAGTGGTTGTATGTGTCCCACCTGCAGGCCCGAATCACTACTCGCTTGCAGCAGTACAGGGCAAAAGCTGAGCTGTCCAGAAACACTCGTCCTCAGGCATGGGTACCCCGGGAAAAACTGCCAAGACCTCTGACCTCTAGCGCCTCAGCTATCAGAAAGTTGATGAGGAAGGCTGAACTGATGGGCATCAGCACTGACATTTTCCCTGTGGACACATCTGATACCAGTGCCAGCATGGATGGTCGCAGGAAACACAAGCAGCCTGCTCTCACAGCAGACTTTGTCAACTACTACTTGGGTGAGGAAACTGTGTCATCTCTGCTCTACGCTGTTCTGTTGCTTTGTGTCAAGTGTTAATTATTATGCTGCTATTTCACTTTACCAGCTAAAGTAGGTAGGTCTCTGAGAACAGTGAGAAAATGTTTCGCAGCAATTCTTTTAGAAGCTCCTTGTTTGTTGTGAGTGAAATTGATACTAAAGAAGAAAACACTGAGATTAGAAAACTGCAAAGCACTGCAGTGCACAGTTTAGGAGAAATTTGAAAGTTTCTTGATGTCATGAGCAGAAAGGTGTGCCGTTTGCGTTTACTCACTATACCTGCATGAGGTTACTCGAGTTACTCAGATGTTCTCCAAAAGTCCTAAGACATGCACATTAAGTTAGATAGTGATTGTGTGTCTGCAGTACATGGATTTAACACTGTTACAGTGGCTTGCAAAAGTATTCGGTCCCCTTGAACTTTCCCACATTTTGTCACATTACAGCCACAAACATGAATCAATTTTATTGGAATTCCACGTGAAAGACCAACACAAAGTGGTGCACACGTGAGAAGTGGAACGAAAATCAGACATAATTCCAAACATTTTTTGCAAATAAATAACTGCAAAGTGGGGTGTGTGTAATTATTCAGCCCCCTGAGTCAATACTTTGTAGAACCAGCTTTTGCTGCAATTACAGCTGCCAGTCTTTTAGGGTCTGTCTCTACCAGCTTTGCACATCTACAGACTGAAATCTTTGCCCATTCTTCTTTACAAAACAGCTCCAGCTCAGTCAGATTAGATGGACAGCGTTTGTGAACAGCAGTTTTCAGATCTTGCCACAGATTCTCGATTGGATTTAGATCTGGACTTTGACTGGGCCGTTCTAACACGTGTTTTGTTTTAAACCATTCCATTGTTGCCCTGGCTTTATGTTTAGGGTCGTTGTCCTGCTGGAAGGTGAACCTCCACCCCAGTTTCAAGTCTTTTGCAGACTCCAAGAGGTTTTCTTCCAAGATTGTCCTGTATTTGGCTCCATCCATCTTCCCATCAACTCTGACCAGCTTCCCCGTCCCTGCTGAAGAGAAGCACCCCCAGAGCATGATGCTGCCACCACCATATCTGACAGTGGGGATGGTGTGTTCAGAGTGATGTACAGTGTTAGTTTTCTGCCACACATAGCGTTTTGCATTTTGGCCAAAAAGTTCCATTTTGGTCTCATCTGACCAGAGCAGCTTCTTCCACAGGTTTGCTGTGTCCCCCACATGGCTTGTGGCAAACTGCAAACGGGACTTCTTATGGTTTTCTGTTAACAATGGCTTTCTTCTTGCCACTCTTCCATAAAGGCCAGCTTTGTACAGTGCACCACTAATAGTTGTCCTGTGGACAGATTCCCCCACCTGAGCTGTAGATCTCTGCAGCTCGTCCAGAGTCACCATGGGCCTCTTGGCTGCATTTCTGATCAGCGCTCTCCTTGTTCAATCTGTGACTTTAGGTGGACGGCCTTGTCTTGGTAGGTTTACAGTTGTGCCGTACTCCTTCCATTTCTCAATGATGGCTTGAACAGTGCTCCGTGAGATGTTCAAGACTTGGGAAATCTTTTTGTAGCCTAAGCCTGCTTTAAATTAAATTTCTCAATGACTTTATCCCTGACCTGTCTGCTGTGTTCTTTGGACTTCATGGTGTTGTTGCTCCCAATATTCTCTTAGACAACCTCTGAGGCCGTCACAGAGCAGCTGTATTTGTACTGACATTAGATTACACACAGGTGCACTCTATTTAGTCATTAGCACTCATCAGGCAACGTCTATGTGCAACTGACTGCACTCAGACCAAAGGGGGCTGAATAATTACGCACACCCCACTTTGCAGTTATTTATTTGTAAAAAATGTTTGGAATCATGTGTGATGTTCGTTCCACTTCTCACGTGTGCACCACTTTGTGTTGGTCTTTCACGTGGAATTCCAATAAAATTGATTCATGTTTGTGGCTGTAATGTGACAAAATGTGGGAAAGTTCAAGGGGGCCGAATACTTTTGCAAGCCACTGTATGTATCGTTAAATGTGGTAGCGATGGTGTTATTGCTTTTATGTAGTCAGCCTACATTGAAAAAGCAGCAGTTGTACTAGATTTATATTTTCCTTCTCCACCATTCTTCCGTTATCCTTTAGAACCTGATGTAGCATCATTTGCCAACATTGCCTCTTCTGCTCCTTTAACTTCATTAATCACTTTTTGTATCCCCCTTTTCTTCCTTTTTAAAAAAAAAAAACTACTCAGAGCGGAACATGAGAATGATCCAGATCCAGGATAACATTTCAGAGCAGAAAAACCTTAAAGATAAGCTGGAGAATGAACAAGAAAAGCTACACGTCGAGTATAACAAGGTGAGTGACACAGTTCAAACACAATTGCTATATTTAAAAATTAGTTTTAATTATACGCTAGTTTCAAAAAGAAATCCTTTAGTGCAAAAACAACAGAAAAGTTTTACCGCTACTTTTATCTGCAGCAGTGACCTGATATACGTGCCCATGTCTTAATGTTGCTTGCAGCATATTTGACAGACAGTAAGGTCTGTTTTAGACAATGAACTGTTCATTTTCTTTTCCGTACTAATATGTCCTCTCATCATTCTGGTACAAGTTAATGTTCTTAGTTATTTCCAGGCAAACTGTAATCTGTCCTTCTGTTTTTGAGTGCCATCAGTAGTGTGCAACTTCTTGCAAAATCTCAATTACAGACTGAATTATGGGATAGATGGATGAAGTTTATTGGTCACACAAGGAAATTATGAAATCAATAAATATATACAGATTGATCATATTGAATATTGAACTTGTCCTAAATGACGCTAAATGCTTTAGCATCTCTTTGGACCTCATTTTAAGATTCCGGTAACCAACTGCCAAACACAAGTTTAACATTTTGAACAATCTTCCGTTCTTTTGTCTGTCGTTGCATAATGACAGAACAGGTTGAGGTTAACTAACCAGTTACTTTTGAGCTTCTGAAATTGAGGGACTTTGCATAAAAAAGGCTGTGATTCGTTAACACTTAATGTAGTACTGTAGTAAAATGTAGAATTTCTATACTCCACTCACATGTTGACTGATTGTAAAATCCTCAGTGGAAGTTTGAATCTGGGATGGATACACCGATGTACATGGAATGATGGTGGAGTGATTTGATCTGATTTCAAGTTTAGAAAGAACAAAGCTTTAGTCAACAGCTGACATTGCTGTTCATATTGACAGCTCACATGGGCCCATTTCATTAATATATGCAGGTTGTCTCATGGAGAAAGTGATGTTGTTGTGGTAGCAAAAAACTGAATATACTGAATAGTGTCCAAGCAACACACCAAAAAAGGTACATCTTTCCAAAAGGTTTGCTTGAAGGAAACATTAAAATGAATGTGGTGGAAAAAAATGTAGTGATATTATCAAAGCAGGTGGTTAAGCGTTTTCAGTCTTCTTTCTTTTTTTTTTAACCCCTCAGCTGTAAAAACTGTACTAAAAATCTCGTTGAATTTCAGTGACCTTCACCTCAAGGTCAGATGTCGTTTCTGAAAATCTTGTGAATGTGATATTGCAAGAAGGAATTCACCTAGGATTCACATTCGTGCTATTTTAGCGCATCTACTAAAAATCTCAGTCGAGTTTGAATCAAGGTCAGAGATTATCTGATGTTTTCTAAAAATAAATCTTATGAATACGATAACTCAAGAATTAAGGCACCCAGTGTATTTATGCCGACTACTAGGAGGCTGAGGGGAGTCAACAGTGGATACCAGTATTTGTAAACTTGAACTTCAGTTGTACAAATCTTTCAACACATTTTAGACCATTTTAATGGATTTTAAAGCTTTGTTGTGCCATGAGAGAAGGTTGAATTTAGGAGTTCTGTGTGCAGCCTTCATGTTTCTCTTCAGACATATGACCTCTGCAGTAAGCCTGCCACTCTGTCTGTCAGCATGAGGAAGGGAATACAATGGCAGAGTAGAAGTCAGAGTTAATGTTGCATTCAGTCTTCTGCCATGCATGTTAAGCGTTATTAATGGAGTGTGTATTGCTAATTGCACTGCCTGAGTTGCTGTCAGATGGCTTGGGCTTTGGAGAAAATACCATTACAAGTTAAGCTTTGACTAATGGACACTAGTGGAGAACAGTACAGCGTTAACCTCGACAAAGGGGTTACCAGTTGCAAATCATATGCAGTGATAATATGAAACAGTTTCAGTTGTTTATATTTGAGTGCAAAATTGATGTTCACGTGCCACAGAACGTTAGCATGGTCATTGTGCACATATCACAAAAGGTCTGGCTAACAGCTCTTCAGGAAACACCTCCTTGGGGAAGAAATTCAATTGTATGCTTGTCAAACTGTTATCGTTCACTTTTTACATAATGGGAACATGTGAGCTACTGGACTTCTTTAAGTTTTGTGAAGACATTTTTCCTTTCATTCAAGAGACCTCTTCAGTTCCTAGGTATTTAAACCATAGTGTTTAAGGGTTGTCTCTTAAGAACATTGCTTAACATGGTGTATTAAGCTCCTGGCCAAACTTGTAAATGGATAACATGAAAGGATGCACAGGACAACTCTTTCTTGCCCTTTTACTCCCAGTCACATGTATGGCAGTACCTAATTAGTTTCTAGGAGAATTATTTAGTTAGGTTGATAACCTTTAAAACGAAAAAAACAAAAAGACCAATCAAAATGATCATTACTCTTTAGGTTACTGATGGATGGAAGATCAAATGTTTTACATTCCCTAGTTTGAGACGAATAAGAGACAAGTTGGTCTGTTTTTGAAATTTGAAAAAATTGAATTTGACCTTAGTTAGGTTAGCCTCGTACCACAACCTGTTCTTTTTATGTGCGCCTTTTCAATACTGTGCCTTCCTCCTGTTTGTATATAGCTCTCATGTTTTTATATGTTTCTCAAGTTTGTTAAATATTCCTGCTGTCGTACTATTTATATTTTCTACCTGAACAGTTGGAGTGAAGCAATTTCGTTGTACATGTACAGTGACAATAAAAAAGGTTTCTATTCTATTCTATTCCTGACCCAGCTAACACACAGGTTGAGACCGATGTTTATATTGTTGTTTCATCCTTGTGAATGGTAAATGCTTATGGATTCAACTTTTTTCCTCTTACTCAAGACAGTTATTCTTTAGGTTTATTAGAAGGGAAAAAAAAAAGTATCACATGTTATATGATCAGGGCCACAGTTTGTTTCCATTTGTCTCCCTCCAGCTCTGTGAGTTTCTGGAGGAGCTGCTGAATGCAAATGGAAAGCTGCGAAGTGAAGGCCAAGCCATGTGGAGTCTGCTCGGCGGCATCCTGGGCCAGGTACGTTTGTTCAACCATTGTTTTTTTCCAACACATGTATTAGCTGTTGTTTAAACAAAGTCTCAGGAAGCGTCTTGTTAATGATTTACTCTTTTGATTGAAGTATTGATTTAGATGAATGGGTTATCCATATTGTACTTGTATTCAAACTCATCTGAGCCTATAATAATAAGTTGTTTTGATTTCATTTGAATTAAAAACAAGAACATGAAACAATTTCTTAACCCATAAAAATGAGCTTTAACAATATAGCACAATACAAAACAATACTTAGGCTCTGAAAGACTATGGAGTTTTTTTTTTTCTTTTCAATGTGGCAGTTGTGTCTTAATTGTGGGTAAGTGTCCAAAAACCTCAGACTGTCAGCATATTTTTTTCAGGGTCATGCCAACCAATTGGATAGCTCACTAAAGCTTTCTCCTTCCTGAGTGATATCCAGCTTTACATACAACAGTAGAAGTTTTCATTTATTATCCTTTATTTATCCAAGTAAAAATTCTCATTGAAATTAAAATCTCTTTTCCAAGGGAGACCTGGGAGAAAGGTGCAACAAATACAACACATAACAATATAACGAGTAAAAAACCAAATATAAGTGAATAATATGCAATAGCAGATTGTTTTTAATGTTGCTCTTGAAACAATCACTTGCTCCTTTGTCTTGCTCGTTTAAAATGGACTTGAACTTGAATAATTATTTCTGACAATTCAGTTCCTTATGATTACCGTATTTTTCGCACCACAAGGTGCACCGGACTATAAGGCGCATTAAGCGAAGCAAAACAGTCAGATAAGTCAAACTATACTCAACTCATTCTTCTTGGTTCCTCCAATTCTGTACCCTTGATTCATTAACCCTTCAAGACCTACCATAGAACCAAGTCCGCCAGAGCTTATCTTTACATTTTTACATGCTGTAGTGCCATTTTCGGGAGCATTACAGGTTGCTATACATCAATACAACCATCATAGTCCAAATTTTAATAATATGTATGCATTAAGTGCAAAGTAGCTACATAAATTGCAAAAAAGAGAGATTTATAGATAGAAGTCAACCAACAGGAAAGTCTGATATACAGCGATTGCCCATTTAGCAGCAGCATAGAGAGAGCAGTGACCTACATGATTTCCACAGCAGTCTTTAGTAGATGTTTTTCTTTTGTGAAAATTTTTTACACTTTTTTTTTTGAGAAGGTCTCCTCCACAAGGGCTCAAATCTCTCCTTGTGCTCATGACCTCTGTCTCTGTTTCCTGCTCTGCTGTCTTTGACAGGTTTGAGCCTGTGACTCTGTCCTTTTTAAAGGAGACTGTTGGTCATCTTAAGCCTGCAGGGTCTCCAAATGATGCTGTCCCTCCTCGACTTTCAAAAGAGGTGTTACCTACAGTTGGTCTTTTGGTTCTTGAGCTGGTAAACCATAGTCTGATGTCAGGTGTTGTCCCTAAAGATTTTAAACATGCAGTAGTCAAACCCCTGATTAAAAAACCTGCTCTTGATCCTACGGTTCTTGCAAATTACAGGCCTATCTCCAAACTACCTTTTCTTTCCAAAATTCTTGAAAAGGTAGTTTACAGCCAAATAACGGCCTTCCTGGAAAAGCAAAATGTGTTAGAGGTTTTCCAATCTGGTTTTAAACCCTTTCATAGCACTGAATCAGCCCTTTTAAAAGTTTTTAATGACATATTTTTAGCGACTGATGCTGGGGACTGTGTTGTTCTTGTGCTTTTAGATTTGACAGCTGCGTTTGATACCGTGGATTATGCCATTTTATTCTCTCGTTTGGAGCACTGGGTGGGCATTAGGGGCACAGCACTGGAGTGGTTCAGGTCCTACTTGGCGGGGCGAACTTTTTGTGTCAGCCTCGGTTACTGTGTGTCGTCCTCCGCTCCCCTCTTGTGTGGTGTCCCACAGGGCTCAGTTCTAGGCCCCCCCCTTTTCTTTATATCTGCTTCCTCTTGGTTCTGTACTGAGAAAGCATGGCATTGCTTTCCACTTTTATGTCCCTCTAAAGAAAAAAGGCAGATACGTTACACAGCCATTACTTCAGTGTCTCGATGATATTAAGACTTGGATGTCTGTTAACTTTTTAAAATTCAATGATAAAAAGACCGAGGTGATGGTTTTTGGTAGCCCCACTGAGACTCCCAATGTGTATGTAGATTCCCTGGCCCAGTATATTATGTCAAAGTGGACTGTGATCTGAAGTTTAATAATCAAATTAAGGCAGTGGTAAAATCAAGCTTCTTTCAGCTCAGGCAGCTGCAAAAATAAAGCCAATTCTTTCACGGCAGCACTTTGAGACAGTGATCCACGCCTTTGTTAGCACTCGGCTAGATTACTGTAATGCACTTTATATTGGGGTCAGTGCATCATATATTAGTCATCTACAGAGGGTGCAAAATGCCGCAGCTCGTCTTTTAACTGGCACTCGAAAGTTTGAGCACATTTCCCCTGTTTTAGCTTCACTTCACCGGCTGCCCATTTCTTTTAGGATTCATTTTAAAATTCTTTTATTTGCTTTTAAAGCTCTCCATGGCCTAGCCCCATCGTATCTCTCTGAGCTGCTACAGCCTTATACACCCACCCGCTCTCTCAGGTCAGCTGATCAGCTGCTCCTGAATGTACCCAGGACTGGGCGTAAACTTAGAGGGGATCGTGCTTTTGCTGTAGCAGCTCAAAAACAGAACTGGCCTGTCTAATCTCTAAAGGAAGCTCGTTCCACAGTTTTGAAGTCACTCTTGAAAACCCACCTCTTTACCCTGGCCTTTGACACCACGTGAGATGTTGATTTTTATTTTTATTTCAGTTGTTTTTAGGTGTTTCGATGCTGTTTTATCTTGTTTTAATATAGGGCTGTTTTAATTTTTTTTTATGTGTTTTATTTATTTATTTTGCTGTTTCTGTACAGCACTTTGTTCCTGTGCTGGGTATTTTAAAGTGCTTTATAAATAAAATTGGATTGGATTGAAATTGGATTTAGAGCATTAAAATCAAAATGAATTTATTTGTCCTATGACAGTTTGCGTAGGATCCACTTTCCAGCGACTATGAATTGGATAAGCAGTTAAGAACATTAGTAGATGTAAAATAAATGTTTTTGATTATAATTTGGAAACACAAAAAATTTTAAAGCTGTAAAAAATACAACAAAAAAAAAAACCTTTCAGCTTTTACGAACAAGCCATTACAACTACACTCACTGGCTATTTCATTAGCTACACGCCCCTGGTGCTGGTCTATTGGATCAAGACTTGGTTGATGCTGTTTGAAGTGAGTGAACTGACTGTCATGTTCAAAGAACCATTTTGAGATGATTTAAGACTTGGCATCACCTTTTCCTGCTTTTCCTTTTTTTTGTTGGACTATCCTCTGTAAACCATAGAGGTGGTTGTCTGGGAAAATTCCCTTATATCTGAACAACCAGTCATTGAAATGACCTTTGTTCCCTATCCTGACTCTTGGTTTGAATCTCAGTAGGCTGTTTTGACCGTGTCTACTGAACTGTTGCCATATAATTGGCTAGTTAGACTGTAGTGTTCAACAGTCATACCTAATAAAGTGGCCAGTGTAGTTGTAAATACAACTCTTCAACATTTTAATAATCTCTGCAACAGGATTTGATAATTTTCTTTCCTGCACATGATATCAAAGCGAATCTCTATGAATCTCAGACTGTCAGACAAACCATAATTTGAAAATATTCCTATGGTCAGTGGGTTTAACTGAGAAAACTTACAAGCTGAAAGTGATATTTAAATTCCTTGCTGTCTTTCTCTTTAAGCATCTAATCTGCTGACAACAAGTAATTGTGACAATACTACTACGTGCAACATAGAGCCAGTCTCTAGCCACATAGACATAACGTGATTATCTGAAACAGTGGTGTCCATTTTATTCAAAATTGCAGATCAACATGGTGGCTTCCACACACCAGTGCCTGCCCCGGTGTATTTTTACTGGATTAATTCTCAGATTATGAGTGTGCATCAGTTTTGTTGGAAAACATAATTACACACTAATCTATGTATATTTGTAAGTGTCCATGCTGCCTGTCCCTCCACCCAGCAAGGGGACAACGATACCCCATCACCTTTTTAGTACTTTTTATAGATAGTACTACATCTCCATAAATATAGCTTTGTAAAATGAAAGTAGCAAAAATAAATGTGCATTCATAGTGTGCTTCTTTTTCCACTTCTGCTTTGGGCCAGTGTTTTTAGAAGTTATCTCACCCCACCGCTACCATCATCTTTTGCGTGTCCTTCGGTACGTCCATGAAATTCCTCTGTGGTCTTCCCCTTTTACAGCTCTAGTATCAGCATCCTTTTTCCATTATATCCACCATGCCTCTTGTGCACTTGTGCTCCTTTTGTGCTCTTCTCTTCAAACCATCTCAGCCTTGCCTCTCTTTGTCCTCCAAACTGCTCATATCGAGCTGTCTGTCTGATGTCCACTCATTTCCAATTCTTTCTAGTCTGATCACTTCTAATAAAATTCTTAGAAACTTCAGCTCTGCCACTTCCAGGTGGGCCTCGCATATTTCTGTCAGGGCCACGTCTCCAAATCATACATCCAAAACACGCCTCACTAAGTTGTAAACCGTAATATTCTCTTTAGCTGCTATCCTTCTCTCTCCACCTCTCTTGTGGGGCTGTCAGTTGCTTTGTATGGTTGACCCCAGATATTTAAACTCATCTGCTATCACTGCCTCATCTCCCACTCATTTAAACACATGCATTCTGTCTTTCACTCCTCTTCTCCACAGCACATACCTCCACCTTTCTAGGCTCTTTTCCATCCATGTACTGTCAGTACATTTAAAGCTCTAGCTTTCATCACGTTAACTTGCTGCAGCTCAATCTGTCTTTCTAGCGAGTTGCCTACATCATATGTAGGCGATCCTTACTTAGTGTCCAGTTAAGCATGCAGCTGATAAAAAGCCTTTTCCTTTGCTTTTGCCACCCCTCTCTCTATGGTGTACTAAAAATGAATTACTCAGTAATTAGTATTACTTACAGTGTACTTAAATAGGACAAGAAATACTGAACATATAAAGGCTAATTTAATCATGGAGCCCTGCTCTCAAAATCTGATGTAGATTGTAACACTGTCTGTGAAGCTGGATTTAAGAAAGAACTGTTTAAAGTTAAAATTTGAGAACATGTGTGGCGCTGTCTTCTGTCTGTGCGTTACGTCATGTGGTTGGTTGGTTGCAGCTAATAGACTGACATTAGCTTATCTTAGCTAACTACTGACAGAATCGATAACTCTGAGGAAAATAACGACACTAAAACTAAAAATCAGTTTAAGAGGATCGCTCCATGATGTAATTTAGCTTTTTATATGTAGTGCTTCATGTCATGTTTAAGGTTTCCTACAGTGCAATTTCTGTCTCTGTTCCTGTAAAACACCTAGATGTTATGCAAGATTAAGTCACCCCGAAAAGAAAAGCATACTTAATGTAAAATGGGGAAATATTGATTGTTTTTTCTGAAATTACGATAAAATTCATTTAAGTATGACATAATTAAAATTACTTACAGTGTACTTAAAGTTATTTGCAGTGCAATGTGTGTCTTTTCTTGTAAAGTATCTGTAAGTATCCATAAGTACCTCCAAATTACATTTAATTACAGGGTAATTGTGCCCTTAGTTGCTCGTATTATAAAGTCACCCCTGATGCTGAATTGAAGTGGAAGAAAATGGATAGCTGACTGTGTTGCTTGGATAAAAATCACAATATATCAGAAACTCTCTAAGAAGACGCTGAAATGACAGTTGTGCCAAATGTCTGAGATTTGGTTCTTATTAGGTGTACTTGTATGATTAATACTGGTCGCTGAATAGCTTATTCAGCTCTTGTTGTGAAGGAAAAGTTAGCTGGACCCTAGTGCAGTGGATATTGGATAGGTTGATCATACGGTTAACAGACAGCCTTTAGTTCTCATATCCACACCTCTGAAAAGGCTCCAGAGAAACCTTACCACTACTCTTCATGTGAAGAAAGTCACAAGTATTAAAATCACATGTGGTTTTAGTTAAATGTTTAGACAATGAAATGAAGAGCTGCGTGTGATCTGCAGTGAAGTAAAGCTAATTTTAGCCTCATCAGTTGCGTACCTTTTATATACTAAACAATATCAAAAGATCAGATCAGAAATTAGAAAATGCCACTAATTCTTTACATGAATTTATTGAGGAAAACGAATATTACATCACTGTAATGCTGGGATGGTGGAGCCACTCAGGATTCAGGATTTTATGTATATAGTTTAAGCAGCAGGTAAATCCATGAAAAGCTTTATTAGACGTGTGGTCGTGGAGAGTATGAGCTGAGCAGATAAGTTGTCAAATGATGTTAATATGGTGGCGAGGCAGCAGAATGTACAAGAACTTGCAAGAGTGGCAGTGAATCTGCAATGACCACCATAAATCACCAATTATGAACATGCACTGTTTAAGTAGCAACATCAGTCACAGCAGTGAATGCCTTTGTGTCATCTATCTGCCACATTTTCATCTCCTATTTGTCATCCTTCTGTGCATTTGCAGAAATGGATGTCCCCAACTGGGACTGTCATCATTCTTCCACTACACAGTCAGTGCTTTTGTTCTTGACGCCTCTAGAAGTTTAGCACTCCTGGCAACTTCATAAGAAAAACATCAGAAGTCATATTCCAGGAGTGCTATGATTAGCGTTTAGATTAAATTACTTTTTTAAGTTACCCATGTGCAGACCGTAGTTCTGCAATTAAGACAAACTAAAAGTGTTATCAATAGTCTTAGGTCATCTTTACAAATGACGTAACTAAGCATATGGATTTGACGTCTTGTTGTTACTAAGTGCAGTTATTTTCAATCTTTTCAAGATTGAAAAGATGCACAGCTACTTAGCATTGGGCGATATATCGAATATACTTGATGTATTACGTGTTTTTTCCACTACAATGGTTAAAATGGCTTTATCTTAACCACCAAGTATAAATTGCTGTGACAATAATAAGCTGTGCTATTAATGATTGAAGTGGAACAAATATGACCCAAGTGTCCATTTTGCGCTGTGTTTGGATAGGTTACAGTCTGGCAGAAACCCAGATGCCTAAAAGCTTACTGAACTGTTATTTAAATTGTTCAAACTCATTGTTTAAATGTGTACTTTTAAATTTCTTTATCTGTCTGATGAAGCTTGTTAACCAAACTGCTCTATATTGTCAGTGGAGACATTTTCTCGTTCTTACACCCTGGCAGACTTTAGTTTTAGTTAAAGAGATGGCCTCAGCAAGCCCTTGTGCTTTGGTCACCTGCCCCTCCCATCTATCAGGTTTCCCTCTCGAGGTGCTCCTTCAGCGGTGCAGGCAGAGTGAGAATGCTCAGATTAGAGCTTCCTTGGGGAAAACCTTGTCTGTTTAGTGAGAGACTGAATCCCTGCGAGATAAGTTTTCTAATTAACCTGCGTGGCAGCACTACACCTGAGATGCAGGGGAGGCTTGAATGTATCTGCTGCCGCTTTTCACCTACCATACACAACAGGTTCCCTTTTCCCTTCTCTGCTTTGAGGAAACTTGCAAAGGACTGCTTCAGCTAATATTGTTGAGACCAAACCCTCAGGCAAAAACAAACAGATGTTCAATAAATGCTCACTGTGCTTTCTGTTGCATCAAGTTAGTGGGTAAAATTGTTTAGCTAAAATGCTTCTTCAACTACGATGAAACCTGTTTGTACAAATAGAGCACTTGGTGAGCTGTTATTCACTCTTTGTATTTATTAGTTAGTTTCTGATGTTGGTGCGTATGGACGAACCCAGACTTTAACCTTCTGAGTCTGATCCAAATCACTACCCTTTCAGCTTGTTCGTGGCCAAAAGTGTCCACCAACAGATTAGGTCTGTAATTTTTATAATTTTTTGGTTTTTTTGCCATTTTTCCTACATAAAGCTTTTTAACTAACTTCAGTTCTTTTCATAAATATAAAATAGTTATTACTTAAATTACATTTTTAACCCTTTAAACACCAGTTTGTTTGTCCACTGTACTAGGTGGAAGACGACCTCAAATCTCACAATTTTATATATTTGCAGTAGGGGTGGGTTTTGATTATCAATTAAAATCGATTCTGGATTGGATAACGTGATATCGATTCATTAAAATCCTGAATCGATTTTTAAATATAAATTTATTTTGTCCGAACCGCCAGAATCTCAGGTTAAACCTCACAAAATTTCTACAACCGCCAAACAGCTAAAACAGTGAATGAGAGCTGGTACACAGATTCTGCACAAAGACGTAAACACAAAACGCAGACCCAACGCATCCGAATCAGTGAGCTGTCGCCTTTCTCACCTGACGGCACATACACACGGACACGCCGTTGGGGCTGAAAGCCGACAGCTCACTGATTTTGAAAAGGTGGCAGGTGTTTTGTGTTTCTGCGCTAGATTCTGAAGCTGCAGGTTTTATCTCTCTCCAACCAAAATGGATTGAACCAGCAGAGAAAGTAGATCGAAACTATGATTCACATTTCGCTTCACATAAACATCGTCAGGAATTTCCTCTTACTTTTGCTGTTTTGCTTCCACCAAGATAAAATCACACTTCCGACATGTAATTGATTCACATCAACATTGATTATAATGCATTATTTTTGTGCAGGGAGAGCAAAAACATAAAAACTCCCTCTCAGCTTGTTCGTGGCCAAAAATGGCCACCCCTTGTTTACATTTACAAAATGCTATAAAATTAATATATATTAAAAAAAATTTCCACTTTCATTGACTTAATTTTTTAAATTGGCAGCAGTGTTATTCATGAAAATTAAAATTTCATTCAAATTCTGAATTTTAACCCTTTAAATGCCAGTTAAATCACATAATTGTAATGATTTACATAGGGATAAAAATCATAAAATCTATATTTTTTTCTAAATAATACATGCAAAATGATTTTTCTAACCATGGTGGAGGTTAGATGCATAGCATCAGAAAAACAAAAAAATACAAAAAAAAATGGGCACCTCCTGTTTACGTTCACAAAATGCTATAAAATTAATGTATATTAAAATATTTTTTTACTTTCATTGACTTGATTTTTTTAAATTAGCACTGGTCCTAGTCATGAAAACCAAACTATAATTCAAATTCAGAAATTATACCCTTGCATACCAGTCAGATTACGTATTATTACTACGCTTTTGGGGGAAAATAGCAATGTTCAAAGTTCACATTTTTTAGCATATGAATGATGAAACCAAATTTTTTTTTAATCATCATTGCAGGGCAGTACCAGTAACAGTAACAATTATTTATTTTTACGTTATTTAATTTTTTTGGATGAATGGCCAAAAAGAAAATCACACATGGTGTGTTAGTGGCCAGAAAGGCAATTTAATGACCAAATAACCACTGAAATGACCACAAAAATGATCAAAATTTATATTCCAGTGTGTGTGCTTCTGTATGCATCCTCATTAGCAGCAAGATGTGCTAACCACAGTAGAGTGGTTTTTGTAGGCACACTTTCTAAACCTGAGGGGCTGCTGTTCCTGGAGGTGCACCTTTTGCACCTTCTTCTCATTTTGTTGGTGGGGTGTGGGTCACACTCTGGTTCAGACTGTGTCTTGATATCAATGGCAGAAGTGGCTGAGAATTGGGGACAAGGGTGTCATGTGCCCCAGCTCTCCCAGGATCACTCTTCATTTGTAGGTTGTAGAGCACTCCCCCACTTCAGTGAAGTTGTTTCCAGTGGGACAAAGGCATCGTATCCCAAGACAACCAGGAGATTGGAGAAAAGAGCCATCAGCCATCAGTTAGTTTTCCTTCAACAACTCAAGGTGCCAACATCCTCTCTAAGTTATCCAAGCTGTATTTGTGCCTATTGTAGTCCAGGATTGCTTCTTGCTTCCAGGCTTCCTCTATTACCCATCACTAACTGCTGGTTCCCTGTGTGTTGTGGTCAAAAGAAGCACATTCCTCCATTGCTTTGGCATGTGAGATATCGCCGTGGTAATTTTGGTGAAGCCAAAGACAGACAACAAAATCTTCCACTGTTGCAACTGGAGGAGCTGGGGAGGAAGCTCTGGGTTTTTCCCCTGTGCCAGTTTTCATCTGAGGAGTTCCTCTGCCAATGTGACCGAAGTAAAGACGTTGTCCTCGGAGCTCCTCCGTCAGTTGGAGTCTGAACCCCATGCCATTTTTTTACTTCCTGAGAACTTCCAGTGTTGTCATCCAACATGCTTTGTATTGCTTTATTCTGGTGTAAGCTTTATCTCCACTTCATCTATAATCCTCCAATCCTCACACCTTCGCCTCCCGTGCAGGTTCGTAAGGGCGCACAGCAGCTAAAAGACCGCCATTGTTTTAAAAAAGTCAAAAGTAGATCTCAGGCTGCTAATGCAGGAAACTGCATACAGGGTGAGCCCTGGTTTGATACCAGTGGGTACTGGATTGTAGAGCAGTCTCTCTTCAGTTAGTGGGACCCACACGGTTTTCCGGTTGTAACAAAATAGTTTTATTAAATATCATCTAAGAGCAAAAGACCCCCCCCCCCCCCCCCCCCCAAAAAAAAACAAAACAAAACAAAAACAAACAAACAAAAAAACAAAAAGACAAAAACAAAAATCCCAGAAGAGGATTCAGGCACTGGCTAGTACTCATCAGTGGTAATGTGGTCAGCCTCTTTGGAGATTGTCCTCTCATCATCTGGAGAAGAAGTTTCTTCATCTTGGGCAGATGTCTTTTCTTCAAGGGCAGAGGACTGCTTGCTGTCCTTGCTCTCTGACCAGATCATATAGACAGTGCTTTAAGCAGTGATGACCTTCTTGCCACATTGCCACAATAAATGATCTGGAAGCTGTTAGTGCTGCTTCTGTAAGTAAGCCTGTCTGCACCTGCATAAACTCCAGGACATGTTTATAAACAGTGTTTGTTGTCGTTTGCGCTGCAGCTGTAGCTTTGAACTCTGCAAAATGTCCTGTGATTGAGTTTTCTTTTTTTTGGGAGTTGATATTTTGGGTATGGTATCTTTTTATGAAAAATACAAGAGTAAAAGTGCTTTTAACATGTGCTTCAAAGCTAAGTTTGACTGGGAACCTCAAAGCTCAATAGCCTGCATCGACAGAAATTCACTGCAACCTGTGGTAATGTTTGATGCGTCATAATTTATTCCAGTCTATCTTGCAAATACATGTTTGTGCTGCAATGTCATGCACAAGCACAAACTATTAGATCCTTAAGATCAAACCTATGTCAAAATTGTTTCATTATTTTGGTCTGTTGGAGTGTGGTAAGCCATCAAAGGCCGCTACTAGAAACTAGGAATATTACATGAGCATCTTCCTTGGGGGGCTCAACCCGGGGTAGCGGTCATGGCCTATTAGGGGCTCTGTTGGCTCTTAGGTGATGGTTTCCTCGTGGCTGCGTGCAGCGGGGCTAGGGGAGGGTCTGTGCTGACAGATGTGGGTTACTGACCTGGTAGCCTGGCTGTAAGTAAATCCGTTGGGTATCTTTCTTCGCCTTTAGACAATAATTCTGATGGCAAACGGGACAGGCCAAAAAAAAAAAGAAAAAAAAAAGGAATATTACATTAAATTGCTTGTTTGGCCAAAAATGGGTAAATGATGTAATTTGGTAAAAAAAAACTTTAAAAACTACAATTTTCATGTGTTGAGTTTAGAATGAAAGCAATTTTACCTAAATTGTATGATATAGTACTGTCAATAACAAGGAATCAAAAAAGGTGGTTATAATGGGTTTCAATTGGCCAAAAATGGCCACGATAGAGCCAAGAGGAACAATTTGGTGTATAGTGTATATTATTGATATTATTAAGGAGCTGGTGTTGAAAATTGAAAAATCTTAAAAAAAAATGTAGACCTTTGAGAAGTTTCATTCCATTTGCATTAACAGAACGGAAATGGTTGAAAAAAAGAAAAGTGAAGTGGCCACAAATGGCCAGGATGGAGCCAAAAGTGTTAATCTGGATTGGACCCACAGTATCCCACCTAGATTGTAAGACCATTGGGCATTCTGTGGGTTGTCAGGAACAGCAAGCGACACAAGCGGCGGAGGAAGAGGAAACAAAAGCAGGGATGCAGAGCTGGCAGTCATGTCCAGCTGCGAAAGCAGCAGCACAAACCCCCGTTTCCATCAATCTACCTCACCGATGCCAGATCCCTGTCAAACAAAACGGAAGAACTTTAATCAGAGATTTACTATAGCTGTTTTGTCCAGGAGTGTTGTCTATTGATTGAATCCAGGCTCCATCCATAAGTCCCCAATGCCTAAGTGGAGCTACTGCTCCAGACCTTAAAGCTCCGGGACTGCAACAAAGACTTTGGAAGGGGTGGGGGGTTCTGTGATTATATACTCCAGGTCTGTTGACATAACCACAGAAATATAGATGGTAATTGCTTACCGGACTTCAAGGCCATGTCAATTAAATTCAGACCCTACCTCGTGAACTAATGGTGGCTATAGTTAACATTGTTTACTTTTTCCCCTGATGCTAAGCCCAAAAGGGATCATAAAGCCCAAAAGGGATAAGGAATGTTACTCCAAATTTCTAAACAGCAGAGACTTCAACACAGTCTGGCTCTAGAGGCTTAATTAAACTGACCAACCCAAAGATATTTATTTATTAGGTCCTGCAAATTATCTGAATTTCCCAAGAATATGGTAGAAAATTGTAAAGGCATTTTATTTACCTTAAATATACTGATTAAAGCTTTGTTGAGCCATAAGAGTTTAATATTTGGGCTGTCCCAAAATATGTGCCAATACACGACATAACCTCCAACAGTTGAGTGTACCTGTGTCAAGATGTACCATTAGCATTGGTGTTATGAAAAAACACATCAGACGATGACTTTTGATTCATGGGTTTTCAGTCATCTCAAGATGCATATCCAAATTCGTATGAGCCAAAATTGCTTGGGTTGGTGGATCTTTTATTGTTGAGAGTTCGATGTCTTTCCATTTAGCATGAAATTTTGTTGAACACATATTGTTATATAATGTCTCCATAGTCATGTTTCCAGAGAGGAATCACCAGTCTTACTAAAATATCAGATTTGTAAAACAATCCGAGATCTTCGGTCATCATCATATCTCTCCTGAACACCTGAAGCTTCTCAAGTGGATCTCTTCTTGATCTGGGGTGGCTGTAGGTTTTAGCACAGTGTTGTCACCATTTCTCTTGTTGCTTTGGCGGCATCCTTACATAGGTGAGTCCACGACCCCTTCATAAAACACCTCTTTCTTCTGTCATGCTCTCCAAAGAACCTCTTCTTTCATAATTAGTGTTGATGCCGATTGTAGCACTCTCGGTCTCTTAGATTCCTCCTTCTGCCTTCTTAACCCCACGTTTAATATCCGCATATTGTTCGTTGTTATCTTTTCTGAAGTCACAAAGCTCTTTCAGGATTATTCAGGAGTGTGGGCTCAGCTGTATCCATGCCTGCTGTGGCTAACATTAGCTCAGTTGAATGGCTCAGACCCACATGGCTTTTCTCTGTCAAGTTATGACTCTCATACTTCTTGTGATAACCTTTGTTTCCATTGTCAAAAACAATCTTCAATATTGACAAAAATAGTACCATCAGGGGTCATTTAAACCAAACAAATAAAAAAAACATTGGGAGCTCGTCATTCTGTTGTGGGCGGATGCCTAGAGCAGTTCTCTCTTCACCTTCAGGTTTCTGGGTGCCCATATCTCTGCAAATCTCACTTGGACACCATCACCATGGTAAAGAATGGTGGTATGGAGGGACATGGGAAACAAGATCAATTGTGATTAAGAATAACTGATTAAATGCAGAGTGGATTATAAACACATGGAGAGTGAAAAAAGATGATTGAAGAAGAAACAGTGCATCATGGGAAGCCTCCAGCAGCCAGACCTTGTATGTGATGACAAAGGTTTTAAATTCAATATTATTTAGTATTTAGCACCGAGCAAATGAAGAGAAGCCAGTATGGGCAAACTGCGCTCTCTTTCTAGTTCCTGACAGGACTCTTGCTGCAGCATTTTGGATTAACTGAAGGCTTTTTAGGACATCCTGATAATAATGAATTACAGTAGTCGAGCCTATAAGTAATAAATGCATGAACTAGTTTTTCAGCACTCACTCTGAGACAGGATATTTCTAATTTTAGAGATACTGGAAGAAAGTAAATGGACGAAAGCAGTTCTACATATTTGTTCAGTATGCACAATGAAGGGCACATCCTGCTCAAAATCCCTCACAGTGTAAATAGAAGCAAAGGTAATGCTATCCAGAATAAGCATCTGGTTAGACACAATATTTTTATTTTCTGAATTTAGAAACAGAAAATTAGAGGTCATCTGTCTTTATGCGTTTAGATTTCTGCCACATCCTTTGGTGATCAATGAAGCTATGTATCATCTGCCTAGCAGTGAAAATGTATGCTATCCTATGCACTGAAGGACATGTCCTGGTTCTCAAAGTGTTACTAGAAGTCTGGGCACAATTTTTCTAACTAGTACAATAAGGGTAGGGTACAATAACCTCAGTTTTATCTGCAATTAGAAGGAGAGAAATTAGAGGTTATCCAAGTCTTTATGTCTTCAAGATATTTCTTGGATTTAACTGAGTGAGGTCTATCATATGGCTTTGTAGATACCAGGATATCATCTGTATTACAATGAAAATGTAAGCTCTCCCTTCTAATAATACTGCCTAAGGGAAACCTCTGAAGTATCTGCTTGCAGGACCCACTGCAAACAGATACTTGTTGGGCTACAAGTAGCCCAACTCCTGGAGTTGAAAAACTGGGGGGGAAGAAAAAATGAAAAACCATTTCTGTTTTGGGGGTTGTCTCATTCTTGCCATTCTAGTGCAAATGTTGTTCATTTTCAAAGCATCTGGGAACCCCCTGCTACTTAACTGACTACATCAATATTTCAGAAATTTAACTGACTTGAATACTATGATGAGCTGTGTATTCCTTTTTCAAAGAAAATCTTATTTGTCTTAGTTTTTATAAAATCTACTTCGCAGTGAAGTATAAGTTACTTTTCATGTATATTAAATATTCATCAAACTTTTTGTGTGTGTGTTTCTTTTTTCTTTTTTTTTTGGTAGAAATTAAATACTCCACCAATCTTGAAGGCCCCAAAAGAAAGGAAGCCCAGCAAGAAGGAAGGAGGCACCCAAGGGAAGGCATCTAGTCTGCCAGCGATCCTCTACAGGTAAACACACAATAGCTTTGAGTCATCATGGAGCGAGAAAGGCAAAGGTTAATGAAATGGGTAAAATGTTAGAACGAGGATTGTGTTTTTTATCCGTCATCTTCAGTGCTTTGAAATAGGAGAATTTATCTGAATCTGATACATTTAGCTCAAATAAGTATTTGATACTTGTTCTTGTCATTCTGCCTATGGGCACCGCAGTCATTTTTTATTTTTATTTTTTTGTTCAGTCTTAAAGCTTTAATTCAAGGAGTTAAGAAAAGCATTGCATTAATTGGTTTGGAATTGGAGCCATTTTCACTCCTTAGCCATAAAAGGCTAATGAGGTATTGTTGTCACCCTGCCAAGTAGGTGAGCAGGCGGGCAGTGTGGACACCCAAGTTTGCCTCATTCTTGAGTTATTGCATTCACAATCTATAATTTTAAAATTAATATCTACTACTAAAGATTTTGTATGAGTTTGGATTTCAGCGACCTCGACTTTATGATTAAGATGAGAGGTCAGGTTTTCTGAAAATATTGTGATTGTGATAACTCCAGAAGGAAGTTACCTAGAATTTTCAAACTTGTACCATAGGTACAACTGCTAGGAGACTGAGGGGTAAAACTGGCGGCTGCCATTTTTATTTATTCTCAGTCCATATTTTCAGAGGCTAAAAATGCAACAGTTGTCTAACAAGCAATTTCATGGTCAGATGAGATCTGTTCCCTGATTATCCACTGACTGATTATGCAAGAAAAACATCTTAAGCCGCTTCCAAGTGTAAGTTGTTCATTTAGTAGCTGTTCCTTGAAAAACCTGGTTTCAGGTCTGAAGACATGTTAATGCAAGTGAAGAAGGACATCATTCTGTTTTAAACCCAAAATCACATTTCTATAAAATACCAAAGATAACAGTCTGACAGACTTCTATAATATAAAACTTCACAGTGATTCCCAAAGAGCTTGAGCTGACAACATGGGATATCTCAGTGTGGATGAAGTGTGCTCATACAATATTTGAGGAAATTGGAGTAGTGCATGTGGAAGTGATGGGTCTAAAAGCTACCTGTAGCTGATAAACAACGTCTGTGAAAGTCTTTAAGAAATGGGAAACAAAAACCTGACATAGGACCCGACAGAAGCATCTGGCCCTTCAGCTGATCCATCAGCTGTTTACTAAAGCCTAATAAGAAAAGGTCTCACTTGATGGGTGTCTGTCAAGAAGCCCTTCTTAAGGAAGGGAAATGGGGAAATGAGGTTATACTTAAATAGCATAACTGGACTGAAAATCAGTGGCAACTGGTGTTACGGAGTGATGAATCAAATTGTTTTCAATATGTACAGAGGAGATCAAAAGCGCGATACATCAGTGAGTATCATCTGTAAAACACGGAGGCTCTTTCCCTCTTTCCTGTTGGAATTCATTATACAGTTAGAGAAATCTTGTTATAAAACAAAAATAAAACAAAAAGCAACAACCTTTTCTCATGCTCATTATTTCTCATACTCACTGAAACCTGATGTATTTCTGCAGCTGCGGAATTTGTAAAAAAAACCAGGACCAACATCTGCTTGTACTGTGTGATACATGCAAGCTCTACTACCACCTGGGCTGCCTGGAGCCACCACTAACACGAATGCCCAAGAAGACCAAGAACAGCTATTGGTAAGTTGGGTTTAAGTGGACCCTGAGGCTCTCCCCTAAACACCATGAAAAGTGATCTAATTTGAGCAGCTGACAGCATCCGTTGTTGTGAGTCATATGAGATAAAACTGGCACAAAACAGTCATTAGTGAAAGTCACACATCAACCCCATTTCTCATTTCCTTAAGTGCAATTCAGTTCATTCAATTTTATTTATATAGCACACAACAACAGCTGCCTCAAGCGGCTTTATATTAAAAAGAAGAGTAAAGATTCTACAATAATTCAGAGAAAGCAGAGAGAACCACAATCATATCACCCCCTATGAACAAGCAGTTTGGCCACAGTGGGAAGGTAAAAACTCCCTTTTAACAGGGAGAAACCTCCAACAGAACCAGGCTCAGGGAGGGGCGGCCATCTGCAGCGACTGGTTGGAGGTGAGGGGAAGAAGACAGGACAAAGACACGCTGTGGAAGAGAGCCGGAGATTTATAATAACCAGAAGCGGCAAATTTACTGAGACTCTTTACTTAAGCAAAAGTACAAAAATCTGTGTTAAAAAAGACTAAACTTTTTTACTCAGTTAAAAGTGAAAAAGTAAATGGTCTGAAAATAAAAAAGTAAAAAGTAGCTCCTTGAATGACAGTTCTACCTATTCTGTTTTTATGCAAAAGTAATTTAATCTTCTGCAGTATTCATATTTTCGTATTTAATTTTTGAATTAATACTAGTACATTAGAATACAAATGTTATTCAAATCTACATTCTAATTTTAATGTACTCATAATGTACTCAGCTTGATTCTATTATGTAGAAAACAATGAGTAAAATAATTTTAAAAAATAGCTATTTTCTGTTGCCTACGTTGTAGAGTGTTAGTTTGTCTCCACATCTGAACAGTCAGGGGTTAAAATGACATTCAGCAGGTGGGAAACTAACATCGGTTGTAATGGCTCAGCATGGAGAAAAGAAGCATCACTCGCAATAATTTTTAATGTGAGCGGGGCAGATTCTTACTGTACAGGCAGATGACCTGCTGCTCTTTTTTGATTTACGCAAATGAATTCAACAAGATGTAAGCAGATGTTTCAGAGCTGTCTCGGCTGATTTCCATTTCCTACACTAACAGGGAACTGTATATTGTGTTTATGCTAGACCAGGGGTAGGCAACCTTTTTGATGACGAGTGCCAGCTAAAATTTCCTCAGAAGTCAATGTGCCATATAATTGCATTAGCAATAAATTTGATAACGCTCTATATTAACAGTTGCTGCGCTGAGCGGACAGCTCCTGAAGCATTTGAAGGGTCGGAATGTGGAAATTTCAACATTGCTTGAAAAAAATCACAGCTAGCAACGTCCCTCTCACCAGTAGACTAAGTGATTTTTAGCCAATTACAAGTTGAATCTGGTAGTTGGGGTTGTTAGCTAAGATACCGTCATTAAGAAGCGGCACAACTAATGTGTCTATGCGAGCTAATTTGCGATGTGCACCGCATTGTCTGTTTGTAAACACAATCAACTAATCGTTACATTAAAGACTGAAGATTTAGGTGTATGATTAAAAAAAAAAAAAAATTAATTCAATTAAATGAGTCAAGTCGTTTTCAATTTCCTTAGGCAATGCTCTGAGTGTGACCAAGCCAGCAGCGATGAAGCTGATATTGCCATGGAGACGTTACCAGATGGCACCAAGAGGTCCAGGAGGCAGATCAAAGGACCGATCAAATTCATCCCACAGGAGATGTCACCAGAGCCCAAGAAACATCAAGTAAGAGGCACTGTGTGTATTGACACACTGGAACCAGCTCATATTAGCTAAAATGTGCGAAAGGTTTGCATGCTCTATTGTTCCTCCACTCTAATTACAGTGTATCTCATGTTGTCACTGGCTAACTGACACATTCATATTGATTACAAATAATTAACTTGCGTTCCCATTAGTTCCCTCTTCTTCTAAGGTTATCAGTACGTTGCACACGGTGATCTCACGCATGCAATATAAACAGTGTTACTGCATACAAAAAACACACAGGCGTTCTCCTGGTGGAACTCAAAATAATAAAAGAGAAGAAAATGAACGTGAATCAAAAAGTTGTTCCTTTTTGATTCACTGTGTTTGATGAGAAACAAGAGTAGGAAGGTACAAACCCAGTTTGAACAGACTAAACAGATGGGCTTCATAGAGACATGTTTTAAAAGCAGTAGGTCTGTGCTGTTACTCATTAAAATCCTCAGTCTCAGTAATTCTGATCTCTAGCAAAGATACCATTGTTTATGTGTATAGGTTTTGTGGTTATAAATAGGAATTTAAAAACCAGCATGTCGGCTCAGAAGTACAGTGAGTAATCCAAAGAAACAGAATGTTAAACACTTTTGACTATGTTGCTCAGTTCATTTATTGTTTTTTTTTAAGCTAAAAGATGGCATATTTATTGACTTTCTGCAACCCGTCACTTGGTCTACTTTTTTTTTAAGGTTTCATCTTTCTGGTTCCAGATGGTGTTGATGCTAAAATTAAAAGTTAAGCCCCTTGTGATTAAAGCTGGACACTAGTCTGTACATTTCTAATCAAATAGAAATATCAGATTAGATATGACCACATTTGGCACAAAGTTATTATCAGTGTACATATTTATTTATTTATATATGTATGTATATACATATGATGTTGTTGTTGTTTTTTTTTGTTTTGTGTGTGTGTGTTTGTGTGTGTGTGTGCTTTGTATCCAGGCCTCTAAGGCAAACGTATTTTTGCCCACATGGTGATAGTTTTTTGTTGTTGTTTTTTTCCCCTTTTACTTCTATTTTCCAAATTAAACAGTCAAACAACAGGTAACATGCACAGAAAAGGAAGAAACAAGATTTTGGGATAAAATCAACGAAATCATATACAGTATTCCCTGTCTGCAAAAAAAAGAAAAAGAGAATTAAAAAAATTGTGTGATCATCAAGGTTTTGCAGTCTGCTTCACTAGCTAACTATATATAACTACAGTGGTCCCTCGTTATTGCGGTAGTTATGTTCTAACAATAACCTGCGATAAGTGATCCGCAAAGTAGCCGACTTTATTTTTTACAATTATTATAGATGTTTTAAGGCTGTAAAACCCCTCACTACACACTTTATACACTTTTCTCAGACAGGCAGGAACATTTTCACACTTTTCTCTCTTGTTTAAACACTCTAAGTTCAAACCTTGTAGAAAAATAAATGCAATACTATAGAATCAAGCCAAAGGCACCCACTCGACGTTTTGTCGACATTGTTGTGTTTGTTGGGGAGAAAACTTACAAACATACAGTACAGCACTTTAGAGTCAAACTGACAAACTGATAGCGATTGAAGCATTTATATCACAAAATAGTGCATTTTCTGTAAATTCTATGAATCTCGGGCCGCCATTTTCTTTGTGAGTATTTATTACACGGCGTGCTGCGGGGAAAAGCCTGTTCTGACGTTTGAGTCTAAGGTTTATTTGGAGCACCTGGCAGCTCTTTTTTTTTTTTCTCATCAGTAAACTCTCTTCATACTCTTTCACATGATTTTTGCATCGGTGGTAGAAGAGATTTGCTGTGTTTGAGTCTGAGGTGGGGACCGGTTTGCAGCATAATTGCATAGTACAGTTTTATCTGGTCTGTGTCAGACTTTTCATAACCAAACCATTTCCATGCTACAGAGGTAGCCCCTCGTTTTTTGACTGCTTTTTTCTGTTTGGAGCTACCTCCCATATGGAAAAGATATATATAAATCTTATAAAGTTTGTATCTGTCTTGTGTGAAACTTGTATGAAAAGCATACAAGAGTGGAAAAAAAGATATAAGATCCCTAGAAAAAGTATATAAATGAAACTAGTATGTTTTGAAAACTTACTAAAACAATATATGAAAGTGGCCACTTTCATGACTAAATCATATAAGCCTTATATGATTCACTCCTCTCTTCTTCCTGCTTCTAGAAGATGTGAAAGTGTTTTTTTTTTTTTAAGTTTTTTTTGATAGCTATCTTTTTTTTTTTTTTTTAAAGAAACTGTGCATTTATCATCACAGACCTCAAAATGAACACAAATAGCATAATCCAAAACCTTGCAGCCAACAAATGGGGTTCCCAGTTTTAAGTGAGAAAAGAGAAAAAAATAAAAAACAAAGCTTGGAGGCAGATTCAGAAGCATCAGTATTTATGGTTAAAACAAGAAGAGAAGAATATGGCTATTCCTAAAATGTCATTCTACTATAATGTTCAAACAAAATCAGAGTGACAGTATGGGAATCCAAATAAAAGTTAGGGGGCATAGTCAAATTAGAGAATGGAAAAGATGCAAATGCAAAGTTTTGACCCCTGAGATTTAGCCTAATAAGATTTGGGTGTATCACCTTTGGTGCAAGGGCCCAGTGTGCTCACTCTATTCCCAGGTCACACTCTTGGTTCAGCCTTGTGTTTTCAAGCCAGTTCCAACTTCATCAGATTTTTTTTTTATAAAAGCGACAGTGGAGGTGCCTTCTGCACCCTCTGGAATACCATCAATTCTAATAATATTACATCAGTAGCATCCCTCAAGGTAAGACGCTTCGTTCATGTCCTCATCTATTTCTCCAGTGCATTTCTCAGTTGCTCCGATGATGCACAGTTTCTTGTATTTTTCCAGTTTAACTCTGCTGTTAGTTCAGGTCAAAAGAGCGACATCCCTGATGTCATGGCTTCCTTCACCGCTTCTCGAATTGTTAGTAATTGTTTTTTCTCTAGTCAATATGTGATCTAGAGGTTCTCACTTGGAATTCAAGAAAATTTTCCATTGGGTTCTTCCAGCTGAGTCAGTAACACAGAGTGGTGAGAAGAGCCTGAAGTCTATCTATGAAATGGGAGTATGTTAGAACTAGAGATGGCACGATATGACTTTTTTATGTCCGATACCGATATCATAAATTTGGATATCGGCCGATACCGATATGAATCCGATATAGTGTTTTTTAATCAATAAAACTGTTTTTTTAATATTATGCTGCATTTTGTATAAGTTCATACTCAAGTTTAAAAAAAACAACAAAAAAAAAAACCACTAAAGCTATTCTGTTATACCTGTATGCAAAACATACACTGCACCCAAAATATTTCATAGTTCAGCGAAACTGATCAATCTAATAAACTTAAACCTGCTCCATCCTCCCTATTCTGGTATTTTAAAGAGTAAGCAACCTAACTAATAGGGTTGCAAACTCCCAAAAAAAAAAAAAAAAAAAATAGGGAACCACCCCCCACCTCATGATGCTTAATCGACGTAATCAACTTTAATTTGATGCAGTGTGGGGGAAAAAATGCACAGAAATCCATTATTTTTCAAGAAATAATAAATAGATTCAACATCTTTCTTCAACAGAATTGCAGACTGCACAGATGGAAATAGTACTATAGCTTACTAGGGTATATTAGACTTAATAGTTGCTATATACAGTAATGGACTTCTATACATCTTACATCACATTAAAACTTTGGGTGTAAAATTCAGATAATTATTTATTAAAAGCTAGACATTTTAAATGAGAATATGAAAGAAAAGTATGTCTTTGTGCCCCCTTTTCCCTGTTCATGCCTTATCGGCCCCCCTGGCTAAACTTTGCTAGACAGTTACCAGCCGTCAGCTACGTAGAAAAAGATCCTGGTGTAGAAAGTAATATTAAATAAATTCTAACAACTAGAGCTGGGCGATAGAACGATAACGATATGTATTGCGAAATAACTTTTTCTCGATAGAAAAATTAAACTATTGCGATAGACCTCGCCGCTCTTGTCCTCTTAAAAAAAAAAAAGAAAAAGGAAAAAAAAGAACAGCCAATCCAAATTAAGTAGCGCAGAGCCGAACCAATCACAGCCGCAGCGTCATGTCACGTGACTTGTTACGTACAGCACAAGTGCCATGCCGCACGTCTGTATTTGTTTGGGAAGCAGTCAACCGCCATTCCACCCGGGGAATGGAGGAAATGAGTGTGCCGACTAGAGAAAAATCAACCGAGAGCGTGACCGAAGGTTACCGAAGAGAAAACAGATGATGGTTCCAATGCCGGAGAGATTGTCGAACGGAAGAGCCATAGAAGTTTCGTAGTGTGAAGGTATTTCGGCTATTTCAAGTCTGATAAATAAACAGAGTAGCGCGCACTGTAAATTGTGCCGAAAGCAAGTCTGGAAATACAGTAAAGCGGTGCATGCTCAATCTGACTGGAAGCGCTAATTCATCATTCGGCTTTTGTCAGAATAAAGTAACTGTTAAAACTGTTTGAAAAGCTAAGCTATACAACAAGGAGAGATTGAGAATTTCCTTTTAGTTCTCAGTTTATTTGATATTGACAAAAGTTAGTCAATTTTGTCTGTTCTTCTGTAAAACAAACTAAGATTTATTTTTAGAATTAATATTTTGTTTCTAAGTGGAATTGACAATTTAGTCTATTTTGTTTGTTCTGTTTTGAAACTTAAACACTTTAGCGGCTGCCTTTTGTGTAGTTTGCAATATTTGCCTTTATTTATCTGAAAAAGTCTCATGTTCCTTAAGTACATCTACCCTGTTGAACTTATTATGGGAAATGAATATTTAAATCAAAACAAGCTGCTGATTATTTCACATTTTACGTGTGAGCAACGGCACATTTAAATCTTACAAATATAGTTATTTAGCTTATATCATGATATATATCGTTATCGCCTGAAATGAAAAAAAAAACATATCGTGATATGAAAAAATCTTATATCACCCAGCTCTACTAACAACAGATTATCAAGCTTAAACGTGCTGCTGTTGTTCAGCCGCTGGTTTCCTCTTTCTGGGACGAAGTGGGCGATAAACAAACAAGAGAGACGGACTCGCGACAGAAAAGCCGATCAGCTGATCATTAATCAGTTTCACGATTGAAGTAGCAACAGGAGAGGGAGGGAGAGAGAAGAAGCAGTCGCGCCATATATTGGTTGTTAAGCTTAACGCTGGAATGCTTTACAAACATTCAGAGATGAACTTACACACTTGCTTTACTTCTCTCTTGGATAACTTTCTCGGAGATGAAATGCCAGTTTGGTAGCGAGGCTACAAATACTCAACCACACCGCTGACAGGTCTCGCACGCCACAGACGCTCTATCACCTGATGCGCACTGCTCCGACGTGCTACGGTTATGAGCAGAGTTACGCCATGTCGCAAGTTTTGTGAGGTGCTTTTTTGATATTTAATGGATCGGATTACATTTTTTATTTCTCTCCAATATCCGATCCATTAATTTAGGTCAGTATCGGACCGGTCCCTAGTTAGAACACAGTGCCAGTTTGGCCCCAGACATGTGCCGAGAACACTGCTGGAGATCTTCAGGATTAAGCTGCTTTCTGATTTTCCTTGCAGCCCCAGCCACTTAGGCATTTCAGTGCAGTATTTATCTTCAAATTCAAGGTGAGCAATGGCAGCTGCTGAAAGCCCCCTGCTTTGCATTTTTAATGCTTTTATGAAGGCAGAGAGCACTGGCACTTCTCTAAAGCCATGTCTCAATTTATCAGGACTGGCAAATTGACTTCCTGCTGGCCTTAATGGCTCAAGTGTGTGTGTGTGTGTGTGTGTGTGTCTGTGTTTGTATACACAGACATTTTCCTTTGGCAATAGGCTTAACACCGCTAAATGACACCTAACTACGAGTCTTGCAGCTTGTAACTACGAGTCTTGCAGCTTGTAACTACGAGTCTTGCAGCTTGTAACTACGAGTCTTGCAGCTTGTAACTACGAGTCTTGCAGCTTGTAACTACGAGTCTTGCAGCTTGTAGTTAGTAATGTGTACTGGAGGAAAATCTTTTAAAGTCGGCCAATGAGACCCTTTTTTTTTTTTTTAATGCTGCATAGCTACGTATGTTTGATTACTGAAGACCATGTGAAGTTCTCACACTGAGTTTCATGCAGGAGCAATTCACAACCACAATCTGCCTATACATGGGAATAATATAGGACTTACCCCAAATAAATTCCAAATGATTTCATCCTGTTTATTTTAGTTTAGAAGATCCTAAAACTCAATCCAGCATTGCTTGTGAACTATTATGTAATAACAAGCAACCGTTTTGGTTTTTTTTTTAAAGCAGAAGCTTTCATCATTGAAACATATAAAAAACTGAAAGTGACAGAAAAAAATAGCTGTACCTATAAATAAAGGCACTTAAGGCACTTTATAAAGGCACTTTAGATTGCAGGATTCCAACTGTGCCCAGCTTCCAGTAGAGTGCATGTGACTTTGACACAATCTCCTTTCCAAACAAAAACAAAATAAACAATGAAAGGAGAAAAAAAGTGAATTTTGCCACGACCTAAAGACCTAAATGTCACCTTTGTGGCCTCTACGAAGCTGGCTGTTGTCAACAGGGTTGTAACATGGGGTATTTTACCAATGAGGGACTTCATTAAAATGAATTAACTATGATTAATCACAGTGAATATCAGTTTCACTATCCGCACCCTACCCTGATTGCTGTCAAAACTCTTGAACTGAGAAGTAATTCAAGTGTAACCTGTCTGATAAAATTAAACAAGCGCAAGAACTGATGAGAAACAAAATCATTGACATTTGCGATTTTGGAAATGGTTACAAAGTCCTTTCTAAGGCTTTGGGACTCCAGGGAAACCAAGGTAAGAGCCCTTATCCACAAAAATGGAGAAAACTGTGGCGAACTTTCAAACTTTCTATCAAATGATTCTAATAACACATTGGGTCGTGACCTCCTGGATAAGATGTCAGAATCCAGAACAATATCTCCAGGCCTCACTTGTCTCAGTTAAGGTTAGTGTTCTTGATTCAGCAATGAGACGCACACTGGGAAAAAATATCCGAGGGAGAGTTCCATAGCTGGCCAAAATGAACACAAGGCAAAACACATTTTGATGATACACAAGACTTTTGGGGAAATATTCTGCAGACTGGTGGGACAAAACCCTTGAATGTGCCTGAATGAAAACAATTCTGCCAAAAATTGTGGGCCAAAGTTCCTCCACATCAATGTGAAAGACTCATTGCCGTTTATCACAAGTGCTTGACCCTTGCTGCCAGGGGTGGTACAACCATCTCTTAGGTTTAGGGGGCAGTTGATTTTTCATATAGGACCACGAAGGTTTGGCTAGCTTTTTCTCTTAATAAATGAAATCATTATTGAAAACCTGGATTTTGTATTTACGCAGATTATTTTTGTCTAATGCTGAAATTGGTTTAATGTTTTGAAGCATGTAACTTTGACAAATATAAACTACCAGTCAAAAGTTTTAGAACACCCCAATTTTTCCAGTTATTTATTACAGTTCATGTCGTTCAAGTCCAATGAATAGTTTGAAATGGTACAAAGGTACAAATGTTTGTTTGTTTGTTTTAAAGGTAAGGTTAACCAAAAGTGAAAAATAACAGAATTATACAAAAAGGCCTTTTTCAGGGAACACAACATAGATTAACAATTTAAAGCTGTTCCTCAGCAATAGAGGTTGATCAAGCCTTGAAAACTACAGTATTGTACTGCAGAGGAGTAGTGTGTTGCTACAAAAATGGTGAGAAAAAGGCAATTAACAATGAAAGAGAGACAGACCATCATAACATGTAGGTGTTTCCTACAGAGAAATTGCAAAGAACATCAAGGTGCCTGTAAGTACAGTTTTCTTCACCATCAAAAGTCTCTCAGAAACAAACTAACAGGAAAAGGTCTGACAGACCCAAAGCCACAACTAAATCAGAGGACAGGTTTCTGAGAGTTAACAGCTTGCGTGATAAGCTGCTCATAGGACAATAGCTTCAAGCACAGCTTAATAGTGGTCGTAGTAAGCAAGACTCAGTTTCAACTGCGAAGAGAAGACTTCGAGCTGCAGGTTTGACAGGACGAGTAGCAGCAAGAAAGCCATTGCTAAGACGTCATAATAAGACAAATAGGCTTGCCTGGGCCATGAAACACTGCCAATGGAAGACTGGGAGGAGGTTTTATGGACTGATGAATCAAAATTTTGGTTCAAATCTTCGGTTCATCACACATTTGTAAAGACAAAGTATTCACCACGTTCCTGCTTTGTTGGTAGTGGCTCCTGAGAAGCAATTCTACAACCAATCTGTTTGATCAACACTAGTTAATCTGTGACACCGGTTAATACAAAATAACAGTCATGCTGCCTCTTTCCTTTACATTTTTGCTTATTTGGTGAAGGGGACCCCTTCCTTGGTGATAAATGATCCTTCATATCATGAGTCGAAGGTGCAGACACAAATTAATATTTTCTCACAAAACTAAAGTTTTGTGAGAATACATTAATTTGTTGGAAGGCCTAATTACAAACCAATCAGTGTATATTTATAATTACAAAGTATAACTTAAAGAACAGTCAGTTGTTCTTTAAGTTAGAAATAGAACACTGAAGCCTTTGTAATGACGCCTTCACCTAAAGTTTACTTGAGTTACGGAAAAAGGTGGACAAATGAAAAAAGGAGGCAAATTGAAATTAGCGTGTCTTCTTATGCTCTGTTAATTTTTCTAATCCTGTGCAATAATTCATGCTTCTTAAAGATGCACTGATGTACTTAATTAAAGATTGATTTTGCCTGGGACGTATGAACTGCCCACATTTTTAATTTCCTCACCTGAGCAGAGCCTGAGAGTAGCTATGCTATGTGGCTGAACATTTTTCAGCTGATCCAGCTACACTCTGTTCTCCCTGGGTTTATAGATTACTTTAACAGGCACTACTTTAATACAAAAATTATTAAATAATGTCAAGCCTTTTATTTGGTGCTTCACTCACAGGAGAAAAGGAACTATGAAGGAGCCAATTGGCAGCAATCTTGCAGTTAACATTCTTAATGATAAGTGCTCCATCTGGCAAGTGGTGCTGAGCCAAAGGCGACAGATGGGATTGTTTTCACAATCTGTTTAAATATGTTGTCAATTTTTCTTCCCCTTTTAAACTCTCTCCAGCAGCTCAGACATTTGCTTGAAATAAGGTGTTTTCTGTTTTCTCACACTCGTATTCAACTTACGGTATCCTTTTTTCTGTGAGAAGAATGGACACCAGAAAGGTTTATTTCTATGCTTGTCCACTTTGTGGCATCCACGGGTATTTCATCCGTAGTCGCTAGAAGTCATGGAATATCATTCGCTTTTTTTGCTTTCTAGTCACCATCTTTGGTTTCTGGTCATTGCTTCCAATGTAGCTTAAGGGTTTACCAACAGTGCTGTGAATGAAGTTGCGAAATAAAAGCATTTAATTCATCTACTTGGCTGGCTCACAGTCTAAACCTTATCATTTTTTTTAGTAACACCCCCTCTGACTGAAGTTTTTTCCTTCTAAGTTAATTGAATTAGCCCCCAAGAAGAAACTGTATGAAAATTATTTCTATGTGAAAGTAGAATACTTTTCATTTTATGTAGAAGATATATATATTTATTAGGGGTTCAACGATATTCGTATCGATATTGAACCGTTCGATACAGTGCTTTCGGTTCGGTACACATATGTATCGAACAATACAAAATTTGTAATTTATTTTATCAACTTTCCTTCTGACGATGCTGTCTGTGTTGAGCGCTCAGTGAATCTGCGTTCGACTACTCCGCCTAGGCTGCACTGTCGAGCGCAGATCCACTGAGGGCTCAACACAGACAGCATCGTCAGAAGGAAGAGCGCAGGGCAAGCTAGCGAGACAGAAGTTAAGCTCTCCTTGCAACATGGACCTCCCCCACCCTCATTCTGATCTGGTGTTTGGAATTATTTTGGTTTTCATGTGACGTATGACCCTGAAGGTAAGCGAGTCATGGACTAAAGTAAAACAGTATGTTGGATGTGCCATGCAATGCTCAATTACATGGGTGGGAACTAGTGTGTTAGCGCAGTTAGCTCGTTAACGTGTTGGCCGTCTAGCCCCATGCACGGGGCGATCGGCGGTAGCTCGTTAACGGAGATTTGCCGTGTTGTGGCGTTAAGGTCATTTCAACGAGATTAACCTGAAAGCACTAGTGGGAACACAACGAATATGACTGCACATTTACGCCGACATCATCCTAGTGCAAAGACAAAAACAACAAGCATGCTACTAACTTTAGCCGAGTCATTTAGACAGCTGTTAGCACATGATTCTCCTTATGCTGCTGAGAATATAGCCCAGAAGAAGCGGATAGTATAGCTTTTATTTTGGAAAGAGACATTTCTCTGTAATAAACTCTCTTTTCCAAAGATGAGTGATTCCTCAATCAGATACAGGGCTCGCAATATCACTAGCCCGACGTCCCGGGGCTAGCGATTTTTTCAGTCGGGCTACCAAAATCGATCTCTGCCCTGCCCGTCGGGCTATTGTAGGAAGGAAAAATATATGTCAATGCTTTTGCATTCTTTCAGAAATGTAGCTGGGTAATTATGTCATTGGCATCGGTGAGCCACTGTCAATATGTGACATATTGAAGTCGCGTTTGAATTTGCGCTTGTTTTTTTGCTTTCACTTTGCAATCGTGCGAACTGTGTATAGAGAGCGACAGCACTGATCTGTGAGTGATGATAATTTGTGCACCAATTCCTCTGACATCGTCTTATTAATCGTTAGCTTACTATGCAAACATGACAAGTGAAATCTCCCGCAGCAAGCTTAAACATGTGAGAGGTTGATCGCGCAGAGAATCGCTGACCGTTATGTGTGTGTGTAAAAGCAGCAGGATATATATTTTAGTTCTGCTGAGCCAAATAAGACAGGTCAGGGTGAAGAAGTGACAGCCAAAGAAAAGCTTACCACAAAACGGAGAAGTTATGACAAATCAGACTATAAGGCAAAAAGAAAGTGCAGCTTTATGGTTTCATGGACAAAATAATTTCTGTGGCTGCAATATGACGAGCTAAATAACCAGGGCTGCACATAAGTGGTCCGCAGGTGCGCATTCGCTGTCAAAATAAAAAACACGCACAAGGGTTAGGGTTAAATTTAAAAACTGTACTTTTGAGTTAAAATATATATTTATCATTTTAATAAATGACAAATTAAAAAGGCATGAAAATTTTTTTTGTATCGAAAAAATATCGAACCGTGACACCAAAGTATCGAACCGAACCGTGAATTTTGTGTATCGTTGCACCCCTAATAAATAAATATACACACACACACAAGGGGTGCAACGATACACAAAAGTCACGGTTCGGTTCGATACTTTGGTGTCACGGTTCGATATTTTTTCGATACAAAAAAAATTTTCATGCCTTTTTAATTTGTCATTTATTAAATTTTCACGGCACATTCCGCACCACATCTCTGTGCATTCATCATTTGTTTGAAGCCAGCTCACCTCCTGCAACTACTTTTCCGAGAATACGCGCTTCTTTTGTGGTTCGGACTCCTTCTGACATTTCTTTGGAGGTGGAGGAACACCAAAGTAATTGCTTAAAGGAGCTTCTTCGACGGAAAACTTTTGCGAGCCCTGTATCTGATTGAGGAATCACTCATCTTTGGAAAAGAGAGTTTATTACAGAGAAATGTCTCTTTCCAAAATAAAAGCTATACTATACGCTTCTTCTGGGCTATATTCTCAGCAGCATATTAAACATATCAGGTCCCCATAAGGAGAATCATGTGCTAACGGCTGTCTAAATGACTCCGGTAAAGTTTGTAGCATGCGTGCTTGTTGTTTTTGTCGGCTTCCACTTGTCTTTGCACTAGGATGATGTCGGCGTAAATGTGCAGTCATATTCGTTGTGTTCCCACTAGTGCTGTCAGCGTAAATCTCGTTGAAATGACGTTAACGCCACAACACGGCAAATCTCCGTTAACGAGCTACCGCAGATCGCCCTGAGCGTGGGGCTGGACAGCCAACACGTTAACGAGCTAACTGCGCTAACACACTAGCTCCCACCCATGTAATTGAGCATTGCGTGGCACATCCAACATACTGTTTTACTTTTGTCCATGACTCGCTTACCATCAGGGTCATACTTCACATGAAAACCAAGATAGTTCCAAACGCCAGAATGAGGGTGGGGGAGGTTCAATTTCGGCTAGCCTTGAGGCAGTTGTCATGTTGCAACGAGCTTAGCTTCTTTCTTGCTAGCTTGCGCTGTGCTTAGTGGGTCTGCACTCAACAGTGCAGCCTAGGTGGAGTAGTCGAACGCAGATCCACTGAACGCTCAACACAGACGGCATCGTCAGAAGAAAAGTTGATAAAATAAATTAAAAAATTTGTGTTGTTCGATACATGTGCGTACCGAACCGAATATATGTGTGTGTGTGGGGGGTCTGAGCGAAACTGAGTGTCTGTGTATGTGACTTTGTCACAAAGTGTATTTGATAATAAGGGTGGGAAGCCGCAATGACAGCCCCCAGGAGCCGAAGGCAGATAGAGATAGATCGAGGAGATCAACCCATCCGCAGGCCCCATGAGTACCGAAGACCTGAGGCTGCACATTTTGTCGACAACTGCGCGTCTGTCCGAGCAGGAGGTAGACCTCAGATGGGGTGCCCATTGCCAAAGGGCGAGAGGCAGCCAACCCCCGCTAGAGGCTCATCACCCTAGCAACCAAGAATTGCCCAGGAGTCCCGAGCCCCCTACCCCCACCACTCTCCCACGCAGAAGAGGTCCAAGAAACCCAAGACCACCACTCCTCAGAGAGTGGGTCAACGACCACAGCAGAACATCCACCCGCGCTCCCTGGAACCAACAAGACCTGTACCTGGGCAGCAATGCTCACCTGGAAGCAGTAGGGAAGGATTACCCCACTCTCCATGACCACGTCCCCACAGGGGCCAAAGCTCAGAACCGAACCAGGACCCAGCCAGATCAGTCCACAAACCACCAAGGGTGTAGGAAGACACGTGTTTGTCATTTCAGTACTCTTCCATAGATTTCATTTCAAGACTCTTTGAGTTCCTTGTCTTCATGATATACAATGTCTCTTCTTCAAGCTACCTTTGGCAGCCCCTCCCTGTTCCTTCAAGGACACAATCTAAGGCAAATGAAATGAACCAAGAATGCCACATTGCTTGAAAGCCTTTTATAAAGCAACCAACACCTGGATTACTAAAATTAATTTCTTCTCTGATCTGGATTTCAGCAGAGAAAAATCAAGCTATAAGGTGTCAGACAAGGCTTTGACCCACCCAGAAATAAAAATGTCTTAATTTCTTCTTCTTCTTCTTCTTAAAATTATATTGTATTGTTTTGTATTTTGTATGGCATTACCATTTCAACCATTTACATTACCGCTCGGATTTTTAATTTATTTTTTTAAATAGAGAACCAGAGGGCAGAAGAGGAAGAGAGTTCCAGTCTGTGAGGAGCGAGAAGATAAAATTGAGGTTTGTTGCTTTATTTCTCTACAGAAAAAAAGGTATTGTTCTAAACAACATGTTCTTGAGAAATTCAGTTAAGCTCTTCTACCTGCCCATGTTTGCTTCTTTGTCGCATTCTGTCATTCCAGGTTTTTTTTGTTTTTGTTTTTTTGCCTTTTCTTACTCATATTTGCCAGTATTGTTCCTCTATTGAAATTAAAAAATAGTTAATTGTTTCTTCAAGAAGAATCCTACTGTTTAAAGGAACTGACTTTCCTCACAGTACAGATTTCAATACATACTTTAAGAATGTAAGAGGAAGAATGCAAATGTTTTTAAGCTTTTTTTTTCTCTCCTTTGCCAAGTTTGTGATTGCGAGACTGACAGAAAAGGTCAAGCTGGGCTAATAAGACCAAAGCTGTTTACCCCTTAGCTTAAAACACTGGTGAGGTATTGTCGTCATTCTGCCGGGCGGGCAGTGGGCAGGTGAACACCTAATTTGTAAATGCATTAACTTCAAATAGATATCACAGGTATATCTATGACAATGTTGGATGAGTTTGAGGTCAGAGGTCAGAGAATCTTGTGACTGTGATAACTCAAGAAGGAAGTCAACTAGAATTTTGAAATTGATACTATAGGTGCATCTGCAAAGAAAGTCCAAAAAGAAGTCTTGGACAAATCTCAGTCACTTTGACCTCAAAGTCAGAGGTCAAGTGTTATGAAAATCTTGTGAACAAGGCAAATGTGTGTCTACTAGGAGACTGAGGGGTACATCTGTGTATCTGTATTCTTATACACAAGATTGTACAGTACACAACTTGATGTGTTGTTGTTTATTTTTAGAATTTGTTGTGCTCATGACAGAGTTGTAGAAACTTTTGTACATACACAGTTCAGTTGATTTTAATGAACAAGTTAGACAGCCCTGATGCTGATAATCACTGTTTAATAGCAATTGCCATTGTGCTATGTGCAAAAATGAATTCAACTACTTTGGTTTTGGGATGCTCATGGATGATTCCAAGTTCTGAATGTTGTCTCAGGTACGTAATAAACTCAGAGCAAATATTCCTATAGACTGATGGACTCATTTCATGAAAACGTCATTACTACTGGCATGTTGCTTTAATCTGATCTGTCATGTTTCCTAATCGTGGTACAGACTTTATAGTAAAGTTGCATTTTATAGGAACTTCTGTTGAAAAAAAAAAACAATTCATTAAGTTTTTTGTGAATTTTCTGAGGTTTAGGTATGCCTTAAACAAGTAAAGATGCAAAAATTTTGTATTTTACAGGCTCCAGGATATTAATGTTTATGTCATTTTTAATAACACATGCACAGATAAAAGGAATTATGTTCCTGTGTATGCTGATCCATTAATGTGACTGCTTGGTTCACATTTGTAATCAGTGAGGTAGGACATTAGGGAGATTAGGACAAAGTGGACACACTTGGGAACACAGCTGAACAGAATCTAACTGATAAGAAGCAAAACTGAATATCATGCACATGAGACAGGGGACTAAGAAAATAAAACAGGATATGACCAGTAAACATGCTGAGACCCAGGCTAAGATGTTTGAACGTGACACAGGGACCGGAGATAAACAGATGACTGATTACCACAGGAAACACTGAGGACAAGAGACAGAGACAAAACTAGAACAGACTGGGCACGAAACAGAAATAACACAATCATAAGAGCACAGAGGACAAACAAACTCAGAAATGCCAGGGAACAGTGTAATCCTCAAAGGACAAGATAGTGAACTAGAACAGTAAATCATCTCAGATCCAAAAGAAATAAATCACAAGTCAACAACAAAACTCAAAATACTGGGTCAAAGACCCAGGACCACAACAGTTAGACACTATGTTTTTACCATTTTAGGGGTGAGTACAATAACCAACTTCAGTTTTATCTGAATTGAGAAGCCAGAAATTAGAGGTCATCCAGGTCTTTATGACATTTATGCAGTTTAACTAATTGGTGTGTGTCAACTGGCTTTATGGATAGATAAAACTGGAAATCATCTGCATAGCATCCATAGAGCTGTTTTAGTAGTTAATGTAAAGTTTCAATAGGGGCCTTGCCCCAGTTATCACATTCATCAGTTATATTGTGGAAATAATGCTTTAATGTACTTCACATCTTTCCCCAGTTTAATACTCATTATTTTTTACTACTCAACAAGCACTCATACAGGTCTCATTCCTAATCAGCCTTGTTTCCATAGGAACCTCTGCCACGGGAACGGCGACAACGCCAGTCTGCAATGCAGAAAAAACCAAAAGCTGATGACACGAGGACTGAGTGTACAACCTGCAAAGGACCAGGCGACAATGAAAACCTTGTGAGGTGAGGTAATGCAAGTGTGTGTGTGTGTGTGTGTCTCAGTCTCAGAGGTTATTATTTGTGTGTGTGTGTGTGTGTGTGTGTGTGTGTGTGTGTGTGTGTGTGTGTGTGTGTCCCATGACGCAACCATATCCTCCTGATGATTAAAGTTCAGTCTTCATTAGGCTCGGGCTGCCTATGCTCTGCAGAATGAGGGGGTTGACGATTTCTTCTCCATAGGCGCTCTATATTGACCTGCCACATACATTTGCACAGTTCATTAAGGCATAATGAACAGCAGAATTTCTTCTACCCCTGATGTCAGGTGTCTAATAAACAGAATTCTTCTTGGCATTTGGCATTCTATGAAAAAAATAATTTAAAAAAGTTGGTAATAATGGGGACCTTGTCAGGACATTGCCCTGTGATGAAACCCTCAGATTTTTTTTCCCAATTATTCAGACTTCCCACTGAACACAGTTCCCTTCATGAACATTGTCTTGTTGCTCTAGAGTGCACATAGACTTGTAACTTTAAGCACCTTATCAGTTTTTAAAAGGTTATGTTGAAATATAACTTTAGCCGTTCTATTGTAAATTCAAAGATGATGCATGAAGTCACTTGTGTTTTTCATTCATTTTTGTAAAACATCTGTCCTAATCTGCGGGTGTTTGTTTGTTTGTTGGTGCAAAATCAACATTTGCTTTTTTTTTTTTTTTTTCAAGCTTTTGGATAACTTTAGAAAGGATTCAGCATCAATTCTGTAATTCTGCTACAGTTTTATTGCAGTGACTAAATTATAAATTCTAATCTCTTCTACTTTACTCATTGTTTCAGTTCCATCATTGATTTAAGTCATTCAAAAAAAGCTTGACACTCAGTGGTCTCTAGCGTGTACCGCTCTTCTTTTTCTTTACTCTGTATAAATAATGTGGATAGTGTGAATTACTATGTGCTCTAGAATTCACTGTCTTCTTTTCAAGATCAGACAAATAGTGAAGCAACAAATGCACATCCTTTAAATTAAAAAAAAAAGTGCAGAAAATTCTATTGTGACTATTAAATACCCCAATGAGTGACAGGAAACAAAGAAGAGTGCAAACACTTTTTTGGTGTTTGGATTCTTGTGAGTTGAAATGAAACCATCATCTATCATCCAGCACTTGTACTGGGTTGATTCAGGCATCCTATTATTAACTAGAGTTTTATTCAACAGTTTAAATCTTTAATGTCTTTCCTTTTGCAACAATCTGCTAAGTAGTGTCTGTAGTGTAAAGTATCACACTAATGTAGAATGAATGTTACAAATATTCGTTTTTCATTCACATTGACATGTCAAATACCTTTTCAGGACCAGTGTCATTTTAACAGATTGGAATGAGCTCAGCACTTGAATACTAAAGTATTTGTGTGTTATTTTTGGTGCTCTTGAGGCAGCATTTGAGTTTCAGGGGTTCTGGTCGGGGTGTGAGGTGTGCTGCCCTGACTCTTTCTATCTTTGCATTGCACAGGTTGTGAGAGCTGGGGCAGCTACCTCACCTCCCATAAGAACTCGGGACAGATGACCGTTGGCTTAGAGAGAGAGAGAGAGACAAATTGAAGCATTTGAAGAATGGCAGTCAAGTCAGACTGAAGAACGAGACCATCACGCCGCCCCACAGCCACCTCTGATCCAAACTGGACCAACGAAATTGAGCAGATCTGTGTGAATCTAAAACATGGAGCCCTACATGATGAATTGTTGTCAGACACAGTTATATTTCATTTTATTACTATATTTTTATTAGTGTTGGACTCTCAACTGCTTGCACATATGACCATTAACTTATCTTATTATTTGGACACAGCTGCATGCAGCAAGACATGTTAGGATTTAAACACTTTTGACGACTGACTAAAATACATGAGCAAAAAAAAAAAAAAAAAAAGTAGAAAATGACAGCGTTTACTATTAAGCCACCTGAAATTAAGATCTGTAATACATTTGAGTTATCTTTAATGGTTTTCATGAAATATTGTCATTACTTCTTTAATGTGTGCTGTATTTCCTTTTGAAAATTGTTTTAGATTAACATTAGACGGTAACAGTGAAACATGAACACCCGTATTGCTCTGTTCATTAAAAAGAAAAAAAAGAAAGCAATTTAATGCAAAGTTCAGTTGCCCACTTTGTGGCTTCCTTAAGATTGATTTCAAGTATAATCAGTCGAGTAGGATCAAGCTTTCTCAATGAATAAAGCAGCTAAGTTTGTTTGGTTTAGCGTTTAACTTCTTAAAGGAAGTCCTGTAGTAAGCTGAATGTGCTGCTGTGGAGCACTTTAGACTATATCTCAACGTAACCCTCTCTATGCGTCTAGGCGTACTCCTGAAACCAGCGTTTCGACATGCTTTGCTTTGCTTCTACTCTGGTGTGCCACACATTTGACCTGCCTGTGTGACCTATCGAGTTCTGGTCAATGGTGTCTATTATTAAATATGGTTAACTGGAAACATTCTTGAACGTGGGCTTTTCTAAAGTTGATTGTTGTGTTGTGTGCTGATGAATACTGAGGAGAACAAATATTAAGAAACAGGATTATTATGTACAGAAAATGCAAAATCTCTAATACACAAAGTTTCTGTTGTATCACGTAAAGGAGTAAAGTAATCAACTGTGGTAAGCAGCTGTAGTCGGAAGGAGCTAGTGTAGTTAGCAGTTAGCAGTAATAGCACTTAAATATTAGTCCTAATGTCTTTAGTGTCTTTAATGTCTTTACGCATTTAGAAGTCTTCCTTTGTCTCATATCTTGAAGTGACAGTTAAACTGACGTCCTCAGAAAGAAGCGCAGCTTTGTTTGCATGTCTCCGGTGGCCCGAAGTGCTGTCAAAACAATATCTTATTGCTGCTCTCCCAGGGCTTCTGACAAGTGTCAGATTCTGCCCTCAAATGTCACTCCATTGCCTATTTGGGGCCATATATGCATGCTTTTGAGAACAGTTACTGCAGTTGCAGGCTTTTTACTGCTGTTTGCTTTTTCCAGAGTTTGTCCAGAAACAGCACCACATGGAGTTTTCTCTTGGGATAAGATTGTAGAATGACCTACTGACTCCTGACCAGTCCTTATCCCATTACTCCTAGTCAGTCTCAAAGACTGCATATCAGTTCTACAGTGCATGGCTATATCAGATCTGTACCATAACTTCAAACTGAAAATTAGTGATGTTGTCTTGTCGCTTTTGAAAAACAGGTAGTCATTTAGTGTGATGCAGTGTACAGTATTTATTAAAAAGGCCAAACATGTCTTCACTTTGTGCCAACATACTTAATTGTAGTAACCTTAAGCTTGTGTTGCCGAGTTCGAACTCTGATTTGTGACGTGTTCGAGAAGTTTCTTTGTCTGGCAAATATTTGTTTACAGATGTGCTTTTAAGGGATTCTTTCTGATTAATTGTGTTTTGTGTTACTGTCATTCTGTATGAAGTAAGAATGTGAATGTTGCATATGTATTTGTACATGTATATGAAGTGTTTCCTATGGTCTATAGCTCTTGAAAAATAAGCAGAGCTTTAATAAACTCTTGACTTTTTCACCTTATTGTTGCCATGATAAATGACTGTCAGACAGTTAATTAATTGTTGTAAAGCTGCGGCATGGCGGTCCGCTTGTGCATGTAGTGCCCTCTGTCATCTGTGATTTATCGCCTGCGAAGGGGCCTTGTTGGTGGAGGTGGGGGCAGAGGAAATATTGCTTCTTGGCCTACGTAAAGTTTCAACAGATGTGGTTGATTGTGTTATTGCAGTGACAAAATTTTTACGAAACAAAACAAAGACGGTAAAAAAGCAAAAGTAACTACAAACCTTCTATTTGTAGGATGTTAATGTTTTCTTTTTCGGTTTTCATACTACAGAAAATCGTCCACGTTCACAATTAGGTCCGTGGTTGGACAAGCCGAACAATGGAAAAAAAGATTAAGAACAAAAGACACTGAAGTCAGCCCTGAAGTCAATAAACTTGTTGCTAACTGTACATTAACTGTAACATAGCATACATGTTGTTATTAAGCCAGCTGATGTCTTTCCGTAATAGGATGTAGATATGTCATAGGCCTAACGTTGGCATACAAGTGATTATTATCATTACGGAGCAGTAAGTCAAATACAGGCCACTAGAGAGAATACAGAAATGTGTGAGAACCTTGGGCAAAAAGATGGACACAGCCACTATGACAACATTCTTTGATTTGTAAAGTCACTATATTGTAGGCTTTGAAATGTATTTTTTCAAATTTATTTATTTATGAGACAAAATGACCATATTTGGGCAAGCGAGTGGAATGCTATCAGCTAACACTGCCTTGTTTGGACACACATAGTTGTTAGTCGGCCAGTGCTGCGGTGAAGTGGTTAGTGCTACGACCTCAGAGCAAAAAAGGTTCTTGGTTCGAACCCCGCTTGGAACAGTTTTTGTGTAGTACAGGTATTGCAGCTTTCACAAAGAATATGAATTTTTTGCTAAATGAAGTTTGTATTCTGAAGTGCTTTGAGTGGTCAGTAAGACTAGAAAAGTGCTATATAAATCGCATTACATTTCATAATCAGTGCAAAACCTGGACCACATATTTCTCGGATACTGTGTTAACTCATTCACTGCCATTGACGTCTATAGCCGTCAATTGCAGTGAATGAGTCAATGGGTTTAACTCATTCACTGCCAATGGCTGGCAGTGAATGAGTTAATATCATTAGTTTCACATCGAGCCATATTGTTTATCAGACACCACTAGAACAAACTGGCTGAATCAAAACATTTCATTCATAGGACCTATGTTCCTTCCTCCCTCCCTCCATGCACGTCTCTGTGTTTGAGTGAATGTATGTATAAAAAAACTTCAAACTCGGGTCATCTACCAGAGGTTTGGAAGCTTGAGGGTCCTACACAGTATGTTACCTGTTCTTAGACTGTGCTCTTCTGGACAGATGTCTCAGAATCACTCGCCCAGCTTGGCTCACTGCCCTGCATGCTCCAATTACCACAGGGACCACTGTTACCTTTACCTTCCACATCTTCTGGAGCTCCTCTCTTAGCGCTTGGTATTTCTTGAGATTCTTGTTTTTCTTCTTTATGTTTCCATCACTTGGTATGGCTAAATCTATCACTACGGGCTTATGCTTGTCTGCCACTACTGTGTCCAGTTCGTTAGCCATCACCAGTTTGTTCTTGTGTATCTGGAAGTCCCACAGGATCTTAGCTTGGTCATTCTCAACCACCATTTTGACTTCCTAATTTTAGGGCCATACTCGATACAGATGTTCCTGTATACTATGCCAGCTGCTTGGTTATGAGGTTCTATATATGTATGTCCTGCCTGCTAGCATCTTGTATCCAGCTGTTGTATGCTGGACTGTCTCAGGGGGCATCTTTGCATCATAAACAACCAGGGTCTTGCCTGGTGTGGTAAACCCCACACCAGGCAAGACCCTGGTTGTTTCTTAGCTGTCATGATTAGTTTCTCTGTGCTGTCCTACCAATAGCTTTATCCAGCCATTGGTAGGATTTCTCAGTATCAGCCACTTGTTCTTTCTCCTCTTCTTTCTCAGGTTTCTGCTGCCTGAGGTATCCACTAACCATGTGGTGAGTTGTGGCCATCTTTTTAATATACTCATACTTTGTTGTCCTCAGTCTTCTTTCTTTGGCTTAGCATGCAGTCTGAGGATGCAAGTCCAAAGACATGCAGTTAGTAAGGGAATTGCTTGTAGGCGGGAATGTGAGTGCAAATGATTGTCTGTTTCCATGTGTTAGCCCTGCGACAGACTGGCGATACATGTATATATGCGTATGTATGTGTGTATGTATGTGTGTGTGTGTGTATATCCCCATACCATTGTTAATAAGAAAGAGATTAGCTATAGAGACCAACACCATAGCAGGCTCCAGTGTTCAGCATTCAGTTTGAAGGAGTTATTCTGCACAGTATCTTCGACTAGGTCGTGTATCTCTCTTGGACTGAAGGAAAAATTTTTAAAAAGATGCATCTAGGGATCTTATGTGTCACTTTTAAATGCAAGGCAAGCTGGGTTAGTTTCAACTGGTAAAAAAAATCCTATCTCTTGAGATTTAGCTCAATTTGTAATGCTGCCATCCTGAATATAAATAAAGAATCAAATTTAGTAGCAGACATTAACAAGATGCACTGTTTCTGCAGGAGGCCGGGCAGCCTTTGGAGTTCAAACAATATTTGGAAAAGATGTAAGAGGGAAATTTTGGGTTTGAACAGGGTGGCAGCATTAATTTAGGCATCTCCTTCAGGTGAAACCAACTCACCATGGTGAGCTTTAGATGTCCCCATCCATCATCATCAAGTAAAGAGTGTTTTATGGCAGAACAGCAGCCAGCAAATAAGACATGATCTTGGCCACAGCTGACTCATGGTTAGGGGATGAGCACGAGGGGTAGAGGAATACAGAGAAAGAAAAGCTAGCACAGAGATTCAAGAAAGGAGTAACCTTTGCGATCATGGGTGCATTCCCATTACTGCTCTGACATTAGATTCAGGAAGATGATTTAATGGTGGCAGTTTGTTTTTGCTGACTTCACCCTTTTCCCCCACATTTAAAACAGAAAACACCAGAGGACTGGGGCTGTGTGGGAGGTGTGGCCAAGGAGCTAAAATCTATTAGTCTCTTCCCCATCTGTTAGTCCTGTGACTTTGCCACTGTGTGGGTCTGTTGAATGCTCCCCAGAGTTGTCGTGGTTTCCTTCTACTCCATAACTGGTTTGTTCTTGATATCCAGTCAACTTCAGTGTTTGCCTTTTGCCCATTTAATCATTACATCTTGAACCCCAAGGCCATATCAAAACGTTATATCTTAACTGATTCCTTCACCTCAGATTGGTTTGATGGATTTACAGTGTGCTACAAGGTCTTTGTATTTCTAGACGATTGTCTGTAGCAAATTTCAGACACGAGGACAACATATCTAATGTGAATTCAGTTCTGTTGTCGATTGATACACAGTTTAATGGGGCCCCCTGCTGCAAAATACGAAAATGTTCAGTCAAAAACAAAACACTAGGTGAGGGTTGTATAGATCACTCCTGTTCCTCTCTTCCTATCTCTTCTGTCCCAGCAGTGAATAAGCTGTGGTCAGATAAGCTAATAAAGGGACCTGATCTGACTTAACTTTTCTATAGGTGCAACTTCAGCAGTCCATTCATTATTTCCTATCTTGTAAAACAGTAGCTGTTTTGTAACGTTGCATAGACCAAATAGTAGATCAAAAAGTAAAAGGCTTTCTAAGTTCAATAATCAACTGTTCTTTGGAAAGACAGTTGCACACTTTGTTATGGAGAAGAGTTAATGGCTGAGTGCTTTGTGTCATATTGATTCCTGTCACATGGACTTTTCCAAGGTAATTGTGTTGCCCGGTTCTGACAAATTCACTTACTTGTTTCAGCCATTTGAGCTCGGGCTCAGACACAAACACACTGTTGCAAAGATTTGAAGTTTTTGAGGTTACAAAACCACTTTCAATACATGATTTCATGGTATTCAGCAGTTGCATAGAAACAAGTATCAATAACATGGCCGATTATATGTTTTATCGTCACATTTGCTGTTCTAAGTGATTGATTTCTATCATTTTAACTTTTCTCATTATTTTATTTAATATTTGGGGGAGTTTAACCGTAGTGATGCTGAATTCAAGACAAAACACTCCTGTGCTCACTTTATTAAACAGAATTCATAGTAGCGTGTTTGTGGCCATTTTCCTAGGTATTCGGCCACACAGAGTGAATGCAGTCCTCTAAAAAAAAATGAATGCGCTTAGCCTCACAGGGAGACCTGAAAGGCAGCAACAGCAGAGTTCAAGTTTTAATTTTCATTAACACACATATTCACTGTAAAAGGGTTGTGTATCAGAAACAGCCTAACTGCAGCTATAAATGGTCCTGTTGGTCAAAAGTATCTCTTTCACCCGTAGTCTCATTTGACCATATGTTACGCTAAATTCAGTACCAAAAATGGGATCAGGCTTAAGACTGGATTATACTTGAAATAAATATACTTCATAATATAAATATTTGCTGTGTGTTGGTGAAGGTTTGAAGAGAAAAGGGACAAGATAACTTTGGTCAGTACTTTGAAACAAATAAAAAAAAAAAGTGCTTTCTGTACACTTTACTTAAATTACCCCATTATGATACACACAAAACATTTATGAGCACACATCATATTTAAAAGAACAAAAAACAAAAACACAATGTATAAGCTATATAGTAAAACATATTGTCCTTTTTAGAGTGAGTGTTAATGGAAAGATAATAGTTTGATATCCAAACACAAACCTTATGAAGTGGGCTTTTTATTACATTGCCAGTTATGGTCAGTTAGCTGAATCAACCTGCTGTCGGCCAATCTAAGATTTTTGTCATAGCTTTTGCTTGGTCTGTTGTGAACAGTATCTTATTGTGGCTAATGTTAGTAAAGTCTGTGTAGAAAATACATGTATAACATTTTAATGTTTACTTTTAGATCATGATTATCAAATTTTGGCCACTGACCAGAACGGTTCAGGCATATAGTGTATATAAAACACATCACATATTGCTTTTAAGCTTTAAACGTCAGCGTTTTGGCTGAAATGTAGTGGGTTGTTTTTTTTTAACCAGAATTGACTATGTTTGGATGAGAGTTTGTCAATGAACCTAGCTAGGTTGCTTAGCAAGAATTTTCTGTAAAATATTTTGCTAATTATAACTAAGTAATAAACTTATAAAATTGAACCACAGGTTTCTTGGATGGGATGAACTCATCATTAAACTTGATGTAATGTTTTGTCGTCTATTTCCTGATCAGCATGATTCAATTTAGTTCTAATGACAAATCGGTGAATATTTCTGCAGGCGATATGATTTGATATGATACGGGAGCAGTGACACTTCTCTTTAAGAGATCTAGTCAGGACTGTGAGAGTGATTTTGAAGATGTGGACGAGATCAAATGTAACCAACTTGGATTTTGTGGGCCATCAGCCCCGCCTGGTGAGAACCTGTCTCTGGGGACTGATATGAGAACTTCAGAAAAAGATTAAACACCAGATCAAAGTGGACATGAATCGCCAACTGAGAGCAAGACATGTAGCAGACAAAAGCAATCAGTCATGTCCCGTCCATCACCTCACCTCCAATAAGATTACATCAATCAATAATCTCTTATATGACTGATTGGATTTTGTCTGCTTAGTACAAGTACAAGGGAGGAGGGGGGGAACTACTCAATTTTCCCAATGATTAAAGCTGGGCCAAATTGCTTTGATAACATCAAAGACCTTGCTGTAGCTCTGTGTGTAAGGGTAATGTTGGCAGGAGATAAAGGCTGATGCTTACAGGTGACTGGGAAGCAACTGAAAACGACATTCACTATGTGGATCAAACAACAGGGCCACAAACTGACCATTGTACAGCTGAAACCACAGAATGCAGGGGAAGTGTCTATGATCGTGCACTCAGGTTTCTGGGCAAATGTTTTAATGACTGACCAATTAAATGTAGTTTTGGGTTGAAGGGCAAACAACAACTAACCATTAAGCCACATCCATCAGCGTGAATATATTTTAAACAAGATTGTATGTCTGCAGGTGCACATCTTGCAACAAACTGATGTGTTCTCATAAACTTAGGATTAATCCAATTAAAATTGCATGGGAGGGGGCACCGGTTTGTGGAAGCCAATGTTGCCCTGCCATCTTCAGTACAGTGGTTCTGCCTAATTACATTTTGCATGTGTGGGTGGTCTCTAGCCACATGCATACATAGAACTACTTCAAAGACAGTTTCACTAACACCATCTAATAGCAACAAAAATAGCAGCGCTCATGCCAAATGAGTTCAGGATATCCTCAACAACCTGCTTCAGTATTGTTGTTATTGGATAGAAGTGAGCTTCACTGACTCATTCACTCGTATTGGACTCCCTTCACAAAGTTTTACAGCTTCCTCCAAAGTGAATATGGGGACACATTTTGACAGCGGAGGTAAATAGCGGATTGACAGCCCATACTCACTGCAGATAAACAGCGACCAGAGATGTTTGTCCCACAGCAGCCACTGCAGCAATTGGGAGGGGAAAGAAAACAGAATTCAGTTGACTGCAATCGACTGATATCTCGTGGTGAGATTTTACATAGTGTACCTTTATGAACTTAGCCTTCTCCATACCAGCACCTTGAATAAATATCACAGACACTTTTTTTTAAAATAATATTTGAATATTTGATATCAGTACATGAGCTAATACATTTCTGTAAGTAGACATTCCCAGTGAACTGCTAATACTGACTAATACACAGGTACTTAACAATTCAACACAAAGTAGTTAGTAGTTAGTTCCATTCACTGCTGTGAATGACACTCATTAAAAGCATATTAAAGACCACAAATGGATTTAAGTAAAAGTATGTGAATATGCTACATGACCAAAGGACATTTCAGATGTCTGAAATGATGTGGCTATTATAAGTATACAACTTTTTTGTTTTGTTTTTTTGTTAATGGCTTGGCGCACATAACAGAATTAGCATGTATTTTGTTCCTTGTTGACTTTGAATGGAGCCATTTAAGAATCCACAATGTCATACAACTGCGTGTATGTTCAGTACTGTGAGGGAAGACCAAGCATTTTATCCAGTTTGACTGTTTGTTTTTTTACATGCAGTTTTTATCATGGTGACTCCTGAAATTGAAAATTAAATTATGCCTGTAGGTGTTTCCAAGATTAATGCTGAGTGGCAAAACTTTGATATTTGAAATGAAAATGTTAATTAGGGAAACCTATCTTATACAGACATGCTTGTAAAAGTGACATAACCAAAATAATGTATTGATATTAGGCAAGTAGGAAATGCAGTTGGTTTGTGAAATTGTAACTTACATTCCCCTACCACACATTTCCAAGTAATCGTCACACTTGTTGAAGGTTGCTTTTAATAGGTAACTAACATGAAAGAGACACTTTGTTTCCAGGTAAGAAGCTGCAACATTAAGCACAATATTTACACTCTTGCCTTCAAACAAAGAAGGATGTTAGAGGCGTGAAGCAGGATTAATTCTAGCATTATAATTTAGTCCCGGTATGCTAATATGTTAAACATTAGTCAGTATTACCTTATTATGAGGTTAATAACACAAGTCAGTATGTGAAAATTGTAATGCACAGATTCTTTGGCTGTAGCTCAGGATGTAGAGCAGGTCATCTACAAATCAAAAGGTTGGTGATGGCTCCTATCAAATATCTTTGGGCAAGATACTAACCCCAAGCTGCTCTCTGATGCGTTCATTGGAGTATGAATGTGTGTGAATGATACATAGATGGCACTTGCTTAGAAAAAAAGCATAGAAAAATGTGCTTCTGTGAATGGGTAAATGAGGCAAGTTGTATAAAGCACTTTGAGTGCTCATGAGGAGTAGAAAAGTGGTATATAAGACCAGTCCATTTACCATTCAGTCCATGTTAGGTCATCATATTTCCACCAATATAATACTGATTGGTTTTTCCTCATAGACATGTATTTGTTTCACATTATTACCCCCAGTTTCTGGCCTGTTTAGTATCTGTTTAAATAAATTTCAATCTAATATTACTGTAGCTATAACTTTCAATTCAATTCAATTTTATTTATATAGCACCAAATCCCAACAACAGTTAGGTTGTTAGGTTAAGTTAAAGACCCCACAATAATACAGAGAAAATGGAGAAAACCCCAATAATCATATGGTCCCATAGTAAATGCTTTGGTGACAGTGGGAAGGAAAAACTCCTTTTAACAGGAAGGAACCTCCAGCAGAACCAGGCTCAGGGAGGGATGGCTATGTGTCGAGACCGGTTGAGAATTGGGGGAGGAAGACAGGATAAAGACACACTGTGGAAGAAAGCCAGATTAATAATAATAACTAATACATGCAGAGTGATGTGTTAACACAAGACCTTGTATGTGATGAAAAGGATTTGAAATTCAACTCTGACTCCGTGTTAAATACGAATAATGTAGAGAAACCGGTAAAGACGAAATCTGCTCTCGCTTTCTAGTCCCTGTCAATATTCTTGCAGCAGCATTTTAGATCAGCTGAAGGCTTTTCATGTAGTTTTTAGGACATCCTGATAATAATGAATTACAGTATTCCAGCCTAGAAGTAATGAATGAATGAAAATGAACGTTTCAGCGTCAGTGAGACAGGACATTTCTAATTTTAGAGATCTTGCACAAATGGAAGAAAACAGTTGTTCATATTTGTTTAATACACACATTGTCCTGGTCTCAAACAACTCCTAGATTCCTCACAGTGTTACTGGCGGCCACCTGGGAGGTAATGCTATCGAGGGAAACCATCTGATTAGATATAGTATTACTCAGATTTTTAGGGCTGAGTACAACAACTTCATTTTTATCTGAATTTTGAAACAGATATTTAGACATCTTTATGTTTTTAAGACATTCTCGCAGTATAACTAATTGGTGTGTGTCATCTGACTCCATGAATAGATAAAGTTGGGTGTCATCTGCAGCGAAAATGTATGCTGTGCACTCTAATGATGCTGCCTGTAGGAAGCATGTATCATGTAAACAGAATTGGTCCCGGCACAGAACCCTGTGGAACTCCTTAATTAACCTTAGTGTAGTGAAAGTAGTGTAGTAGCTGTAATGTCAACAGCATGCTCTAATAGCTGTACCAAAATATTATGGTCAACAGTATTGAACACTGGACAAGCACAGAGATGAGTCCACTGTCAGAGTCTGAAGAAGATCAATTGTAACCTTCTCTAAAGCTATTCCTATGCTCTGATGAGCTCTGAAAGCTGACTGAAACTGCAATAAACCATTCCTCTGCAGATGATCAGGCAGCTGTTTTACAGCTACTCTTTCAAGATTTTTTTAGATAAAAGGAAGCTTGGAGATTGGCCTATAATTAGCAAGACAGCTGGGTCAAGTGATGGCTTTTTAAGTAACGGTTTAACTACTGCCAGCTTGAGGGCCTGTGGTACAAAGCTGATTAATAGAGATAGGTTGATCATATTCATGAGCAGTCTTGTAGAAATGGTGTCTAAAAGACAAGTTGATAGTTTGGAAGTAGTGATTACTGAAGTTAACTCATAAAAATCAAGACCTTGTTACTCCACTATTACCACATTATTACCGAGCTGGAATAGAAAGTGATTTTGGTCTATACTGACATGATAGCATCAAAAAATTACTGCAGATTTATCAGTGACAAAGCCATGATGCAAATCTACTATTCCTGTAAATCCTTGTGTTATTGTTGCCTTCCTATCAGCTCACTGCAATCTAGCCCTTCTCCTTTGATCACTGGCATCTGTTTGAACTTCATAAGGCTGCCTTGTTCTGTGCTCTTGGTTGTTTATTGAAATTCCAAATGGCCAAGGGGAAGAAGCAGTTTGTGAGTCTGGAGGTGTGGGACCTGATTGAGGCGCTGACCAGAAAGCAGCAGGTCAAATGGGTGGTGAGCAGTGTGCATGGGGGTCACCTGTGATGGCTCTGGCTTTGCTGAGGATCTGGTGATGGCCTGCAGTGGTGGCAGAGGGCAGGTAATGATGTTGTGGGCAGTGCTAGTTACCCTCTGCACAGCACTGAGGAGCTGAAGGACAGCAGGTTAATCTTTCTCAGGACATGCAGGAAGTGCAGGTTATTTTCTGAGCACCAGTGGGACAAGTTCTCTACCTCCGTCCTGTACACTGTCTCACCTCCATTAGAGATGAGCCCAACTACAATGGTATCATCAGCATACCACCGCATGCCACCTGGGTTGGCTGGAAGACTGTTTACTTAGCCTAGCAGGGTGAAGGACACTGTCTAAGCTGAACTCTGGACACACACATACACTGATACACACTGATCCCCCCTCCCTTTCCAAACGCCTTCGATGTCTGTCCCCTCCCGGGGAAGATGGCGGTCGACTGGACCAGCGCAGACATGCTGCAGGACTGGATGCGCTGTCTACACCGGCTCTCTCTTACCCTTTACCCGCCCCTGTTGCTTGTCTTGTGTTTCTATGGTGTATTGATAGTCATGTGCTTTTTGTGCTGAGGTGTTTTTTCTGTTATCAAACTGTTCTCCCAGTAGGAGCTCAGTCTGAGTGGAGTTTTTTTTCTCCTCTTCTCACCTCATGTTATGTATTTCCGTTGTTTTTTTCCTATCAGCCTACCTCTCTGACTTGTCTTCCCAATGTGTTGTTCGTGTAAGTCTGGTCAGAAGGTTCCTTTGTAAGTGAGCATGCGCCATTAGCGTGCTGCCTGCTGTAACCCTAATTTCCTTCGGGATTAATAAAGTATTCTGATTCTGATTCTGATTGACAATCACGCTGGCTGGGTTGGTGTGCAGTCATAGGTTTACAGAACATACAGTAGGGGGCTGAGAATGCAGTACTGCTGGGATCCGGTGCGAAGTGACAGTGGAGGCAGCCAACTTGGACGAATCTTTGATCCAGGAGCAGGTGGCAAGGGGAATATGAATGTGGTCCAGTTTGGTGTTGAGAATGTCTGGGTTTATGGTGCTGAATGCTGAGCTGCAGTCCACAAAGAACATCCTCACATAGCTCTTCTTGTTCTCCAGGTGTCTCAGTGCTCTATGAAGGGTGACGGCATCCTCCGCAGACCAATTTGCTCTGTAAGCAAACTGTTGGAGGTCGTGGGAGGGGGGGTAGACAGTCTCTGATGTGCTGAGACACTATCTGCTCGATAGCTGCAGCTACTGCTGTAGGTTCCTATGTTTTTGACTGTTAGATCTGTTAGTTTGTGTTAAACTGACATTTTTATAGTTAATTACATTACACTACATGAAAAGTGTCATTTGGATGTGCTTCCTCTGCATAGGATTCCTCATATTGAAATAATTAACATCGGTCCCAATGTTGTGCTCTTAGAGATGTAGACTGTGCTTGTGTTGCTCAACGTTTAGTGTAAACTTCTGAAATTACCCGAATATAGAGCTTTCTTTTGCTGAAAAGTTTAATGAAGCTTATTTTGCTATCCATAGAGAAATGGAAATTAAAAACTGCTGCACTGTCACACTTACAGAAAGGGGAAAAAAAGTATATCAGTAAGCGGTGCTTTAATTCAGAGATCTTCCACATAATACACAACAAATATTACAAAAAGTGCACTCAAGTAGAGTAATTAGCGAAGCATCTGTGCAGTCGTCGCAGGCTTGCTAAAGAGCCCTCCTGTGAATTTGAAAGGCCTTCAAGGGTCTCCAGCAGCGAAACTGAAGAATTTTCCCGTTCCTTTTTTTCCTTAGTTGGAGATTCATGTGAAATCAATTGGCAGTTTGTGTGCAACAATAGGAATGTGCTCATTAGTGGAGCCCACACACTTTGGTCATTTGTCTTCTGTTCACTAGGGGGCTGGAGGGTACTTTAAATTCTCATTGTTTCCCTAGCAGATAGGCCAGCTCAGCTCATCGCACAGACTGTGTGTGTGTGTGTGTGTGTGTGTGTGTGTGTGTGAGAATGTGAGAGACAGAGAGATCCACCTGCTTTGGCATATTTGTGCTAATGTGCAGCAGTTGTTATCTTATGTCTCTACAAATCAAAAGATTCCAATTATCTGTGACAATGAAATTTCTGCTATGGTTTTAGTCAATCTAAATGGGCTAATGTTTAAATACCACAGTGTGTATTGCACCTGTTTCGTGGGTTTTCTAGTCTTGTGCAAGAGGGCAACATTCCATAAATTTAAATGCTTATTAAAGTTTGGTAAGTCTCTCCGTAATCCAACATAGCTGCTATTACAACTCAATCATCTCAATCATCCAGGAAGGGAAATCCCAAAAGGTTGATTCTGTTCATCTGGGGGTAGAGTTTTCAATGTCCCACTGAAAACGCTACGTCCAGATGAATATCGTCCAAAACCCAAGACTCCTTCTGATGCCTCTTACATGTCAAACTTGGTACTGGTACACAGTAACACCAGAACTCTCTATGAGATAGGCATATCATTGTCAAAGTCTATAAGAGATGCCTATTAATGTAAATACAGAGGGTTTACAAGGTGCATACCACTGGTTACACTCAAAAACAGGAAATCTAGATTCGATTTTGCCAGAAAACCTGAAAGAGCCTGCACAGTTGTGGAAAAAACTGATCTCTAAGACATTATCGTTTAGTAAATCTGATTGCTCTAGGGTTGCACCTAAAACTGTCAACATTTTCCTAAGATTTTTAGGATCAAGTAGAATAATCTGTTTTGTCTGAATTTAGAAAATATTGACAGGTGTCCCAGCCCTGTAGGTAAATCAGGTAGCAAAATGAAATGTCAGCTCCACTACCAGCAACAGGCTGAGATATCTATCATCTTGTATTCCTCTAATAAGTCATTAACCTTTTTTCCCCCCCTTGTGGACACATGAGTGTGGTCCTCCCCAACATCCCAGGCACCAACACCCCCAACAACCATATATAAAAAAAGGTATTTAAACATTAGGCACTTTAGTTTTACTAAAACCATAGCAGAAATTTAATTGTCACAGATAATTGGCATCTTTTGATTTGTAAGGTGATGAATAATAAGAGTTTCAGTCAGGTTTCAGAACTCATCTCTGTACAGAAACGGTGTTAGTGAAAGTTACTAATGACCTTTGTATAGCCTGTGACAGTGGACTCATCACTGTGCTTGTCCTGCTAGATACTATTTTGTTAGATACCGCTAGATGTCATGGCTTGCGGGGACAGACCGTGTGTGAGTGAGTGAGGAGATAAAACTGAGTTTAAACGAATAATGAACCTTTATTATGGCTGATGTCATTGAGTCCAAACAAGGCACAAAACACAGTGGCGAAACAGAACTAGAACTAAACTGGGAAACTAATACTGAGATACAACTATGAAAACTCAGAAGACTATGCCGAAGAAAACTATGACTATAAATACAAAGACTAAGACTGACAGCTATGGCTATGAAGACGTGGGGGGTGGTAACACAGACAACGCGACAGGGAACAAGTGGAAACACAGAAAAAATACACAAGGGATGATCATGGAAAGTGGAAACAGCTGAAACAAATGCACATAATGACGCGACGGGGGAAGTGTACACTAAGCACAGAACATGAAACAAAACCCTTCAAAATAAACCGGAAACGTGACAGGATGCCTACATGGCACGAGCTTGACAAACCTGAACAACGCAGATATGAAACATGACAGCTTAAGACATGAACCAACAAGTTATGGAGCGGTTGTTGAGGGACCAGGAGAGGTTCTCTGCAAGGTGGACACCAAGGAATTTCATGGTCTTGACAACTTCCACAGAGGATCCATTGATGTTCAGTGGACAGCAGTGGACAGTGATCTCTCCGTGCTCTCCTGAAGTCGACAATCATGTCTTTTGTTTTGTCCACGTTCAGAGACAGGTTGTTGACTCTACACCAGTCTGTTAGCTGTTGCAACTCCTCTCTGTATGCTGACTCATCACCACAGTCCTCAGCTCTTGCTGATGAGACAAGCACGGTCGTTTCATCGGCAAACTTGATAATGTGGTTCAAACTGTGCAGGATCCAGTTGCAGAGGAAAACTGAATGGGGGAGGAGGTGCTGAGGGATGATTGTGTTGAATGCTGAACTGAAATCTATGATCTGATGAAATTTTATACACAGTCCGACATGCAGTGAAATGCTTATTGTTGTGCAATTCCCAACCAGATACAAGAATAAACTGAAATTAAAAATCAAGTATAACATTAAAGTTAAAAATCAAAATTAAAAAGGTATGCAAATCAGCAGTGTGCAGATTGACAGTGAATAGTCAAAAACAGTTATTGAGTATATTATTGAAGTAAATTGTTTTATTAAGTGCATGTACAGTGATGTGATATGAGAGAAACCAGATCAGGCGTACATTATTTTGCGATGGTGTATAGACATATTTAGAGTCCAGTCCTACACCTGGTTCAGGGCCCATATAGCCTGGAGGAAGAAGCTCCTCCTCATTCTCTGTGTGTTGCCCTTAAGTGAGTGGAAGCGCTTCCCTGACCTCAACAGTGCGAAGACTACCTTGTTGTTATGGGAGAAGTCTTTCATGCACCACTTGGTGTAAATAGACTGCAGGTCAGGAAGCACTGAGCGAATGATGCGTTCGGCAGAGTGCACCAATCCTTGGAGAGATCATCTATCCTGCTTGGTGCTGTTCCCATACCAGGTGCAGATATTTCCCGTCAGGATGCTCTGGATGGTACATGAGTAGAGTTCTTGAGCACCTTCAGAGGTAGGTGGAAGTCTCTGAGTCATCTGAGGAAGAAGAGATGCTGCCGGGCTTTCTTCATCAGAGTGTTAATGTGACAGGATCACGAAAGGTCCTGTGTGATGTGAACACCCAGGTATCTGAAATTGTCTGCTCTCTCCACTGGCGCACCACATATAGTGCCTCGTAATTTCTCGCCTGCTTTGTGCTCCTTGGATTTGCTGATGTTTAAGAGAAGGTTATTCTCCAGGCTTTATTATCCAGGTGGATGAGAGCCCAGATGTAGGGTGGTGGCAATGGTATCATCTGTTGATTGGTGAACTGGAGTGGGTCCAGTGTGGGTGGCAGCAGGGTCTTAATGTGCCTCTAGAAGCACTTCATCATGATGGGTGTCTTGATTGTAGGGCTGCAGGGCGATATGGTCTAAAATCCATACTGCGGTATAATTTGAAGCATGTGCAGTAATGACATATATCGCGATATATTCTTTTCTTCTGTATACATATGTCAAAATGACTGAACAGTATAGCATGCCATTTTAAGAACACTTATTGTGCAAAACCTTTCTTAAAATTTTTTTTAATCTTAATCTTTTATATATTAAAAATTACAAAACTTCTCAAATATTTTTTAAGATGTAACAGATCTTTTTCCAAACAATGTAACACAAAACTCTTAAATAACAAATAAAAATGAAGATAAATGCACAAAGATTTTTGAATAAAAAAATATCGGTAAAACACAAAATTCTAAACTGTTTAAAATAAAGTGTAAAATGTGCCTTTAGAAAAGGCTTGGAAAAAATCAGTCCGCTGGTGTGTAGGGCCACCTTTTTTCTTTCCACTTGAATGACTGGGCATTTGTGGAAGGCGCAGTTTTTGGTTTTCCTCATATTCCAAAACATGTTTCATTTTGAGGTTATAAAACCAATTACTTGTATTCCCTCTCTTCGCTATTACTGTCACCTGGCATAATTTGCAGATGATATTTTTCTGCTCAACTTCTGACAGCTTAAACCCAAACCAGGTCCATATCACCGACGTCGCACTGGTCTTCTTTATGAGCACCCCCTCCTCCTCCCCACCTGTAACCTCCATGCTAGCTTGCAGCCGCTGCGATGCTTTCGACCAAAACAGGCACAGCTTGATGGCCTCATAAACATGCACTATCGCGGTAGAGCGGTATAGTCAAAATCTCTATCTTTGGCCAGATTCATATCGTTTCTACTGTATACTGTTTATACCGCCCAAACCTAGTTGATTACCACATTGTACACAGCTGCCCTGCCAGCCTGCACAGCATTGCCCCTCGAGCCCACTGCATCACCCCTCCCCTGCAGTGGAGCCAGAGACCACACCTCTGCCTCAAACATCTACAGGGTTTAGCTAGTAAGCTACCAATAATGGTGACTTAATGGTGATTAGCTATGTGAGGAAAGAGTCTACACAGCATTGCCCAGCCCCTCCGCTCCCCAGCTGTAGCCTATCCAAGCTGTCAAAGGGCAAAGGGATGGGTTTCATCCTGGACAGGTTGCCAGTCTGTCTGTGTTAGCCCTGTTACAATCTTTCAAGTTTACATTCATTGTCTCTGAACTGTAGGAAGAAGCTAGGATACAGGAGAGAACTCGCGTAAGCACAGGCAGAACACACAAATTCTACACAGAAAGGTCCAAGATGGCCACCAGATGTGAGTGCATAACCCCCTTGCTATGAGGCAACAGTGGTAACCATTGTACCGTTGTGCTGCCCAGTTAACTACTGGTTAAGGAAACTAAATTAATTAATGAGGTTTTGTAGTTTAAGTTGCTGTATCTCTATAATTTGAACAGAACCATGTTACCACTTTACAATCTGTATGCTAAATTAATTTCACTGTGATTCTAACCCAAGATTTCTATGCATGTGAACATTTAATTTTCTAAAAAAGAAAAAAATGTGTTCATAAATCAACTATTAATTTGATTGTTTATTTCAGTTTTGGTTTGAAAAGCTGCAATTGAATATATGTCTTCTCTGTGAAACATACTCTAAAAGTTATTTGACCCCTTTTGCTTCACCAGAGGGCTTATATTCCAGCTCCTTAGGATTTTACAGGCACTACTGGCACTACCAAGGCCTGTATTTATCTGAACACTGATATGAACCACTGGGCAGACAATGATTGTGTAAGGTCAAGGGAATGGAGTGATTAGAGGATATTTGGAATACATTAACAAAGTTCACTCACTGACACCTGCCTTGTCATCATCCATCACTGTTGAACTGGCCTCATCATTAAAGGACTACTCAGGCTTTAAGTGTCTGGGACATAACGTGTGCCCCCCCCCCCCCTTTGTCTGCATCTCAGGTGTGACGAGTGTCGACTCTGCTATCACTTTGGGTGTCTGGACCCTCCACTGAAGAAATCACCCAAGCAGACAGGATATGGCTGGATCTGCCAGGAGTGTGACACATCCTCATCTAAAGTGAGTGTGCATACAGTCTATGTGTATAACTCAGAAAGAAACTTGAGGACTGTTGTTAGTTACAGTTCAGAGGTAGTTAAAACTTCATTTTAACTACTACTTCTTTTTGACTGTAACATAAAAACTCGTAAAATAAAACATTTATCTACAAGTAAGTGGCAGTTCTTCCACTAACGTGTGACTTCCATTATAATATTCTTAAATGATTTCCTTTAAATCACTGCCCCAGTTAAAAAATTCACATCAAACTAAATAATTCCAAAAAACAAAACCAAAAATGTGCTTTTACTTTGACATTTTAAATACAAAGTAAAAGTGTTTGTAAGCTGGTGAATACTAGTTTATCAATGTTATTTTTAAATTGTTGTTTAGACCTTCTGTGTTTATGTTTTTAAGAACCAATACATAAATTACTCAATGATTCACATTTCATATTCTAGCACATTCAGCCAGTGTAGCAGGGTGTTATGGCTGTAGCTCAGGGCGGTAAAGCAGCTCACCTGCTAATCGGAAGGTTTGGTTTTTGTTCACCGTATGATCCAGTCTGCATGCCAAATTTCCTGGGGCAAGAAATTGTTGCTCTCCGATGCATCCATCAGAGTATGAATGTGTGTATATATACACACATTCACAGAAAAAGTGCTCGTGTGAATGGGTGAATGAGGCAAGTTGTGTAAAGCACTTTGAATGCTCAGAATAGAAAAGTGCTATATAAGAACCAGTCCATTTATCATTATTATTTAGCAGGGCAATCACAACCTAGGTGGTGAAGTGGGTTGTCCAAAGTCACAGTACCCACTGAAATCCAGATTTTTCCTGAATGAGTAGGATGGCAAAGAAATTTGCTGAAGTGTTATGATTAAAAATGCTGACAGGTTGCAATTAAATGGATATAGAAAGCAGTGAATATAGTTTGAATCCGTGCTGTTGTTGATGCTTTTTGTAGTAACATTATTAAATATTGTTATTATATTAATCCTGCTCTTGCTCTTGACGAAGGCGGTCGCACTTTTCTCCTCTCCTCCTCTCCCTTAGCTTCCCTGCTTAGCCTCTTGTGTCCTTGTCTAGTCTCGTGTTTTTTGTATTACTTTTCCCTGGAACATTCTCTCACAGTCTGTTCTCTAAAACCTAAAAGAGGAATTATGGATTGGATCGACTGGTCCCTAAATGCAACTGACACCCCTTTCTCAACGAGAAGTTTGGGCTCGGGTGAGCCTGAGTGCTGAAGATATCTACTTATTCAGAACCATGATAACAGGGTTCTGGCTGATCGGAGCTGGCTTGGCCCTGACTTATCGAAGAATTAAGAAAGCGGAACCGGCTGTTCAAACCCCCACAAGGCTGCCCACTGGGATTGGAACGATGGGAGAGGCGTGAGTTTCTCAAAATGGGCTCATTGAGTGCAGCACGGATAAGATCTTGGAAAGGCTACAGCTGCTGTGAATACTCAGAATAAGATCTCTGACTGCAGACTGGATACATCTCGGAAGGGCTAGCTCAGAATAACATCTCTGGGCGCAAATTGGATTATATCTCGGGGAGGCTCACTGCCGTGAGTTCTCAGAATCGGCTCCTCGAGCACAAGAAATGACAACATCACAGAACGCAAGTATGGTGAAGCTCGCGGCTCTCCAACGGGAGATTGAGGGACCAGTGTTGGACTGTAGAACTGCTTTGAAATTCATATGAGCTGTTCGCACTAAAGTAAAAAGCACCATCACTTCATGCGGATACCCCTTTGGCGCCAGCTGCGGTCTCAAGGCTGGAGCTGAACAACAACACCCTGATAACAACTGTGTTTAGACTGTTCCTTCCCATTCCATGCAAGGCCACCTGGGTTGGCTGGAAGACTGTTTACTTAGCCTAGCAGGGCGAAGGACACTGTCTCAGCTGAACTCTGGACACGAGCCCCAGCTTGAACAGTCTCTGTCATTGTGTCCTTGGGCAAGACACTTCACCCGTTGCCTACTGGTGGTGGTCAGAGGGCCCGGTGGCGCCAGTGTCCGGCAGCCTCGCCTCTGTCAGTGCGCCCCAGGGTGGCTGTGGCTACAATGTAGCTGCCATCACCAGTGTGTGAATGTGTGTGTGAATGGGTGGATGACTGGATGTGTAAAGCGCTTTGGGGTCCTTAGGGACTAGAAAGGCGCTATATAAATACAGGCCATTTACCATTTACTCATGCAGAATAAACTGATTATAGGCCATTCTTTCATACATTTTAAAAAGTTGCTCTCATATTAATTAATCATTTATACAGTATGATTTTCATCATTGAGCGGTCCCTTTGTCATCTGTGCGTTGTCAGGGTTAGAGTAATTTATAGTTATAAACATCAGCATGAGAACTCCTGCTTCCCTACTCACTGTCGGGATAGCTCAGTGAAACCTCTATTCTTCCACTTGAAGTAAAATCAGGTACATCCTAAAGATAAAGTTAGCACAAGGGTAAGGAAATTGTGTTTGTCGATTATTTTTTTTTTTGTTGTAAATCACAGTAAATCTTATATGTTTGGAAAGCCTGTTTATTTCCCTTTAAATTGTGCCATAGTTAATGGTGTTTTTTCTATAGTACTTAACTTTTACATGGAGAAAGTAAAGCTGTTGGTGATATGTGGATGACACCTGGGTCACCATCAATTTTCAGATCAACTCAGTGGATAGAAACAGTTCACCAGGGAAGAAATGAAGGATAATAGCTGTTTCTGGACTGCACTGTGCACATTAAGAAGGATGAGGGTCTAAACATTGAAGTGTATTGAAGTCCACAAAGGCAGACCAGTACCTGCTCTTTGATTTCCACCACCCTCTGGAACACAAGACTGGGATAATCAGGACCCTCCAACACCAGGCAGATAAAGTTTCCTGTAAGGCAAAAGGGAAGGAAAAGGAACACACCCTTTTAAAGAAAGATCTCAAAACGTGTTGTTATTCCAACTGGGCCATTATCAAATTGGAAAAGATGCACAGGAAAGAGGGTCACACCAACTAGGGAGAAACAGAATGACAAACGGAAGAACACTGTCATTCCTTATGTAGCAGTTTATCAGAGAAACTCAAGAGAATTTTCTCCAAGCATGGCATGGCGTTTAATGGGTGCAACTCACATGATCAACCCTGCTCTTCAACCCACAAATGCATTTTCCTGAAAAATGTGGCACCATCTCATGGGAAACAACTAACGAAATATAAAATGCATTACCAAGAAGAATTGTTAGAACAAACATCAACCAAACACAAATTTCCTTATTTTCTATACTAAGTTTGTATATGTTTAATATACATTTATGAATTATCACAATGAGATTATCCCACATATTTTGGTTTAGATTTTGTCTAGTTGTTTGTTTGTACGGAATAATATTGCATTGCATATGTTTGACAGCCTCTCGAACTAATTAATAACTACATCTGAATTTTCATATCTTTCAAATCTACCATGGAGTTCTACTAAACTTTTCTATGGAGCAAATACTTCCTTAATGATTCTGTTGCAGAGGTAGGGAATTATAAAGGCCATAGTGGAAACACTGAATCTCACACACAAGACACACAATTAATCCATCAACTTACTCCTACTACACTCCATAGAAAAAGGTTTTGTTGAGTGTTTGTGTATGGATGAATTGGGCTTATCGTGCAAAAGCACTTGGCGTGATCAGCAAGAATTGAAAGCACTTTTTTATTACCGATAATATCAGTGATACTAACGTGATTCTGGTTCCATTCAAAAGAATTCTTTACAACAACCAGTCCTGTTTCCAACACCTGAAGTACTTCTACTTGGGGAAAAAAAGTGATACAATTCTTGCCTCTTAATTACCTTTACTTTTAAAGCCACTGCAGTTACTACGGTCTAAAAAACACTTGTATACAAAATAAATTTACTGAAATAGACTGTCTAGCATTAAGAAGAGCTAAATTAGAGTGATTAAGTGAAATAAAATACAAAGCTGATTTGATGATCAGCCTTGTGAATTAAGACATAATTCTATTCTTAACTGCAGATGATTTCTTTAGACAGAAATGACAGTTGAGAGCCAAGCTTCTGTGTGGGGTTAGGGTTAGATTTGAATGATCAGTGAGAGGTTGAATCATTTCATCCTAATTTATTTAGACAGTAAGTCAAAATAATCAAAAGCAGAATTTCAGAGAGTTTCATATTGTACGAGCAAAGCTAAATTGATTGTCAAAAGACTCAGTGTATATGAAATGAAAGTTTTCTTTTCTTCAGTTACCTTTTTTTGCCTAGATTAGTCATTTTTCAGAAGCTAATGTATCTCTGTTGTTTTAACATTTTTCAATGCTATCCCCAACCACAACATGCTGATTATAAAGAAGACATAAACTAACTAACGGTTAGTTTAGAACAATCAAATAGGAGAACCTCTAGGCTAATAGCAGGGCTGCATTTCATGGTAACAAAAGTACTGATATGACAAAGTAATACAAGCGTTCTTTCCTCTATTATGTTAGCAAGGAAAGAACACTTGTATTTAGCGTCTGTTCAAAGCATTGTTCATAACAATCTGTTCATTTCTGCTTTGGAAAGTAACTCATCAGTATACAACAGGCTACGTGGTTTCTGATTTTGAAGGATTTTTACTATTCACTTTGAATTCATTGGGCCCGGTGAAGAGGCTTGGTTAAGCAACAAATGGATGAAAGAAACCACGTGTGTGCCATTTCTGATATTGCAGGGTCTACATTTGAGAGGCATTTAAGAATGTGACATTTTTGCGAAAGTATGGTGTACAGACCTTTTCAGGCGCAAGGTGCTCAGAGTGTCTCAGTAATAGCAAGTGTGGGGAGATAATTGACTCCACTAAGGGCAGCTAAAAAGCACTCTGAGATGAGAGCTGTATTTAAGGAAAGTTTTATTATCTGCTTTAAAATGCCAAGTCATGCACTATTTTTGCCTGTGGGGGGAAAATGATTCTTAAATGCCAGCATTAAGTGCAGAATATTACCTGATCAGTGCAGTCGAGATTCAGCTAGATGAGCAAGATATAGGGGGTTAGGCAACCCCTCTGCTTGACAGTCTGGTACAAAAATCGGTGTAAAAAGTTATTCACCCACCCTCCATCCCGCTTTCAATATGAGCAGCAATTTGTGAGTGGATGGGAGAAGCACCCTATGATGCAATAGTATGTGGAACCACCTTTACTAGCAATAAGTATTTTCTGTATGGCTTTATCAGCGTCTTACATTGTTGTAGAGAAATTTTGCTACACTGTTCTTTACAACATTGATGTTTGAGGGCATTCGCAGCTGTGATAATTTCCTTCCACAGCATTTTAATCAAGTTGAGGTCTAGACTTTGACTGGGCCATTGCCATTGTTTACTGTCCTTGCCTCAGTGTTAAAAATATTAGAGTTTTCTTAGGGGGTTAAAACAAACTATTAACAATTTGCAGATCTCCTTTGACTAGGCCACTCCAAAGTCTTTATTTTGTTTTTCTTAAGCCATTCAGAGGTGGACTTGCTGGTGTATTTTAGGTCATTTTCCTGCTGCAAAACCCAAGTGCACTTCAGCTTGAGGTCACAAACAGATGGCCTACGTTCTCTTCAGGACATTTTGGGAGACGCCAGAATTTGTGGTTCCATTTACTACAGAAATTCTTTTAGGTCTTGGGCAGCAAAACAGCCCCACACCATCACACTACCGTCACCATATTTTACTGTTGGCATGATGTTCCTTTTCTGAAATGCTGTGTTACTTTAATGCCAAAAGTCTAACTTGTGCCTTGTCAGTCCACGTAGTATTTTCCCAAAAGTCTTGGGAATCATCAAGACCTTTATGTTGCTAAGCAAAAGCAACATAACAATATGTCAAGTTCATGGAGGAGGTCATAAAAAAGGGTGATGCAGAGGAAGTCCACGATGATGGGAAGGAGGGCGAAAAATGGTACATACCTCATCACGGTGTATTCCATGACAAGAAGCCAGGCAAACTGTGTGTGGTGTTCGACTGCTCTGCCAAGTACCAGGGAACCAGTCTGGACGATCTTCTGCTCACTGATCCTGACCTGATGAACAATCTCAACGTCGTACTCTTTCGCTTCCGGTTGCACTCCACTGCATTGATGTGCAACATAGAGAAAATGTTTCACCAATTTCATGTGAGGAAGTCGGACCAGTATTACCTGCGCTTCTTTGGTGGAAGAAAGGAGATCTCGGTGCACAACCAAGCGATGAGGGTGCATATCTTTGGCGCAGCCTCATCGCTTGGTTGTGCGAACTACGGATTGAAGCATTTGGCAACAGAAAATAAAGACCGATACCCATTAAGCTCTCAGTTCATTCTGAGAAATTTCTATGTTGACGATGGAGTCATAAGTACAGACAGCTCAGAGAAGGCTATTAAGTTGGCAGAAGAAGCCAGAAGACTTTGTGCCCTGGGTGGTTGAATCAGACTGCCTGAAGATCAGCACCAATCTTAAGGAACAGCCCGCAACGCGTCGAGGCATATTGTCCATTGTTGCATCCCTGTACGATCCCTTGGGTCTCGTAGCCCCCTTTTTGCTCATTGGAAAGGAAGTGCTGCAACAGATGTGCTGTCATGGAACAGGTTGGGATGACCCTCTAACCAATGAACTTCGCCCATGGTGGGAGAAATGGAAAAATGACCTCAACAACTTGGAGAAATAAATATACCCCGAAGTTCCGCACCAGCAGATTTCGAAAAGGTTATCAAACATGAGTTACATCACCGTCCAACCGGTTATGGACAGTGTTCATATCTGAGGCTTAGCAATGAAGAAGGAGACATTCTCTGTGCACTAGTCATGGCCAAATCTTGTGTGGCCCAACAAAGGTCACCACAATCCCAAGATAAGAGTTGAGGGCTGCAGTCATCTCTATGAAAACCAGCAATGTTTTGAAGGAAGAATTTGGATATGCGGACATTGAAGAGCATTTTTGGACTGATTCAAAAGTTGTACTAGGGCACATCAATAACGAGGCTCGACGTTTTCACACGTTTGTAGCCATCCGTATCCAGAAGATACATCTCTACACGCATCAAAGGCAATGGAGATGCGTCCCTACCGACCATAATCCTGTGGATCGTGCTTCTAGAGGTTGTTTTGTCAATGAGCTAATATCATCGAACTGGTTTACCGGCCCTGCATTTCTATGGTAAAGGGGAATTGACCTCTCGGAAGAGGTGGCTCTGGGAACTGTCAGTCGGAGATCCAGAAGTTAAGGAAACACGGACTCTAAACACGGAAACCGTAGAACAAGATTTTCTTACCTATTGGCTGACAAAGTTCTCGTCCTGGACTTGTGCCGTTTGTGCAGTGGCTGGCATTCTTCGAAGGATCAACAAGGATAAGTCAAATGGTCTCTCTGCAGTGCAGGAAAGGGAAGAAGCAGAGTGCCTCATTATCAAAATCTGCAGAGACAAACATACTCGGAGGAAGTGCAGCTTTTGAAGAAAGGTTGTCAGCTGCCACCTCATAACAAGCTACATCACCTCAACCCCTTCTTGGACAGCGATGGTGTGATTAAGGTTGGAGGTAGACTCTGTGATTCAAGTCTTCCTCTCTCAGTCAAACACCCTACCATCATTCCAAAGAAACATCATGTTACAAGGATGATCATAACATACTGTCATGAAGAAGTCAAGCATCAAGGCAAGGGGATGACTCTCAATATGATCAGGACAAGGGGTTACTGGATATCAGGAATTGGTAGGACGGTTGCATCTTATCTTCGCCAATGTGTCGTTTGTCGAAAGCTTCAGAGACGGACAGAAGAACAGAAAATGGCCAATTTCCCTCCAGAGCGAGTAAATTCATCTCCACCCTTTACCTACTGTGGAATGGATTGCTTTGGACCCTTCTATAGCAAGCAAGGACGTAGTGTGCGAAAACGATACAGTCTCCTTTTCACCTGCTTCTCCTATTATTGAAATGCTGGAGGACCTATCTACAGACACATTCATAATTGGACTGCGCTGCTTCATTGCTATAACTGGAGCCGTGCGCCAGATCAAATCTGACCAAGGCAGTAATTTCTTAGGAGCCAAGAATGAACTGCAGGAAGCCCTCATGGAACTAGATGGTGATAAACTGACTAACTTCCTTTCTAAGAAGCAGTGTGACTTCATCCTAAATGCTGCTGGTTCAAGTCATGTTGGTGGAGTGTGGGAGCGTCAAATTAGAACAGTCAGGAGTGTTCTCAACGCGACCCTTGCACTCTCACCTAAAAACCTACCTGATGCTTCCCTCCAAGCATTCTTCTATGAAGCAATGACGATAGTTAACAGTCGTCCTCTCACTGTCGAAAACCTACACGATCCCAACAGTCGTGAGCCACTGACACCAAACCACTTACTTACCCTGAAGCCTACCATTGCCCTTCCTCCCCCCAGCAAGTTCATAAGGGAAGATATTTATGTGAGAAAGACATGGTGCCACTTACAATATTTGGCCGAGCAGTTCTGGAGCCATTGGCGGAAAGAGTATTTGGCCAACATTGCCTTCAGACAACGCTGGCAAACCCCAAAGAGAAACCTGCAGATCGGGGATATAGTCATAATGAAGGATGAAGACTTGCCCAGAAATGAATGGAGGTTGGGCAGAGTCGTAGAAACTACAATGGACAGAGATGGACTGGTTAGGAGAGTAAAGCTATGTCTAGGGGACAGGAAACCTGGAAAAAATGGTGAACGTCTCACCAAGCGGTCAGTGCTTGAACGGCCAGTTCAAAAACTAGTCTTATTGTTGGAAAATGACTAGTTCATTCCTTGCATACTAGGCTTCTGTTGGTTGGTCATTCTTTGTATTAGGAAATCATTTGTGTTCTCTCTTCCTATGTTTATGAAGTTATGATATTTGGAATACTAATGATTTGGTGGGAGTGTAAATGACCCAGATTACTTGTTCTATTTGATATTATTCCAATTATTCCTTTCTTATATCCCTGAACGAATTATACCTTATAATGTTCATTAGACTCTTATTTTGAAATTCGGAACGGGCAACATCCGGGAAGGAAGATCGAGCTGCTACTGTTTGCTCACCAGAAAAAGTTAATGAGACAGTTATTGTTTTCCATCCATCTTTAAATTAGCATCTAGCTGGAAGGCGAACAGCTCTTACGATATGTCTGTGGTAACTTGTGAATAAATGGGTTGGAATACCCCACCATGGTCCATCCGTTATAGTCATTGAGTGCATCGTCTGAATAAAGTCCGGCTGGAATGGTTTTCATCTTGAGACTCTGCTATGCAGGCCATTTTTGCCCAGTCTCTTTCTTATGGTGGAGTCATGAACACTGACTGAGGCGACAGAGGCCTGCAGTTCTTTGGATGGTGTTCTGAGGCCTTTTGTGAACTCGTGGATGAGTCGTCGCTGCGCTCTTGGGGTAATTTTGTTCAGCTGGCCACACCTGGGAAGGTTCACCATTGTTCTATGTTTTTGCCATTTGTGGATAATGGCTCTCACTGTGGTTCACTGGAGTCACACAGCTTTAGAAATGGCTTTATAACCTTTTCCATACTGTGAAATCTTATTTACTTTGTTTCTCATTTATTCCTGAATTTTCTTGGATTGTGACATGATGTCTGGCTTTTGAGAATCTTTTAGTCTACGCAACTTTGTCAGGCAGGTCCTATTTAAGTGATTTCTTGATTGAGAACAGGTGTGGCAGTAAGCAGGCTTGGGTGTGGCTAGAGGAACTGCACAGGGCCATGTAGTAGGGCTGGGCCATATTATACCGTTCACAGTAATACCAGTATAATGTTAGGCAACGATAAGAAAATAAAATATCGTGCTAGAATATGGGTAAAATGCGCATGCGCAGTGCATTTGTTTTCATACGCACATGGCCGAAAAAGCGGCAACGGAGAATGAGAAGGGGGAAAGCAGGTTGTTGAATGAAACGGATGAACCAGAATTGGTTTGTGAAAATGGTGCAACTTCAGTGGTGTGGCACTGGTTTGGTGTTTGTCCATCAGATACCCACTAAAGCACATTTTTTTTTGTAGAACATGCAAGCGGGCCGTCATTATTACTGTATTTCTCGGACTAAATTAAATACTGCGACAACATGGGAATAGATCAGCTGTGATAAAATACAGCATTAATGAATCAATGGTACAGAAGTGGAGGAAGCAAGAAGTATGAGTTGAATAAAGTTTGATTTATCTGACTGCTTTGTTTCGCTTAATGTGCCTTATAATACCGTGCACCTTATGGTCCGAAAAATACGTATTTGACTTTTTTATTTGGCACACGGCAGTTTAATGTTGCAGAGCACCTCTTTTTAACTTCAGTGGATATTATACATGGTTATGCTGAGGATATGTCAGCCCATTTCTACTGGAAATGCCTTTTGGTTAAACTTTCAGCAAGGAATTTGCACTGTTAAATTTTTATATAGCTTTAATGCACATAAAAAACAGCTGCTTGTTTAAGTGAAAATAAATGGATGGTTTTTTTGCGCTATTAAAGTTGTGGAGTTGCATTTTGTATTTTGTTTTGCATCAATTATATCGTCAGTTATATCGTTATCGCAATTTTCAAATGTATATCGTGATAAATATTTTTGGCCATATCGCCCTGCTCTACCATGTAGGTTTGGATTTTTTTTCCCCCCATAATAGATATCGATGATCTATCATGCATTTTCCATTGTTTCGGTTCCAGGTCGCTGCTCGTGCGGTTGACCGGCCAGTGCTACCTAGCCTGACCTGTCTCCGCAATATGATGTTTGTGTATTGTATGTACGGTTGGCAAGGTATCTGTCTTAATTGCCCTTTGGGGATGAATAAAGTCTCTCTGACTCTGACTGAAATATTTATGTGTGACAAACCTATACAAAATAGGAAATCAGGAAAGAGGAAAAGTCTTTTTCATACTACTGTACATTGCTGGTAAAATAGTTTTATCATACAAAGAATTGTCTTTCTAACTTTCTTTCTAAAAATCTCAGTCTTGTATGTGTTTTTATTTGTTAGAAAGGACTTTGTCTACACTTGTACAACAAAGTTAATATTGGTGCTATCATTTCTTCCATAAACAAACTGTGAGATTAGTCTTTTTGTTACTGTAAGAGTTTTGCTTTCTTTCTTGCTCAAGGTCACAGAAAATAAGTTTCATTCTGATTTGTAACCAACATCTTTTTTGTTGATATGTCCCTTTGATTTGCTTGGTGTTGATAAATTATTTTAAAGTTATAGTAATTACAGCTCCTGGTTTAGAGTGTTACTGGAACACTGCTGGTGCCATTGCACACATGTTTCTGTTGTGCAACAGGGGGAAAAAAGGCTTTGTTGGATAGCCTTGAGGATATTATAGATGCTGTGTTTTTCTCAGCCTGCTTAGCTTAGATAAACCTCACTCTGACCAAGCCTACATCCGTCCTGCTAATGCCCCAGGCGCTCACAAAATTGATTTCAGTAATAAAGGGACAGTCTACTCATAATATACGGATGGTGTTCAATTCAACCCTGTTACCATGCCAAAGGGGCACTTGTTTAAGACTTTATTTACACCCTTGCAGCACTGCTTGGCATACTCCGTAATGTGGTGAATCAGACCATAAGATTTGGATAAAAGGTTTGAATTGCCAAAAGCTCTTAAAGTTCTTCAGACAGTGTTTAAAGTACTCAACTGTGAACTTGTGTGGGATGCACTCCTTTTGCTGCACTTAGTCTTGTTTTCATCAAAAGGATTGCAACTGCTGAAATTATAGCCTAAAAGTTTCATTTTCTTCACTTCCTCCACAGCCAATGGCCTCCTACTGCTTAGTAAATAATTTGTATTTGAAGTTCTGTTATGACCTCAAGAGTATCCAGCTCTTTATGGCAATATAGCAGTTAGGTATTTAATGCTAGTGTTTGCTGATTTGGACTACTGGCTGTTTATATGCTTAGTGTGCCTTAAGCGTTCAGAATTTTTTGATGCGTTTTTCTTACAGCTAATGAAATTTTTTTTCAATTCACAAGAAGATTACCTTTACAGGCTGTGCCATCAATCAGAAGCTTCATGGTTGACCCATGAAAGACTATAATTAAGTTACCCTAATTAACTTAATGAAGTGTTACACTCTGGTGATTTTACTATATAAAGTAAATTGAAAGAAAAATAGGCATCATTACTCATCAGCTGGTCTGGTATTTAGACAGAGGCTTTAGGAAGAGTTTTTTCGTCAGTTCTTCTTTCAGTGGGTGTCTTACTGGAAAAATCTAACAATTACCATGTTTTATTTTCTGAAAGAATTTTCAGGTGATCACTATCGTTGATGCATTTATGAAATGAAGATCAGTCTTTGAGTGTGATTTGAATTTGTGGCTCTCCATGTTTTCTTATCTGTATTCAAGCTTAATTCTAATGTTATGACAGAAGTGCAGTTAATAACACTTGAGGCTTTTACTCAAGAATATTTTTTTAAGGTCTGATAACATCATCAGTAATTGTTGTGTCTTTGAAGCAGCTGAAGTTTAACCACAGTTTAATGTGATCTAAAAGCAAGAAATGACTGCTAAACTAGCCTGCTCAGAGTACAGACGCATGATCAAGGGTGGCCAGGCTTGATGCTGAAGACAAAGGAAAAAATCAATGGTTTGGGGTCACCTCAATCACTTTAACTAGGCGCTACAGATGCCCATGCCCCTCTCTGAGGCCAATTTGTGGAGTAAACAGAAGTGTGTAATTGTTGTCAAGTTCCCTGGTGGCCCAGGCAGTACAATTCTCTGGACCTTATTCTATTCTAATAACCTTCATGCTAGAAAGCATAAATGAGGCCACTTTTTAGAGCCCTTAGTATTGTATGTCTGTAAACAATATAGTAGACACTGAGAAACAGCACACAGTCTTCATTAAGGTAGCATTCCCTCATGTCCCTGATGGCTCAAAAGAAATGATGCTATATTCTAATAGCACTGTGGACTCAGAAACAATATGTTCTTTCCATAAATATGCACAATGAACTTCAGAGTTTTAAATTTCCACTTATCAAACCAATCATATATTAGGTATATTTTTGTCTTAAATTTGACTTTAACTTAAGCCAAAGACTGTTATGATTCCTCAGTGGTTTCAAAATCATTCAGTTGTCTATCTTGGGAGGAAAGTGTTGGAGGAATTCAGTCAGTAAAAGTCACTCATGGTGTTGTCCTGAGGAATTCACCAAACAAAGAATCCAGGCCTTGCTTATATAGGCACCCCTTTATTACCCCGTTGCTGGGTAGCAAACCTACCCAGGTCAAACACAGCTCAACAGGATATATGCAGTAGGTTAAAGTAGGTTAAATAAAAACTTAACTGCCCAGAGGCAGGAAACTGGTCACTGCCTCAATTAAGGGGATCCCGCATACCTGCACTTCTACAACCTGCAGGGGTCAAGCATTATATAGGCACAGAAGAAAGAAAGCTAATTCTCTACAAAAGTCAAATGAGTTTACTTATATGGCACATTTAAACAAAGTAAGTGTTTATTATGTTGATGTCTCAATGCATGCTCAATCATCCAGGTCAGGAAATCCCAGAAAGTTGATTCCATTCATCTGGACATTCTGTTTTCATTGGGAGAAATGTTTCATCACTCATCCAAGTGGCTTCTTCAGTCTCAGCTGCTGCAGGTTTCCCCAACCTTACAAACAGTATATTTGCAAAGAACGAAAGTAGCACCACTAACTAATAAGGTCAGTTTCATGTTCATTAATATGCAACTTGTCATGACCACTGATCAATGGCCATGATTACTGTGACGTTGGACCTGGTACACATAGACAGGACACGGATGTAATGACAGCACTACTTTATTTCCGAATGTGATTTCACTGTGGTTTTTGTTTTCACTGGGACACAGATACTCCCCCTCCGCTGTCACGTCCGCTCTCTCCCTCTCCGACTGTCACTGTGAACATATAAAGAGACATAATCACACTCACATCCCAGCACACCTGTTCACCCCCCCCACCGCGCCGCCCCGGGAGCTCACTGCGTCACCCCTCCTCTGCCGCTGGCCAGAGACCACACCCACGCCACACATCCCCACCGCCCGACTGAGGTCGGGGCCCATCCGGCCTATGGATCACCTTGAACTTAAAGGGCTGCAGAGCCAGATACCACCGAGTGATCTGGGCGTTGGCATCCTTCATGCGGTGGAGCCACTGCAGCGGGGCATGGTCTGAGGAGACGGTGAATGGGCGTCCCAGGAGGTAGTAGCGAAGGGAGTCGACCGGATCGCCAGGCACTCCTTCTCCACGGTACTGTACCGTGACTTGCGGTCCGTTAGCTTCCGGCTGGTCAACTCCCCCTACCCGTTGGGACAAAACGGCCCCCAGCCCCCTGTTCGAGGCGTCAGTCTGCATACAAAAAGGGAGGGAGGGAGAAGTTAGGCGTGAACAGCAGCGGCTCTCCGCAGAGAGCCTGTTTCACCTGCACAAACGCCGCCTGGCACCTCTTTGTCCACTGGACCAGATTCAGGCACCCTTGCGAGTGAGATCAGTTAAAGGGCTGGTCAGGTCCGCGAACCCTGGTACGAACTGCCGGTAGTAGCCGGCCAGCCCCAGAAATTGTCTCATCTCCTTTTTCGTCTTGGGGCGGATGCAATCACCGCGGTCTTCTCCACTTGAGGCCACACTTGCCCGCCCCCCAAGTGGTACCCCAAATACTGTACCTCCCTCCGTCCAACCGTACACTTCTTCGGGTTAGCCGTGAGCCCCGCCTGCCTCAGAGACTCCAGCACCGCAGCCACACGCCGCACATGCTCCGCCCACGTGTCACTGCAGATGATGACATCATCCAGATAGGCGGCAGCATAGGCAGTGGGGGGCTGCAGCACCCGGTCCATGAGGCGCTGAAAGGTGGCAGGAGCCCCGAACAAGCCAAACGGAAGCGTAACGTACGGAGTGGAGAAGGCCGTCTTTTCCTTGGACTCTGCAGACAAGGGAATCTGGCAGTAGACCTTGGTTAAATCCAGCGAGCGGTGGCCAACCAGGCAACCAGGAGCTCGTCGACCCAGGGCATGGGATAAGCATGAAAACGTGACATCTCATTCACTCTGCAATAATCGACACAGAACCGTATAGACCCATCCTTCTTCACCACAAGAACAATGGGGCTACACCAAGCACTGTGTGACTCTTCTATTACGCCCAACCTCAGCATTTCCTTCAATTCCCGGAGAACAATTTGTCTTTTATGTTCCGGCAGCCTGTAGGGTCGTGAACGCTCCATCACACCAGGCTACGTTTCAAAATGGTGCTCTATGAGGCCAGGTAGGGGGGGGAGAACACGTCAGCAAAAAGCTGTTGCAATGCAGCAATATCTGCCCTCTGGGCCTGTGTGAGATGGTCACTACAATGGAGGGAGGCAGGGTTGTTAGATTTTGGCACCTCCGGCCCCAACTCGTCTCTCTCCCTTACCAGGCTCACCAGAGAAGCGGTCTCCGCCTCCCTCCAGGCTTTGAGGAGGTTGAGGTGGTAAATCTGCGTGGCTCCGCCCCTGTCCGACTATACTACTTCATAATCAACGTCCCCCACCCGCCGTGTGACCACAAAGGTCCAAGGACCACGAGTAATTTAGAGCTGGAAGAAGGAAATAACACAAGCACTTCATCTCGCGGTGAAAATTGCCCGAGTTTTCACCCCTCTGTTGTACAGGCGTTGCTGCCGCTGCTGGGCCTGGAGCAAATTCTCCCGTGAGAGTCTCCCCAGTGTGTGCAGCTTTGCTCTCAGGTCTAGCACGTACTGAACTTCACTTTTTGCAGGGCTCGGACCCTCCTCCCAGTTTTCCTTAATCAGGTTGAGCACCCCCCACAGCTTTCTGCTGTACAACAGTTCAAAGGGAGAAAATCCCGTGGAGGCCTGGGGCACCTCCCACACTGCGAACAACAGAGGGTCTAACCAGCGATCCCAATTGCGTTCATCCTCGTGAATGAACTTACGGATCATGGACTTTAGGGTTTTATTCAGCCACTCCACCAACCCGTCGGTTGGTAGACGCTGGTCCGAACAGCCTTAATGCCCAATAACCCGTACAGTTCCCTCAGTGTGCGAGACATGAACGATGTGCCCTGGTCGGTCAGTATGTCTTTCGGAATACCAACCCGGGAGACAACCTGAAACAGTGCCTGACTTCTCGCGGAAATGGTGCGCAGTGGCATTGCTTCCGGGTATCCTGTCGCATAATCCACCAGGACTAATACGAAGCGATAGCTGCGTGCACTCCGGTGAAATGGCCCGATGAGGTCCATACCGATGCGGTGAAACAGGACCTCCATGAGGGCTAAGGCGCCTTCGGGATGGCCGGCTGGCTAACTAGCTGACACTCCGGACACGACGAGCACCGGCGGCGCATCCAGCCCAGATGCCAATAGAATCGGGCCATTATCTGCTCCAGAGTTTTTTCGCATCGCATGTGTCCGGCCGTGGACAATCATTTCCCGGCGGCTTTGCGGTACCAGCAACTCGGTACGAATTTCGTTAGTGCGAGTGTCCCGGCTCACTCGCTACTATTGTTTTTCAATTGGAAGTGCAGTTAAGTCCGCGTGGCCACAGGGTGCACCCATTGACCATCAATTTCCATCACTTGGTCATAGGCTGAGCGTAGGGTGTCAGTCCGAGACTGCTCGAGTGGGAAATCTCCCGTGGGGCACATTACCGGAGGCCCCCCCAAGTCAGTGTCGGGCGACCCCGCATTACCACTGAACGCCGCACAGACATTACACGCGTCTACCAGCCGCAATCGCATTCCTGCATACTGCCCCAATAAAGTATGGAACCCCGGCCAATCTGTGCAAAAAATCAGGTGATGTGACAGGCGCGGACTAACCGCTGCCTTCACTTTATGTTTTTTGCCCTTAAATTTCAACACCAGTGACACCACGGGATATCAGTGAATGTCCCCGTGCACACATTTAACCTCCACCCAGTCAGCCTCCAACAATGCCCCGGGGCGAACCAAACTTTGGTGGACCAGGGTCTGCGTGCATCCCGTGTTCATCAAAGCATGGTGAATGCCCCCTTGACACCTTGGCACGCGGTACGTCCCTCCTGGACCGGGGGCGGGCACTGGAGCACCGGCAACATGGAACACCTACCTCACCTCTATGAGCGGACACTCCCGGCGCAGGTGCCCCAGCCGACCACACTTCCAGCATTCCGGCCCCGGCGTCTTTGCGGCTCCCTGTGGCTCCGGCTGGAAGCAGCGGCCGGAACAGGGTCCTGGGGCTCCACCCCGCTGCCTACTCCGTTCCAACAGGGCCGTCGTCCCTCCTTTGTGTCGCCGCCACCGGCAGCCTAGGCGGCAGAACACGGTCGCTTCGCTGCGGCTCCTCTCGGCTGGGTCCCGGGTTGGCCGCAAGATGGTCCTCTGCCAGCGTAACCGCCGCCGTCAGATCTGCCGGGCAGTGGCAGCGGACCCAATGAGCCCCCCACGAATTGCTCGAGGACGACCAGATTGAGCAACCGAGCCTCCCCAGCCGAGGGGTCTGATCGCAGCCACCTCGCTGCCGCATCCTCCAGCTGCCGAGCCCCTCCCATCATTCTGCTGGCTCGGAATTGACGGCGGTAATCCTCCGGGGAGACACCCAAACGGTCCAGTACCGCCCGGCATACATCCTCGAACACCCCCCGCGATCTGGGGGGCAAGCTCAGCACCACCGTCTGAGCCTCGCCCAACAGAAGCGGCAGCAGCTGGGTGGCCCATTCCTCCTCCGGCCAGCGGCAGGCCAACGCCGTGGCCTGGAAAGCCTCAGTAAACACCAGCAGGTCCTCCCCTTCCCTCATCCGGTGCAATGTCACTGACAGCAGAGGGGGAGGGGCGCCGGCGCGGCTGCATTCCCCAGCAGCTGCTCCAGAGCCGCGGTCTGCTGCTCAAATTGCTGGCGAAGCAACGCCAACTGCTGGTCCTGCGTCGCAGCCTGTCGAGCTGCCATCGCCGCCATCGCCACCATGTCCATCATCATTTGGCCCACAATCTGCAGCAGTTGGGCGGGCGGCTGGGCAGGCGGCCGGGCAGGCGGCCGAGCCGCCGGGGGAGCAGGTGGAGCGGACTGGGGATCGGACATCGCGCCAGGGTTTCGACACCAGTGTGACATTGGACTCTGTACACATAGACAGGACACGGACAGCACTACTTTACTTTCCGAATGTGATTTCACTGTGGTTTTTGTTTTCACTCGGACAAAGACACTGCCGCTCCGCTGTCACACCCACGCCCACGCCACAATTACCTTTCACAGAATGGCTACAATCACAGCATTCCGTTTTATTTATTTATTTAACAGTCTTTAAGTTACAAGATAATGACCCCACAATAATACAAAGATAACTCCAGCAATCAAACTACCCCTCCAAGAGCATGCACTTGGCGACAGTGGGAAGGAAAAATAGCTTTTAACAGGAACAAACCTGCAGCAGAACCATCTTCAAAGTTACAGTCATCTGCTGCGACTGGTCTAAGGTGAAGAGAGGAAGACAGGACGAAAGACACATTATAGAAGAGAGCCAGAGATTATAAGAGCTACTGACTAAATGCAGTGGTGTATAGTGAGTGCATCATGGGAAGTCCTCAGCAGCCTAGGCCTAATGCAGTGCAACAGTGGGAGGAATCAGGGTCACATGATTCAGCCCTAACCTTATGCATCATCAAAAAGGAAAGTGTTAGACTTAATACTTTCCTTTTAGATTAGACTTAATCTTACAGGTAGAGAGGGTGGCTGTGTGTCAAATATAATTCAGTACCAAGCGAATGAACAGTGTCCACTCATCAGCAGGGACATTCTATCTCATGCACGGAGGCAGATATATTATCCTCACCCATGCTGGTTGGCTCTCTGGACTTGTGCATGAAAGTTGTCAAAATATTTTTTATCAAAACACTTGAGCAATGGCCACAGAGTCTCACAAACACAAAAACACATTTTCAACAGGTTTTACTTGCAGTAAGGAGACGTACAGAGTCCACACCAGTGTGCAACGCAGTGGACAAAGTACGACTAAAGCATACAGTGTCTTGCCCTCATTTATAATGTGATTGCACAGAGTTTTACAAGTACTTAAATGTGCTGAACTTTCCACTGCCCATGTATATATGCTGAGAAACCAGTGTTCTTATCTTTATAACCTCGACCCCAGCTGTCCTGTCTTCAGTTTGTTTGTTTCTCAACGTTTTGACCTGTTTCACAAGTCCCCTTGCAGGTACACCTTAATTAACTGCTCTCATGCAGACATAAGTTGAGCAATGGTTTAACAAAATTTCCCATCAAAAGGTGTAATTTGAATACTGCAGTCCTGCCTCAGAAGGTTATTGCCATCATTTAGAGTGAAAGAGCTGTGTCCACCTGCTCTCTTTTTATTGCATGTTTTTGAAGAGTGGTATTTTGAAAAACATCCTTTTTAAGTGCTTTGCAGTTGAGGTGCTGTGTTTTCTAAGTTTGACAACCCTACATTATAGGATCTGTTGGTCGCTTTAGACATCCTCTCCCACCACCCCTTGATCCTGGAGTTAAAGTTTCTCCTACTTGAAACCACTCTACTGTTGGCTCTAACCACTGCCAAGCAAGTTAGTGAGTTACATACTTTATCCATTCACCCCATCTTGTTTGCAGTTGACCTCTGGACTCACTAAAGTGTATTTGAGGACATATCTCTGGCCTAAAGCTGTAAGAGCTCTCTGGCCTCGGTGGGACTCTGAGCTCTTTCTACTATGGGTATGGCCACGTCATGGATTTTGTTCAGAGGTGTGTCAGTACAGCAGCGTTTTATAGGCTGGATGTTCCACAGTCATCCCTGGCTCAGGCAGTGCTTGAATTTAGTGTCTCAGGTCAACCTGAGACAGTAGATATTAGATGCATTGATGCATGCTCAATCATCCATGCAAGGAAATCCTCTTGTTACTGACCAATGGTCATTAATCATTGGTTGTTGCTCTTGGAACCATGTCTTCATTCCACTTATTTTGTATACAAGGGTCAGTAGTACATGCAGAACTGGTGTGCCATGGGTTCCCCAGTTTCATCCACTGTTTCCCACTCGTACATAGAAGAAGTGGAAAAGTTGGCTTTGTTATCCAACTCTACATCACCAATCATTGGTTCAGGTATGTGGATGACACCTGGGTGAAAATCAAATCTCAGGATGTACCACAATTCACTGACCACATTAACTCGGTGAACCAACACATAGGATACACCAGGGAGCATTTAAACTTGACAGGCTAGTCTTCTTAGACTGTGACATTTCCATCAGTCCACAGTAAACCAACACATTTGGATCAGTATCTAAGGTTTGATTCTCATCATCCACTGGAGCACAAACTGGGTGCTCCAGTGAAGGACAACATCTGCTCTACAAACAGTTCTCCCTCTGAAATTGCTACGTCCAAATGAACAGAATCAACTTTTTGCGATTAGCACAGAAAAAAAAGTGCTTAGAATGAGTATGGAGGAGCTGGCTGACCATGTTAGTATGAGGGGCTGGACCCCTGATCATGGCTCAACAGGTGTGTCACAGACAGATGTGGTGAGATTGGAGCTTCTATATTTGGTCGTGTCAAGTAGATTCCCATAGTGAAACACCCCAGTCTTATTAAAGAACTAGGGATTATGTTATCTAACCCATAATTATATTGCAGGAAGCAGAAAATATATGCTAAGACCGGCTGTTATGTTTAAACAATGCACAGTTCATAGTAGGAGGCCCAAAGTTTGCCAAGAAGATCAGGATCTTTGACCCTGCTGTCCAAATGACAGAAACTGAGACTCATCTGACCAGGCACTATTTTTCCAATTCTCTGTTGGCAAATGTTGGACGGTCTGTTCAAATTTTTGCTTTCAATCTCATGTTCTTAGCTAACAAGAGTGTCACCTGATGTGGTGTTCTGCTGCTGTAGCCCATCTGGTTCACGATTTGATGTGTTGTGTGTTCACAATTGCACTTTTGCATACCTTAGTTGTAATGAGTGATTATTCTTTATGAGCTCAAAGTAGTGTGGCTATTCTTCTTAGACTTATGGCATCAATGAGACATTTTTGCCCAAAGAACTGCTGTTCATTGGATATTTTCTTTGTTTTTAGACCAGTCTCTGTAAACCCTAGAAATGGTTGTGTGGAAAAATCCAAGTACACCAGCAACTTATGACATACTCGGTCCATTTGAAGCAGAGTTTGTTCAATTTTTGTCTTTGAAGCTGCAAAGACATAATAAGCCTCTCCCAGACAAATATTTGATAGACAGTATTGTACTGTTCTTGCATTCCTGGTATGCCTGTTTGGAGCCATTTCCTAGTCAAGATTTTCTTAGATAACATTATAATAATTCTCAGTAGATATTTATCTGCTGGAGTGGTTCTGTTTGGGATTTCCAGGCCTACGTACACATATAAGAAATCAAAAGGGATTTGGGTCCAAAAATCTTTTCCAAACATTTGTGGATATCTTGTCAGAATGAAGTAACTTGGGGCGGGACCAGAATAGATTGAAGTGATTAGCCTTTAGACTGTCACATAGCCTCAAGTTTCACATCTCTTTAATAGTTGGGACTAATAAGGATCATTTTCTGTAAAAGAATATCGATATGGCACGTGAATTAGGTTTGTAGATAACCGTTAGATTAATCTGATGCTGCCAACACTTTCATGTGACCACGCTGGAAAACCCTGGTCCCAGCGTTAGGGTCAGTGATTCCAGATAACAAAAAGATATCCTGGATATGCTGACCTCGCACCATGGTATACAGGGTTCTGAGACAGTAGCTGGACTGCCTGTTTACCCTCATCATTAATATTTGCAATGAAAATATTAGTCGAACATCATGAAGTCTGTATGTGTTTCATAGTGTCGAACAAGCTTTGTGCAGTTAAACCTAACAGTTACTACATGACAGAAACACCAACGATATCTCTTTTAATAATTTTTTAAAGTTTACGTTTGTATACACAGGTCACACTGATTATTGGAAAAAACACAAACATGTTAATCAGATTTATTTGCTCTCTCTCCTCCTTCAACATCCTTTAATGCTAGATTTAATACAGAATTGGCGACTGAAACAAGTATGACACATACGAACATCAGGAGATAACGACCCGATAGATACAACCTGAGTAAATTAAGTCAGTGTTCAACCTCCAGCAGGGGTTATGACAGTTGTGTACCAGGACCCACGCTTTGTCTGCGCTTGCGAGGCGAGCGGTTCTATCACACCCTTTGCCGTGAGACTGGGCTGGGCAGACATATCCAAAATCATCGAAGCACTTTTACAAATAGGCTCTGGTCGACAAACCAACCAGATATCTGAAGAATAAACCACTACATTCTCGGCTAAAAAATATTAAAAGTGTATTTGGTGACACACAACCAGTGTTTTTCAAAGCACAGTTCAGTTAGCTCCTACATGTTCTTTCATGCACTGAAACAATGGCCACCAGGCCAAAGCAATGGTTTTGACTTAATCAGTGTTAACCCCGCCCCCTGACTTGATGATGAGCCTTTATTTGTCACTACAAATGTTGCACGTACATGTTACCTGCAGTGACATTGGACACTTTGATGGGTGAGGCTGACAGATAAAATAAATTCATGAAGACAACCGCAGGGCCACAAGTGCCAAAATGACTTAAATAAATACATAATTGTGTCAATAATTAATTTATTAAATGTATCATTAATTGAATAAAATTCTAAATAAATACATAATAAATGTTTTAAATTAATTGAATGAACATTTAATTAATTATTGAAATATTTAATTAATTCCAATTTAATTCATTAATAAAGCATCTAAATAATGATTTAACAGTATATTTAATTCATTTTGTCACTCCTGGCCCTCCACAGTTAAAGGTCATAACTTGTGTTTTTTTTAATATTTATAGCCTGATAGTGATTCAAATTCCTCTATTATCATCATGATTCTAGGTAGGGATACGTTTGGTTGGCTTAGGTAGATAAAAATATCATCAGCTCCTTACAGTCTCCCTGTATATTGATTCCTCTAATTTGATTATCCTGTTTTATGTACTGGCTAAGAGGTTCAACAAACTGAGCAAATAAGATCGGTAACAGGGGGGCAGACCTGTCGGCATGATCTTTCAAGGGTAAATGGTTCCGATAGACTGCCATTTATTTTCATTTTGGCTGTTGGTTTATTGCAGATTGATTGAATTGTCTTAATGACTATTTGATGAAATCCAAACTTTAAAACTTTATAGAGAAATGACAATCTTACAGAGTCAAATACTTTTTCTGCATCTAAACCTATCAGCATTGCCTCTATATTATTCTTTTTATATGATGTATGATGTGGAGAGTCCTCCTAATTCTGTCTTGGGTCTGGCTCTGATGGATAAACCCAGTTTAGTCAAGATTAATAAATTAATGGATTATTAAGATTAATCCAGGTTTAATACTGATCTTGGTTGATAGTGTCTATAATTCAATTTATCTTTTCCCTCCTTTGGAACAACAGATATGGCCGCTTCTTTCCATGAGCAGGTAACCTCCCCTCATTTAAGGACCCAGTTACACACTGCCTTTAGTCTAGGAGTTAATTCCTCCCTGTAGGCCTTATGCCATTCACCAGTGAAACCATCCATGCCAGGGCTTCTATGTGCTTTTAGTCTTCCAATTGTGGCATTCATTTCTTTATAACAATAATTTTGCCCTGTATAACCGCTTGAGGATGCTGAGGACCCTTCTCTTTCTTACCTTCCACTCCGAGTCAGTTAGCCTCAGTTTTCTTATTTTCAGGACAATCCGTAACCCAATTATTCATGTGTCACCACACTAAAAAGAGCCTCATGTTCTCTTCTCCCTCCACTTCTCTGCTGCTCCCTGCTCTGCAGTATTTTATGGTTGTGATATGTACATTGTCAGCGGTGTGGTTAGGTTTGTTTCAGCTTTGTCTTATTTTTCTGTCTCTTCCATGTCATTTTAACTACATGTGTGGAAAATCTCAAATTCTCAGAAAGACAGTCTTTCTAAGTCCATTCACATATATATTGCAGGTGAACTTCCTACATTTTAAATTTGGAGGGTATCTCTCCTTTCATGATGGTGTTTGTATATGCTGCTGATCTCCTTTTAAGGTTGAGGGCAATGCCATTGTCTGGACACCTGCTGTTGACTCTTGATGTCACTGTGTCTGTGAAGGTTCTCAGTCATCCAGGTCATCGTAGTCTAAGGAGCTTGCAAAGAAAAGCGTCTGGACTTCTTTAAGTTGCTTGAACAGAGGGACAAAAGGACCCCCTGTGTCCTCTCTGTCCAAAATGTGAACATTGGCATCCTCGAAAGAGTGTCCTTTATCCTTAAGATGCAGATGGACTGCTGAGTCTTGTCCTGTGGAGGTGGCTCTTCTATGTTCACATTTTGGACAGAGAGGACAGATGGTTTGAAAGAGGAATGAAAGAAGCCATCTATGTCCACTGTGAGCGACCATCTTTGAAGAGAGGCGATGGTTTACGACACCAACTCTCTGCCATCTATAATCCAGTTTTGAGTTCCCTCCCCAGACGCCTTAACGCCCACTCACATCCTGGGCCATCTGACCTCAGGAATTCGCATGATAAGGTGGGGCCCGGTTTCACAATGAGCTCACCCGAAACCCTGGCTGATTGGGACCCACACCCAGTTTCACACCTTGGCTCAGGCGATTAGAAGATCATCAGGGGGTCCTTTTGTCCCTCTGTTCAAGCAACTTAAAGAAGTCCAGACGATTTTCTTTGCAAGCTCCTTTGACTCTTGATGTCACTGCAGTTGCTCTGGAACTGTATTGTGTCTTAAGGGAGAGGGGTTTTTTTGTCGTTGAAACATGTTTTTCACAGTTCAAGATGGCTGGCGGTAAAGCTGTGGAATATTTAGCCAAACCTGGCCCTTGATGTAGGTCTGATGATGTTGGTCGAGGTTGATCCAGGTCTTGGTTTGCCTGCTACTGACACACTGAGGCATTTAATTAATATAATTTTTCATCCCTGCCTGTTAACATGTTCCCTCTCTGATTCTTGCAGTCCTGCCACAAGATAATAATCATTTCAATCTTTATTAAATGACACATACTACTTCTCTTCTAATTAATGTCTTCTCATCTTCCTTTTCCCCTTTTTTGCATTATTTAATCCTATACTGAAATACCCATTTTTTTAGAAATTAAAGTTAATTTATCCGCACATTTTATTGCTACAATATTTCACCATGTTTGTTTTTCATAAATTGGACATTTGGACTATTTTATGGTATACCTCTTGAGTCGGCTTTCTGTTTTGGACTTTGAGCTCCCCATATTTGTTCCTGGTGGTACTCAAGTTCAATCTCAGACATCCAATCTGTAGATTCTCAATCACAACTAATCAACCAATGGCTGTTTGTGAATTCAGACCCAGTAAGTTGTTCCTTATGTAACCCATAATGCCATTAGCGTGTGTCTGCTTGTGGCAATCAGCCCAAACTAACGGTGATAATTTGCATCTGCCGGTGGTCCTCAGCCCAGGTTAACAGTGTTGATTTGCATCTTCCCTCTGGCGATCAGCCCAAACCAACTGTGTTTACAGAATTTTTCTCTGAATGGTGGACCCTCTTACCAAACACAGAATAATTTCAAATTCCTTAAATCAAATTATTTGTCCTTGAAAAATCCTCTCCACTCTGGATTCTTTATCAATTGAGATTTCAGCGGTCACTGTCTGCTCTCAGTTGCCAGGCACTCTTCTCCTCAGTAATTTGTTTGCAGGTAAGCACTCTTTCAGACTCATGGAGTCTAAATCCAGGTTTTCCTGAATCAACATGAAACCAAACTGATTTTATGAGATTTATTAAAAGAAAGTTAAAACCTTTGCAAAGTGATTGATACAGCACGAACTGGCATAGACAAAAAGGTAAAATAATAGCAGCTCCTTTGTAGCCAACAAGTGGGAATCTTTGTGGGAATCTTTGTCTGTTCAGCTGTAGGGAGCTCAGTCCTCACAGTCACGTAGGCACCAACCTGATGATGAACACAGTTCCAATTAGTTTGTTTACAAATATTCACACTCATTCTTTGTTCAAGAAAACTACATACCAATAGTAAGCTGGGCTTCAATAAGGTGAAACACAAATTTTCCATTACAGACCAAATTAGAAAATTCTATAATTTTTATAAGCTATAACTATAATATCATCCACAGCAGGTGGCTCATAAGATTGCTAATAGTATAGCACAACAACAGCAAAACTAACAACAACTACTATGAAGCAGGACAGGCCTTTCTTCTTCTTAATAAAGTTGTATTTAATTACTACAGAAGACTATTGATGCTGCTAATGCTCAAACATGATGAACATTGTGGCGGGGCTTCAGGGAGGCCGATACACCGGAATTCCATCAGCTCATCACGCCTCCCCTGTACAAAACGTGCCAGGACCTGAGGTGTGTTGTTGTGTGTGGGGGTTGTAGCTGAAAAGCTGCAATTGAGCGTGGTAGAGACAACAACCGAATGTTGAAAATGTGAACTGTGTGGTCGGGTCCATCTTTCATGATAAAAACATATTATCAGGGGTATGAAAAAAATGTATTAATAAGTTACATATTGTTAACATTTATAAGAAGTAGCTTAACATGACAAAAGAAATAACAGAGATTTTCTTATGCAGAACTAACTTGCTTTAACTAACTTGCTTTCAATTGCTTTATAACTGCAACTGTAACGGCTCCAGTAGGAACACCAACTGTATGTTAAACACATAAAGTATTGCAAAGGTCTTTTGGGTCCACTTGATGATCATGTCTAGTATTTTAAAGGGTAAGTCAAAGCAGGACAATTTGTGCAAAAAGTTAATGGACATAGGTAAAAAGGATTAGTTTGATCACATTTGGTCTTTTATTTTTTGTTGTTATGGCAGATTTATTCACAGCAGCTCTCATATTTTTGAAAATTGTAACGTAGTTTGGCTCAAAAATTGTAAAAGGGCTGATTCTTATATAGCGCTTCTCTACTCTCCCAGAGTGCTCACAGTGCTTTATACACCCACCGTGTACGCACTTTTTTCCCAAGAATATTTGGCATGCAGACTGGAGCAGCCAGGGATCAAACCACCAACCTTCCGATTAGTAGATGACCTGCTTTACCTCATGAGTGACACCCCATCAAGCAAGGTGGTAGGTAAGCAGACTCAGCAGATATTTTGGGTCCCCAGATATGACCAACTTATTTACAGTGATCTCCATAACACATGAAAGTTAAACCTAAGCTCCCCAGATTAACTCATAATAATAAAAATCTAAAAGCATATGGCCTAGGCAGCACAGCTCACCGCTCCTCCTCAGGGAAATGAGAAAGACATAAAGCTCACTACTCCACTGATTAGCTCATTTACATAAATCCCTCTAAGATAACTCTTGATAAGTTAGTCCGTAATCTCGAAAAACACAAAAACAAAGAAAACTTTCCTTAAAAAACTCCTCCTCTTGGTTAAGGCCGGTGATGGCAGGTATGGTGATGATCCCAAACACCTAACACCTAAGGCTCAAAACAGAGAAACAAAGGTAAGTATGAACAAAGGAATAAACAGCCTCTGACTGACTGAAAATGCCAGCCTAATCCATCTGTCAATCTCTTGCTCCCCTCTCCCCTGGCTCGTAAACCTGAAATCCTGAGATACTTAAACGCCTCTGCTTGGTGCAGCAAATTATCCCTGACCTGGATTGAGCACTTCACCCTTTTTTAGCTGAGGGCCATGGCCCCAGATTTATAAGTGCTAGTTCTCATTCCTGCTGCTTTACACTTAGCTGTGAATTGCTCCAGTGCGAGCTAGAGGCCACCACGTGATAAAGCCAATAGAACGACATCATCTGCAAAAAGCAGAGATGAGATTCTGAGGCCACCAAAGTAGAAGTCCTTTGCCACCTGGCTACACCTATTATGAAAGAATACAGTAGGTGACAAAGGGCATTCCTGGTGGCAACAGTTGACCAAACTCATGAGGTTGTGTCTTTAGAAAACAACTGTCCGAATTAAACATTGGGCTTGCAGGTCAAATACAACCCTCCAGTCACATCCATTATCAGCAGTTCTCCACTACACGCCTTTGGAGTAGAGGGTCGCAAGCTCGATTCCCGCCTGGCATACCGGAGTGAGAGAGATAAATAAGTCATGCTGGCTCGGTCATCGCCCTGATCAATGAGGTCCACGTCAGGTGTTGAGGAACCAGCGCACCCTGATGAGAAGTGGCCTACTGGAACAAGAAGGCATCGGTGGGCAAGAGAAGAAAATAGGGTTTTGTTGGAATGCTATTATGCAAGGAACCCTGGCGGAAGGGATTGCATGGATAGGATGAGGGATGTATGAAATCGTCGATACCCAACATCATCATTGACGGCAAAACAATTAGTAGCTCAGTGTTCCAACATTCAGAAGAAGAGACTGCTCTCACAGGAAGAGATTGAAGAGGTACAACACATATGCTACAGCAAAGGGGAGCCATCAGAAATTGGTTAGAGGAGCAAAACACCAGCTACTGGTAAGACTGAGCAGTCGCCCGAGACTGCAAGACTAGGCTGACCAGCCGGTGCACTGCCTGGATTGATTACAAGAAGGCCTATGACTCAATGCCCCACACCTGGATCCTGGAATGCCTAGACCTATACAAGATCAACAGGACCCTAAGAGCCTTCATCGGAACTCAATGGGGATGTGCTGTACAATGCTAGATGCCAACTTCAAGCCCATAGCACAAGTCACCATCAAGTGTGGGACCTACCAAGGAGATGCTCTGTCCCCACTGCTGTTCTGCATAGGCCTGAACCCCCTCAGTGAGATCATTGACAAGACTGGCTATGGATACAGACTATGGAATGGAGCAGTTGTCAGCCACCTCCTGTAGATGCATGACGTCAGGCTGTATGCCAAGAGTGAACGAGACATTGATTTACTGATCCACGCCACCAGGATATACAGCAATGACATCAGAATGTCGTTCCAACTGGAGAAGTGTAGTCAGATGATAACAAAGAGAGGGAAGGTAGTCAGAACTACCAGAAGGCAACACTGCAGACATAGAAGACAGCTACAAGTACCTAGGAATCACAGGCAAATAGGAACCATGAAGAGGCCACTAGGAAAGCTGCAACTACCAAGTACCTGCAGAAGGTCTGGGGTCCTGAGGAGTCAGCTGAACGGTAAGAACAAGATCTGGGCTATCAACACCTACGCCCTGCCTGTGATCAGGTACCCTACTGGGATAATAAGTTGGCCAAAGGAGGGAGATACAAGCCACTGACATCAAGACCAGGAAACTCCTGACCCTGCATGGAGGGTTTCACCCCAAACAGATGGACAAAATGGTGACTGCTAACAAACCAGACATAGTGGTGGTAGATAAACAGAAGAAGACGGCCGTACTGATAGATGTAGTGGTTCCAAATGACAGCAACATCAGGAAGAAAGAACATGAGAAACTTGAGAAATACCAAGGGCTCAGAGAAGAGCTGGAGAAGATGTGGAGGATGAAGGTAACAGTGGTCCCAGTGGTAATCGAAGCACTAGGTGCGGTGACTCCCAAGTTAGGCGAGTGGCTCCAACAGATCCCAGGAACAACATCGGAGATCTCTGTCCAGAAGAGTGCATTCCCAGGAACAGCTAAGATACTGCGCCAGGACCCTCAAGTTCCCAGGCCTCTGGTAGAGGACTCAAGCTTGAAGGATAGGCCGCCCACTGGGGCGAGAGAGGGATTTATTTGGCCTGTTGGAACCTGCCAGTTTCCTCCGGTAACCTACAAGCTAACTAAGCCAGATAGGACTCCTCTTTCAACTTAACAGCTCCCTTCATCTAGTTTGGGGATTACCGCCATGACAAACACCAACTAGTGTTGTAGTTCTGTAACTAAGTTTAAGAATATAATTCACCCACTGTTATCATCTTCAAAGCCCTGTACCAACACAGCTACAAGATTGCTACTCAAACAGAGGTCGATTATCTTGTTAACAATTTTACCTCTTCACTATGTATCCATCCATCCATCCATCTTCATCCGCTTTATCCGAGACCGGGTCGCGGGGGCAGCAGCCTAAGCAAAGAGGCCCAGACCTCCCTCTCCCCAGCCACCTCCTCCAGCTTATCCGGGGGAACACCAAGGCGTTCCCAGGCCAGCCAAGAGATATAATCTCTCCAGCGTGTCCTGGGTCTGCCCCGGGGCCTCCTCCCGGTGGGACATGCCTGGAACACCTCACCCAGGAGGCGCCCAGGGGGCATCCTTGTCAGATGCCCGAACCACCTCAGCTGGCTCCTTTCGATGTGGAGCAGCAGCGGCTCTACTCTGAGCCCCTCCCGGATGGCCGAACTTCTCACCCTATCTCTAAGGGAGAGGCCAGCCACCCTTCAGAGGAAGCTCATTTCTGCCGCTTGTATTCGCGATCTCGTTCTTTAGGTCAATACCCACAGCTCACGGCCATAGGTGAGGGTAGGGACGTAGATCGACCGGTAAATTGAGAGCTTCGCTTTTACACTCAGCTCCCTCTTCACCACGACGGACCGGTGCAGCGTCTGCATTACTGCAGCTGCAGCCCCAATCCATCTGTCGATCTCCGGCTCCCTTCTCCCATCACTCGCGAACAAGACCCCGAGATACTTGAACTCCTCCACTTGGGGCAGGAACTCATCCCCGACCCGGAGTGGGCACTCCACCCTTTTCCGGCTGAGAACCATGGCCTCAGATTGGGAGGTGCTGATCCTCATTCCCGCTGCTTCACACTCAGCTGCGAACCGTTCCAGTGCGAGCTGGAGGCCCTCACCCGATGAAGCCAACAGAACCACATCATCCGCAAAAATCAGAGATGAGATTCTGAGGCCACCAAAGCGAAAGCCCTCCGCCACTTGGCTGTGCCTAGAAATCCTGTCCATAAAAATTATGAACAGAACTGGAGACAAAGGGCAGCCCTGGCAGAGCCCATCACCCACCGGGAACGAGTCCGACTTATTGCCGGCAATGCGAACCAAGCTCTTGCAACGGTTGTATAGGGATCGAATAGCCCGTAGCAATGGGCCAGACACCCCATACTCCCGCAACACTTCCCACAGGACACCCCGAGGGACACGGTCGAATGCCTTCTCCAAGTCCACAAAACACATGTAGACTGGTTGGGCAAACTCCCATGCTCCCTCATTATTAATCCTTTATTTATCCAGGTAAAAATCTCATTTCCAAGAGAGACCTGGCATCATGGCAACAAAAGTCACATACCACATAGGTATATAACATTTAAAATAAATACAATATCCCATACAAACATGTGTAAAATATACAATAACAGGTCAAATTAAGAGTACATTAAAAACAATCACACTGAGTAAAAGAGCTGTTCTCTCGTTCCTTTAAGACAGACTTAAACTCTCCCAAGGTAACCAATTCTGATCATTTCAGTTCCTTCTGCAGATTATTCCAGGAAGCAGGGGCAGTGTTTTTAAAAGCCCTTTTCCCCAATTCTGTTCTGATTTTTGGGACAATCAATTGTATGATTTTGTTCGAACGAAGGTTGTATTGGTTGTGGTTTTTACACATATAAGCACATAAATAAGATGGAACCAGCCCAAGGAGAGATTTATAGATAAAGATCAACCAATGGGAGAGTCTGCGAATATGCAAAGATGGACATTTAGCAGCAGCATACAAAGAACAATGATGTACATGATTTCCATAGCCAGTAATAAAACGTAAAGCACAATGGTACACAGTATCCAACCTCTTTAGGTAGTGGGCAGGTGCATTCATAAAAAGCAGGTCACCATAATCCAATAAAGGTAAAAAGGTTGCACGAATCAAATGTTTTCTCACTTGGAGGGAGAAACAGGATTGGTTTCTAAAAAAGTAACCTAGTTTTAGTTTTAACTTCGATACAAGCCTTTGAATGTGAGTCTTAAATGACAAATTCTGATCTATAATGATCCCTAGATACTTGTAAGATGTGACCATTTCAATTTCAGAACCTTGAATTGTTTTAATCTTAGGAGACGTAGCTAACAACTCTTTGCCATTTGAGAATAACATGAACTTGGATTTCTCTGGATTTAACACCAACTTAAGTTGAGTTAAATGGGACTGAACGACATCAAAGGCAGACTGCAGAAATTGCAGGGTTTGTGCTACTGAAGTCCTCAAGTATCCTCGAGAGGATAAAGAGCTGGTCCAGTGTTCCGTGACCAGGACGAAAACCGCATTGTTCCTCCTGTATCCGAGGTTCGACTAGCGGACGAACTCTCCTTTCCAGCACCCTGGCATAGACTTTCCCAGGGAGGCTGAGGAGTGTGATCCCCCTGTAGTTGGAACACACCCTCCGGTCCCCCTTCTTAAAGATGGGGACCACCACCCCGGTCTGCCAGTCCACAGGTACTGCCCCTGATCTCCACGCAACATTGCAGAGGCGTGTCAACCAGGACAGCCCTACAACGTCCAGAGCCTTCAGGAACTCGGGGCGGACCTCATCAACACCAGGGGCTCTGCCACCAAGGAGTTGTTTAACTGCCTCAGTGACCTCGCCCCCGGAAATTGGCGGGTCATTCCCCTCATCCCCAGACTCTGCTTCCTCCTCGGAAGACGTGTCAGTAGGATTAAGGAGGTCCTCGAAGTATTCCTTCCACCGCCTGACAATTTTCTCAGTCGACGTCAGCAGCGCTCCGCCAGCACTATACACAGTGCAGGTAGAGCACCGCTTTCCCCTTCTGAGACGCCTGACGGTTTGCCAGAATCTCTTCCAGGCAGTCCGAAAGTCTTTTTCCACGGCCTCTCCTGAACTCCTCCCACACCCGAGTTTTTGCTTCAGCCACTGCCCGAGCCGCATTCCGCTTGGCCTGTCGATACCTGTCGGCTGCCTCCGGAGTCCCACAGGCTAACCAAGCCCGATAGGACTCCTTCTTCAGCCTGGTGGCTCCCTTCACCTCTGGTGTTCACCATTTGGTTCGGGGATTACCACCACGGCAGGCAGGCACCAACCACCTTGCGGCCGCAGCTCAATGCAGCAGCTTCGGCAATGGAGTCGCTGAACATGGTCCATTCGGACTCAATCCCCAGTCTCCCTCGGAATGCTGTTAAAGCTCTGCCGGAGGTGTGCGTTGAAGTTCTCGCGGACTGGGGCCTCTGCTAGACGTTCCCAGCAGACCCTCACTACGCGTTTAGGTGCACCAGGTCTGTCCAGCGTCCTCCCCCGCCACCTGATCCAACTCACCACCAGGTGGTGATCAGTTGACAGCTCAGCCCCTCTCTTTACCCGAGTGTCCAGAACATATGGTCGTAGGTCTGGTGATACGATTACAAAACCGATCATCGACCTACGGCCTAGAGCGTCCTGGTGCCACGTGCACTTATGGACACTCTTATGTTCGAACAGGGTGTTCGTTATGGCCAAACTGTGATTAGCACAGAAGTCCAATAACAAAGCACCGCTCGGGTTCAGATCAGGGAGGCCGTTCCTCCCAATCACGCCCCTCCAGGTCTCGCTGTCGTTACCCACGTGAGCATTGAAGTCTCCCAGCAGGACAACAGAGTCTCCAGGTGGAGCACCTTCCAGCACCCCCTCCCCCCCAGGGACTCTAAGAAGGCTGGGTACTCTGAACTGCCACTCGGCGCATAAGCGCAGATGACAGTCAGGACCCGTTCCCCGACCCTAAGGCGCAGGAAACAAACCCTCTCGTCCACCGGGAAAAACCCCAACGTACCGGCAGCAAGCCGAGGGGATATTAGAATACCCACCCCAGCCCGCCGCCTCTCACCAGGGGCAACTCCAGACTGAGACAGAGTCCAGCCCCTCTCCAGGAGACTGATTCCAGAGCCCAAGCCATGCGTAGAGGTGAGCCCGACTATATCTAGCCGGTACCTCTCAACCTCACGCACTAACTCGGGCTCCTTCCCCACCAGAGAGGTGACTCTTTGTCTTGTCCCTTACCCAGGACCAATTTGCCATGGGAGACCCTACCAGGGGGAAAAAGCCCCCAGACAACATAGCCCCTGGGATCCCTGGGACACACAAACCCCTCCACCACGTTAAGGTAGCGATTCAAGGAGGAGCTTCACTATGTATGACTATGGATACTGTAACTCCTGTGAAAAAGAGAGCCTCAAATCAGAAGTACTCCCTGCTATAATTCTCAAACACATAGCTTAAAGCAGATAACACGTAAGGTGGAGAGAAAACGGCGTACATAAATTTAGAAGATCATCATTTAGCCTGGAAAAATAGTTTGATGCTTTATAAGAAAGCCCTCCATAAAGCTAAAATATATTACTATTCATCACTGATTGAAGAAAATAAGAACAACCCCAGGTTTCTCTTCAGCACTGTAGCCAGGCTTACAAAAAGTCAGAGCACTGTTGAACTAATCATTCATTTAACTAGTAATGACTTCATGAATTTCTTTACAAATAAAATTTTAACCATGAGAGAAAAAATTACTCATAATCATCTCACAGATGTAACATTGTCTACAGGTACATTTGGTATCATTGATATTCAGCTATTCAATCTTTTTCTCTAGTTGATTGTTCTGAGTTAACTTCAGTAATTACTTCCTCCAAACCATCAACGTGTCTTTTACATGCCATTCCCAAAAAACTGCTCAAAGAAGTCCTACCTTAAGTTAATGCTTCAGTCTTAAATATGATCAACCTGTACCACAGACCTTCAAGCTGGCAGTAGTTAAATTAAAAAGCCATCTTTTGACCCAGCAGTCTTAGCTAATTATAGGCCAATCTCCAACCTTCCTTTCATATCAAAGATTCTTGAATGAGTAGTTGTCAAACAGCTAACAGATCATCTGCAGAGGAATGGCTTATTTGAAGAGTTTCAATCAGGTTTCAGAGCCCATCACAGCACAGAAACAGTTTTAGTGAAGGTTACAAATGATCTTCTTATGGCCTCTGACAGTGGACTCCTCTCTGTGCTTGTCCTGTTAAACCTCAGTGCAGCATTCGATACTGTCGACCATAATATCCTATTAGAGCATGCTGTAGGTATTACAAGGTACTGCGCTGCAGTGGTTTATATCATATCTATCTAACAGACTCCAATTTGTCCATATAAATGGAGAGTCCTCTTCACACACTAAGGTTAATTATGGAGTTCCACAGGGTTCCGTGCCAATTCTGTTTACATTGTACATGCGTCCCTCAGGCAGTATCATCAGAAGGCATAGCATACATTTTCACTGCTATGCAGATGACACCCAGCTCTATCTATTGTTATGATTCAGTGTCATGGATATTTTTTTTGTACTGTGTTTTTTGTTTGCCACACCAGAGGGTGCCATAGTTTGTGTCCTGTGTTATTGCTGCTATGTGAGTTACAGGTGGAGGCTGACCATTGGTGGAGGACTGGGAGAGGCCGGCACTGCTATGTAGATGACATCCAACTTTATCAAGTCAGATAACACACAGCAATTACTTAAACTGCAGGAATGTCTTAAAGACATAAAGACTGGATGACCTCTAACTTTTTGCTTCTAAATTCAGATAAAACTGAGGTCATTGTACGTGGCCCAAAAATTCCTAGAAATATGGTATCTAACCAGTTTCTCACTCTGGATGGGATTACCTTGGCCTCCAGCAACATTGTGAGAAACCTTGGAGTCATTTTTGACCAGGATATGGTAAATGGCCTGTATTTGTATAGCGCTTTTTACTAGTCCCTAAGGACCCCAAAGCGCTTCACACATCCAGTCATCCACCCATTCACACACTAGTGATGGCAAGCTACATTGTAGCCACAGCCACCCTGGGGCACACTGACAGAGGCGAGGCTGCCGGACACTGGCGCCACCAGGCCCTCTGACCACCACCAGTAGGCAACGGGTGAAGTGTCTTGCCCAAGGACACAATGACTGAGACTGTTCAAGCTGGGGCTCGAACTGGCAACCTTCCGATTACAAGGCAAACTCCCAATTCTTGAGCCATGATCGCCCCATATGGATATGTCCTTCAATGCACATATTAAACAAATATGTTGGACTGCTTTCTTCCATTTGAGTATTTCTTCTTCAATCACCTTTCTGACTCACTATGTTGACCTCTCTGCATTGACTCATACTTGTTATTAATCTCTGGCTCTCTTCCACATCGTGTCTTTTGTCCTGTCTTCCTTCTCTCACCCAGTCGGTCAAGGCAGATGACGGGCCCCTCCCTGAGCCTAGTTCTGCCAGAGGTTTATTCCTCTTAAAAAGCAAGAAAAAAAAGTGGGAAAGAAAAAAGCTTATTTTTTCTTTCCCACTGTCGCAAAAGTGCTTGCTCATAGGGGTCATATGATTGTTGGATTTTCTCTGAATTTATTATTGTAGGGTCTACCCTACAATATAAAGCACCTTGAGGCAACTGTTGTGAATTTGCGCTGTATAAATAAAATTGAGGAATCTAAAATTCAATTCAATTTAATTTAAAATAGCCATCCTTGGATTTCTTGACTTTACTGCAAACCTTGGCCTTCTCTCAATGATCTTCATGATGTAGTCACCTGAAATGGTTTTCACTTCACAGCCTTATCAGTGTTCATTTGTGGAATTTTTTGCCTTCTTAATGGGAATGGGATCAAAAAAGTTAGTACACACCTCACCTCCATATAGATTATTTATTATATAATGGAAGATATGAGAATACCCATCCTTGCCCGCTGCCTCTCACTGTTGGCAACTGCGGTCCAGCCCCTCTCAAAGACTGTGCCTGTGTTGTTAAGACGTTAAGATAAGCGACTATACTGAATCATGGGACAATATTGAAGATATGACACTTTGATGCAATGTAAAGTAGTCAGTGTATAGCTTGTATAACAGTGTAAATTTGCTGTCAGCTCAAATAACTCAACAATACAGCCATGTAAAAGATCTCTGATATATGCCGATGCTTGTCCATGCAGAGCCCTGAATGTCAAAGTCATAATCTTAAAGTGGACTCTGAATTTAATGGGGAGCTAGTGCAGCAGGATCAGCAGGGGTGTGACATGAGAGTACTTGGAAGACTTGGTCAGAAGCCTTGTAGAAGTATTCTGAACACTTTGCAGACATTCCATGGAGGCCTTCCATGGTGAAACTTAGTCTATTAGACTCCATGCCCCAGATTTCACTCCATGAGAGTTTCCTTTTTTCCACAATCTCCCAATTCATCCAGCAACCCTGCTTGGCCAGTACCACGGCTCTGGCATGTCTGGCTGTTTCCTCCTGTCAACGCACCTACTTCACCGCCATTTTTCGACGTTCAGTTACAGATGCCTGTTGCAACCGAGGTGTTACTGCGCCATGACCAAATCCTCCTCTTTCTTGTTGGACATGACCCACCACGTCACGATGCCGAAGAGCGGATTTCGCCTGTAGCACAGATGTGGCTGGGATCCACTTCCTCCGCGTTGCTAGGGTGGGAGCAGTGCCTCTCACTATGGGGTCCCAGGAGTCCATGAGTGACATCTCAAGCCTCACTTTTGCACATTTAAACTCCTCGACCAGGCAGGGGATAGGCAATGACAGTATCCCGTCGCTGTAGAGTCCAACGCTGCTGAGGCATTTGGGAAGTCCGAGCCACTTCTTAACATAGGAGCTCACTAGCTTCTCTAGTCGATTGACATGATTGAGTGAGACCTCGTACATTGTCAACGGCAACAGTAGTCTGGGTAATAACCCAAACTGGAAGCACCAGAGCTTCAGTTTCTCTGGGAGTGCAGTGTTGTTAATCCACTTGAGGTCATCAACCAAGTTCTGCCTTAATTGTTCTAGTTGCTACGTATCATTGAGGTCTGCATTATACCACCGTACCAGGCTCTATATGGGCTTCTCTAAGACTGTTGGAATTGGTTCTCCACTGATATAGAATTGCTCTGCTGTCAGTTTTCCTTTTGTGATGGAGATGCTGTGAGATCTACTTGGCTTAAACTCCATTTTTGCCCATTCTATGTTTTCCAGGAGCTTCTGTAGCAATCGCCTAGTACATGGTTTTGTTGTTGTAGTGATGTCATGTCATCCATGTAGGCCCGAATGGGAGGAAGACGAAGGCCACTCTTGAGTCTCTCACCTCCCACTACCCACCAGGATGCCCGTATGACCAACTCCATTGCCATGATAAATGCCAGAGGGGAAATCATGCAGTCTGCCATAACTCCAATTTCCAGGTGCTGCCAGGCTGTAGTGGTGTTCTCAGCTGTCACACAAAACTGTAAATCCTGAAAGTAGGTCTTGACCAGTCCTGTGATGTGGTTTGGTACGCTGAAATAGTTGAAGGCCATCCACAAGATCTTGTGCGGAACTGACCCAAAGGCATTGGCAAGGTCTAAAAAGACCACATGAAGGTCTCTTCGGTCTTTCTTGGCAGCTTGAATCTGGTGCCAGATGATGCTGGCATGCTCCAGACATCCTGAGAAGCCCCGGATGCCGGCCTTCTGCACTGATGTGTCAATATATAGTAGTTTCTTTGCAGGAAGGTAGATAGCCTTTGGGCCAAGACACTGAAGAAGATCTTTCTCTCTACGTTCAGCAGGCTGATCTGGCGAAACTGGCTGAGCATGGAGACAGCTGGTGAAATAATCAAGTGCAAGGCAGCTGTTGCCTGGGAGCCAAGGAAACCTCTTTCTATTGAAGAGGTGGAGGTAGCCCCACCTAAGGCCCATGAAGTTCGCATTAAGATCTCTGCTACAGGCGTGTGTCATACAGATGCCTACACTCTGAGTGGCAGTGACCCTGAGGGGCTTTTCCCTGTCATCTTGGGACACGATGGTGCTGGAACATTTGAAAGTGTTGGCGAAGGTGTTACCAAGTTTAAGCCAGGTGATACTGTCATCTCGTTGTATGTGCCTCAGTGTGGTGAATGCAAATTCTGCAAAAACCCCAAGACTAACCTTTGCCAGAAAATTAGAGTAACCCAGGGTCAGGGTCTGCTTCCTGATAAGACATCACACTTTACTTGCAGGGGAAAGCAAGTGTATCACTTCATGGGGACCAGCACCTTTTCTGAGTACACTGTAGTGGCTGACATCTCTCTGGCCAAGGTGAATGAGAAGGCTCCGCTGGATAAAGTGTGCCTTCTCGGATGTGGCATTTCTACAGGATATGGTGCTGCTCTTAATACTGCCAAGGTTGAACCTGGTTCCACATGTGCTGTGTTTGGCCTTGGTGCTGTGGGCTTGGCCGTTATAATGGGCTGCAAGGCTGCTGGAGCAACCAGGATCATCGGTGTGGACATCAACCCTGATAAGTTTGAAAAAGCCAAGGAGTTTGGAGCCACTGAATTTGTAAACCAAAAGGACCACAGCAAGCCAATCCAGGAGGTTCTGGTGGAAATGACTGATGGGGTGTGGACTACTCATTTGAGTGCATTGGAAATGTGCAAATTATGAGAGTTGCTCTGGGGGCATGCCACAAAGGTTGGGGGTCATCATTGGTGTAGCTGGAGCTGGACAGGAGATCTCCACCAGACCATTCCAGCTGGTGACAGGCCGCGTGTGGAGAGGCACAGCCTTTGGAGGGTGGAAGAGTGTGGAGAGTGTTCCTAAACTGGTGGAAGATTACATGAGTAAGAAGCTGAAGGTGGATGAGTTTGTAACCCACACACTGCCCTTTGAGAAGATCAATGAGGGATTTGGATCTTCTGGATGCTGGAAAGAGTATCCACACAGTGTTGACTTTCTGAAGTGTACTTTTGACTGTTAGATGTTTTTACTAACAGTAAGATATGTTTGACTGATCCATTTCAATTAAAACCTCTGTAAAACCCAAAAAAAAAAAAAAAAGAAACTGGCTGATGGATGAGGAGTTTTTCTCCTTAGGGATCAGAATACCTCCTGCTCTTCACCAAGCCTTTGGAATCACTCCTTTCTGCCATGCTACCTTCATCAGCTTCCACAGGTATTTGAAGACTCGTGGGGTATTTTTATAGAGCCTATATGAGATGCCATTAGGTCCTGGGGCCGATGCTGCTCTTGCCTGCTTTACTACCTTCTCCACTTCACTCCATGTAGGTGGTCTTATGTCCATTTGGTGTTCAGGTGCCTGGATAGGCGGCATATCACTCAGAATGGTAACTGGCTCATGCCTCTGATCATCAGAGTAAGTTTTCCTCAGATAGTCTTCCAGGTCTTTTATGGGCATTTTGAGGCACCCGCTCTTCTCTTCAACAAAAATAATAATAATAATAATGGATTGGATTTATATAGCGCTTTTCAAGGCACCCAAAGCGCTTTACAATGCCACTATTCATTCACTCTCACATTCACACACTGGTGGAGGCAGCTACAGTTGTAGCCACAGCTGCCCTGGGGCAGACTGACAGAAGCGAGGCTGCCATATCGCGCCATCGGCCCCTCTGGCCAACACCAGTAGGCAAGTAGGGTAAAGTGTCTTGCCCAAGGACACAACGACCAGGACAGAGAGCCCAGGGATCGAACCGGCGACCTTCCGGTTACAGATGCGATTCCCAACCCACTGAGCCATGGTCGCCCGTACAAAAGGCCTTAACAAAGTTGTATGGGTTGCTGTAGAAAAGGGTCCTTGTCCATTCTTTCTTCTTATGTTGTAGTCTGAGGTGTTCTGCTCTTTGCAGCTTAGTAAGTTGTTACTTTATTTCCTCCTGCAGGGCAGTGAGTCCCTCCCTTTCTGTCTCATATGCCCTCCTCCACTGTTTCCTGAGTTGTCTTCTCTCTTTCACTAATCTATCAATTTCCTGCTGTCTCCTGGACTTTAACTGGTTTAAATGGCCTTTCTGCTGTCTCTGAGTCTTGTTCTTTACCCCAAATTGCTCAGCCCCATAGCTGTAGATGATGGTTCCCAGGTTTTCCAGCTTCCTTTCAACTGGACCCTTTTGTTGATCTAGTATAAGAGCCAGTTCCGAGTCAATGGTTTCCCACTCTCTTTTCTCACTGGATCTGGGCCACAGAATCTGATCTTTCCTAGCTTCCAGCTTCCTTTTTCCTTGCTGGTAGCGGTTGGCTAGACTCAGTGTTGGAAGATTCTGTTGGCTGTTTCTGGATGAGCTCTGGGCTGGAACCGTAGTGTTGATTGTGGCTGGCTTACATCTATACACAAGTGTGTTGCTAGCTGTTGGTGGCTAAACTCCAAGTTAGGGGCTGATATTAAATGGCCGGGCCCTGAGCTAGAATCTAATATTGGGTGTGGCTGGCTAAGTTCTAGACTGGGAACTGCTACTGGCTGGATTTGACTGAGTTCTGATCTGGAGACTATGGGGGAGTCTGTACGACAATGAACTTCGAACGAGGTGCTGAGACCCTGAGGGCTGTGGGGATTCTCCTGCCTCTGGACTTCAATCGACTGATTTGACTTACTTGTTAAAAAGTATGTGTCAATGTGAGGCCCCTTTCTCAGCTCACTGAGGCACTTCTTCTTGCCTTTGTGGATTTTAAGGCCCATGTCAGTTGTTAGTTTTGACCAGCCACAAATGCAGTTCTGCAGTTTCTTTCCTACCATCATTGATGGTCCATTATTAGCCATGCTGGTTGATCTATTCATCGTTGGTACTGTTCCGTGGTTCGTTGCAATTAAATCCATCCAGAAAGGGTTTTCTTCCGCCCCTGCTCTCGCAGACCCTAGGGGTATCTTCTCCTTTGAGATTTCTGTAGCAATAATGAAAATTACAATAGTCCAAACGAGATGCAACAAATGCATGTATGACCATTTCCAGTTCATAGCGGGACACAATGGGACTCAGCTTAGCAATGTTTCTCAAATGATAAAAACAAGAGAGAACCAGGGATTTAACATGAGCATCCAAAGTCAGAGCTTTGTCAAAAGTTACTCCAAGATTCCTAGTAGAGGATTTGGCGAATGTAGCAAGAGGACTTCAATTTTCCATAACTTTTGGCACAACATTAGCCACCCAGCCGAACCTGCTCCCCACCAGCAAGCAGGGAGAGGGAATCAGCCGCAACTATCTCCGGCCGATGGACCAGCAACAGGGATGAATGGGAACTGATGGCCGGCCGTGTGGCAAGTGGCAGGGGCGCAGCAAACGTGGACAGAACCTGCAGCTCTCAAGCAGCTTGACAGGTGGGCAGCATGCTGGACTGGATGGTGCACTTTCCTTCAGTGTGGGAATGTCATGTTCTGCCCGTGCGCCGACCTCCGGCTCCGTCAGAGCAGGTCCCTCCCGCGTGCTGACCTCCGGTTCTGGCAGTGGAGGTCGCCTCCCTCCCCCATGCAGTTTGAGGGCTGGCGGTGGTGTCAGCCAGGAACCGACCCAAGCTGCCAGACTCATTGTCAGCTGCTTCCAGGGCTCGGACCAGTCCTGGAGCTATTCCCCCTGGCGTCAAAACACTGCCGTCTGCCCTCTCTGCGTGGCAGCAAGTTTCGGGCCAGCACCTCCACTGGTTTGCCCGGTTGTGGTTCTGCCATGCCACCTCCTGGGTTTCAGCACAAATGTAATGAGAATGAAGGACCCGACCACATATTTCACTGGTTTACACACTTTATTTCAGTTGCTTTTGCCTTCAAACAGCCGCAGCTTTTCAGCTGCCTCCTACACACAACAACCACAAACTCAGCCACACCACAAACCACGCCTGCCACAGCGTTGTTTTCAATAAATTGCGTGCTCAAAAAATGTTTTGCTTCACTCCCATTTCTGTTTGTTGCATGTTGAAACTCTACTTGGAAACTTGTTAAGATCCAACCATGCAAAATACGATTTTTTTGCCATTTTTCAAGTGGTCTTTAACTTTTGATCGGGACTGTATTTAGAGTTATTTATGATTTGTTTTTCCTTTGACACATAATCTTGCTTCATGTATTTAATGTCTTCAGTATGTATCTACAATGTTGAAATGAGCAAAAATAAAGAAAAGTCATTAACTGAGAAGGTTTATTCAGTATTTTGACTTGTGATGTATACCAGTCTATTTACCATTTACCACCCCACCAAGTGACTCCAAAAAGGATGGGCACTCTAAACAGTCATGAGACAAACAACGTGATCCAAGGGCAGGGAAATAATTCTCGTCCATCCAGGAAACTTAAAAATGCTGGTATTGAACAGGAAGAACAGCCAGCTGTGCCAGAGTGACCGAGGCCGAGAGCACCCCACCCCCGAAGTGGCCTGAGCGAGCCCCAGGTTCCAGGCCCCGACAAGCAGCCACCAAGGAGTGAGCCGGTGTGTACCTGGACGCCCATCCCCGGACACAAAGAATCACCAACGCACCGATGTCTGAGGGCATCTGCCACTGGCAGGGGAAGTGGTGGGGGAAATAGGCCTCCATACCTTGGAGGATCTGGGATGTCCCCAGAGAGGTGGCGTCTGATACCCGACCTGACATATGGACACAGACAAACAGGCACACACAGATACAAACATCCATTCCCACCCTCATGCTCTCATATGCAATTACTCAACACTCACCCAACGTGGAGACAAACATAGAGAGACACTGTACACACAATCACACTACCCAAGCGTACTCTAAGCCCCGGGTCTAGGTACCCTAGCCTCTGGAGGGGGAAACTGCACCCAGACCCAGGTGGTGTTACCCTTTTCCCTGGGGTGGGGAGAAGCAGACTGCCCCGACTCCGCAGCAGCAGGGAGGCCCCACATTCCAGACCCCAGTCGGACGGCCAACTTCTCCTCCTAGCCCCCCCGCTCCAGCAGGCCGCAGAGAACAGGGGTGTGTTAAGACTCCAAACCTCCCTCCACCCGCTCATATGTAGTGTTGATGCATGTGTGTTCTAAGGTGCCTTTAAAACCCAGAAGGGCATGGAGCTACCTGCCAGAGAGCAGCATAGCCCCTCCTGCTAGCCCTCAATATGTCTACGTGTATTTAAAATTGAGAGGTGGGCAACGACGCCAGGGGTGAGGTGTACACCCTGATGGTCTTTTGGATTCCGTGTAGCGTGCTCACCCCCAATATCCTATATGTATGTGTTATGAGAGTGTGAGTAATGTGAATGTCGAAGCTGTGAGATAAAATTGAGGCACAGGCAGCCAGAAGGGGACAGAGGGGGGAATGCCTCCCCTGCACCTTGGTGACACATCCTTACCCCAAGGCCCTGTATGTGTGGGTGATTGTGGTGGAGCGGGAAGAGGAAGGCAGCTGGAGATGGGGAGGGAAGGAAGGGAGGGGCAAGTGACCCCTCCCTGGGGCCAGCTTCCCCGCTGGCCCCAGTAGGCACCCCCATACCCTGCAATCCGCCAGGGAAAGGGGCCCAGTACAGCAGCGCCGCCCGGCCCTGCAGAGTCCGGGACAGCCCACCCGACCCCACCTCAGAGAAAACTGCACCCACCCCATCATCCACTCTTCTTCCAGACTACACAAGACAATAGACGCCCAGGCTGAGATCTTCCTCCACCTCTCCTGTATCTCCCTCCTCCTGCAGAGTGAGTTCCTGAAGAGAGGACAGCTCCTGCAAGATGTAACAACCTTCCCCCCACCTTAATAGGCCATGACCGCTTCCCCCGGGTTGAGCCCTCCAAGGAAGATGCTCCTGGGGAACCCCCCGATGCCCTAAGCCTGTCTCTACCCCCACACCAATCACAACAGTGAAGGTGGGACTAAAGTATGACCCCCCACCCCCACTAGGTGATGGAGCTGATCAAAGGAGCCCAGAGCAATTGATCTGATGTTGTGGCAGAGGCTGTATCAAGACTAATGTAATCTAATAGATAATTTCTATATTGGTTAGAATTAAGATTATTTTTATTTTTCCAGTTCATGAGGACTGTTTTCTTGGATATGCATAGGGCAGTGAAAACCATATGGGCTATATTCTTATCTGTAGTGACATTATCTAAGCTGCCCAACAAACACACTAAGGGGGAAGTTGGAATGTTACATTTCAGACACTTTGAAAAGTCTTCACATATCTCACGCCAAAACTTCTGAACTGGTGGACAGAACCAAAGAGCGTGGATATAATTGTCCGGTGAATTGGTTTGGCAGTGTGAGCAGTTGTTGGTAGACGTAAAGCCCATCTTGAACATCCGATGACCTGTATAGTGTACTCTATGTAGTATTTTGTATTGAATTAATTGAAGACTGGGATTTCTAATTAGATGAAAGGTTTTTAAGAAAATCTGAGACCAGAAGTTTTGGTCTAAGTTAACTGATAAATCCGCTTCCCATTTTGCAATAGGAAGTAATAGTGATTGATCTGTTTTAGAAAGCATTCTGTATATTTTGGAAAGTAATTTGGGGGTTTTAAAAGTAAGAAATTGAAACACACTTGATGGTGTTTGTAGTTCAACTTGACCCGGTTTAAATTTCTTTTTTACTATGGATTTAATTTGTTGATATTCTAAAAATCTTTTCTTGTTGATCCCATATTGTGTAACTAGTCTGTCAAATGGAATAAATTCTGTTCCTTCTAATATATGTTCTAGATATTTGATTCCTTTACCACTCCAATCTGAAAAGTTTATCATATTATTGTGTTGTAATATGTCAGGGTTGTTCCAGATAGGTGTACGTTTGCATGGGATTAATGAAAACTCCGTCAATTTTAGAAACTCCCACCATGCTGTCAGAGAAGAGCTGATGTTGACGCTTTTGAAGCATTCATGTCATTGGATGTTTGAGCTGATAAATGGTAGGTCTGAAATTTCTAGATTATTGCATAAGTGCTTGTTCTACATCTAGCCAAGGTTCATCTAAGAAGGTATGTTTTAGCCATCCTGAGATAAACTGAAGCCTGTTGGCTAAGAAGTAGTGCTGAAAGTTGGGTAGTTCTAATCCTCCTTTATCCTTGGTCTTTTGTAGTGTTTTTAAGCTTATACGTGGGGTTTTATTTTTCCAAAGGAATTTGGACATGTATGAATCTAGAGATCTGAACCAATCTTGTGGCGGTTTAGTTGGGATCATTGACAATAAATAATTTATTTTTGGTAAGACCATCATTTTTATAGCGGCAACCCTTCCCATGAGTGATATGGGTAGACATTTCCATCTTGCCAGATCGCCTTCTAACTTCTTTAAAAGTGGGATATGGTTTAATTTAGTTAGATCTGCAAGTTTGGGAGAAACATTAATACCTAAATATTTTATATTTCCCGATTGCAGTGGTGTAGAAGAAAAATTATGGAAGGAGCAATTAATGGTCTAATGGAAGGACTGTAGATTTTGACAAGTTAATTGAGTAATCTGATATTCTTGCAAAAGAGTTTATCAATTCAATCACCCCAGAGATATTGGTTTGTGAGTTTTGGAGAAAAAGTAACACATCATCCGCATAAAGGCTGATTTTATGTTCCACATTCTTGCATTTCATGCTCTTAATTACTGAATTCTGTCTAATTGCTGCTGCTAGTGGTTCAATAAAAATTGCAAACAGTGAAGGGGAGAGTGGGCATCCCTGCCTGGTGCCCCTCAAGAGACAGAAGCTGGAGGATGTCTGGTCATTTGTTCTGACACAAGCTGTTGGGGAATTATATAATATTTTTAACCAGTTAATGAAAGAGGATCCAAAACCAAATTTGTGTAAATAGAAATTTCCAGTTAACTCTGTCAAACGCTTTTTCTGCGTCTAAAGAAAATATTGTAGTTTCAAGGTTTTTACTGTATGAGTCGTTTATCAAATTGAGTAACCTACGTGTATTTGTTGATGAGTGCCTACCTTTTATGAAACCAGTTTGGTCAGGATGAATTAAGAGGGGGATTATTTTCTCCAGTCTCTTTGAGAGAGCTTTGCAGATTATTTTGAGGTCTACATTTATAAGGGATATTGGACGATAGCTTGAGGGATATACAGGGTCTTTGCCTGGTTTTAGCAGGAGATTAATGTTTGCAGAATTCATATTTGATGGAAGTCTGCCCTTTTCTTTGATTTCCAACAACGTTCTGTAAAAAACTGGTGCTAGAATCGTCCAGAATTCTTTATAGAATTCTGCAGGAAAGCTGTCTGGACCTGGAGCCTTATTATTGGGCATACTTATCAGGGCTTCCTGGAGTTCACCTGGTGTCAGTGGTGAATCCAGTGCCATTGCTTGAGTGTCTAATAATTTTGGAAGAGTTATGTTGTCTAAAAACTGATCAATTTCCTTTTTAGACGGGTTTATTTGTGGTGAATACAATCTTTTATAGAAATCCCTGAAAATGTTGTTTATTTGTTTCGGGTCATATACTGTGTTCCCAGATGAATCTTGAACAGCACATATAGTTGTTTTTTCTTAATTTATTTTTAGCTGGTTTGCTAGAAATTGACCGGATTTATTACCATGTTCATAATTTTGTAAGCGTAGTCTTTGTACTAAGAATTTTTTTTTTCTTATCAATTATCTCATTTAATTCTAGTTTTGTTTTGCGTATTTTGTTCAATGTTTCCTGATCTTGGTGGGACGCATAGGCTTCTTCTAGTGATTTGATGGTTTTTTCTAATTCCTGAATATTTTTGTTTTCTTCTTTCTTTTTATGTGGTGAGAAAGAAATTATTTTACCTCTCATCACAGCTTTCTCTGCTTCCCATAGAACAGATGCTGATGTTCCGGGAGTGTCATTATAGTCTAAATATGATATCATATAAAACTGGGATAAACTGGGATAGTGCTGGCGTTTCATTTTTAAACTTGAGTGCGTCAAACGGATGGTATTTTTAACAAAGAGGTTTGATGTATCTTTCATCAGATCTTTATACTTTGCGGAGTACAGGTAAGTGCTGAGCGGTAAGGGGGTAGTGCTTGTCCTTTCTAAATTTACCCAGGGTAAGGTTGTCGTTGAAAACCAGCATGAGGCCGCAGAAAGCTGGGCAGCCCAGTAGTACCATTTGAGGTTTGGAACACACAGACCTCCCCTGTCATACGGGAGATATAGTAGCGAAAGGCGCAGTCTGGCTCTTCTATTATTCCAAATGAATTTAATGAATATTGTGTTTGCCTTTGTGAAGAAGTCATCTGGAGGGCTGAGAGGAATGACTTGGAAGTGACTCTTTTTTAAAATATTTAATAAAGTCTCTTTAAGCAGTGATGTAGTATTATTCTTGTGCATTAGTGTTAAAGATACAGGAGCATGATCGCTGATAGCTATAGGGTGAATCTGTGTCTGAAATGCCACTGAAGGATTCATTGTGAATGAGTTTATCTAATTAAATTGCAGCTTCTCTGTCAATATTTTGAAAATATCCTTCCTGCCATGTGGGGAATGATGTAAAAAGTTTGAGACCCCCCTCACCCCCCAAAAAAAAAAAAAAAAAAATCTTCAGCTCCTTACTATTTTATATAGCACCAGACCCCTACGGCACCTACAATGGATGGTGGGGCCTTGTCAAAAGGTGGGCCCGGGTGACCCTGTCATGAGCAGGGTAAGCTGATCCCTTCTCGTTTCTGTCTGAATCACTCTGTTCCCTTACCCAGTGTTCATGATCATCCCTCAGTATTTCATTTTCCCCATAGCAGTGGTCTTTTGCATGTGCATATGATCAAAGCTAACAATTACATTACCCCGGTTAGTAGTCTTACTACTCAACAACAAAGGTGTCATACTCCTGCTGCAATATTTTTTATCTTAAGATGGATTTTCAGTTACTGCCTTTTTTGAGCTATTGAGTTTCTCTAATTAAGCCCGACACACCCCATTGGCAAAAAAAAATAACTTAACATTACTATTATTTAAAGAATTAGTTTGTCTGTGTGACTTGAATTTTAACATGCTAACCTAATGAGGCAACAGAAGGCGATGTACTCTTTAGTGTCTCTTTTTTCAGTATTCTATTATAAGCCAAGAAGTGAGATCAACTCCTACTGGATAACTATTTTCTGTGTAGAAAGAGGGGGAAATTCTTGCTGGACAGTAAGGCTCGAAGGTCGTCTTGTTGCTTGGAGGTTCAGAAGAATGCTGACAGATTTTCATACCTCATACTTTACACCTCAAAGTTAATATAAGCAACAACAACAAAAAATATATTTTACAATCCTTAAATGAGTCAATGACTACAAGGGATTTTCATAAAAGTAATAAAAACCATCCTTACATTGTGTTTATAATTACTTTTAAAAGTAAATGTAAAAAGGCGTTGGATTAAGTGTTTAGAAATGACAGCCATTTTTGTAAATAGTCCCTGTGTTTTAAGAGGCTTGAGTAACTGGACAAACTAGCATGATATTAATTACAAGGACTTCACTCACTATGTATTAACAGACCTCTCTGCATTGAATCATACCTGTTATTAACCTCTGTCTCTCTTCCACAGCATGTCTTTATCCTGTCTTCCTTCTCTCACCCTAAACAATCACAGCAGATGGCCCCGCCCCTCCCTGAGCCTGGTTCTGCCGGAGGTTTCTTCCTGTTAAAAGGGAGTTTCTCCTTCCCACTGTCGCCAAAGTGCTTGCTCATAGGGGGTCATATGATTGTTGGGTTTTTCTCTGTATCTATGAAGCGCCTTGAGGCGACTTTTGTTGTGATTTGGCGCTATATAAATAAAATTGAATTGAATTGAATTTTGAAAGTAGAAACAAATTACACCTTATCCCTTCTTAGTTTTGGTCAGGGAACCTGAAAACACTGTAGTGGTTTTTGTGTATATGTTGTCTATATAAAAGTGTGCTGTGTCTTTGCAGGAGGAAGAGGAAGAGCCGATGGAGGAAGATGAGGCTGTTCAAGAGGAAACAGCAGAGCAGGGGAATCCAAACTAATCCAGATAGAGAGGACACAAACACACCTTCTTAATGGCTGCGCTGCCACTCTGCTTTTGTTGTTCAGACTAAAGCACATGTAACTTTCTACTAGTTTCCCAAAGTTTTTAGACAAACAGCTTTTAGCTTCTACTTTAGGTTAGCAACCAGAGGTGTATTTTGACAAATGGTATTCAAATGTTGATATCTTTACTTTCAAGGAAAGAATTTGTAATTTTTATGGATGAGGGTGAAGCCGACAGGTTTCAGACAGCCTTATGAAGCACATGAAATCATCCAGCACAGGAGTACACACAGAAACATATATTACTGAGCTCCTTCTACAGCAGTGTCTGACTCTTTACTCTGCTTTCATACACTTATGATCATCATGCCACACAAAGTATGCTCAGTGTCCTGTTTACAAGATGACACTTTTTCGTCAGAGCCCATAGAGCACCCCCCTATTCCCTGCTGACCATGCTTACACACTTAAACCAGTCAGAGGTCAGCAGTAATACCTCCAACAACTTTCAATGTGTGTTTAACTGGAGCATTTTATTTTTGTATCTTATTCATACCACCTTATTTCCTACTTCTTATGAACTTATGTAACTAAACAAGTGAGAAAATAAGGTTTTAAGATTTGTTTTTTTGTTGATTTTTTTTTTTTAACTTTTATTTTCAGCAGTACAAAACTTACTATGCTACATTTTGCCTTTGGATCTTAATGCATATCTTGTTTAGGAAATATATCTACTTAAGTATTTTATTTATATACTTTGTAAAGTAGAATTAGTTTGGAACTCTTTTACTTCTCTTTCATAGCCAGATGGTTGTTTGACCTGCTTGTAGGCTGTAATCATAACTAAATGTCCATGCTCTCACTCACTTCGCAATTGAAATTTAACATCAATTGAGGCCAAAGAGCATGGCCCTAAGAGGTCAAGTGCACTACAACTTAAGAAATTCAATTCAATTAAGTTTTATTTATTTAGCGCCAAATCACAACAACAGTCGCCTCAAGGTGCTTTATATTGTAAGGTAGAGCCTACAATAATGCATACAGAGAAAAACCCAACAATCATATGACCCCCTATGAGCAACCACTTTGGCGACAGTGGGAAGGAAAACCTCCCTTTTAACAGGAAGAAACCTCCAGCAGAACCAGGCTCAGGGAGGGAGCCTGGTTCTGCTGGCAGCAGAGGGAGCCACCAACTGCTGTGACCGGTTGGGGAGACCGAAGGAAGACAGGATAAAGACATGCTGTCTTTATCCTGTCTTCCTTTATTAATGACAGCAAATAGAAAAATGCCATAAAAGCACACAAAACACAACAGAAGGTGAATAAAACATAGTGGAGATAAAGGGGGGGGAAACACTGCACCAGCTCACAAAAAAACAGAATTATTAGAAGTATTTTTGAATCATTTGTTCCATCAACCTTTGATTTGTGTCTTGGAGTTTTGTGTGCCTATTAGACCTTTTTTCTATTTGCTGGTATTTTTTTTTAAGTTGCAGTGTGTTTGACTTCTCAGGGCCACTGTAAAGGAAGCAGCAAAAGTGTTATCTCACATCAACTGCTACAATATCCACAACCTTAGAAATGTTTGAAAGTGGTGACTACATTTAGTTTCTATGACTGTTAACAGAGAGTAAACGAATCATTAGATTTGACCAGAGATCATGGCCTGTCAGATTTTTTGCCTGTCAGCAAATCTGAAGCTATCCCTTAAAGTGCCAATAAATCCGAATTGGAAAGCCTAAATGCTTCTCTATCACTTAAACTCACTAACACACGTTCAAAGTCTCATTCTCTAGTTATTAGCCTGTTTACTGTCATACTACCTGGAATAACACATCATCAGAAAGTAATAGTTGCAAAAAACCAAGAACTTTACATTTTATACAAAGCCAGAAAATACTACAGGAGCCGGATTACTATGGGCAGAAATCTGTGCCATCAGAAACTGAATTTGAATAAGTTCAATTTGAATTTGAATGGCTCAGATTGAATCTGAATTGTAACTTGAATAAATGCTTTTGAAAACTGAATTTCAATTAGTCTAATTTGAAATTGAATTTATGGTTTGAAAATGATCATCAATAAATTGAAATTGAATTTTACATTTTGAAAATGAATCGATTTGCTTTGAAACTGCATTTTATCCTTTAAAAATTCAGCTCTCGAATAATTTCAGTTTCATTTCTCACCATTCAGTTTCAGTTCTACAATTCAATTTCAGTTCCAAAATTCAGTTTTTTGGAACTTACATCCGGTTCCGGTTCAAGCGCAGATTAATAGAACTACGTTTTACTAGCGGACCGAAAGTGTTACTGACGGGAATCTACAGCGTCTTGAGCTGAATTAAGACTTCAGAAGTCATTGGTCATGTCGAATGACCAGCGGATAAACTCTCAGGTTGGTAATAAATGTATTACATGTATAAGAACAAGCGTCATGTTAACAAATGATAGCCGTACAGTAACTGTTATGCTTATTGTAGCTGTTAGCTAAAAACGCTAATTTAGCATAGTTTGCCCTGAATTCAGCTTTGACAAACAAATATGATCGACTGTTTCTAGTAGAATTCCAAAGTTGTCACCTTGTACCCTCTCAGAGTACCCCCTCTGTATGCTTGCAGAGACCCCTACAGTAGGGAAACATGCAAAACAGTGTCCAAACCTTTGTATTTTAGCTTTATTTATGTCTTACACAGCATCCCAACTCTTTAGCTAACTTAATAACTTTAGCTAAAGTGAATAGTTAGTCTAATTCATTAGTGCAGCATTACTGGATCACCTCTGTTTGAAGTGATATACTATGATATACAACTATCACTGTGTTTAACTACCATAATAATTCTTAGAGTACTGAGTGCATGCTTAATTAGATTTTTTTTTTTTTAAACACACTGCTCCATTAATATGTTTGACAGGCTGAAGTTGTCGGGTCACCTCCTAAATCGACCATCTTTTACAGGTGTTTTGTGCCAGAAATGGAGTGTCCACTGAAGACTGAAGATACTGAATCTCTACGCCTTGCCATTGATCTCTCTTGTGCCTTCATCTAGACAAGAGACATTAACTTAACCACTCTCATATGCTCTGTACCTACATCACCTTCCCTGACAGTCGTAGCTTGGCTCATCTGAGGGTGAAATTATAAGAATGTGTTATTTTGCAAAGTGCTCTCCAGGGTTCCTAAATAAAATATGGCATTGAGGTCATTTCTTTTGAATTAATCCCTTCTTCTGAAATATAAGAACCTCTCCTGGTTTTAATGGTACTTTGGATTTCCTTACTTTCTGTTCCACTTCCAAACCCAAATAGATGCTGACAAGCTGATACAGTAACATGGAAGAGGGAAAGAAGTTGGAAAGGACTACTACAAATAAACCTAATGCCTAACAATGTAAAATAAGAACAATAATAAAGATAAGATGAAGTAACAAGTTTTTAGTTTTTTGTTTATTCCAAATGATTATCCAGATGTCTGTGACATGTGATGACAAACACCATAATGGAAGGCCTTAGTCATCACATGCTTAAACTCATCATATATTTTTGCATATGCTGAACAGGCAGTCAGACATGCTGTAACTGTGGGGTAGAAAACTGCATGAACACCATACGGCAGGGGTCTCAAACTCCAGTCCTCGAGGGCATGGAAAAGTTGCATGACACTTTGACCGTTGAGGACTGGAGTTTGAGACCCCTGTCATATGGAATATGACAGGTGTGGTTGAACTGCATGAAGACTCTCTTCTCTTCTGGCAGGACAGGAATGTGGCCTTGTCCTGTGAGCCACTGTAAGGATGTACTTAGAGTAGAACTGGACTGTCACCGGCCTCAGGCTCTTCACCCTTTTCAAAGACAAAGCAGTCATTTAGATAAAATATTAGATATTGTTTACCTGTAAATGCACAAAGTAAATTTAGAAATGTTATTATTGTCAAGAGTGAACAAGCACTGATAGTGTAATCTACAGCTGTGGCCAAACGTTTAGAGAATGAGAAGTGTTGTTTGCTTATTTAAAAGTTTGCTGTTTCAGTGATAGTTGTATATCACATTATATCACTTCAAACAGAGGTGACCCAGTAATGCTGCACTAATGAATTAGACCAATTATTCACTTTAGCTAAAGTTATTAAGTTAGCTAAAGAGTTGGGATGCTGTACAAGACATAAATAAAGCTAAAACACAAAGGTTTGGACACTGTTTTGCATGTTTCCCTACTGTAGGGGTCTCTGCAAGCATACAGAGGGGGTACTCTGAGAGGGTACAAGGTGACAACTTTGGAATTCTACTAGAAACAGTCGATCATATTTGTTTGTCAAAGCTGAATTCAGGGCAAACTATGCTAAATTAGCGTTTTTAGCTAACAGCTACAATAAGCATAACAGTTACTGTACGGCTATCATTTGTTAACATGACGCTTGTTCTTATACATGTAATACATTTATTACCAACCTGAGAGTTTATCCGCTGGTCATTCGACATGACGAATGACTTCTGAAGTCTTAATTCAGCTCAAGACGCTGTAGATTCCCGTCAGTAACACTTTCGGTCCGCTAGTAAAACGTAGTTCTATTAATCTGCGCTTGAACCGGAACCGGATGTAAGTTCCAAAAAACTGGATTTTGGAACTGAAATTGAATTGTAGAACTGAAACTGAATGGTGAGAAATGAAACTGAAATTATTCGAGAGCTGAATTTTTAAAGGATAAAATGCAGTTTCAAAGCAAATCAATTCATTTTCAAAATATAAAATTCAATTTCAATTTAGTGATGATCATTTTCAAACCATAAATTCAATTTCAAATTAGACTAATTGAAATTCAGTTTTCAAAAGCATTTATTCAAGTTACAATTCAGATTCAATCTGAGCCATTCAAATTCAAATTGAACTTATTCAAATTCAGTTTCTGATGGCACAGATTTCTGCCCATAGATTACCTTCTGGCACTATGATAACCAAGCTTCACCAGACAGTACTATACAAGCCACTATGTCTCAGATATTGTATAACAAATGCCATGATGCTATGTTGCTGTGTTTAATATTCGGTATACTTTTGTAGTTTTGAACAATACTCCGGATTATTCCTTTGTGTTTGCACCTTCAGTAACTGCACAGTACATGGCAGTGCTTCTCAGTCGTTGCTTTGCTGATATTATTTGACTTATACGTTTGGAATCTTCTGTGAGTTTTAATCAATTCCTTTTTACTATACTACCCCCAATTCATCACAAACTCACAACGTTTGTGATGAATTAGGGCTTGTCCAGAATATTTACCATTTGGTAGTCTACACAATATAGTGTTTTAGTTCATATTGAAAGCAAAATGCATCACCATTTTGCTTTACCATTTTCTTTAGTTAGCAAATACATTTGTTTGTGATGTAACAAATAATTCTGGTGAGTTTCAATAAGCCATGTATATCTCTTCATACAGTTTCAGAAAAATCAGGTTGACATATTTTACACAGCTCACACGGTCTTTTATAACGTGCAGTACGTACAAAGCAGAACACATGATGACCACATAGTGCTTTTCTTTTAGGTCTGGTTTAATCAGTGCATAAGTTCTTAGCAGAAATATATCTTAAGACTAGAGTTTAGACTTGAATGGTGCTGGTTAGCTGTGATTTGAAGGCTTTTGTTTTACCCTTGCTCCTCTTGAGGTACATGTATTGGGAATGGGATTTTCACCTTTGTAATACTATGTCTACAATGACATGTCTACAATTTATAAAAGACACAAGACTGTCGCCTCCTGGTTGACAGTCCGTCTGCCTTCTTATGCTGACTTTGTTATTTCAAAATAGAGTGGTCTTAGCATCAGTATTGCTGTGACTTAAATGGATATGAAGTTCTGCAGAGAAACGGTTTAGTTAAAGAATTTCAGTAAGGGCTCATCACAATACAGAAACGGCATTGGTAAAGGTTACAAATGGACTCTTCTTATGGCCTCTGACAGTGAAACATCTCTGTACGTGTCCTGCTAGACAACAATTTGTTCATATAAATGGAGAGACCTCCTGACACACTGAGGCTAACTATGCAGTTTCACAGGGTTCTGTCCTAGGACCAGTTCTGTTTACAATATACATGCTTCCCTTAGGCAGTGTCAGTAAAGGGAATAGCATACATTTTCACTGCTATGTCTCAACTTCATCTATCCAGATAACACACCCGCAATTACTTAAACAGCAGGAAAGTCTTAAAGACATAAGTACCCGGATAACCTATAAAACTGAGGTTATGGTACCTAAAAATCATCAAGACATATGGTAGGAAACCAGATGGCATTACCTTGGCCTTCAGCAACACTGTGAGGAGTCTTGGATTCATTTTTGACCAGGATATGTCCTTCAATACGCATATTAAACAAATATGTAGGACTGCTTTCTGCCATTTGCAGATTATCTCTAAAATTAGAGATCCTCCATCTCAGAGTGATGCTGAAAAACTAGTTAATTATGTATTATTTCTAAGCTGGACTACTGTAATTGATTATTATCAGGTTTTCATTAAAAAAAAAAATCTTTCAGTCGATTGAAAATGCTGCAGCAAAAGTACTGACAGGGTCTAGAAAGAGAGAGCATATTTCACTCATTCTGGCTTCTCTTCACTGGCTCCCCGTTAAATCCAAAATCAATTTAAAGTAATTTAAAATACTCCTCCTAACATACAAGGTCTTGAATAATCAAGCACCGTGTTATCTCATAGTCCCTTAGTCACCCCAATAGAGCACTTTGCTCTCATACTGCTGGTTTACTTGTGGTTCCTAGGTTATTTAAAAGTAGAATGGGTGGCAGAGCCTTCAGCTTTCAGGCAGACCTGGACGGGGACAAAAAAATAGACCCTGTAGTTTTTGTTCCAGACAGCCCATCATGACTGCTCAAAAAACTAAAGCATTCAGATACTTGAATCTCTCCCTTTCTTATTATGTCCTTCCATCTATTTTCTTACCACATTAATTTCAAGTCCTCTGTCTCTTCCTCTCTTCTTGGGACTGCAGTCCCTTCTCCTGCGCTTCTCCACAGCTGGTGCTAGCAAGACCAGCCTCCTGTGACTGCAATGGCTTGTTACTATTTATTGTTGGTACTGGTGACAGTGCAGCAGCTGCCACAATAGCTAATATGTTGACACATTTTGCTGTATTTCTTTTTAGTTTCTTTTTAACTTTTTAGCTTCACCTTTTCACAACTTCTTCCACACTAAACTTCTCTTCTAAAAGCTGTGTGAACACACAGCAAAGATACGGGAGGGCCTGATTGTATTAAGAGATTTGAATGGGCACAATACAGTATCAGTAATGAAAATAAACAGGTTGTTGTCAGGACTTGACACACTTTTGGGTCAATTGAAAGGCCAATGTCGGCCCACCGGACAATTGCCCGATATGTCAGATTACCAGTCCAGCACTGCTTTCAGGGCCCTCTTCTATTAGAACCAGCTCACATTTTGGATTTGGGAGACGACGCCCTCTGTACTTTTAACAAAGCATATTTAGGGCTTGATCAGGTGACCCTCTCTCAGTTGTGCTGGATTATGCCTGTGTTATCTGTTTTATATATATATATATATATATATAAAGGTAACCTTCACTCATCACAAAACAGGAAGAAACTTAAAGATGCCATAGTGAGTTCATCAAGCTTGCATTACAAAGTTGTATTGTTGCAATATGGGATTTGGAGTCATGTATGAGGAGCAATCTGTTTCTTGTCTACCATTTTTAGGGAGACATATCACAACATTGTTGTACAGTGATGGACCTCACATATACACACAAAAAACCCATCTTCTTCCACTGTTTATCTATTTGACAAGATAAATGGGATCAGATCAAAACTTACCATTTAAACTGCCTGACTCTATTATTTTCATAGTTAAAAAAATCTTCTATGTTAAGAAAATAGATTTTGTTATTAATAAAAATGACAAGTGGTGGTAATGGTCATTGTAAAAAATTTAATTAAAAGGCTTGAGCAGCGTGTGACATGGTAAACTGTCAATATGTATGGGGAATTAAAATATGAATGAAAAATTAAGGTGGATGTTGGCAAAATAGCTGCCAACATCCATGTTGGCAACAAACACAGCAGTGCTACTAATCCAAAATACTCAAAGCTTCATAGAACTCAAACAAACATTAATTTTTAGGTCCATTCTGCTGCTGATACATACTTTAGGTTTCTGAACATTAAACTTGTTGCTGCCTTTCATAGTGTGTAACCTGAAGGCCCTGAGTACTTTCTCCCACACTGAAAACACTGGGATGATCAAATTATTTGAACATTGCCTAATAAGACTGATTCAGCACAGACAGTTATGTTAAACTTTCCTAGCAGTCCTTCACAAACAGGGAACAGTCTGTCTATTCTCTCCATCTGTCAGCTGCTGCTGGCTCTTCCTCCTCCTCTTCCTCACACACTGCTGAGTTTGTCCTGGTGGATCATCCGGGGTGCAAAGCCTCACAGATGATGTGCAGCAGTGGGTCCCTCAGTCTGTCCTCACTCTGGACACTTGCAGTTGTCACACATGGACATCAAATGTGTGATAAGCTGCAGGATTCAAACACAAGTGTGACTTATAAATACATGTTCATACTTTTATTCCACAATCAGAGAGAAAGAAACAGAGAGAGAGTGCAGGACAGACAGACAGGTGACAGTCTCAGGTGTACACACTGCTACAAAACAGCACCAGAGAAGGAGGATTTAGTGTTTGTGTCATTACGAGTGCTGAACAAGAAGAGTTCCAGATGGTGCAGTGGACACATGTGTGGCTCCTGTGATTAAAGCATCTTTCTTTCAGCTTAACGAGTGAACCGTCAGCTCGTTCAAACACACGTTAAAGTCCGTTTGGCTCGACACCACCGAACAGAGGCAGCAATATAACATAGCGAACATTAACAGTGCAGTGAATCCTGCTTGTGCCATGATATTCAGGACTGCAAACCGAGCAGCATCACTGACTTTCAGCTTGTTGTGTTTGTGGATATATGACTGACTTTAATTATCCACAAAATCATCAGATTCTCTGTAAGTTTAAGGTCGACTATTGTATTATTATATTTTAAAGGCTTTAAAAGCAAGTAAAAGTTGAACGTACAAACATCGCTAATAGCAAATAACTTTGCCGACATGTGGCCAACAGTAATGTTTTAATGTTCCTCATTATTAAACGTTTGCACATAAATAGGTGACATAATATTCAGTACTTACTTTTCACAGTTTACTCTTCGGCCACTTCGCTTCTGCAGTCTGCGGCAAAATTATCCACACCGACTGCCGCGCTATGAATTGTGGGATATGTTGGGCCATGAAGTCTACACCGTCACAGCCTTAAAATTCAGGGAAATGAAGGACGCATTTGAGGGCCGCATTTTGAGCAGCCTTTGAATTTGGACAGCCTTCGGTGCGCCACTGTGACGTAATCGGCCTTAAAATGCAGCCTTTAAGGCTGCAGACCCTGAATTGGGATACAGCCTTTGAGACATGTTCAGGAGGTCATTAAGCCATTTAAATCAGCTGTGTTGGATTAAGGACACATCTAAAGCCAGCGGCCCACGAGGCCTGGAGTTGCCTACCCCTGTAATAAACAGACACACCCATATGAGAGCTGCAATGTCCTATGAGATTGTAAGTGCAGCTTTGAGCTTTGACCGCTTATTGCGGCCACAAGATAGTGGTAATGTAACGGATGAATGGACATATGGACAGGCCAGGAGCTTTATGACAGCTCTGTCTGAGATGAAAGGAGAGATCGCCTTATTTTTGTATGTTTTAATTTATTTTCTATTTTTAGATGTGACAAATCAAGCAATGTTTGCCTTGCTTGTACTGACAGAATGCCACAGACTCTCTCTCTGTGTATACAGTGGGTAAAATAACTATTGAATACGTCACCAGTTTTCCAAGTAAATATATTTCTAAAGGTGCTAATGATGTCAAATACTCACGATATCTTGTTAACAACTCATCCAGTCCACACATGAAAAGAAACATATATATATATATATATATATATATATATATATATATATATATTTACTCACTATAACAGTATTTTGATTGCCTGCTAACAAAGTCTGGGTTTCCAGCTCCTTAATATTCACCATGAAGCAGTAAGATGAACCATAATAATAGTATCAGATTAAGTTTTTAATCCGCAGTTTAACAAAAGTGTTAGAGATGCCCATAAAGCAAACTGCAAACCATCCTCTATAATGCCATTGAATGCACAGAAAATATCAAAGCTATAGGCACGGCGCTGTCAGCTGAAGTTCTTTGTTGCCATGCAAACAACTCTGTGATAAATGATGTGAATGTCTCACAAAACTATCCAGTGTGTTTCAAAGGATTTGTCCTTGTATTGCAAAAGATGAAACATTTCCAAGCTTCCTTTTGCACAAAGCACTGTACTGGTCCATGCTGATGGGTGTCTGTGTCTGTTTCTTTTTTTGTTTTGTTTTTTTGGAGGGGTTCTTTCATCAGCAGTCAGATCTGGGATGCCAGCGCTCTTGTATTTTGACATTAAGGCATCGAGGGGTGTAATTCCAATTTGTTTCAAAGGAACTATTAATTTGCCCATTTCAGGGCCAGGCAGGAGGGAAACCCTGTAAGACTGCTGAAGCGTGAAAGACATTATCTAGAAGCTTGCGATTTTGGGAAAGAGACATGTGGAATTGATGATGGGAGGCGTAGGCGCCTGCAGACATTTGAGCCGGGCTCCCTGCGGTCGAGCTCCCAGCGTGCCATCTGAGAGCGATGTCATTAGGCGTATGATAACAGCAATGGGCACATTAATGACAGAGTGGCTCCGCTCTGCAGCCCAGTGCCCCGGCAATCTCCCATTTACACCCGCAGCATACTAAACAGCTCCTGATGATGAGAATAGTACAAAGAGCATGGAGCAGTGCTTAACAGCCAGCTCTCACAGCAACAAAAGGGAACACGGCTCACTTTGACATGTTCGTTGCATTATCACATACTTCTCTTGATTATACAGGTTCTCTGTCTCAACGTCACACTAACAAATCTTTCAACCAGTGCTTTTCTTGTGGAATCTAAAACTAGATAAATCTAAAAGTAGATATAATTAAGATTTACACATATATATGTAGAAATGTATGTATGTATGTATATATATATATATATATATATATATATATACAGTACTGTGCAAATGTTTTAGGCAGGTGTGGGGAAAAATGCTGTAAACCAAGAATGGTTTCAGAAATATAAATGATTTTTTTATTGGCCCCAAATGTATTGTGCAGCAGGACAACGAGCCCAAACACGCAGCCAAAGTCATTAAGAACTATCTTCAGCGTAAAGAAGAACAAGTACTGGATGTGATGGTCTGGCCCCCACGAGCTGCGATCTCAACATGATCGAGTGTGTCTGGGATTACATGAACAGACAGAGGGATGTAAGGAAGCCTACACAGAAGATCTGTGGTTAGTTCTCCAAGATGTTTGGAACAACCTACCAGCCGAGTTCCTTCAAAAACTGTGTGTAAGTGTACCCAGAAGAAGGCAAAGGGTGGTCAAATCAGCAAATATTGATTTGATTTAGATTTCTCTTTTGTTCATTCACTGCATTTTGTTGATTGATGAAAATAAATGATTAACACTTCCGTCTTTCACTTCCACCTGCCTAAAACCTTTGCACAGTACTGTATATATATGTATGTATATACACACACGCACGCACACACATATAACTGCCGCTTTCAATTCTGATACCTGCTATCAGCCAGTCCCCCCCCCTCCCCAGAAATGTAGTGTACATTACTATGTAGATGTCATTTTATGTTTTAATGTAAACTACCAATAAAATGATGTCTACGTTACTAGTAGGATAGCAAAGGTGGCATGCACGCAACTACTTACTGCTCTTCACGTTCTGTGCTTTGTTTTCTATATTGTCTACATGTATATGTTTGGGTGTATGTGTTTTTTACCAGTGTATGTCAAGTAGAATTTACTTTTACGGTTGTCAGGACCTTCTGAGTTTGGGATTTAGCTGTCCAATTTTACATTGGACTATTACCACTTCCACAGCATTCCGGAGGACAAAATAAGAACGCCAGAGTCTCTGTGGCTGGTTCCTCTCAGCGGCAAGCCCAAGAGGGAACGCAGGCAAAGTAGGCAAAAACGGGGCTGCAGGGTGGGCCCTCTAGCACAGCTAAAGAAACAACCACTTAAGCCTTAGCATGCCGCACGGTCCACCAACACGACAGGAACAGCCACTTAGGTAAGAACAGAGGAGGGTGTTTATGCATCTACATCAATGACGGCTGGTGTAAAAACATATGACTGCAGACAGCAACTGTTCCCCGCACATACCTCGCGAGTTATTGCACAAGGCAATAAGCAGTCAGCAGAACTCCCATCTTGACACAAAGCTAGGTTTGTCAGACCACATGTCCATGCTGCTGATCCCTGCATACACTCTTATCCTAGAAACAGCAGCAGGTAAAACATCGGATGGCAGCATCAGCCCAAGCCTCATGGTGCTGGAATATGAGGTGAGGTGCACACTGAGGGCAGTGAACCCCTGGAAGGTCACCAGTCCAGATGGGGTGACCAGGAGAGTCCTAAAAGAATATGCAGACCAGCTGGCTGGGGTCTTCACTAAGATCTTCAAAGCTTCGCTGTCCCAGTCCTGCATCCTGCTGTGCCTAAAGTCGGCCACAGTTGTCCCACTGTCCAAACAGACCAACATTAGCAGCCTCAATGACTTCCTTCTACCACCTGCTGCTGTATCAGAGACTTTCTTTCAGACCTTGTACAGAGAGTTAGAATGGGTCCTTATCTTTCCTCAGCCCTCACCCTCAACACCGGCTCTACACAAGGCTGTGTACTGAGTCCCCTACTGTACACTATGTACACACATGACTGTGTCAGCACCCACTCAGGCAACGCAGTCATTAAGTAGATGCTACCACCGTGGTGGGGCTCATCTCTGGGGGAGACGAGTCAGCATAAAGAGCTGAGGTTCAGAGGCTGTTGGATTGGTGTGCAGACAACCACCTGGACCTCAATACCACCAAGACAAAAGAGCTGGTAGTCAACTTCAGAAGGAGGAAGTCTGAGCTGCAACCTGTCAGCACAACGGGGAGTATGTGGAAAGGGTGTTTCAAGTTCCTGGGTGTGCACATAGACACAGACCTCCAATGGAGCTCAAACACCTCAGCAGTTGTAAAGAAGGCCCAACAGTATCTCCATTTCCTGAGAATCCTCAGAAAAATGAAGCTGAAGAGGGAGCTGCTGATTGTCTTCTACTGCTCCTCCACTGAAAGTGTGCTGACATACTGCATCTGTGTATGGCACACAAAAGGCACTTCAGAGGGTCATTAATATGGCCCAAAAACTCATTGGACATCCTCTTCCCTCCCTGAAGGACTGGTATAGCACTCGCTGTCTCAAGAGGGCATGCAACATCCTACTGGACTGGACGCACCCAGGACACCATGTTTAAGCTGCAGCCATCTGGCAGGAGATTCAGGTTGCTGAGTTCACAGACAAACAGATTCAAGGACAGCTTTTGCAACAGGGTAATAGCCCTAATCAGTGCTAACAGCTGACCTGATTGGCTACCTCCCTGGACTTTTTTTGGGGGGGGGGGGCAGTCATAATGTGCAATAAACATTCACATTCACTCAGTCTTTGATTTATTCATTCCTATTTTACTCATACCTTTCTTTTTTATAAATCTACTTCACAGTCTACTGTGTTGTGTTTAGTGCTGACATGGGACAGTTTCCAATTTCGTTGTACTATTGTACTAAGTATGACTGTGCAATGACAATAAAGAGTTATCTTAGCTTACTATGTAAATTCCAAACATTTTCCTTTTACAAATTTTCAGTTTCCATTGAAAATGTCAATTTCTCCTGAGGAGAGTACATGTTGTCGCAATTCCCCCAAGATAACAAGAATAATATTCTGATGCTGGAGTTTTTATGAATGCAGCTCTGCACTGTAAACCATTTTCTATGCAGCTCTGCACTGTAAACCACTTTCTCTGACTGAGAGATCCTCAATAGACCATACAGGGATGTTCTAACTTTTCAGTTTGCACATGTGTAAACAACAGTTTTATGAATATACTCTGGATTGCAAACTTTTAAAAACAGGATTTTGACAGTAGTCTAACAAATAGACAAATCTTTCATGAATAATTTTATTAAAGGACAAAACACATCAATGGCATTCAATAAGAAATTGTTCAGACATGGAGAAAAGGGATTGCTGCTTGTCCATAGAACAAAGGCTCTTATTTCATCATTAAGACGTGATGATAGTTTCAGTGTGATGACGGGCGAAATGATGCGTGACAGCTGAACAACAAGCACTAAAATGAGAAAAGCAAAAATCCCTCATTTTTTACCGTTGTCCTAAAGTTTGGGAAAATACAAAGAATAAGCCTATTTTTATAAAAGTGTTAGTTAATACTTTCAGTCAATGAGTCTTCCAAAGAGGATGCTTTACTGTGTTAAAATCACAGCTGAGAAAAGAAAGTGATATTTTGGCTGTAATTTGGAGGTTGTTGCTCTTCTGTGGGGGGCTGGGAGAGCTGTTTGAATGGTTGTCTCAAAGCAGACAAAAGAATCCACTGTACTGCTAATTTTAGTCTGAACTCTCTTACCTGTCTGTAAAAATAGTTTTTTTCCCCTTCAAATTACTGTTGCAACTTACCAGATATTATGCAGTGTTATCATTTTTAATTATAATTTCATAGCAGCTGGATAGCGAGAAACAAAACTGAAGCCATACCGGCCGGCTCTGACGTCAACTGGATTAACAAGGTCCAAGTCAGGTGTTGAGGAACCAGAACACACTGACGTGAAGTGAACTACTGGAACAAGAAGGCATAAGTGGGCAAGAAATGAAAATGAGGTCCTGTTGGAATGCGACTATGCAAGTAACTCCAGCGGAAGGAGTTATATGATTAGGATGAGGGACGTATGGAATCTTCAATACACAGCATCCTGATTGGTGGTGTAACAACTAGTAGCTCAGTGTTCCATCATCTAGAAGAAGGAACTGCTCTCACAGCTAGAGATTGATGAGGTACAACACAAATGCTATGGCAAGGGGGAGCCAGGCTGACAGGTCAGGGGAGAGATATCATCAACCCCACACGAGATTCAGTACCAAGCCCCAGGTGTGATGGAAGAATGATCGTTGAGTGCAACTGAAACTGACTTGAAAGACAGGATCATGTTGAAGCTTGGCACTACACTACAGCAGCAGTGATCAGTGAGATGCTTGGCTACAAGATGAAAAGCCACAAGGAGCAGTACCCTAGACAGTACCCTAGACCCCTGGACAAGTGGCCAAGATCAAGGAAGCACAGAGGGAGGTTAGCCAACTTTCAGAGCTGCAGAAAAGGGCGATGAAGAAGGTACCTAAAGAGTACAAGCAAAAACTCACAGCCTAAGCCAGACAATTGAAGGCAGGAGAATAAACCAAAGCACCACCAAAGCTTGAGATGGAGCAATACTTGAAGAGATATGGGAGAAGGATGCAACCCATAACAGCAATGCTCAGTGGCTAGTGGATCTAAGAGCAAACCACAGCATCCTCTCTGAACAGGGTCCAGTAACCATCACAGTGGCAGTCATCTAAGAAAGCACCTCCAGTATGAAGAGGTGGTGAGAACCAGGCCCTGACATGATTCACGCCTACTGGCAAAAGAAGCTGACTGTACTCCATGAGCGTCTGGCAGTACAAATGATTCAGCTGGTAGTCAATAATGGAGACCCCCAGATTGGCTAAATGAAGGCCAGACAGTTCTCCAGAAGGGACCAGTTCCATCCAACTACCAGCCAATAACCTGCCTCAGTACCACATGGAAGCTCCTGTAAGGCATCATAGTGGCTAAGATTAACAGGCACATGGTTTAATATATGAGTGGGGCAAAGAAAGGGATTGGCAAGAATACCAGAGGCGCAAAACACCAGCCACTGCTAAGACTGAGCAGTCGCCTGAGACTGCAAGACTAGGCTGACCAACCGGTGCACTGCCTGGATTGATTACAAGAAGGCCTATGACTCAATGCCCCACACCTGGATCCTGGAATGCCTAGATCTATACAAGATCAACAGGACCCTAAGAGCCTTCATCAGGAACTGAATGGGGATGTGCTGTACAATGCTAGATACCAACTTCAAGCCCATAGCACAAGTCACCATCAAGTGTGGGATCTACCAAGGAGATGCTCTGTCCCCACTACTGTTCTGCATAGGCCCGAATCACCTCAGTGAGATCATTGACAAGACTGGCTACGGATACCGACTACGGAATGGAACAGTTGTCAGCCACCTCCTGAACATGGATGACATCAAGCTGTAGGCCAAGAGTGAACGAGACATTGATTCATTGCGCCACACCACCAGGCTATACAGCAATGACATCAAAAAGTCATTCGGATTGGAGAAGTTTAGTCAGATGATAACGAAGAGAGGGAAGGTAGTCAGAAGTGAGGGGATAGAACTACCAGATGGCAACACTGCAGACATAGAGGACAGCTACAAGTACCTGGGTATCCCACAGGCAAATGGGAATCATGAAGAGGCCGCTAGGAAAGCTCCAACCACCAAGTACCTGCAGATGGTCAGGCAAGTCCTGAGGAGTCAGCTGAACGGTAAGAACAAGATCCGGGCTATCAACACCTATGTCCTGCACGTGAACAGGTACCATGCTGGGATAATAAGCTGGCTAAAGGAGGAGCTACAAGCTACTGACATCAAGACAAGGAAGCTCCTTACCATGCATGGAGGGTTTCAACCCAAGTCCAGCACCCTGAGGCTGTACGCTAAGCGGAAGGAAGGAGGCCGGGGAGTAGTAAGTGTCAGCACCACAGTCCACGATGACACAACAAACATCCACGAATAAATCAGGAAGATGGCCCCAACCGACTGCTTGCTCAGTGAATACCTCAGGAAGCAGAAACCCAAGAAAGAGGAGGATGAAGAGGCACCATGGAACGACAGGCCCCTGCACGGTATGTACCACCGGCAGATAGAGGAGGTGGCTGATATCCAGAAATCCTACTAGTGTCTGGACAAAGCTGGACTCAAAGACAGCACAGAGGCACTAATCATGGCAGCACAGGAACAAGCTCTGAAGAATTTGCTTAAATAATTGGGTGCCATAACTTTTAAAATTAATTAGAAGAATTTTAAAATCAATATGAAAATGAAGGGTAGGAGACAGATGCTGTCCAGTGTAGCAGGTGATTTACACTCATTGTGACCAAAAATATTGACAAAAAAAATCATCAACTCAAAAGTTAACTTGGCACAATTAAAAATAACTGAACTTAAACCAATCAAAGCTAATGTCAAGTGCACTCAGCTACACTCACCTGGTCCTCTTCTCTTGAATAACTGAGTTCTTCTGTTTAAATGCTCAAAATATCCAAACACAGTACTCTCCAATGGAATATTCAGTACAAGAATATTACATTACAATCATCCACTTATGATGCTATTTTTTTTTTATCAGCAACAAAGCACACACTTCTAAAGTGTAGCCATTACATTTTACAATAATACATATAACAATAAAGCAAACAAAACGTAATTAAATGACAACAGTTTTCTTCCCCCTCTTCACCTGGTTCCTTCCTGTGACATCAGCAATCAACAGGAAGTTATACATACAATAGATGGTCTCTAAGGGCTTGTCCTTTTCTTGACTGGACTGTCATCTGTTACCAAGCAAACTGAAATGCAGTTAGAAGCTAAATGAATTTTGGGCCTTTGGCCTGGCAGGTTTCTGTGTGTTGTGCGTTGTAAGCATGTACGCAATCCTTCTATGCTCCAAGTCACCTACACAATAGATTGTGAAGACATAGCGCTTCACAAAGCTTAAAACCTTCTTTAATAGACTGAGCATCTACTCTGAATGAGCACAAACATGCAATGTGTATAAAATAATTATAGCTGCACCTGTAATAAAAAGGTTAACATGGTGGCAATAGCTTTAATAAACATCTTTAATGCAATATCAATGCTATAGGATATATTTTTAATACAATGTTAATAATGCTGCTTATATTGTAGCAGTAAAATAATTTCTGTATCTCCACATTCCCTCTTTTGACATTTTGAAAGAAATGTCACTCACCTCGAGTTGTGTCACTCCTCGGCCCACTCAGCCGGTTCTAGTTCCATCAATGGCATTATGGACACCGGAACGACCGCTCCGGGGTCCACAGCCCTCGTTATTACCTTTACCAACAATCCTCTGGCACAAGGAATGAGACAACAACCGCAGGTGACCAGTATCCCTAAAAATGTGGCAACTGAAAACATTGCAGACATAGCCAAACCCTTCCATTGTCCAAACACGGATGCCATCCAGCTCTCCAGCGGGTTGTCAATTCCTGAGTGCTCATGCATGGTTTTAGACAAAGTTTTCAGGCCCTCGGGTTACTGAGCCATCTGGAGCAGTGTTATTGGGGATAAAGGTGCAGCACATGTCTCCAAACATAGCACACACGCCCCCCTTCTCCACCAACAACATGTCAAGGGCCATCCGATTTTGCACTCCCATCAACGAGGTCGGACCCAATTGTTCTGCGAACCCCTCCATGGCGTCCCTGGTTAGGTTAGAGAGTCTCAGCACATTTTAATGAACATAGTTAATGCGATCAACATTCTTATTAGGCGTTACCCATATGAAAATCCTGAAGCTACTTGGTCGGCTAGTTTATACTCATTTGGAACTCCCCTGGGCACCCCTATTGAGTCAATCCAGGTGGGTAAATTCAATCTGGGGTCATAGGCATGTACCCCCTGGGTACCTCTTTTTGCCAAAATGTGTCTCTTACGTTTGGCTGCTAAAGTGCATGTATTGTGTTGTGGAATGGCTTTTACCTTGTTTCCAATTAGTATGAGTGGAGCTCCCAGCCGCACCATAGCAGATGTCCCTTCACTTCCCAGAGGAACACGAACCAAAAGGGTGTTCTGCCCACAATAATAATATAACCCACTTCTTGCCCATGTTCCAATCACTGTGTTTGGGTCACTTACATTATTTGTGGTTCTTCCCGTAAGTGTGACAGCACACCGGCTTGGGTCAGTTTCTCCCAATTTGTACTTTACCTCAGCCGTTGAAAACTTAAAACATGTATAGTTGCCTTGTTTTGGCATAAATGGTCCCACTGTTGTCTGCTTTGGGATTGGGGGGGGGAAAGACTAGACAACAGAGTGCAGTTGCCAGTACTCACTGCACTTTTAGTCAGCCGCAGCATACAGTCATAGCCACACTTGTCCTCTGGATACAGTGGTGCGGGCTCTGTGAACAAACGTGGTCTGGCTGAAGCACAGGCAACACAATCAGATACATGTTGTTCTTTAGCATTTTGAGCCACCCAGTCCAGCCATAGGTTACTATCAGTGAAACCAGTGGCACACTCAATTAGGTCCTGAGGCTTCAACCTAGTGTAATCCACCGTCAGGACTGGTTTCCCTTTTGGTTCTTGCTCCTCTTGGGCTACAGTTGACGACCAATTCCCCAATTGCCCTGTAGAGTGTGTGACAGAGTCTATTGTATTGTTAATGATGTGTGTGACAGTTTTTTCTATGACCGGCTTAGACTTTGGATTGACTAGATTTACTCTAATTACCCCACTTGGATCTGTTCCCGACACATCTACCCCAATTACCAAATAGAACACACCTCCCAGGCTATCGGTTTTGGGCAGAGTGTTCCACGGACCTAGGGAAATTGTGACAGGGTTCTGGGATGCAGAAAAATCCCTCTGAATTCCTATTCCCTTTAAGCCTATGGTTGCCACCCTACTCCTGTCCAACTTACCGCGTTATCCCAGGAACACCATTGCCCTGCTGTGTATTCTCCCACTGAACGATGGATCCCTGGACTGAAATAAGGGCTCCCTCTCCTGGTGCATATCATTTGGTGACTACAGACCCACACATCATATCCCCTCCAGCTGCTACTAGCCCCTTTACACTCAATGACCTCACACAGGTCAAACGTCAATGAGCTTGTGGACCCTTTAACGTAGTCCAGTTCTATGCCATTATATGTGCTGAGGCACTCATCCCCTTTACCTGACACCTCGCGCTTTCGTCTTCCCAACGGTCCCGTTTCGGCAATTAGTGTCTCAGGAAGTGCTGTGCTGGACTGGCCTCCGTGTTCGGACAAGTCGCCTGGGGTGCTCTGCAAAATATAGACAATAAAAAACACAGCCATGGTCAATATTACTGCATATAATAAACATGTGGTTGTAAGGAACATTTTAATAAGTTCTTTTCTCAGAAATCCCTCAATCAGAACATGGTGTTTTATTTAATCTTAAACACGTACCACAAGAGGCCCACTTACCACTATTGGTACACGTACCACAGTTTGAGAACCACTACTTTATGATTTCCATGCTTGAAGTAGCCAAGATTTTATACCTGATGCGCCTTCTGCTGCAACTCTACAAATTTTTTTGAGCTTAAGGTTTGTGGCCCCCGGTTACTGTTTTTTGGAGAGAAAAAAATAGTGCCTAACAAACTTCTCATAAGAAAATATTGTAGAAATCTTTTAAAACCTATATAAAAACTATATTAGAATTATTTTATTATTTATTAGACAAATAGAAAATTCACATTTTTATAGCAAAATTTGGGCTTGTACAATGGCAAAGGCAGGGGAGAAGTCAGAAATTAATCAAGTTAAATGCAAAATATAAACAGAAATATTTTTGCTGAAGGAGAGCTACTTATTTCAGTCTCAGAAAGAAGGAATGCATTAGGAACTGTGTAAAAGCTAGACCCTACCCGGCCTGTATAAAGGACCCAAATGTTCTCGTAAAGGTTCTGTTACGAATTGTATTATTTCTACAATAAAACAATGATTACATTTCTTTATCAGTAGTACAGTGCTACTAATTATTGTTATAGATACATTTTCAAAGATGCTGTTTTTCAGTCAAGCAGAAAAATTAGCGAAGTACATATTTTATTAATTTGCTAAAATACAGATAGTCCTGAACAGAAAAATTTGTTTTCATAGTTGAATGTTATTATTGCTTCTCTGAGAAACACCCCTGCCATTGCCATTTTGTTGGCTCAAATTCGGGTATAAAAATGTGAATTCTGTTAGCTTTTTACATTACATTTTTTAACTGTAAACAAGCTTTTAATAGATTCAATATTTTGTTGTTCCTATGACAGGTGGTCTAATAAAATTGTTAAACGCTATTTGTTAAACATATTCTAGGGTCCTTACCATATAAAGCACCTTGAGGCGACTGTTGTTGTGATTTTCCACTTATTTTTGCACAATAAATGCAAAAACAAATAAAATTGGATTGAAAATGTAATATATTGAATAGTCAGTCGGTGAGGCAAACCATTTCTGACCGAGCTTCGCTACATGATAGCTGTACAGCGGCGCCACCATTTTTACATAGAAGTGGACATTTGTGTCCACTGAAAATATTGAGGTAGGACACCAAAAACAGAATTATAGGTTAGTTGTAGGAAGTATAGGTTACTTGAAAAATATGACAGAGCGAAGGGGGTGACGACAGGAAATTGTGAGGGACATACATAGTGACACAATACAAATGGCAAAAATTGTATATGCAGGAATAAATAACAAGTTAATGGTTCAACTCATTGTAGAGTTAACTTAATCTGTCTTGTACTCTCTCACATTGTTCTTGAGTTAATCAGAAGGCCACATGATGTTTCAAGGTCTGTAGCAATGGACTCTGCAGAAAACTGGCAACCTCTGCACACTATGAGCCTCAGCATCTGCTGACCCTGCACCAATGTTCCCTCTAAGCTGAGCACGTGTCTCTGCGCACAGAAAATCTGCATTGCGCACAGAAAAAAAAATCTAACCTGAACTGAAATTAAAATAAATAATTTAACAATTCTGTTTTGCAGTGTTAGTCAGTAAGTGACTGACTGCTCCCGTATGGGATTAGAACGATGCCACCTTATCCCATAGTCCAGCCAATGATGCGATTCGTATATACGCAGCTAATCAACGTCGTTGACAGGCTATGACAGGGTCCTTATGTACCAACACTAGCAAGGCAGCGTGGCTGATGTGGAGTGAAGCCACATTAATGACAACGTGTACGACCATTGGAGATGTGAGCAGGACAGACGGAACAATTGATGGAAAAAGTGTGGACTTTATACCAGTTTTTAAATTGTGTTGATCGGCCACGTAAAACCAGAGTTATGATAAAATATCTGCAATGTTTGGTTTTCTTCCTGAATACTGTCGTTGTTTATATTTACTGCGGGAAGAAATGGTAAAAACTGCATTTTATAGGGAAAATGCTACAAAGCTCCACCTGTGAGCAAAAACAAAACCAATAAAACCCCACCCTTTCCTATTGGTCGACAAAATGTACCACGTGGACCAATCAAAGAATGATATGGCAACATGGCATTTAGTTGTTTAGGAAGGGCGAAGTTTTAGGAGTGACGGCGGTGTTTTGAGATGTGAGAGATTTGCGACGTTTAGCGCAAATCTTGTGTAGTTAGTGTGTAGTTAGTGTGTAGTGTAGTCAATAGTTTTGTTGTGTGTGTCAGAACAATGAGGCGACTGCTGAGTGTTACAGGTGTTACAGCAGTGATACATCTGCTGCTGTCAGGCCTGCAGGTATCAGGCTGTTGTTCTCCTTCATCTCATAGTGGACAGAAATTATTTTTTGGAGCGGCACAAATAATTTGTGTGGCATCAGATGTGATGCAGAACAGCTGATTGTTCTGTAAATAGTTTGAAATGTTTATTTAAAAAAACACCTTGGCTGCATTTTTAGGTAAACAGCTGCAAAAAACTTTGTTGTTTGCATATCAAATGCATGAACAAGATTTTTTTTTTAAATTTTCATTGTAAGTGGGCTAAAGCAGTTAATTAAAAGTAGTCTAACATAAATGTAAATGCTGTAATTTGATTACTTTAATAAACCATGTAACTTGGATGGATTCGACGCTGGCGTGACCACAGTGCACACGTCTGCTGTCGCTCACAGTGGTCCAAGGGACGCTCAGGGAGTTTGTGTGTTCGCTCAGACACATGAAACATTAGAGGGAACATTGCCCTTCACTGTCATTTTTTGTGGCCTGACACTTCATTGCTAAGTTGCTGTCATGAGTTGTTTCCACTCTGACTGTGGAATATTTAGTAGCAAAGCACACCTGAACTTGTTGCACAAGTGGCATCATGGTACCATGCTGGACTTCACTGATCTCCTGAGAGTGATCCATTGTTTCACAAATATTTATAAATGCAGTCAGTATGTCTAAGTGCTTGATTTTATACACCTGTGGCCATGGAAGTGATTGGAACACTTGAATGAAATAATTTAACCCTCTTGGCTCTATCCTGGCCATTTGTGGCCACTTCACTTTTCTTTTTTTCAACCATTTTCGTTCTGTTAATGAAAATGGAATGAAACTTCTCAAAGGTGTGTATTTTTTTCAGATTTTTTAATTTTCAACACCAGCTCCTTAATAATGTCAATAATATTCACTGTACACCAAATTGTTCCTCTTGGCTCTATCGTGGCCATTTTTGGCCAATTGAAACCCATTATAACCACCTTTTTTGATTCCTTGTTATTGACAGTACTATATCATACAATTTAGGTAAAATTGCTTTCATTCTAAACTCAACACATGAAAATTATAGTTTTTAATGTTTTTACCAAATTACATAATTTACCCATTTTTGGCAAAGCAACCGATTTCATGTAATATTCCTAGTTTCTAGTAGCGGCCTTTGATGGCTTATCACACTCCAACAGACCAAAATAATGAAACAATTTTGACATAGGTTTGATCTTAAGGATCTAATAGTTTGTGCTTGTGCATGACATTACAGCACAAACATGTATTTGCAAGATAGACTGGAATAAATTATGACGCATCAAATATTACACAGGTTGCAGTGAATTTCAGTTGATGCAGGCTATTGAGCTTTGAGGTTCCCAGTCAAACTCAGCTTTGAAGCACATGTTAAAAGCACTTTTACTCTTGTATTTTTCATAAAAAGATACCATACCCAAAATATTAACACCCCCCCCCCCCCCCCCCCAAAAAACAAAACAAAAACAAAAGAAAAACAAAAAACAAAAAACTCAATCACAGGACATTTTGCAGAGTTCAAGGCTACAGCTACAGCTGCAGCGCAAACAACAACAAACACTGTTTATAAACATGTCCTGGAGTTTATGCAGGTTCAGACAGTGCTACTGCTGTAAGTAAGCATAACAGCTTCCAGATCATTTATTGTGGCAATGTGGCAAGAAGGTCATCACTGCTTAAAGCACTGTCTATATGATCTGGTCAGAGAGCAAGGACAGCAAGCAGTCCTCTGCCCTTGAAGAAAAGACATCTGCCCAAGATGAAGAAACTTCTTCTCCAGAAGATGAGAGGACAATCTCCAAAGAAGCTGACCACATTACCACTGATGATGAGTACTAGCCAGTGCCTGAATCCTCTTCTTTGGGGGAGGATTGGGGTTGGGGGGGCATGGAGGTGGAGGCCAAGCAGCTGATAGAAAAGAACATAGGAGCATTTTCTGAGACTGAGGAGCCGGTGACTGAGTGGATCAGTCATGAAGAAACTGCTCTACAATCCAGTACCCACTGGTATCAAACCAGGGCTCACCCTGTATGCAGTTTCCTGCATTAGCAGCCTGAGATCTACTTTTGACTTTTTTAAAACAAAGGCGGTCTTTTAGCTGCTGTGCGCCCTTACGAACCTGCACGGGAGGCGAAGGTGTGAGGATTGGAGGATTATAGATGAAGTGGAGATAAAGCTTACACCAGAATAAAGCAATACAAAGCATGTTGGATGACAACACTGGAAGTTCTCAGGAAGTAAAAAAATGGCATGGGGTTCAGACTCCAACTGACGGAGGAGCTCCGAGGACAACGTCTTTACTTCGGTCACATTGGCAGAGGAACTCCTCAGATGAAAACTGGCACAGGGGAAAAACCCAGAGCTTCCTCCCCAGCTCCTCCAGTTGCAACAGTGGAAGATTTTGTTGTCTGTCTTTGGCTTCACCAAAATTACCACGGCGATATCTCACATGCCAAAGCAATGGAGGAATGTGCTTCTTTCGACCACAACGCACAAGGAACCAGCAGTTAGTGATGGGTAATAGAGGAAGCCTGGAAGCAAGAAGCAATCCTGGACTACAATAGGCACAAATACAGCTTGGATAACTTAGAGAGGATGTTGGCACCTTGAGTTGTTGAAGGAAAACTAACTGATGGCTGCTGGCTCTTTTCTCCAATCTCCTGGTTGTCTTGGGATACGATGCCTTTGTCCTGCTGGAAACAACTTCACTGAAGTGGGGGAGTGCTCTACAACCTACAAATGAAGAGTGATCCTGGGAGAGCTGGGGCACATGACACCCTTGTCCCTGATTCTCAGCCACTTCTGCCATTGATATCAAGACACAGTCTGAACCAGAGTGTGACCCACACCCCACCAACAAAATGAGAAGAAGGTGCAAAAGGTGCACCTCCAGGAACAGCAGCCCCTCAGGTTTAGAAAGTGTGCCTACAAAAACCACTCTACTGTGGTTAGCACATCTTGCTGCTAATGAGGATGCATACAGAAGCACACACACTGGAATATAAATTTTGATCATTTTTGTGGTCATTTCAGTGGTTATTTGGTCATTAAATTGCCTTTCTGGCCACTAACACACCATGTGTGATTTTCTTTTTGGCCATTCCCCCCCACCACCACCCCAAAGAGGAAATGTAAAAAAAAATAAAATAAAGTAAAAATAAATTATTGTTGCTGTTACTGACCTGCAATGATGATAAAAAAAAATTAGGTTTCATCATTCATATGCTAAAAAATGTGAACTTCATTACTATTTTCCCCCAAAAGTGTAGTAATAATACGTAATCTGACTGGTATTCAAAGGGTATAATTTCTGAATTTGAATTATAGTTTGGTTTTCATGACTAGGGCCAGTGCTAATTTAAAAAAATCAAGTCAATGAAAGTAGAAAAATATTTTAATATACATTAATTTTATAGCATTTTGTAAACATAAACAGGGGGTGGCCATTTTTGGTCACGAACAAGCTGAGAGGGAGTTTTTTTGTTTTTCTGTCACTGCACAAAAAATAATGATGCATATATAATCATTGATACTTTTAATTATTGCTATGCCTCAAACCTCCATCATGGTTAGGAAATAAATCAGTTTGCATGTATTATTTAGAAAAAAATTGGGATTTAATGCTTTTGTCCATAAGTAAATCATTATATTATGTGATTTAACTGGTATTTAAAGGGTTAAAATTCTGAATTTGAATGAAATTTTGATTTTCATGAACAGCACTGATGCTAATCTAAAAAAATCAAGTCAATGAAAGTGGAAATTTTTAAATTTTTAAATTCATGCACAGCTCTCTCTCTCTCTCTCTTGCTCTCTCTGTATACTTCAAGAACAGTTTCCTGTCTAAAAATCTGTTTTCTTCATTATTCGCTTGCTTGTTATGCACAAGTCTACCATTGTCGACCGCTGTTTTTTTTCCTTTTACTTACTTCCGAAAAGAAAACCTAATTTCTGCCGTTCAATAGGCTTCTGAACAAATTTAAACTTTTTAAAATTATGCAAAATGCAAAACACTTAGCTGTGTCTCTAATAAAACCGCTGTAACTTCAGAGGTAATGTTCATATGTTGATTAATGGTTTTCTTTCGTTTTTGACCTACTGCAGAACATTTTTATAAAATTTTATAAAATCCCAGGCCAGGAAAATCACCTTTATGCTTTATGTTTTGTCTTCAGCTGCTTTGACACAAAAGCATCTGCTGTGATGCTTACACCTTTGATAAAGTCTTGAGAGTGTCAGCTTCCTTTTTATAGATACAAAAATATGTAAATATACTGATCTGAATTATAATGTTTCTGACTGTCTGAGGAAAATTTCCCAGATTCAAATCGAATCGAATCAAATTGATTCTAGAAATCAGTGACAATAGCCTACCCAGCCCTAGTGTGGATAATTTTGCCGCAAAATACGGCAGAAGGGAGCGGCCGAAGAGTGAACTGTCAAAAGTAAGTACTGAATATGATGTCACTTATTTATGTGCGAATGTTTAATACTGAAGAACAATAAAACATTACTGTTGGCCACATGTCGGCAAAGTTATGTGACATTAGTGATGTTTGTACTTTCAGCATTAACTTGGTTTTAAAGGCTTTACTTCTAAATATATATATACATATATATATACATATATGTATATATATATGTATATATATATATATATTAGGGGTGCAACGATACTCGTATCGATATCGAACCATTCGATACAGTGCTTTCGGTTCGGTACGCATATGTATCGAACAATACAAAATTTTTAATTTATTTTATCAACTTTCCTTCTTTTTTTTTCTTTTTTTTTTTTTTTGTGTCCCGTTTGGATCTATAGCCATCAGAATTGTTGTCTTAAGGCCAAGAAAGATGCCAAGCGGATTTATTTTACCAAGTGGATCGTCATGGCCTTGCCATATTGGTCCATTTGATTGACCTTTATTATAATTATGAATTTATTTTATTTTCAGTTGCTACAAACGGGACAGACATGACTGGGGGATAGGACAGGGAGAAAGAATGAAAGAAAGAGAGGGAGAGAAAGAAAACCAAATGGGAGAAGAGACGGTGAGAAGGGGGGGAAGAAAGAAAAAAAAAAACAAAAAAAAAAACAAAAAAAAACTCCTGGGTCACCTGTATGGAGAAAAAAAACAGAAGACAAAGCAAACAACAAAGAGCAACATAATAAAAAAAAAAAACGGCACCATCACAATAAACTAGCTAGCAGTAGATATCAGTAGATACTAAATAATAAACGATATTGTGCAGCACGCAAGATAGACAGCGCACAATGTGCTTTGAGGCAGCAGCCAAGAAAGCTGTAGTCCGCATCTGTGAATACCCGTGTGTACACCTGTGTGCATACCTGTGTGGATCAGCATGCTTGCATTCCAAAGGTTTCTCCATGTAACGATCTGCTAGGGAGTGTGGGGAGCCACAGCCCCGTCCTCCAGGGCATGAAGCAGGTATGGAGGAGATCAAAACTCCAGACATCCAGAGGCCCCCAGAACACAAGAGACCAAGGAAGACCAACAGAGGGGCAGCTGCGCCACTGTCCCAGTAAGAGCTGAGGAGAGTCCCAGATGAGGGCTCACTCAGCAGCCGCGGAGCAGAAGCCAGGGGGAGTTGCAGTGACGCGCCCGTGAGCTCCGCCGGCAGCCAGCTGTGCCTGAGTGACCGAGCCCCAGGCCGAGAGGCCGGGGGCACCCCACCTCCGAAGTGGCCCGAGCGAGCCCCAGGCTCCAGGCCCCGATAAGCAGCCACCAAGGAGTGAGCCGGTGTGTACCCGGACGCCCACCCCCAGACACAAAGAACCACCAACGCACCGACACCTGAGGGAGTCCGCCACTGGCAGGGGAAGTGGTGGTGAGTGGAGATAGGCCTCCAAACCTTGGAGGGCCTGAGATGTCCCCAGAGAGGTGGCGTCTGATACCCAACCTGACATATAGACACAGACATACAGGCACACACAGACACAAACATCCATTCCCACCCTCATGCTCTCATATGCACTTACTCCACACTCAACCAACATGGAGACAGACATAAAGAGACACTGTACACACGGTCACACTCCCCAAGCGTACTCTACGAACCGGGTCTAGGTACCCTTGCCCCTGGAGGGGGGAACTGCACCCAGACCCAGGTGGTGTTACCCTTTTCCCTGCGGTGGGGAGAGGCAGACCGCCCCGACTCCGCAGCAGCAGGGAGGCCCCACACTCCAGACCGCAGTCGGACGGCCAACTCCTCCTCCTAGCCCCCCGCTCCAGCAGGTCGCAGAGAACGGGGGTGAGAGAAGACTCCAAACCTCCCTCCACCCGCTCATTGTAGTGTTGATGCATGTGTGTTCTAAGGTGCAATTAAAACCCAGAAGGGCATGGAGCTACCTGCCAGAGAGCAGCAGGTAAGCGCATAGTCCCTCCTGCTAGCCCTCAATGTCTACGTGTATTCAAAATTGAGAGGTGGGCAACGACGCCAGGGGTGGGGTGTACACCCTGATGGTAATTTGGACTCCGTGTATCGTGCCCACCCCCCAAGATCCTATATGTATGCGTAATGAGAGTGTGAGTATCAACTTTCCTTCTGACGATGCTGTCTGTGTTGAGCGCTCAGTGGATCTGCGCTCGACAGTGCAGCCTAGGCGGAGTAGTCGAACGCAGATTCACTGAGCGCAGGGCAAGCTAGCGAGACAGAAGTTAAGCTCTCCTTGCAACATGGCAAATTGAACCTCCCCCACCCTCATTCAGATCTGGCGTTTGGAATTATTTTGGTTTTCATGTGACGTATGACCCTGAAGGTAAGCGCGTCATGGACTAAAGTAAAACAGTATGTTGGATGTGCCACGCAATGCTCAATTACATGGGTGGAAGCTAGTGTGTTAGCGCAGTTAACTCGTTAACGTGTTGGCCGTCCAGCCCCATGCACGGGGCGATCAGGGGTAGCTCGTTAACGGAGATTTGCCGTGTTGTGGCGTTAACATCATTTCAACGAGATTAACGCTGACAGCACTAGTGGGAACACAACGAATATGACTGCACATTTACGCCGACATCATCCTAGTGCAAAGACAAGTTGAAGCAGACAAAAGCAACAAGCACACATGCTACAAACTTTACCCGAGTCATTTAGACAGCCGTTAGCACATGATTCTCCTTATGGGGACCTGATATGTTTAACATGCTGCTGAGAGTATACCCCATGTCCTGGAGGACGGGGCAGTGGCCCCCCACACCCTCTAGCAGATCATTACATGAAGGAACCTTTTAAAAAACAAGCGCGTCCATGCTCACAGGTGTACACACGGGTGATCACACCCACAAACTACACCCTTTTTGGCTTCTACCTCAAAGCACACTGTGTGCTGTCGATCTTACGTGCTGCACAATAATGTTTAATATTTAGTATTTACTGTCATATTCCCATATATCATTGTGATGTTGTTTATTCTATTACTCTCGTTTTCTTCTGCTTGTTTTCTTTTTTCTTTCTCAACAGGTGATCCAGGTGATCGATATATGTATTTTTTTTTCTCTGCGTATTCTGTTGGTTTTTGTTTTTTGCCCTTCTCCCCCGTCCCTCTTCTCAGCTGTTTTTCTTTCCCTCTTTCTTTCCCCCAGTCAAGTCTGTCCCGTATTCAGCAAGTGAAAATAAAATAAACAATAAAAGGTGAATCAAATAGACCATTACGGCAGGGCTGGGATGATCAATTTGGTAAAGTAAATCCGTTGAGCATCTTTCTTCACCTTTAGACAATAATTCTGATGGCAAAAGAGCCAAACGGGACAGGCAAGAAAAAAAAAAAAAAAAAAAAAAAGAGAGTATACCCCAGAAGAAGCGTATAGTATAGCTTTTATTTTGGAAAGAGCCATTTCTCTGTAATAAACTCTCTTTTCCGAAGATGAGTGATTTCTCAATCAGATAGATTTATTTTTTTTATTTGTCGTTTCAGCAACATTAAATTTAAAAACTGTACTTTTGAGTTAAAATATATATTTATAATTTTAATAAATGACAAATTAAAAAGGTATGAACATTTTTTGTATCGAAAAAATATCGAACCGTGACACCAAAGTATTGAACCGAACTGAACAGTGAATTTTGTGTATTGTTGCACCCCTAGTATATATATATCTATATATATATAGATATATATATACATACATACATACATACATATATCTCATAACAATCTGACAATACATATAATATTGGCCATATTATATTTACATTACCACAGTGAGATGATTTTAGTCCCATGAACAACAAATTGTTATTTACTAACTAATCTTAAATGACTGTTCAGTACAGGAATGAAGCCCAACTATCATGTTTTACAGTCCTGTGGTCTCAGCCTCAGATACTCAACTAATCAAAGTGACGTCATGACAGAAATGAATGACCAACAAAACATTTTTTCTCTTTCATTTCTGTCAATCAAAGCTGTATGTAACGTTTCTCGTGGTTAGTATCATGGTTGCTAGGCAACCTGAACAGCACGACGAAGGCTAGACTGTCCCATTTCACAAGCCTCTCACTTCCGCACTTCTCGTACTTATAGTACACACCATACGTAGTACGCGTAGTGTGCGTACTTCAAGCGTGCATACCATGAATTGGGACACAGCCTCCGTACAGAGAGTGTGGAGCACCTTTTCCCCTAACCCTGTTTCCCCACGGACCCTGGCGACCCGGACCCCTTTCCCCTGCACATTGTATATAGCCACTTGGTGATTGTACTCACTGTAAATAAACACACCGTCTTTCGCATAACAGAAAAACCTGGCCTGCACCTGAGTCCCTTTCAAAATCCTTAGGGTGGCCATTCTTGGCCACGAACAATCTGAGAGGGAGTTTTTTTGTTCTTCTGTCACTGCACAAAAAAACAAAGATGCATAAAACTCATTGATACTGTTAATTATTGCTATACATCTAACCTCCATCATGGTTAGAAAATAAATCAGATGGCATGTATTATTTAGAAAAAAATTGGGGTTTTGCGATTTTTTCCATTTATGAGTTCCTAGGATTATGTGATCTAACTGGTATTTAAATTTATTTTTAATATATATTAATTTTATTAATTTTATAGCATTTTGTAAATGTAAATAAGGGGTGGCCATTTTTGGCCACGAACAAGCTGAGAGGGAGTTTTAATGTTTTTGCTCTCCCTGCACAAAAATAACAATGCATTATAATCAATGTTGAATTAATTACATGTCCCAGACTCTACTATTAATAATACAAGAAATTCCAGTAACACTGCAATTATATAAAATTGTGAGATTTGAGGTTGTCTGCACAGCTAGTGCAGTGGACAAACAAACTGGTGTTTAAAGGGTTAAAAATTTAAAAAGTAATTTTATATTTATGAAAAGAATTGAAGTTAGTTAAAAACTTTATGCAGAAAAAAATGGCAAAAAACCCCACAAAAATAATAAAAATTACAGACCTAATCTGTTGGCCACTTTTGGCCACGAACAAGCTGAAAGGGTAGTGATTTTGAACAAACCCAGAGGGTTAAATGGTTGAGTAAATACTTGAGGCCAGCCATTCCCCAAGTCAAGACTGCTGTGGCTCACTTAGAAAGTAGAACATCCCGTGGGACTCACCCAATCTTAAATCTTTACTCTAATCAAAATACAATGGAAAATGGTACTGTATAATGCTTTGAAAATTTCATTTAAAAAACATAAACAATGCAGGCTGTTGGCTCTAAACTACCTAGTCATATACAAAGTGTTAAGGTCAGTGAGTGACTCACCTCCCAGTGGGACTCAAACTACAATACAAGAGCAATAAATTTAGGTCAAGGTAATGAGTTATAACACAAACTAACCACCTCCTACTACAAGTTTGAAATCACCTTTTATATAAAAAAACTAAAAACAAAATAATTTATATAAATATATGTGACTTAGAAATTCAGTTTGAAATAGAAAGCATCCTGTTATGACTAAGGCCCACCCACAGTGCCTTTGTGACTAACCAGGGGTATCCACCCACACTTTGGGAATTGCTGCTTTAGGCAATATAGTGTACATTTGCCATAATGTAATGTGATTGTGATCTTAATCCACAATGGTTAGGACCATATGTATTACCCCACCTTTGTTCTTTCTCTCATCAAACAAACAAGCCCATTATTTTAATTATAAAGGTCTTATCAGTCTATATGTGATTCCTTTTTATCTGTGAACTTGGTGATGAAATTAAATCTTTTTAGTTTAGGTAGGACCATATTCATATTAAATATTTATATTTTAAATATGTGCATTAAATGTTTTAACTGTTGCTCCTTTACAAACACAACTGACAAAAAGGAAAGACATCTGGTAAGAGGCTTGCATTTGGCACATGTCAAATTTACACACATATAAAATGGTAAACACCCTGTAAGACTGGACAGACAAAAGCTGCTCATTGCCCTTCCTATTACAGCTGCATGAAAGATGCAATTCATACAGATGTCACCCACAAAGTAAGCTTTAATCAAGGATTTTCTCTCCTATGAAAACAATCAGCCTATATACATTAATGTTAAAATACCCCAGCCACAGAAACCTCCTATAGAGGACTGGATAAGAAGATGGCAAATTAATTTCTCTTATCTTTACTGCAAATGGAGCTTTGTAAGGACCTGTGTCTTCATGCACTTCATGGCACAAATAACTTCAGTGTTTTTGAATGCAAATATATTTATCCATGAATTCAAATGTATTTGGACAGACGTGTAAATGGTAAATGAACAGGTTATAATATAGCACTTTTCTACTCCATATAGAACTCCATCCCTCATTCAGTCATTCATACAAGCAGTTTTTCTATTCACCCACTGATGACTGCATCAAGTGTTGCAGCCTGGTTTAGGGGTACAGGAGGGGAACATGTCCTCAGAATTGCAACTTCCTTACACTTGTCTCCTCTTGAAACTAGAATATGCAGAAGACGAACTATAAAACGCTCATCTTACAGATACACCGACTCAAAATTGTTGCTTTCAGCCCGAGGTCAGCCGGCTGACAGTTAACTGACAGCCAGCTGTCAGCAGACAGTCAGCCACTGGGAGTCCCCCTTCCTTCCCTTGGGGTGTATCTACTTTCCATTATAAACCTTCTTTCACTCAGTTGCAGAGTGCCACCAAGAGATGCCGCTCTCTTCAACAGTGGCAGTTAGCTGTAGATGATTTTCTCAGTATTATCCTAGGGTCTTTGCCTTATAATCTAATAAATAGATACTATTTAAAAGAAAATTAAATACAGAAAAATGATATTCTTGCAGACATGCTTCCTTATAGATCCCAAACCAGATCTGGAGGTTGTGTCTGACACTAGTAGAGCTTAAGTTTTTATTTGTTACTTTGTCAGAACACAGTTTTACAGTATGCTTTTTCTCCTTTGTCGCTGATAGCAAACATAGGCACACACACACACACATTTTGTTTTGTTTTTGTTTTTTTGTTTTTTCCCAGGAAATTGAGAGACAAAGCTCCAGGACTCCAATTGTTTTCATTTATTCTTCTTTTCAGTTTTGCTGATAATGTGCTTCTTCATTCATGATTCATTGAAATCTTAAATGTTACCTGCTCCCATATTTTTGCCGAGTTTCATCTCAGCAAAATTCCTGAGAAGTTAAAGGACAATTATGCTCAAATTCAACACAAAATGCGTTAAAAATGAACACTCTACCTTTACCCCATATGTATATGTAAGTCATCGTGTGCCCTGCTGTGTGCTCTGTTTTGTGTCTAGTGTCTTACTGTCAACTTCTTGCTTCATGCCAGAGTTTTGTGTTTTTGTCAGGGCTAGCGGGTCAGACTCAAGCGCAGGCAGCGGGTCACGTTCACAGTCTTAACTTTATTGAACACTAGGTGCTATTTACAAAGTGAGGGATTTGGGGTAGGGCTCCAGCGGGTCCATGGGTTGATAGCGAAAGGGACGGGTGCTCCACACTCGTGGGTCTCAGCCACTCCTCACTCACTCACGCTTAATCCTCCAAACTGCAGGGAACGGGAAGGGTCCGGGAATCTGAAGACAGGAAGGGAAGCAATCACTAAAAGGCGTACAATATTGGACACGAATCTATAAGCTGGGATTCTGACTAATATGGTAGTTCAATATTCCAGCGACAGGAGGCTCTGAGCTGCTCCCTTTAGTAGTGACCAGAAACAGTGATGAGAACAAACAAAAACACATGTAGCCTGGCAGGGCTGGCTGGGCAGACACGGGGACCATGACAGTTTTGTGTTTTAGTTCGTAACTCCCAGCAATAAAACGATTTCCAAGTTTACATTTTGCCTCCAAAATCCAGCACCTGGGTCCTCATTCAGCCTGCCACGAAGCCAGCACTTGACCTTAAAACCCATTAGAGCGATTAGAACATGCTGTAGGTATTACAGGTACTGCGCTGCAGTGGTTTGTATCATATCTAATAGACTCCAAATTGTACATGTAAATGGAGAGTCCTCTTCACACACTGAGGTTAATTATGGAGTTCCACAGGGTTCAGTGCTAGGACGAACTCTGTTTACATTATACATGCTTCACTTAGGCAGTATCATAGCATACATTTTCACTGCTATGCAGATGACACCCAGCTCTATCTGTCCATGAAGCCAGATAACACACACCAATTAGTTAAACTGCAGGAATGTCTTAAAGACATAAAGACCTGGATGGCCTTAGAGTCATTTTTGACCAGGACATGTCCTTCAATGCACATATTAAACAAATATGTAAGACTGCTTTCTTCCATTTGTGCAACATCTCTAAAATTAGAAATATCCTGTCTCAGAGTGACGCTGAAAAACTAGTTCATGCATTTATTACTTCCAGGCTGGACGACAGTAATTCATTATTATCAGGATGTCCTAAAAACTCCCTGAAAAGCCTTCAATTAATCCAAAATGCTGCAGCAACAGTACTCTATTAGAGCACTTCGCTCTCACACTGCAGGCCTACTTGTTGTTCCTAGAGTATTTAAAAGTAGAATGGGAGGCAGAGCCTTCAGTTTTCAGGCCCCTCTTCTGTGGAACCAGCTTTAAGTTTGGATTCAGGAGACAGACACTATCTCTACTTTTAAGATTAGGCTTCAAACTTTCCTTTTTGCTAAAGCATATAGTGTCACGGTTTGCCGGGGCAAGCCGTGTGGAATATTTAGGACCTGGACACGGCAGCTCTGATGCAGGTGAGTGTTTATTAACGAAGGGAAAAACAAACAACAAAGGCACTGGGAACATGAAACTGGAACCTAAACTGGGTAAAACTAATAAAACAAACCAGAAACAAAGATGCAGGGAGATCCGGGGAAATACACATGGAGAGATGCAGGGAGACCGAGGGGAAACAACACAGACGAACCAGCAACTACTATGACAGAAAACACAACTTAAATACACTCAGAGAACACAGGGAGATTACACACAGCTGGGAGTGATTAACGTGACGAGACTAGGGAGGCAAACTGAAAACACTCACATAAGACGCAGACCTTCACAATAAAACAGGAACTTACACATGAAAGGACACAAACTAAGAAACGCGGACTAGATACAGGAACACACGGGCAGAACAGAGTAAACACTAACCAGAGGAAGAACAGAACCAAAATCGCAAGAAGAGAAAACACAAAACGCTGGGTCAAAAGGACCCAGGATCATGACATATAGTTAGGGCTGGATCAGGTTTAGCTGAATGAAAGGTTTCCCCAACTTTATAAACAATACATTTGCATAATGGCTGAATATACAAATGAGTGATGAAACATTTCTCCCATTGAAATCGCTTTGTCCAGATGAAAAGAATCAACTTTTTGGAACTCATTTGATTTATTAGAGTTATTTGATTCTGCAAAAGTTGAATCAAATAATAATAAAAACAAATCCTATAATCAGATCACTTAAATTTGCTCTAGACTTTGGAAGGACAGAGATTGGAACAAAAACGAGTACATCCAGGCCCAACAATGGACTTACCTCTGTGTTCTATGTTGATAATAATCCAATAGGAAAGCATTATCCCTTGGAAATTCAATCCTTCAGGAATACTGTGGAAATCCAAATCTTCTCAAAGTTACCAACCACAGGGAAGTTGTAATCCAGCAGGAGGACAAAGGAAATCCCAATCCTCCTCCTTTGTAAGTTGTATTTAACATGATTTGTCAATAATTCCATCACATTTGAACATTTGGTCACATATGAATACACTCCACTTCAGGTTTTATTCAGTGTATGCAATTCCTCTTTAGGTATATGTGTTATTAGCTCATTCTTATAGGAGTATCCATTTCAGCAAAATCTTAAACTTTGATCAGTATTAAGCATAGGTAACTCAAAAGAGCTCAAAATTAGAGGTCAGAAGACTATTTAACCTGTTTGTTTAGCACAATTTTTAAAAGTGAGAATGCCCGAGGGATGAAGAAAAACTGATTTTCAAGAAAGGTTATGTGCATAGCTGTAGTAACTACAGAGGGATAAATCTGATGAGCCATGCCATGAAGCTATGATAAATAGTTGTTGAAGAGAGATGACCATCAGCGAGCAGCAGTATGGTTTTATGCCGAGAAACGTCACATCTGTAGTGCTCACATTGGAATGGAAATTCCATAGTTTTCCTCATCTCAGGGCTAACAAGCTCAGTTTTCCCTGAAGTTGTATTCTGGAATGGGGCCCAGCAGTGACATTTGGCAGTCTGTATTTAGAGTGTCCACATGTCACTCATTGCAAGCTACACTGCATGTTACAATCTCTGTTAGTTTTTTGTTTTGAGTATCAGAAGTTATGTCCATCCTCTGTCCCATTGTTGCCCATAAATGATTAGGTGTTTGACATTAAAACACACTGTTACGCCTTGTTTTGCATTTTGTATGCATAACACACACATCTTTATTTTTACTCAACCTCCATTCTGTTGCAACAAATACTCACAGCACAGCGGTGCCAAATAAGGATTAATCAACTGAATGAATAAAAAACTGAAGGACTTGATTTTAAGATTGTGATAACCCTCTCCTCTCTACGGTGGCCCCTAGAGACAAAGCACGTACAAATTCCAAAACACTTGCAAACTCCAAAACACTTACAAGCTCCAAAACACTTACTGTTAAGTCAAATTGTTGAATGTTGCCATTGTGTTTCTTAAATTTGTAAAGTCTTAGTTCAAACTATACAATCAACACATTCCTTTGTCCCCCTCCCCAGCCTCTCGAAGTTCTGGGAGGAGGCTGTAGTGTTTTATCACAAGCACATCCCTTGTGAAGATTCTGTTTGATGTTTGGTAAGCTTCCTGCTTTTATGACCCTTTTGGTGAGCAGGAGGTCACACAAACGCACCCCCATGACACACACACACATTCTCACATACACACACACACACACACACACACACACACACACACACACGTTCTTGCACATACATACACACACACACACACACACAAGTTCTTGCACATACATACACACACACACACACACACACACACACACACACATAGTGCCTTGTCTTAGAACCACTGGGTTTTTTTTACGGTGGGAGGTGCTTGTGTTGTGTTGTATTGTGTATTGTAACTGTTTTTCCAATAAAAGGCAGTGAGCGGAGGCCGGAGTCAGGGTCATTTTGTGGTAGGATTCGAAGTGCGTTCCTGAGATACCGACGAGGCCTCCCTTGTGCAAGTAAATCGATCGACTGCTGTTACCTTGTTTTTTCCTTCACGGGAATAAGTCCCGGGGTCAGTGGGGTCTGAGTTTAGACCCAAAACTTACAAACTCCAAAACACGTACAAAATACGAAACACATGCAAACTCCAATACACAATGGAAGTGCTCCAGGACGCTAGGGGCAGTGTTGAGTTTTTGTTACCTAGTAACTACACAAGCCAGGAAGTACCGATGACCGGATTTGGTGTGTGGTAGTAACGGGTAAATGAATTTTTTTTTAAATATTTGAATATATATGAGTGTGGTTGTTCTATCTTTGCAGGTGTTTCCGCCGGTATCCAACTCCATAGTCGTGTCCAAATTCATGAGCTGCATCCCCCTGAGGCCGCATTTGTAGACCGATTACGTCACAGTGACGCGCCGAAGGCTGTCCAAATTCATAGATTCCTCCGAATGCAGCCGACAAATGCGTCCTCCTTTTCCCCGAATTTGAAGGATGGGTCAGGTGTGTCCTTCGTGGCCTACCATATCCCAGAATTCATAGCACGGCCCAGCCAAACTCCAGTTTCCAACAATGGCGGCCGCTACTAAGTTTTAAAATTACTCTTACTAATCTTTCTGGGTCACAAAATAAACTTTTAACATATTTTCAGGCGAGAAAGTAGCTGTGCAAACATCAAATATCTGCTCGGTTTATCAAGATATCGCATATTTGCAAAAGTGCTTTGACGTTTTCGGAGACATCTGTTACCCACCAGCTCGATAGCAAGCCGAGAGCTCGAGGGTCACTGAAGCCGCCGAGAAGGGCACAACTCCCGGCACATCATTTTCACATCACCGCGGACTTTCGCTACTCGGGTTAAACGTAATATATAAGTCACTTAGACAACCTAAAATGTTATTGTTGGGCTTTTTTCAGTGTTTTATTTGTTCGTGAGTCAATCGGTTTGGCTGAGATTAAAGTTATTAGATTAGATTAGATAAAATAAAACTTTATTAATCCCCCTGGTGGGTTCCTCCTTGGTTTTTACACAGCTGAATAAACATCAAACAGAAAACTGATTAAACGGAAGTATGAGACGGTCGAGAATTTATGCCAGTGTCCTGTTATATTTTAGATAGCAAGGAGCAGACGGCCGAGTTTATTAAACTCCACAGAGACAGCGGTGACGCTAATCAGAAGGCTAGACCGTCCAATTTCCCCAGCTGTTTACTTCCGGCCTACCCGACCTTCTGAGGACCCGGCCCACATAGACCGCGAAGGCTGGGTCCTCAGGAGAATGCAGCCCATGAATTTGGACACGACCCATGGCTGTATCCCAATTCAGGGTCTGCAGCCTTAAAGGCCGCGTTTTAAGGCCGATTGCGTCAAAGTGATGCAACGAAGGCTGTCCCAATTCAAAGGCTGCTCGAAATGCAGCCCTCAAATGCGTCCTTCATCTCCCTGGATTTTAAGGATGGGTCGGTGTAGCCTTCATGGCCCAACATATCGCAGACTTCATAGCGCGGCGGTGGTGTGGATAATTTTGCCGAAAAAATCGGCGGAAGCGGGGTGGCCGAAGAGTAAACTTTCAAAAGTAAGTACTGAATATTATGTTATTTATTTATGCGCAAATGTTTAATAATGAAGAACATTAAAACATTACTGTTGGCCACATGTCGGCAAAGTTATGTGACATTAGTGATGTTTGTACTAACTTGGTTTTAAAGCCTCTACTTCAAAATATACGCCGTTCAGTAGTCGACCTTAATCTTACAGAGAATGTGATGATTTATGGATAATTAAAGTCAGTCATATATCCACAAACACACCAAGCTCAGTGAATGCTGCTCGGTCTGCAGTCCTGAACATCACGGCACAAGCAGGATTCACTGCACTGTTAATGTTAGCTATGTTACATTGCTGCCTCTGTTCGGTGGTGTCGAGCCAAACGGACTTTAACATGTGTTTGAACGAGCTGACGGTTCACTCGTGAAGCTGAAAGAAAGATGCTTTAATCACAGCAGTCACACATGTGTCCACTGTACCATCTGGAACTCTTCTTGTTTACACTCGTAATAACACAAACACTAAATCCTGCTGTTTGCAGCAGTGTATACACCTGAGACTGTCACCTGTCTGTCTGTCCTTCACAAACAGACTGTTTCCTGTTTGTGAAAAGTTTAAAATAACTAATTATCTGTCCTGAATCAGTCTTATTAGGTAATGTTCAAATAATTGTTATCATTCCCGTGTTTTCAGTGTGGGAGAAAGTACTCAGGGCCTTCAAGTTACACACTATGAAAGGCAGCAACAAGTTTAATGTTCAGAAACCTAAAGTATGTATCAGCAGCAGAATGGAGCTAAAAATAAATGTTTGTTTCAGTTCTATGAAGCTTTGAGTATTTTGGATCAGTAGCACTGCTGTGTTTGTTGCATCATGTTGCTGTAACTGTTTATATGCTTTATATATTCTGAGGTAAGTTGATCTATAGTGTTACATCATATTCTATAAGGATGTTGTGTGTTTGTTTACTTTCTGCCCAGTTTGACCCATTTAGCAGAAGTCAGCCTGTTTAAGGCTCTGATATCTATTCTGTGTGACTTAAAGCAGTTATGACATGGTCTGATTTTTTCACCCAATAAAGAAATATTTAATATATCAGTCTACTCTTCATTTTATCAGAAACAGTTATCACAGCTCGTACATTTTCTTTTTATACATACATGTAAGCATTGAGCCAAATTTAGTAATGCCAACATACTGAAGGAACAACATTTGTCTCTTATATATAATACCAATGACCAATACATATATATATATATATGCACTGTCAAAGATACTTGTCTTTGAGTGAAGATTTAAGGTGATGGGACATATAAATAACTGCAACTTGAATCTTTACTGAAGCTCAGTATTTGACACAGAGTTCATGTTCACTGCTGTAATAACTAATAATGATTAATATATTAACTATAATATTGGCCATATTATATTTACATTACCAAAGTGATATGACTTTAGTCTCATGAACAACATTGGCTAATTGTTATTTACTAGCTAATCTTAAATGACTGTTCAGTGCAGAAATGAAGCCCAACAATCATGTTTTACTGTCCTGTGGTCTCAGCTTCAGATACTTATCAAATCACACAAAGCTCTTGTAGAAACAAACAAACAAATGAACAAAATATGTTCTCCTTCATTTCTGTCAAACAAAGCTGTATGACACATTTCCAGCGGTTAGTATCATGGTTGCTAGGCAACCTGGGCAGTGCTACGGAGACTAGACCGTCCCATTTCAGAAGCTTACAGGCCTCGCACTTCCGGCCTTAGCGGTCTTTGAGTACGCGGCCCTTGTGGACCGTTAAGGCTGCGTACTTAAGGCTGCAGACCCTGAATTGACTATGTGCACGTTAGCATATGCTACTTCCGGTGCGGAAACTCCTGTGGGGAGCTTTGTTTCCGGTGCCCTATTCGCGCCTGGTTTACGGTCCAAAACAAGTTAAGCAAATGAATGAATCAAGCCACGATTTACATTTCTATAGATGTCTTGGGCATTTATCCAATATATCTGTAAATGATGTTCATCGACTTGTCAATATTTTTTCCCCGCGCCTCAGGGCAAAAGAGAAAATGGATTCAAATGTTATATTTCTCAGCTGTCCCTCGTTTATCGCGGGTGTTATGTTCTAGAAATAACCAGCGATAGGTGAAATCAAGTAGCCAATTTTATTTTTTGACGGTGCAAAACGTTTGGTGGACATCGTGGACATACAGTACTGCACTTCAGAGTCACACTGCTAGCAATCGATGCAGCGATTCTGTACTGTACAGGAGAGACGTCACGGAGGAGATCGTCTGCAGCGATCAGGACGCAGGACACAATTTGATGTTAAAAAAAAAAAAAAAAGCATGCAAACTTGCACTAAAAAGTCTGCGAAACAGCAGGTGAAAGGTGAACCGCGTTATAGCGAGGGACCGCTGTAATTTTGAAGGTAAGTCACAACATACCCTTCATACATACTAATGTTTTTTTCTAAGATGGCGCCGGTGAGGTCGGCTGCCGTCACGACTGCTCCGACCACTTTTTCTTTGTCTTTGTTTTTTAAGTTAGTTTTCAGCGTTTCTAAATCGGCAAAACCATCACCATTGGGTACATTAGGTATGACAGTGACACTCTTGTTTCTATTGGTATACAATGTACTCACAATTCGAAGTTTTTAACTCCGGACCTGAGCTGGCCGAGTGAGATCTCGAGGGAGAACAAAGGGAAGCGGCGGCGGCCTAGAGGGAAGCGAGCCGGCGTCAGGAACAGGCTGAGAGCTCGTGCACACCGCACACCTCTGCCTAGCATCCTGCTCGCTAACGTCCAGTCACTGGAGAACAAGCTTGACGACCTCAGGGCCAGGATAAAGTTCCAGAGAGACATTCGGGACTGCAATCTCCTCTGCTTCACCGAGACATGGCTGAACCCAGCGGTGCCGGACCACGCCATCCAGCCGGCCGAGTTCTTCTCGGTTCACCGCATGGACAGGACACGGAACTCGGGGAAGTCAAGGGGAGGCGGCGTGTGTTTAATGGTGAACAACAACTGGTGCAACAGTGCGAACGTTGTTCCTTTCACACGCTCCTGCACACCAAATCTGGAACTACTGTCCATCATGTGTCGTCCTTTTTATCTACCTCGGGAATTTACATCGGTCATTGTAAGTGCCGTTTATATTCCACCACAAGCGGACACGGTCACCGCCTTATGCGAGCTGCATGAGGCACTCACACAGCACCAGACACAACACCGGGACGCTGCGCTTATTGTGACGGGGGACTTTAATAGCGCCAACCTCAAACGCGCAGCGCCGAACTTTTATCAACACATCACCTGCCCCACCAGAGGTGAAAGGACACTGGACCACTGCTACACTACGGTCAAGGACGGCTACAAGGCACAATCCCGCCCCCCGTTTGGCAAATCTGATCACGCCGCCATTTTCCTCATGCCAAAATACAAACAAAGGCTGAAACAGGAAGTTCCGGTTCAGAGGAAGGTCGCGCGCTGGACGGACCAATCGGTGGCCGCGTTACAGGACGCACTCGATGACGCAGACTGGGGCATGTTCAGGAACAGCTCCGACGATGACGTCAACGTGTTTACGGAAGCGGTTGTGGGATTCATCGGGAAACTAGCGGATGATACCGTGGAGACAAAGACTATCACAACGTTTCCCAACCAGAAGCCGTGGGTGGATAAAACCATCCGCGACGCTCTGAGATCCCGCACCGCTGCCTACAACACGGGACTCATGACGGGGGACATGGACCCGTACAAAGCCGCGTCATATAACGTGCGGAGGGCGGTGAAAGAGGCGAAGCAGCGCTACGGGAGGAAACTAGAGTCACAACTCCAACAGAGTGACTCTAGGAGCCTGTGGCGGGGACTAAGGACAATAACGGACTATAAAGCACCAACAACCGGTATGACGAACGCGGCCGTGACTCTGGCAGACGAGCTGAACACTTTCTATGCTCGCTTCGAGGCTGCAGCTAAGGTCTCCAACAATGCTAGTGTTAGCGGCGCTAACGGCTGCAGACAGGAAGATGCTGCCAGCACCGGAAACGTGCTCGTCATCTCCGAGCATGAAGTAAGGAGAGCCTTCAAGAGAGTGAACACCAGGAAAGCAGCAGGACCAGACGGCATCCCAGGTCGTATCCTAAGAGACTGCGCATACCAGCTAGCTCCTGTGTTCACTGAGATATTCAACATCTCTCTATCTCAGTCGGTGATCCCCACATGCTTCAAAGAGTCCATCATTGTTCCTGTCCCGAAGAAACCCCACCCTGCTTCTCTCAATGACTATCGCCCTGTAGCCCTCACCTCAGTAGTGATGAAGTGCTTTGAACGCCTGGTCAGAGACTTCATCATTTCTTCACTACCAGACACACTGGACCCACTACAGTTCGCTTACCGTCCAAATCGTTCCACAGACGATGCCATCTCTCATCTCCTCCACACATCACTCACTCACTTGGACACTAGAAGGGGGAATTATGTTAAAATGCTCTTCATAGACTACAGCTCTGCATTTAACACCATAATTCCCTCCACACTCACCACCAAGCTGGAGCATCTGGGACTCAGCTCATCTATGTGTCAGTGGATCTCCAACTTCCTAACTGGCAGACCACAGGCAGTAAGGATGGGCGGACATGTCTCAGCCTCCACCACTCTCAGCACTGGAGCCCCCCAGGGGTGTGTTCTGAGCCCCCTGCTGTACTCTTTGTACACATATGACTGTGTGGCCACTACCAGCTCCACCACCATCATCAAGTTTGCTGACGACACCGTCGTGGTGGGCCTGATCTCTGATAACAACGAGACGGCCTACCTGAAGGAGATTAGGAATCTGGAGAACTGGTGCCAGAGGAACAACCTCCTTCTAAACGTCAGTAAGACAAAGGAGCTGATAGTGGACTTCAGCACAAAGCAGGAGAGGAACTACCAGACCCCCGTCATCAACGAGTGCCCAGTGGAGAGAGTGGACAGCTTCAAATACCTCGGAGTTCACATCACGCAGGACCTGTCATGGTCCTGTCACATCAACACCGTGGTGAAAAAGGCCCGACAGCGTCTCTACCACCTCAGACGCTTGAGAGACTTCCAACTGCCCTCCAAGGTGCTCAGGAACTTTTACTCGTGCACCATAGAGAGCATCCTGGCGGGAAACATCTTAACCTGGTTCGGGAACAGCACCATGCAGGACAGACGAGCTCTACAGAGGGTTGTGCGGTCAGCTGAGCGCACCATCCGCTCCGAGCTCCCTGACCTGCACTCAATCTACAGCAGGCGGTGCTGGACCAAGGCCAGGAAGATCGTGAAGGACCTCAGCCATCCCAACAACAGACTGTTCTCTCTGTTGAGGTCAGGAAAGCGATTCCGCTCCCTGAAGACCAACACAGAGAGACTGAGGAGGAGCTTCTTCCCGCAGGCGATACAGTCTCTCAATCACACCACCACACAGTACTGACCCACACATACAGTTCTTACACACACACTGGACTTTCTGGACTTTGTTTTTGCACAACACTGGTCACTATATTCTTCATTTCCGGTTAATACTTGTACAGCTGCTGTTATTGTGTATATATTATTTATATTTAGATTTCTTCATACATTCTTATATAGTTCTATATTGTGTATTTTGTTGTACAGTTATTTTATTTTCAGCTTTAATTTATATATTTTATCTTATTCTTCCCAGTTAAATTTACCCTTCATTCTAATTTGTGTTGTACAGTTATTTCATTTTTAACCTTAATTTATATTTTATTCCTTCCTAGTTAAATTTACCCTTTTTAATTTTTCATATTTATTTCCTATCTTATTCATAGCCTTTCCTTTTTTTTGTTTTCTTTAGGTCACGAGCAGTTGTCCAAGCATTTCACTACATATCGTACTGTGTATGACTGTGTACGTGACAAATAAAATTTGAATTTGAATTTGTATAGAAACCCTTACCAGCAGTCATTCATTTTTTGTGTGGCTTTTTTTCACGGTTTGTTAACATGCTGTGTAGGTGTGTATTTGACTAGCTGATCTCGACATAATGGGGGAAACATCTGGTTTGACTATTCTTCACCTGTAGTTTGAATGCTGAACATTTGCCTGTTTAAATCATAAGACCAGTCATTATACAGAGATGTGCTTCTGCATGTGGACGATGTGTCTTCTGCTGCAGTGATGCAGTTCTGCTTGTGTTGAGTGATGTAAACAACTGATCGATCTAAACGCTTTAAACGTCAAAATTGATCATTAGATTTTTTATGACACAACAGTGGTGAGTGTTCCCACCTTCTGCCTCTTTGTAACTTAACGCGATCTTTCCGTTTTCGAGTTTTGGACATGATTTTGGAGTATATCTTCGCAGTAGCGATTGACCGCAAAGTAAAGCTACCGGAAATGTACAACCCCACATCCGGTCTCAAACCAGGAAGTTAGCATTGTCTCGTACACAGGGTCAATCGGGATACAGCCCATGTGTTTGCAACAAACTTGCCATTTATTTTGCAAATCGAGCTCAACACTGCCCCTAGCGTCCTGGAGCACTTCCGTTGTGTTTTGGAGTTTGCATGTGTTTTGTATTTTGTACGTGTTTTGGAGTTTGTACGGGCTTTGTCTCTAGGGGCCACCGTACCGTTCTGCCTTGCTGTCTGTTGATTTCTTACAGCAAATCGTTTGCTTGCCTTTTGATCTACTATCAAAAGGTCAAGGGGGTTACAAAGCTCTTTTTTACTGCCTAGCATGGAGGATTATGTAGATTGGGCTGTTGCAGCCAAGCATGGCATTGGCAACAGCTGAGCCCAGTATGCCATTCCAGTATCCTGGAAAAGTTGACACAAAAATGACAAAAAGTAACAGTACATCTTAAGTTAGATAAACTGCAGGATTGTCTTCAACATATTAAGACCTGGATGACCTCTAACTTTCTGCTTGTAAATTAAGACAAAACTGAGGTAATTGTACTTAAAATTCTAGAAAATTCCTAGGAATATGTCCTGACTGAGGTCAGTTCCTCATTAATGTGCAAATTGTCCTGACAACTGATCAACGACCACGAATCACTGGCCACGAATCGAGGAGCTGCTGCACTGAGCTCCTCTTCAGTCATCTTTCTCATTCACTGTGTTAATAGACCTCTATGCATTGAATCATTACTCATACATCATTCAAGAAGGTTCAAGATTCAAGATTCTTTATTTGTCACATGCATAGTCATGCAAGTACAACACACAGTGAAATGTGTCCTGAACTGCTGCATGACTATTCAAAAACAAACAATAAGTAAATTTAAATTAAAAAAAAAAAAAACTTAAAATGCACATTGTGCAAATGGAATGTTAAAGTGCTTTGTGCCATATTAGCAATGTATTAACAGAGCAATGCAAGTAGAATAAACAAAATGACCAAAGTGATGTAAACAGTAATTTAACAGAGTAATGTGAACTGAATTACCAGAGTAATAATTACTTGTTATTAATCTTGTGCTCTCTTCCGCAGCATGTCTTTTGTCCTGTCTTCCACCCACACTGGATGTGGCAGTTGGCCGCCCCTCCCTTCTGCTGGAGGTTTCCTCCTGTTAAAAGGGAGTTTTTCCTTCCCACTGTTGCCAATGTGCTTGCTCATAGGGGGTCATATGGGGGTATTGTTGGGCTTTTCTCTATGTATTATTGTAGGGTCTGCCCTGCCCTGAGGCGACTGTTCTTGTAATTTGTTTTTGTGATTTGTAAATAAAATTGAATTATAAAAATTATAAAACATATTTCAAATTTGTTATGGAAAATTATAATAAAAGGAGCAGGTTGTTCCAAACTTCAAATTACTGAGTGGATAATAAAAGATTCAAAGCTTTCTGCTCAAAATCAACAATGTAATAGGATTTTAGGATTGTTTTTGTTTTTTTGATTCATTTTTTTTTTTATTAACCTCTGCTTTATCGATGTCATTAATCTGGTATTTAGTAAAGTGTTAATAACTGAATCCACTGCTTCTTTAGTGCTATGTGAGATTGCACTTTAGAGTCACTGTTTGGAGAGGTGTACTTGAAGAAAGTGGGGTGATGACCCTGAGATGGGCCTTATTTTAAATGAAGCGGTGCAGTTTTTGTAGAATACACTCTGCTCATAGAGAGTCAAACCAGTGCAATGGATGTGTCTTTTAGCTTAGTGTATTGTGTTCTGACAATAGGGTATAGAGCTATTAGGTTATATAGAAAGGATAGCATCATATATGTGTTTTGTACCTTATTCCACACACAGTTAGGTATTGTAAGTTAGATGTAGACAGGCAGACCCCGGCACCATGAGACACTGGAGAAGAAGAGACCCCTCTCTGGGGAGTGAGGGCGGGGCCTCCAGGATGCACTGTAGGTATAGGTCCCCATGTGATGTGGCGGTAATAAACTGATTTTAAAGACGCTTACTCTCCCATATTGGCTTCTCTTCACTGACTCTCTGTTAAAATCCTGTTAAATCTAGAATTGAATTTAAAATCTTTCTCCTCACATACATGGTCTAGAATAACTGGACTGGATCTTTTCTTAAAGACCTCATACTGTATCACCCCAATAGAGCACATTGGACTTTCATTTTTGATAAAGCTTATAGTTAGGGCTAAATCAGGTGACCCTCAATCCAACCTTAGCTATGCTGCAAATTTAGACTGTTCGGGGCTTCCCATGATGCACAGTGTTTCTCCTTCTCTCACGCCTTTTCACTCACCATGTGTTTATACACTGCTCTGCATTTAATTATGGGTTATTATTAATCTCTGGCTCTCTTCCACATCATGTCTTTTGTCCTTTCTCCCTCTCCTCACCCCCAACTGGTCACAGCAGATGGCTACCCCTCCTTGAGCCTGGTTCTGCTGGAGGTTTCTTCCTGTTAAAAGGGAGTTTTCACCAAAGTGCTTGCTCATAGGGGGTCATCTGATTGTTGGGGCTTCTCTGTATTATTGTAGGGTTTTTACCTTGCAATATTAGCACCTTGAGGCAACTGTTGTTGTGGGTTTTCTGCTATATAAGTAACATGTAATTGAATAGAATAGTCCAGCCCAGAAGTATTAAATCCACGAACTAGTTTTTCAGCATCACTGTGAGACAGGATGATTCAGATTTTAGAGATCTTGCGTAAATGACAAAAGCAGTCTGTGACCAAAGGACCCAACATGTGCACAATATTGCCAGGTTGGTGACATTTTATTTACAGTGTTTTCCTGCTCACCTCCCAACTAATACAAAGTGATATCCCCATGCAGTCTGGTGAAATGGCCTGATGAGGTCCATACCAATGCGTTCAAATAGGACTTCTATTAATGGTAACAGGTGCAAAGACTCACCAGTGAAGACTACCCAGAGTATCACACACTGATTCCCACCATTGTGGCCCTTCTCCAATTAAATGCTTCAAAGTATTTCAAAAAATGGATACGAGGGCAACTTTTTACTTTATTGAAAAGTGATATAATATTCAGGAGCCCAAGATTGTGTTGGATGGTTCACATAGTTTTTAAAATACTTGTGTAATTTTCTTGGTGAATGTTAAAGATAACTTTATAGAAACTGTATGTTATACGCCAACAATTGCCCCCAAATTCTCGATCTTTGCTGTACTGTATCCCAGAGTCTTCTTTGTGGGCAGCGATGGCACTTCAGTTCCATTTTCATTTCGACAGGTGTCAACAAGCTCACCAAAGGCAACAGAAACGTCTGTTTTACTTTGTTAAAGTGATATAATATTAAGAATCACAATAAATTGTCAAAAGAGTCACATAGTTTTGTCATTTTCTTGATCATTAAAATGATCCATATTATATGACCTTTAACATTTCACACTTGAAGCCACTAACAAAAGAATCACCTCACAGAAATTAATGTTACGTGCCATCAGGACCCCAAAATTCTTGATCTCTGATCCATTTTCATCTTGACAGGTGTCAAAATGACTCTCAAGTGTCATATAGGCATTTCTGATATTCAAATTAGATGACTACAATGTAATAAATAAAGCAGTCCTTTGACTCAAAATGAATAAATATCAAATACTGTGGCTCGTGTGGTAGAGCAGTTTTGGTTCAAATCACCTGTCAAAACGCCAGAAAGACCTGGATCCACTGTTTTATTGCTGTTAATGTAGAAAGAGTCTCTGGTTTTAGATTTCTGTTACTCAAAAGAACCAAAGAGACACAGAACAATTTAATAAACCAGCTTTTAAACAGTATTCAAATGAGTGATGTTATGGTGAATGATGCAGCATCAGCCCATTAGAATGTGCTGGATCTCTGTCAGCTGGCTGAACTCTTCATCTTGTGGCAGGGAACCTTGGCTGGACAGAACTACACCACTGGAAGGCAAAACCACATGACAGCCAGCATCTGAAGCACACACGATAAGGTTTCATTACCATATATTTATTTTGCTCTTTTGAAGCAGCTGCTAAAACAAAAGGGCACTTGATTACTTTTTCCTTGATCAGTGTAGCATTCAATGCATCTGATTTGAAAGGGGGAGGGGAACCAGGACAATGAAATCCCTCCCAGGGAGAAGGGGGTAGCTGACATGCATACAAGGCAGGGAGGTTTGGATTCCTGAGGTGGGATCAGCCTGTCTCGTCTTCACAATAGACCCGTGAGAAAAGACAGATGCACAAAAGAGCTGAACGTGGCAGTCCATCCACTTGACCAGCTGACGTCCCCAGAGATGACGAGTTGGTTGCTTAGTCCTTCGCCTTCACAAAAGCTTCCTTCAGCATTGTACTCAATATTTGACAAAGTTGACACATCTGTTTATACTAGGAGTGAGCATAAACAGAAGAACATTTTTTTAAAGTGGCAATAAGTTTTATGTAGTTTTTTAAACAGCTCAAACTGCAATCTTTCCACATCAGCACAAATGAAAAGCTTTTTTAAATTGTCTTTTCACTCACTTTGGCCATTTGTTTGTAAGCAAGGTCTGGGGTAGTTTTACATTTGTTGGTAGAATGTAAACAAATTTAGGTTAGAAAATATTGACAAACAACAAATTTCTCCATGAAATGTGTGCATACATTTGAGAAACATGTTTGTGAGTAAGTACCGAAAAATCAACTGTTCCATTTGATTTTAGGGTAGAGTGTTCAGAAAAAGAAAGGAGAAATACTGACTCATTTCAAACTAGCAGTGCCTGGACCAAAGCTTCTACAGGGGCTAACATTCAGTACCAACACGGAGCCGAAACCCATTCAAATATTGTAGCAGTGTTGAGCTTTATTTCTACAGAATCAAATTAAATCTGCACATGAGGAAAAATAACAAAAACAAAAAATAGCAATTTCAATAAAATAAGTGTTTATCTCAAATTGAGATTTTGAGGGTGTAAGGAAAATGCTCGCTGTTGAAATTTTCCATATGTTTTGTTTAATTTCAGGTGAAGTTAATCAATATGATAAAATAACAGATGAATGGTTGGAGAGAAATATTTTTGTTTTATTTTCATTGAAAGGTCTGAATAAATATCTGTTATTTAGAAGCAGCCTCTTGGTGCAAGTGTGACTTTAACCTTTTAACCTTTTAACTCTGTCTTAGTGAGCAGCACTGATTGGAGAGAGCTCTGATTAGGGACAACTCTCTTATGCATCTAATAATTTGAAGGCTTGATTGATCCAAATATGAATTCAGAGTGAGGGGCAAACCCAGCTGTGTGGCTATGTCTTAATAAAACCAGACATCATATCTGGGGTTCTTATTTGTTGTATTATCTCTGTGCTCTGATAAATGAGGATTAGCATTTTGCACAGAGCTGCTCCTGAATGGAGAAACAGCAGCACAGCAGGAAGCAGAAGGCCGGGAATCTGGGGATTACAAGAGGCTTTCTGCTCCCTAATTTGCTTTTAAAAGAGTCTTACCTTTGTTCTATTAGGTTCAGTTAGGATGTGCTGGAAGCTCGAGATTAGCACAGAGAATCGAGTTTGTGACAAAGCCGATTAGCTGCTGAAACAGGGCCAATGATGCTTTTGTTTAGAGAAACTGTTCCTGTCAGGCAGAGAAATATTTCCTTTTCTGAATTTAGAAGCTAATGTAAATATAAATGTTGGTGCTATGATATCCCTTAGTGCACAACGGCTAGAACAAGTTTTAGTTGTAAAGACAGGTGGAGGTTTGGAGCTCTCAAAATGAGAGATACAAACAGCTGTTTGAGCCCTTTACATGCTAAACTGTGACAAAATCTGAAATCAGCCAAATTCAACTGGGTGCCGGTTGTCTACTGCCATCTGCTGGGGGATATATATCACTGCTGGGCAGAGGTTACAATTTATAAAACAAATGAAACAGCTGTTATTCAAATACAGCACCGGTTCACAACAGTAGTAGTGCTTTATGTAATAGGTAAACAAATATACTATTCATTAGACAATGTTCTGTCGTGTCTTAACCTCCTTGCTGTGATATTTCTTTGTTTGAATGCTGACTGGGGCTTTTCTGTGTGGCACTATGGGTTTCAGCACACATAATTAACATAATTTCTAACCAAGAAATTAGGTTAGAGAGTCATTATAAATTGGCTATAAATATAAATGTGAGGGAGACAAAGTAGAATAGCAGTAGAGTAAAACATTATCGCATGGATTTTAAACTAAAGAGGTTAGATTAGTTGGTAAGAAAATCAGATTAACTAAAGACAGGATGACTGGTCTAGGGAGCACACTGCCCTCTAGCTGAGCTTCCACACATGGTGAAGAACTATAAACTTATTGGTTAGTAGATTATTTCTTCATTGTAACAATGCTTCTTGGCAAGAAATCTTATATTGTTAGAAAGCCTGTTTATTTCCCCTTAAAAGGTACAATATTTGTGGGTTGGCCAAAGGTTGAGTATTTGGGTATGAAATACTTGTCAAATCAATGCTAATATCAATGAGCTGTGGATGGCAACCCATTCTTCAACCGGCATTTGTCACAACTCAGCCATTGTGGTTGCTGTTGGTCATTCTGGTATGACGTATTTATGGAGTTGAGGTTAGGGATGCAGACAAGCCCTTCCATCCTCTCCTCTTCCAAATTCTGGAGGTAGTGTCTGATAAACCCTGCTCTGTGGGGCCAAGTGTTATCATCTTGGAGGATAGGGTTCGGTTGCACACTGTGGGGATATGGGATTGCCGCTGGTTGCTGAATCTCATCTTAAACTAAATACATTTTCTGACTTCAGATGACCTAAAAGGAAAGAAAGGAAGGAGGGAAGAAAAGAAAGCGGGACAGGACTCAGCATCTTAACTGAGCTGTCCAAAGCTCTCCCTATGTCTTCTTAATAATTTTGATTTCTTTCTAAATGTATTTCAGATATCTGCTGTCAGGCTTAGCTCCTTGAAAAACTATGACTGGAGTTTAGTCTGAAGTCTGAAACTCATCACCCTCGTTGGAGAAATGGAGCTTGGATTTGTTTTCTAGGCAGCGCTGGGGCAGCTGCTGAAGTAGTGATGCTCGTTCAGGTGGGCTGTACTTGTAGGATTTTGATTGCATCTCAGGGTTGGACATGAAACTGCGGGTTACTGGACCATCGTGGACAGCTGTACACCTAAACAACTGATGTGAATACAAGGCTTTTTAAGAACTAGCCCAAGAAACACACAGGCACAAGTGTATGTGTCATAGTCAAAAGTTGATTAAAAAAGGCAAAAATGAGTTCATAATTAAAAACTGTAATTTAATTTCATAGTCATTTCTGCCAATGGGGTGTTCACGAGTTGCAATTCAACTTATATAGTGCCTCACAATATTTTCTTGGAAAACAAATTATATTTAAAATGGAATGAATAAAGTGTTAATGTTTAAACTATTTGTGCATATGTTTGCCACCATCTTCATCTCTCTTTTTTAATCAAAATTACCATCATCTTTTTTTTCAGGGTGATTGCTGCAAACATCAGACTGCTTAGATACACACGAAGACCTACCTGCTTCAGCTAACTCTTGATTTCTTTTTTGTCATCAACAATTTTTATTTATTTCATTTTAAACTTCAATAACAGAACTTAAGGATAACTACATAAATAAATAGTTTAAAAAACAAACAAACAAAAACAACAACAAAAACAAAGGAAAGTTATCCTATTCTTTCTTCGCACACCAATCCCCACACCACCACTCTGTCATTACTCTTCTGTTCCTCAAGTTACAGGAAACGAGCTTGTAAAGGGGGACCAAATACAATCATATTGATGCAATTTGTCTAATAAACCATAAGTCACTTTTTCGTAGGACGCCAACTTAGCCATTGTCTTTAGCCACTCTTCATAGGGAGGGGGGCTCTTTTTCCACCAATGTCTTAGCAGGACCCGTTTGGCCGTAGTAAGAGCCAGAATAATCCATCTTTTTGTATAACTGGAAAAATCTCCACCAGAAAGTTCTGTGGTTATACCAAGTATGGACAGTTTTGGTGAGATACCAAATCTCCTTTTTAAAACACTGAAAATTACCACCATTATATTTTCCCACCAATCCCGAAGTGCCGAACAGCTCCATAAGATAGCTAACTCTTGATTTCTAATGACCTATACAAGACTAAGAAAAAGAAAAAAAGTTCCTTATGTCATCACACATTTCACAGCTGTGATGAATAAAACCCTGTATGACACACAAAAATGAACAGACAAAATCCAGATTTTTTTTTTTCTTCCTTTATTGCCATTGTGCATGAACTTTGACACTACTGGTTACACAAAGAGGAGCTGATGAACACTCTGACCTGCCAGTGGTGTGCTCTGGTCATTGCTGGTTTTGTATCAGTTGATGGCTTTAACAACAAACTTCTTGCTGATTCAGCCTTCATGCTCAAAACCAAAGGAATGTGAGATGAGACATTTGTGTCAAAGAACGAAAAGACAACACCTTTTCTTTTTAAATTTTTTTTCCTATTATTGCACACATCTAGGTTACCAATGCCAAGTATATGTGGAACATTGGGAAAGCTAAAATTCTTGGTAAGGTGCTGAAATGTCTTTAGAAACCACGACATTGAACCTCCTTAAAAGCCTTGTATATACAAAATAACGTATATACAAAAGGAGTGTCAATACAGGGATTCAACAAATACACCAGTTATCCAAAGAAATGATGAGTAAGATGAAAATGCACTGGTTATTTACACTTGGCCATGTTCATGTCTGTTTGTAACATTGCACAGAAAACATGAAATGCTATGGTACTGTAGTTTGGTGGTAGCATCAGGGTGCCTACAGCATCCCATAATAATAATAATAATAATAATAATAACAGTGAAAACGAGGCCGGCCAGTGTAATGCTTTCTCTATGCATCATACAGCAGAAGGTGCTCTTGTAGCTGCAACCAAAGGTCTGAGTACAGAAACAACGATCAAACATAATTTAGGAATCAATCACCTCTCATGCTCATATCTCATGGAATGGATTTCATTAGAACAGTAAGTTTCGAAGCTTACCAGAGTGCAGAGTGGAGGGAAAGGTTGTACAAATATTCATTTTCAACTTGCACAAGAACTGCGTCATCCCAGACCAGGCGTCATGAATAGTGAAAATCAGACTTTGATCTGTCAGTCACAATTTACCTGGATTTATATATTTATTTACGCTTTTTTCTTAATTTTGGCCACCTGGGGGCAACAAAACAACTTACTCGTTAAGGGCAAAAGCTGCCTGTCACTGGCATGTTTTGTAGCTCTTGACCTACACTTGGAAAGATTGTCAGAATTAGAACAATACAGACCCCGTGGAAACATGCTTACCTGCAGTCCATCAACACGCCAAAAGCATGCTGCTTCTGGAAAACAGTGCTATGCATAGGTCAGTTGCTGCTTGTTTGAAAGCTTGGATTGAACTATAAATGAAGATACTACAGAGCTCACTCAGAGGAAAAACTACTTTCCAGGTTTTGGGAGTCACTGAAGCGATCCAAAAGAATGCTGCTGTCACTTCTACAGAGCAATAAAAACAGTAAGGTCACGTAGCTCATGCCTGAAAAGGGCTGACGTCTTTTGGAAGTGATGCAATCAGCAACCCATAATCATTAAGAGATATAGCTCCATACATTTAACACTGCCTCCATGTGGCGGCTGACAACTGGAACATCTCCAGAGCTCTGAATTCCCTATTTAGACATTCAGTAGATGTGGTCCACTATTTAAAGTTCTCTCTGTCTGGATCTGACAAACACAAGTCCAATAATCATTCTCTCCTGGTTTTATCCAGCTTTTTATCATCTCTGTGTCCTATGGAGTAGTGAGGTCTGTCACTTAACAGCAAGCTTGCTGTGTCAAACCTCCAGGCTTGACTGAATATATTCTAAGATGTGGAAAACTAAACTTTAAAAAAATGTTGTGGTAACGCATCTGGGTTATAAATAAAAACAAGTTTATGCTGCTCACAATATTTTGGGTGGAAACCGCAATTACCCTTTGAGCAGCGGTCTATCTGCCAATCCAGTGCCAGTTTTACGTCCTCAAAGTTTTATTTCCTCAAAGACAGGTTGCATTTGAACATTTTCCTCATACTTTCACGTAGTGTTACTGCATTCTCATTGCTTTTGCTCCACCATCAGCCAATCACATTATCATTAAGCTTAAATAACAGGTAAGCTCAACCCCATCAGTACATCCACAACAACACATGGCAGAGGTCACAACAGCCTTCACTATTTGCAGCCATGAGCTCAGGTCTAGTCACTGAACAGAAAAGAGTGATTCGTATATTAATGAAAATGTGAGGGAATAAATGTCAGGGAATCTGTTCTGCTTTTTATGGACATACATTCCAAATTACCTGAGTATAGACTCCGATTGTGAAATACCTGAAGCAAGATCTGACACCGTGTAACCATTTGAGGCCATTTTCTCCTTTTCTTCCAACGTTTTCCTTGTTGCATTTAAGACAAAGCTCAACAACATGACCTGGACAGTGTAAACATCATCCTGTTCTTGTTGTCTTTCCTGTTCCATTTATAACACAGCCATAGAGTTTTAAACAAAGACTTTTCTTTCTTTTTATAGAGCTATATGTGGATATACATGTTTAAAGAGCTTATTCATACTGTGAATGTTGAAACAGAACACAACACATTTCATCAGAAATACACTACCAGCTTAAAATGCATGCCCCTCCCCGATCCATTGTGTTGCACTCCTCACTACGCCTGCATATGAACCCTTGAACTGTCAGGTCTCTTCCTGCCAACAGCAGCTCACTTATTATGCAGGACAGGAGGTTGAGGCAGCAAATCATATTGGTTGTGGTGGATATTCTGGACACTGTTGCTACGCCATGCAAAGATAGAAGGGCAACGGAGACAGTGGGCACAGAGAGACAGAGACCCCCTGGTGGAGCAGAAGGTGGTGTTGGTGAGAAAGTCAGTGGTGGTGCTCGATGGTTGCAAGTGTACATCCCAGAGACAGAGGCCAGCTCTGCTCAGGTCTAGCTGATGGCCGGGCTGTCTGTCTGGGACTCTGATGTCTCTGAGGGTGAGGCAGGCTCCTCTGGGGGATCATCTGTGCTGGTGCTCGTGGACACCTGAGTAGGGACACCATAGAATGACGTGGTTCCGTGTGGGTCAGAGCCAGAACCTGCTTCCCTGCTGTCCTCGTCTTCCTCGGGCTCTGATGCAAGGGTGAGTTGTAAAGAGCCAGGGAGTTTGACGGGACAGAAAGCTGAACCCGTTGGGATGAAATTCACTTTGTTTTTGTCAGGGCAGGAGAAGAGGGGTGCCGATGTGGACTGCCTGGAGCTGCACAAAAACATGTTCAGCGGAATTAAAGGGGGCAGCAGAGTACTGAGGAAATTCAGTATAAGTATCAAAGCATGTATACCTCATTTCCTCAAAAGCTTTAATCTTCTCACAGCCCTCTGGTGGTTCCCGCTTGAACATATAGCTGTTGTTGGGTTTGGGTGAGGAGGCAAACTTTGGCAGCGGTGAGCTGCTTCCATTGTCTGAAAACAGAAATATGATGCTTTTATCTTTTTTGGGATTGATTAGTAAAGACTATTCTCTGCAGTCATCTGCTCAAATGACACAGATCCACTGTGAATGCATATTTTATATAATAACTGATTAAAGTTTCGATTTCTACCAAAACTCCTGAGATATTATGACATTGGTGAGCAACTTCAAGTGTCTCCTCTCAGCTTTTCAGGAGAACACAGATACTTACAGAATACAGTTCAAAGACATGTTAGGCTAATGGGTGATTCAAAATTCTCCATGGATGGTACATAAAGTGCTGAAAGTGTATAAATTAAAACACTCTACACTGAATATAAAATTGCCTTTATATGTCTGAAACTCTTTGAGGGGTCAGTAAGAAAATAAAAGCACTGCATAAATATCGTTCCATTTCAAAGCACATATTTGCCCTTTTTGTGCCATGTCAATTTTGTACTGGTTTCTTTCAAAGATATTAAGATGAAAAGCAGATATTTCATAAAATCAACATTTCTTAAACGGGCACAAAGGACAAGATATATACAGGGTGGGCCATTTATATGGATACACCGTAATAACATGGGAATGGTTGGTGATACTAAAGTCCTGTTTGTGGCACATTAGTATATGTGAGGTGGCAAACTCCTCAAGATGGGTGGAGACCATGGTGGCCATTTAGAAGGCGGCCATCTTGGATACAACTTTTGTTTTTTCAATAGGAAGAGGGCCATGTGACACATCAAACTTATTGGTAATGTCACAAGAAAAACAATGGTGTGCTTGGTTTCAACGTAACTTTATTCTGTCATGAGTTATTTACACGTTTCTCTTTGTTCACAGCCATTGACATATCGAAGAGGTTAACACGTGAGGAGCGGATCGAAATTGTGTTGATATCTGGTGAACGCAGTAACCGGGTCATTGCAGCAGATTTCAATGCAAGACACCCTACGAGACCACCCATCTCCCATGCTACAGTTAGCAAACTGCTTGCTAAGTTTCGTGAAACTGGTTCAGTGTTGGATTTGCCAAAATGTGGACCCAAGAAAACTGTCAGTAATGAAGAAACATCAGTGGCTGTCCTAGCTTCATTCAGCAAGAGCCCACAGCGTAGCACTGGAGAGTGGCATTAGTCGAACATCCCTTTGGCGGATATTAGCTACTCACAAATGGCACCCTTACAAACTCCAGCTACTGCAGCATCTCAACGAGGATGACCCAGATCGGCACACAGAATTTGCAGAATGGGCAAAACAAAAATTGGAACAGGACCCTCAGTTCACGCAGAAGATTTTGTTCAGTGATGAGGCAAACTTTTATGTGAATGGTGAAGTTAACAAACAAAACCAACGCTATTGGTCTGACACTAACCCACATTGGATGGATCCCTCCAAGACTGTTGGAACAACAAAAGTGATGGTTTGGTGTGGTATATGGGGTACAACGATAGTGGGTCCATTCTTCATCAATGGAAACCTCAAGGCCACTGGATATTTGAAATTGCTACATGATGATGTGTTTCCCTCTTTGTGCACTGAAGCTGGCACGTTCCCTGAGTTTTTCCAGCAGGATGGTGCACCACCACATTATGGGTGCCAGGTCCGAGCATTCCTAGATGAACAGTTTCCTGGAAAGTGGATTGGTCGTCGTGGGCCAGTTGAATGGCCCCCAAGGTTTCCCGATCTAACCCCCTTAGACTTTTATCTTTGGGGTCATCTGAAGGCAATAGTCTATGGTGTGAAGATACGAGATGTGCAGCACCTGAAACTACGGATACTGGATGCCTGTGCTGGCATTTCTCCTGCAGTGTTGCTATCAGTGTGTGAAGAGTGGGAGAAGAGGGTTGCATTGACAATCCAACACAATGGGCAGCACATTGAACACATTTTATAAGTGGTCAGAAACTTGTAAATAACTCATGACAGAATAAAGTTACGTTGAAACCAAGCACACCATTGTTTTTCTTGTGACATTACCAATAAGTTTGATGTGTCACATGGCCCTCTTCCTATTGAAAAGACAAAAGTTGTATCCAAGATGGCCGCCTTCTAAATGGCCACCATGGTCACCACCCATCTTGAGGAGTTTGCCCCCTCACATATACTAATGTGCCACAAACAGGACTTTAATATCACCAACCATTCCCATGTTATTACGGTGTATCCATATAAATGGCCCACCCTGGAGATTTATTATTATTGTTATCCCTATTTGCTAAAAGTCAACCGAAGTATAATAAAGATTCTATGTGTGTGTCTGACTTATAAAATGTGTGACTTATCAAAAAAGTCTAACTGGGTATACTGTGATTGACAAAAACAGAGTTTTAAAGAGAAAAACAAGAAAGAAAGTATTCCTCTGTATTTTAATTAAAAGGGGGATTATTTTAAAATGAAGGCTCATGTGAGAATATGCTAAAGACAAATCTAATTTAATTACAATTACATAAACTAAATGAAACATGAAGTCAATTAGAAGCATATGTGACTGAATGTTAAAATGTGATGGAGTTTCTTTGTTAAGAATTAAAAGATATGAGGTTCTTCCCTTTTGTCTTCTGCGAGATGAGCAGTTCAGAAGATGGGATCTTAAGAGGTCACAGCTGCAAATTCCAACGCTGGAGTGATCAACTGATGCCAAACTGTGAACCTGCAAATTGGTTTTGTATATTTTTGTCTTTTCCTCTGCTCAGTTTTTGCCACATTAGATGATTAATTCAGAAGGATTTTGGTTTACACCATATGGCCACTGAATGCCAAGGGTATGCCGGTTTCCTGTTGGGTGGTTATCATCAACTCGGTATACAGAGATAAGTGCATCCATTTATTCGCTCCAACCATTCTCCTCAAAAGGATCAGAACATAATTAGCATTAGCTCAGACTATGTTAATTAGATAAATGCAATTCAGTTAATTTGATTATTATACACCGAACTGTACTTTTATTAAATTTTTGTTAAATTGTTTTAATAAAATATCTTGCAACTAAAGTCTAAATTGTGGACATTTGCTTTTTAACTCCTTGTGAAACAGTAAAAGTAAAAACCTGAGTATAAAGTTCATTTCAGTGTAAATAGCTTTGACAGGTTGCTCCAGCCCTTTTTTAGTGTTGAATTTCAGGTAACAAACTATGTTATGGTGCTTGTGGGCTTGGCGGTAGTCAGATGTGGATTAGACGGTTCTGTGAATTGTACAGGGACAAGTACTGCTGCCTATTGCTGACACTCTCTACACTGCTGGGTTTTGATATGGATGAAGCTTTACTGTTTGAGGTGTTGCCTACTTGAGGCGACTTGTGATTTGGCACTATATAAATAAAATTGAATTGAACTGCAAAAAACTCCCCACTGCTGGACCGCGATTCATAAGTCTTGTCATCAGATATTGATGTTTCTTTCCTATATAACACAAAAATGAGACAAATGTTATTTAAAAAAAAAAAAAAAAAAAAAAAAAAAAGCAAAAATAGCTTAATTCCCAATACAACTAACTATCCCTAAGATGCTCAACCCATGTTGCTGTCTGGATTATTGTTGAAGTCCTAAATTATCACCTTTAAAATGTTTGTGTTAATGACATGATGTACAGTAAGACATGCACTGAGCGCAACACTAACTGAGAGACTGAACAAACGACATACTCAGTTCAAATCAACACAGAAGACTTTTACAATACACAGGCATCTACCTGAAATGTATTTATTTAATCTATCGTCATTGATATTATTACACAACCTCCAAAACAAGAATGGTTTTAAAGGTGGAGGCAACTGATATTTTTTGCTCCTAATTTTTTCTGTCTGTTTTGCAGTTGACTGGGGTCAGTGTCACTCCCGGTAGCATGAGGTGATATCTGGTGACATCTAGTGTCCAGCACTAGAACTGCCCTACTGGCATTTGTTGCAGAATATCAAAATTGGTAGGTCCACCACTGGTGCTCTGTGTTTTTCACAGATAAGAGCAGGTTCACCCTGACCACATGTGACAGACATGCAAAAGTCTGGAGAAGCCACAGAATGTTGCCCGTAACAAAGTGACTGGTATGTCGGTGGGTCAGTGATGGTATGGAGCAGCATATAGATGGAGGGATGGATAAACCTTTACAGGCTTGGCAACAGCACTTTGACTGCTATTATATTGGGATGACATCTCTGGACCCATTGTCAGACCCTACATGCTAGTGCAGTTGGTTCTGGTGCACGACAATGTCCAGGCTCATGTGGTCAGAATATGCAGGTAGTTCCTGGAGGATGAAAGACTGGCTTCCATGCTCCGCTAACCAAAATGAAGAAGAAGACCACTGGGACATTATGTTTTGGTCCATCTGACGCCATCGAATTGCAGAACATCTCAGTCCAGAAACCCGGTGACGCTCTGAGTCATATCTGGGAGGAGATCCCCCCAGAACACCATTTGTTGACTCATTAGGAGTATGCCCCCATGCATACAAGCACATGAAGGCCATACAAACTGCTGACGACAATTTGAGTTTCTGCAATGAAATTTCACCAAAATGGACTAGTGGCAGAGAATTTTGAATTCACACCTCTATAGGTTTAAGTTTCCATTATCATCAAAAGATGTTACATAGCCAATATAGGCGTTGCTTACCTTTATCTCGGTCATATAGTAGATCGTCTGTGGAGTAAGGACTGCCATCATGTGATCCCAGTGGGCAGGCTGGCGAAGGGGATGGTGACAGGCTAGAGCAGCTGCTGGACCGGCCAGGAGCTGAGGGGGTCTGGGTGTCCACACTGCGGGTGCTGCTGCTGCGCTGCTGTGGAGGGAAAGGTGCTCGTCGCCCATCGGGAACCTCCAAGGACTGCAGAGAAAACAATATAAGATTCAAAGCTCAGTCAAGAGATGGCAGTGACACAAGTCACAGGTTTACTAAAATACCATGCTGAAAATGGAAACTGAGCCCCACCTTAAGTTCCTCCTTATCTCCATTGTCTTTAATGAAGACCTTCTCCAGCTCATGGTTGATGCCTTCCATGCTGCTGGGCACCCTAGAGATCGAGGGCTTTGGCACAGTGATGTTGGACAGTGGCATCTGGGCAGACTTCGACATGGAAAACTGCTGCAGCGAGCACACAAACACACACACACACACACACACACGAACCTTCTTGAGGCACACACACTACTCCAGCTTCACTATAGCCACTTCTCAGCTCCGTAATGTCTCTTTTCCACTAGTACCTACTTGGCTCGACTTAATTCAATTTTAGGGTTTTGTATTAGGTGGGATTACCTGGTACCAGGTACTGTCTGAATAACAGTTCAGCCAGGGTTCCAAGCAAGCAACCCATTTATGAAACCCGGCAACAGGGAAAATGGCTGTACAAAACCCAACACCACAGTCCCTCTATATCAGGGGTTCTTAACCTTTGTTACCTCGGGGCCCAACTTTTCCACCACAAAGTGGCTCGGGGCCCACTCAGATATTAACACTATATTGAATAAACTGATGTTGCTCATCAATCTATTCAGTACAGGTGATTTATATTTAATAACTAAATCAAATGTACTTGATTTTAACAGCTAAAACCTTGTAAAATAAACATGATGATGCAATGCAAGAATCACAAAGACATTTATTTATTATGTGCAAGTGAACCTGCACATAAAACAAAATGCCAAACAGGTTAACAATACATGGAACAAATCAAACTTCAAGTAGAAATTGAAAGATTCAAGTCAGGCTTAATAACACAAAAATAATGACTAATTCAATTTTACTCCAGCAAAAGAGACCAGGACAAAATGGGAAAATAGAAATTGGATAAATAATGTGTTGATAAAATAAATACATTCAAAATAATTTTCTAATTAAACGAATAAATAAACAGTTTTAAAACTTAAAGTGCAAATGAAAACAGGGCTCGCAAAATCGCTAGCCCGACGTCCCGGGGCTAGCGATTTTTCCAGTCGGGCTACCAAAATCTATCTCTGCCCGTCGCCCTATCGTAGGAAGGAAAAATATATGTCAATGCTTTTGCATTCTTTCAGAAATGTAGCTGGGTAATTATGTCATTGGCATCAGTGAGCCACTGCCAATATGTGACATATTGAAATCGCGTTTGAATTTGCGCTTGTTTTTTGCTTTCACTTTGCAATCGCGCAAACTGTGTATAGAGAGCGACAGCACTGATCTGTGAGTGATGATAATTTGCGCACCAATTCCTCTGACATCGTCTTATTAATCGTTAGCTTACTATGCAAACATGACAAGTGAAATCTCCCGCAGCTTAAACATGTGAGAGGTTGATCGCGCAGAGAATCGCTGAGCGTTATGTGAGTGCGTGTGTAAAAGCAGCAGGATATATATTTTAGTTCTGCTGAGCCAAATAAGACAGGTCAGGGTGAAGAAGTGACAGCCAAAGAAAAGCTTACCACAAAACGGAGAAGTTATGACAAATCAGACTATAAGGCAAAAAGAAAGTGCAGCTTTATGGTTTCATGGACAAAATAATTTCTGTGGCTGCAATATGACGAGCTAAATAACCAGGGCTGCACATAAGTGGTCCGCAGGTGCGCATTCACTGTCAAAATAAAAAACACGCACAAGAGAAGTTTTTCTGGAGGAGGACAGACATTTGTTTAGAACTCTTAAAGATGTTGAAGAAGCTCCTTTAAGCAATTACTTTGGTGTTCCTCCACCTCCAAAGAAATGTCAAGAGTCCGAACCACAAAAGAAGCTCGTATTCTCGGAAAAGTGGTTGCAGGAGGTGAGCTGGCTTCAAACAAATGATGAACGCACAGAGATGTGGTGCGGAATGTGCCATGAAAATCCCACTCTAGCGGACAAAAACAGTGCTTTTTATATGGACGCAAACGCGCGTTGCAACTTCTTATCTGGTGCGCGTCTTTTATTTTGACAGCGAATGCGCACATGCGGACCACTTATGTGCACCTGTGTAAATAACATAATGTTCTGCCGGGTGTGTTGTTGGTTTTCCCTCGATTTCTGAGTCGACAAGCGCCTTTGTTACTGGGACCAGTAATTTTAAGAAAGGCCCCCATTAGAACCCATGAGAAATGCAAGAAATGCATTATTGCTCAGTCTGCAATATCTTTCCCAGAACAAACACCAATTGCAAATAACATACTAAAAATAAACCTGAAAATCAGTTTAAAACAGCTACTATGTTGCAAAGAGTGAACTACCACTGGCACAATTTAGCAGTCTTTGCAAACTTCAGAAAGCAAATGGCCTCGATCTTGGTTCCACTTGTCTCTTACCCGTGACTTCAGTGGAAATTTCAAATTCAGGATCTGACACAGACTGATTCATGTCCTACACAGTTCTTACAAGTTCATAGAAATTTCTGTTCAATTAGAACCAAGTATTTGAGTTGATGATTGTAATTTTTATACAATGTTGTAATTTGTGTTTCAACAATTTTTTGATTAATGTTTTGTTTCCTTTACAACATTATACTTTAATGTATAATATTGTAAAGGAAACAAAACAGGAAACAAAACATTAATCAAAAAGTTGCTCTCTTTTTTATTCGGGCTACTTACATTTATTTTGGGCTACCAAAAACTGAAGAGTCCCTGCCCGAAGGGCTACCAGGGATTTTGAAATTTTGCGAGTCCTGGAAAATATAGCCTTATGCCTATGAGTGAATCTGAAAGTTGCTTCAGCAGTAAACCTTTTTTTCATTGGCAGAACCAGAAGTTACTCTTTATATTTGAGACAAATGAACAACAACAAACAGTCACAACAGCCCATTTTTATGTTCACCTCTTAATGAGACACTAGAGCCTGCCTCTGAGACCTAATCAGATCCAGTCTGGGTGGAATAGGGGAAAGGCTCACTCTCAGAGCAACACTGGAAGCTACTCTGAGTTCGTTTTGGGCTTTGGTCTTGGTTGTGGCCAAGCTGTGGGAAGCTGTACTGTAATTGAGGTCTATATGACAAACACCCAGAGACTGAGCAGTAGGTATAGTATTGACTTGACATTCTCCATTGTTGTGTTGCATATAGCAAAAGACACAAATGATACAAATAATGTCACTGGACTTTTGGCCACATTGCTAGAATAACCCCAAGCACACTGAGGTAATGGAAAACGGCTGAAACAGAGTGAAATCGAGTCGAGTTGAGCCGAGCAGGGCTTTCGTACCCTTTCCAACAATACCTACTCAATTTGGCTCATTTTCTATTACAATCAAGTACCACCTAATGTGCGTGGGGTCATTATAGCAACGCAGCCAAATGTCCTGTTACATCATTTGTATGTGACACAGATGACAAAATAAAAGCAGGATGTCGAGGCAATGACATTGGTGTTGCTTGGTCTGTGGTTTTTTGTCAGCCTCAGGGACCACAGTGTTGTTTGTTGTGCAGCCATTTGTCTTGTTATCTGGCGGTTTTGATTTTCGTGAAGGTGAGTGATGCCACTGACTAGCCAATCGGTGGCATGCAGTCTGACAAGGTCACATTTGCGGATATGTTTCACTTGTCTTTATGTACATTTTAACTTCTTTATTTTTTACATTCATTTAATGTATGGCCATTACAGGACACTTGGCTCTTAAAATCAAAGACTGCTTGACAAGGTTATCAGAGATACCTGAGAGTGGATGACTGAGGTGAAGATGGCTGATGGTACTAGTCAGGGCAGGGTGCTGATGCTGTAATGTACTTGGAAGAGTCAGCCTTTACTGAGGGGTTCTTCTTTACTGTGCTGGAGCTTTGCACTCTGCTGGAATTACAAAGGAAAACACAAGAAGCTGTGAGAGCAGACACCATGAAATGGTGACATACAACAGTCACAAATTTGAACACGATGTGACCTTGCACAGTAGTTACAGACTGAAACCACACAGCCAGACAAATCTCTTTACATTCACCTCAGTCAGCCACTCATCACTTCCCTTTCTGTAGTGAGCAAAGCTCCAAAATGAAGTAATGGAATATGCCAGCACTAGTCCACCAAGTAGAGCAGGGCGATATGGCCAAAAATATTTATCACAATATATATTTGAAAATTTGCGATAACGATATAACTGAACTTGTACTTGTGAGCATGCATTTTCTTCAGCATTGGAGTCCTGCGTGGTGAGCGCGGCTCGGTGCTTTACTTGTTGTTTGCTTTGAAACAATTGTACCTGCTAATTCCAGGTCTTTCTGTCTCTCTCCACAACTGTTCCTTGGCTCTTGGACAACAACTCCTTTGACCATTTTTTTCACTCCTCTGTCTGAAACCTTGCAAGGAGCACCAAGTCGTGTTCAGTTTATCATAAAATGATGTTCTTTCCACTTCTGGATTATGATCCCAACAGCCCTTACTGGAACGGTCAGTATTTTAAAAATTCCTGTGCAGAAGATGTCATCAATATATTTTGCAACAATAAGGCTGTGAGAGTTGGGCAGGGCGATATGGCCAAAAATATATATCATGATATATATTTGAAAATTTGCGATAACGATATAACTGACGATATAATTTCTGTGAGACAAAATACAACTCCACAACTTTACTAGTGCAAAAAAACATCCATTTATTTTCACTTAGACAAGCAGCTGTTTATTATGTACATTAAACCTATATAAACATTTAACAGCGCAAATGCAAATTCCTTGCTGAAAGTTTAACCAAAAGGCATTTCCAGTAGAAATGTGCTGACACATCCTGAGCATAACCATGTATAATATCCACTGAAGTTAAGAGGTGCTTTGCAACATGAAACTGCAGTGTGCCAAATAAAAAAGTCAAATACGTATTTTTCGGACCATAAGGTGCACGGGATTATAAGGCACATTAAGCGAAACAAAGCAGTCAGATAAATCAAACTTTATTAAACTCATTCTTCTTGCTTCCTCCACTTCTGTACCATTGATTCATTAATGCTGTATTCTATCACAGCTGCTCTATTCCCATGTTGTTGCAGTATATTAATGACTAACCTCGTATTGTGGATGGATTATCTCAGTTGTTCTCCTGACTGAAGTTTGGTCTGTTTACAGCATCCTGCCATGCGATTGCATTTGTCTCTAACCATCAGGAACCTTCACGTTAACTTTTATTGAGTGGAAAAGTGTTAGCGTTCATCCTGCAGCTTCACTGTTTATGTTATGCTAACATAGCTGTGTCGCTAGCGATCACGTAGCACATCGTTATATACCAGCTAGCCCAACTTCAGTAACCCTACAAACGTCACTGCTGTTTAGTTTCCTGTCTTCATTTATGTTGGATGTGATAGCATTTTTTCAGAAATCAGTCAGTCAGAACATGCTATAGAGATTGAAAATGTGACGTCATTCTGGGGTAAAACCGCAAAGGTTTCTGGGAATGCGTGGCAAGTGGTACTAGCACACGCAGGCTTTCACATGAAAACAGTCACTCAGCGATAAAAAGAAACACAAAAAATGGCAAGAAGCTGTTGTATTATTAACTGCAATAGCCGGTCGCATGACAGCCACGGGAAGCCGACGGGTAAAGGTTGTTATCGGATTACGTCGCGGAAGAAAAATTGTTTAAGCCGTGTTTCCGAAGTAACAAAGAGCCGACGGATGGCCTCGATTGCAGCCATTCAAAGACCAAATATAACGTTCCAGAACACTCCAGCTCACATGTTAGTCTGCTCCAAGCATTTCCACAAAGGTAAGTCTTCTAGTAGTTATTACATAGTTTATCATAACATATTTGTTGATGTAGGTTACAAATAAGTCTTATATTGATTTGAATTGAATTCATTGCGCTATGCTGCTTTGTTCACTGTGGCTTTGCGGGCTAATGTTTGTTGTGTTTTGTAGGAAAACCGGCCTACAAAATGCTGGAATGCGATCCAGACGGGGCCCCCTCTATCAACCTGGGTCATACAGAGTTTAAAGCTGCTACCACAGCCAGATTTGATTGGTTAAGAGAGAGAGCGATATCAAAACAGCCACAAAAAGTCCCGCATGTATGTGCCCAAGTGTTGTACTGAAGCAAGCAAGTGATGAATAACGGTTTTCCAGTATGTTGCTTTGCTATTTTTTTTCTTTGCATTGTTGATTTGTTTTTTACCGAAGCAGCTGATAAAGCATAATCAAATACAATTTTGCCTCTTTCTTGTAAGATTCTATAATAGAATGAAACAATAATGCCAGTTATAAGTAAAGACAATAAATTGAATGAATTACAAAACACTCATTTTACTTCTATTAGATCTGAAAATGTTGTGTAACATTACAACCTGAAACGACAAATAGATTGCGTTGGCCTGTACAGGAGATAAAGGAAAAAAAAATTAACAACAGCTGTGAAATGGAACAGTCCAAATCACCAAAGTAAACTGGACCTGGGCTTGTTGCAGGGATCTAAAGTTACTAAACATTTTGTGAGTGTATGCACTCGCACTTAGGACCATATAATAATAAATATGTCCGTGATGAAAGTTGGGCAGCACGCTAACGTCCTTACTACACTCTGTATGCTCGTATGGGTCTGACCCTTTCACTCCTTTGATTTTTTTCCTCGTCCTTTTTTTTGCCTTTTCGTCAAGTCTGTCTTTGTACGGCCCTGCTGTGTTCTCCGTCGTTTTGTACATCACTGTTTTTGGGGCAAATAAAATGCAAGTAGGGATTAAAACCGCAGAATTAATGATTACCGGTGCTGGAAATACTAGCACTTGATGCAGTGTTTTGATTTTGTTGCCACGGGTACCCACAAAGCAATGCGCGAAAGTCACGTGGTCTGTCAATCTCTATATCATGCTTAGGTAACAAGCAAAACTAGCGAGCTAACTTCCGCTAACTTCTAACTCCGTTAAATGTAATAAATTTTGTTTTCATGGATGCCTGGATGTCAAACTTCATAGTTACACCTGGTAAAGCAGCAACGCTGATCGTTTTATTAAAGATGAAAGAATTTAGACAGTTTGTAACTCTCAGTGATGCTGCAGTGTTCGTTTGACTTTGGGATCTGAAGGAGATGGAGTTTAGGACCCAGATTACTTCCTGATTTACGAGCACCTTAGTCCGACAAATACGGTAATAACGACGGCCCCTTGCATGTTCTACAAAAAAAAAAAAAAAAAAAAAAAAAAGTGCTTTGTCGTGTATCTGACGGACAAACGCCAAACCAGTTCCACATCACTGAAGCTGCGCCATTTTTACAAACCAATTCTGGTTCACCCGTTTCACTCAACGATCCGCTTTCCCCCTTCTCATTCTCCGTTGCCGCCATGCTTTTTCCACCATGTGCGTATGAAAACAAATGCACTGCGCATGCGCGTTTTACCCATCTTCTATCGCGATATTTCATTTTCTTATCGTTGCCTAACATTCTACCGGTATTACCGTGAACGGTATGATATGGCCCAGCCCTACCACCAAGTCATATAATTCAGTATCAGATGGATTAGTAGTCTAACGTGTGATAATTTTATCAGAAATCAGCTTCTATAGAAAGCTAAACTTCAACAGACTTACCCCACAGTAGGGCTGCTCAATTAATCGAATTTTAATCTCGATTACGATCTGGACTTTCAACGATCATTAAAAATGACTGAGCCGATTATTAGCCCCTCCCTCATGCTTTACTCTCACGCTGCTCCGTGTGGCAAATCAAGCGCACCTCTCTGCGTTTCGAACCACAACAATTAAGAGGACCCGAGGGAAGCTCGGAAAGCTAAGCAGAAGTTATTTGAAGAGGAGAGTGACTGCTGTTGGTTGAAAAGAGAGGTAAAAAATCTTCAGTGGTGTGGAAACATTATGGGTTCGCGGAGTCAGACGTGGATCAAGTGGACACAGTGTGTAAACTTTGCTACAGTGTCGTAGCTGCACCACAGAGCAACACTGCAAAGTTCACTAAACATAGATGTTTACATTTTTCATTTATTTCTTATATTGCAAACATTTGCACTGTTATCAGTATTTGCACACTATTTTATATTATTTTTTAAAGTCATTATTCAACACATTGTTATTGTTAAATAAATATCGTCAAATAATCGAGATCTCAATTTCAGTGAAAATAATCGTGATTATCATTTTTGCCATAATCGAGCAGCCCTACCCCACAGTCAGTCATACTAAAGTAATTAACTCAGAGATTAAACAATTAAATGACAGAAAAGTTTCTGTTTTTCAATTACAATAGACTTTTTTTTTTTCATGAGCAACTCGAAATTTTTCTGAAATGTTGCACATTTATTCCTTACAATTTAAACTCAAAGAGTTGTGCTGACAGATTTCTTTTTGACAGAAAGGGCAGTTACACTGGTTCAACCAACTTAAGATTAAAGTTGGTTGTATGTAGCCAACAATGTAAAAAGAGGTTGATATTCCTGGTTTAGAGACTATATGACAGTGAGTCTTCTCTCGTGAATAGCTTTTAAAAAGGACAACAAGGGTTGTAGACATTTGTGATTTGCTCAATTTCAGCTTCATATTAAAGCTTATAGCTGATAGTTCTGCCTATCAAAGTAAGGACTGTTTCCTTTCAAGCGTTTAGTATCATACCTCTTTGAACTCGTCAGCACTGCCTCAGGATGCAGAGCAAATTGAATGGTCTTCTTTCGCGTTTCGTCACTCCAACATCCAGGTGTCTGAACACAGCAGCAGATTAATAGCTGTTAACTTAAAACTGTTTTCCCTACAACACCTCAATGAGTGTGTGTCATGAAATTGTTCTGACTAGCAATAACTCTCAACATCTTAGTCAAGACGTGCAATAAATAAGTAAACCTGCCTTTTCCTAAACCATAATGAATTTATCTCTTCTGGGGATAACAGATTCATAGAATATATGAAGTGTGTGGGCTCACCTGTGTGGATTTATCTTTCATATAAGATGAGTAGTGCACATGTGGATCTCAAGGTCACCGTCCAGTTATAGTGTCCAGAGAGTAAGTCCACAGAATAAAACCTAATCTCAAAATAAAAAAGTAAAATTCATTAAAATCTCTGTAAAACATTAAAATGATATTACAGATGATTATTTGCTATCCATATTTGTTCCACTGTGCAACATGAGTTGCATTATAGTATGAAGACTTCTTGTATCTGTGCTTGCAGAGGAATTATCCATGATGCCAGAGGTAATTACATGGTCACAGCTGCTCCAAGACAAACAAATCAAATCAAACTAAAAAAAAAAGAAAGTTAAAATACATTTCAATACAGGAAACAAATGGTAAATTTATTTGTATAGCGCTTTTCTAGTCCCTAAGGACCCCAAAGCGCTTTACACATCCAGTCATCCACACATTCACACACTGGTGATGGCAGCTACATTGTAGCCACCCTGGGGCGCACTGACAGAGGCGAGGCTGCCGGACACTGGCGCCACCGGGCCCTCTGACTACCACCAGTAGGCAACGGGGGTGAAATGTCTTGCCCAAGGACACAACGACCGAGACTGTCCGAGCCGGGGCTCGAACCGGCAACCTTCCGATTACAAGGCGAACTCCCAACTCTTGAGCCACGATCGCCCTTTACAAATTTTAACAAATCACCGGGCCTTCATCAATGTGCTCCAACCCATTTAGGCTAAAGTTAGTCAGCCTTCAATTTTTTCTCTGAATTAAACACAGAAGTGTTAAAGAAACAACAAAGTTTCTTACTAAGAAACAAAGTATCAGTGTAATTTGATGAATGCAAGCCAAACAAGCCAGGTGCATCACAAGTAGGGCTGGGCGATATGGCCTAAAATCCATATCGGGATATAATTTGAAGCATGTGCGGTAACGATATATATCGTGATATATTATTTTCTTCTGTATAACGTATTTTCCACACTTAAAATCCTTTAATTTTCTCAAAAATCATGAGTGTACCTTATGTATGAATTCTGGTTGTGCTTACTCACCTCGAACCAATTTTGGCTGCAGAAATCTGTTAAAAAATGTTTTAGTACAACTTTGGTAAGCTGCACAGCTTGATGGATTGTCAGAGCATTACGGCTGCCGTAGTGAGGAGCTTCGCGGAGTAATCTGAGTCCAAAACTCCATCCACTTCAGGTCCCAAAGTCAAACGAACACTGAGAGTTAAAAACGGTCTAAATTCTTTCATCTTTAATAAAATCATCAGCGTTGCTGCTTCACCAGGTGTAACAATTAAGTTTAACATCCAGGCATCCATGAAAACAGAATTTATTAAATTTAACAGAGTTAGAAGTTAACAGGAAGTTAGCTCGCTAGTTTACACCTAAACATAACATATCATGTTCTGACTGAGAGATTTTTGAAACTAATTAAAACGTACAGCTCTGTTATCACTTCCAACATAAATGAAGACAGAAAACTAAACAGCAGTGGCGTTTGCAGGGTTACTGAAGTTCGACTGCCTGGTATATAATGCTGTGCTACGTGATTGCTAGCGACACAGCTATGTTAGCATAACATTAGCACAGTGAAGCTGGAGGATGAACGCCAACTTTTTTTCCACTCGATAAAAGTTAATGTGAGAGATTCTGGTGGTCAGGAACAAATGCAATCGCATAGCAGGATGCTATACACGGGCCAAACGTCAGTCAGGGGAACAACTGAGATTATTCATCCACAATACGAGGTTAGTCATTAATATACTGCAACAACATGGGAATAGAGCAGCTGCAAGAGAATTCAGCATTAATGAATCAATGGTACAGAAGTGGAGGAAGCGCAGTTTTTGGCTTTCCCCATATTTCAAAAGTGCTTCATCTCTTTGCTGTGACTGTCGCCCGCCATAATTTGCAGATGATAATGGTTGTAGCCGCTGCGACGCTTTCGACCAAAGAAGGCGCAGCTTGATGACATCATCAACATGCGCTATCGCGATAGAGCGATATAGTCAAAATCTCTATCGTTGGCCAAATTTATATCGTTTCTATCGTATATCGTATATATCACCCACCCCTAATCACAAGCATTGACTTTGCCACAGTTTTTTCTTTTTTAACTCCTGTTGCGTGGGTGCTTGTGAATGTGTGTCCATCTATGTCCACATCTCTGGGATTTCAAGAAAAACACGATGTGAAAAGAACCATAACAACACAGTAATTACAGATTTTACCATCACTGTCATAAGGTTTATGACATTTTACTTACAAGTGAAAACCCTGAAAACTGAAGTGCTTGTCACAGGAACAGCTGTAGTTGAGGATGTGAGTGATTCGCCAACTAAGAGAGTAAACTAACCATTGTTATTAAATTACAAGCCATTTTTTGGTTACACAACCACCCATCACTACTCATGACAGCCTATGCTGCTGCAAATGTATAAACATACTGGGAAAACTATTAAGGTACTTGACGTTTTTTTGTTGCAACTGTGTGGTACCTAAATGAGATGTGGGCTATTGCTGACACTGTCATCTCATGTGAGGGCCACTTTAGCGTTCAAGTAGTAAAAAAAAAAAAAAAAACTAAAAAAAACCCACAAACAAACAAGAAAACACCCACAAATATTTATGAAAATGTAATGTTTTGTTTGTTTTTTTAAATTTCAAATATTGTACAACAAGACAAAACAGAAAACGTGAATGCAAATGTTTTTCTCACTCTTAACTGAAGCCTTTCATTAAACTACCAAATAAACACATTGGTCCTCTCTTTCTGACAAGTGGCAGCACTTCTGCTATAACTGTGTTCGTATTTAACAAAATAAAAATGCAGACATAAGTGTACACATTAGTTTTTGACTCTCTCACTGAAGTTTGAGACCCCTCGTCTAGAGCGACTCATTTTCAGTTATACTTTCTACCAGTAGCAGAGCACTTTATTTTCAGTTGCTTATGTGAGCGAAGACCCTGTAACTTACTGTTAAGTTGCAGGGGAAGTTGCAGAGTTTACTCATCCATCCATTCTCTTCCGTTTATCCTTATCAGGGTCACGGGGGGCTGGAGCCTATCCCAGCCACAGGTCGCCAGCCTGATGCAGGGCTAACACAGAGAGAAAGACAACCATTCATGCTCACATTCACACCCATGTTCAATTTATATTCACCAAATAACCTAACCCGTCTAACGCCATGTCTTTGGGAGGAAACCAGAGTATCTGAAGAGAAGCCACACCAACACAGAAGGAACGTACAGTCTCCACACGGCCAGGTGGCGGAGTTGAACTCAGGACCTTCTTGCTGTAAAGCAACAGTGCTAATCACTGTGCCACTGTGAGTTTCTTTTATTTCCATTGAACAAAAGTTGATTTTTACTTGTATATGTTTTCATAGCTCTTAGAAATAAAAACAGAACTGGCAAAAAATAAAAAATAAAATAAAAAAAATTGCAATTGGTACATCTCCCGCTATAGTGAATGCCAACTTTAAGTCATTAAATGTATGTTGAATGTTAAAGCATTATTTATGACATTACAAATATTTGTAATACATACAATAATATTTAATATCTCCCATGCAGCTTGTATTATTGTTAAATATGAAGGTAGGAATTTAATGAGAAATCCAACCCAATAATCTTCGTCTTTGGCTCCTCCTGCTGGAGCATTGAACCAATGTCATTAACCGGGAGAAAGTAAGCAAAAAACAAAAACCTTATAAAGTAAGAAAACTTAACTTCATATTTATTACCACAACAAATAGATATATTTGCTCAGACAGTCATAAACTTCTACTATGTGTCACTGCAACAACTTGAGCAGCTCATGTTTCCTGGTTTAGCTGTTGGGCCGGCTGTTTGTTGTTTGGGGTCAGGAAAACTGTCACTTTAATGTTGCAGATTCTTCTGTAGACTTAAGGTTTTTATTCATCATGCTTTGAGTACCAAGTCTCTTTGTTATGACATCTGACTATTGAAGTTTCTCAGGTGACATCATGCACACATTGCTCAAGAGTTGTCTGCCATAGTAGATATGAAAAATGTGTAATGCTCAATTCGTTAGGTAAAATTAGCTGCATAGATGCTGTCACACCAAAAACCTCATGATTGCCTTAGTAAGATTGCAGTTGCCTGTAGCCTACGTGGAAGACACCGACTTGTCTACAAAAGCTTGTGAAGTAGGGCTGGGCCATTTCATACCGTTCACGGTAATACCGGTATAATGTTGGGCAACGATAAGAAAATGAAATTCCGCGATAGAATATGGGTAAAACGCGCGTGTGCAGTGCCTTTGTTTACATACGCACATGGTGGAAAAAGCATGGCGGCGACGGAGAATGAGAAGGGCGAAAGCGGATCGTCAAATGAAACGGATGAAGTGGAACTGGTTTGTAAAAATGCTGCAACTTCAGTGGTGTGGAACTGGTTTAGCTTTCGTCCGTCAGATACACAACAAAGCACTATTTATGGTAGCGCATGCTAGCGGGCCGTTCTTATTACCGTGTTTTTTGGAAAATACGGCACACTTAAAATCAATCCTTTGATTTTTCTGAAAATCGACAGTGCCCCTTATAATCCCGTGTGCCTTATGTATGAACTCTGGTTGTGTTTACTGACCTCGAAACGATTTTATGTACACGGCGCTCGAAAATCTGTCAAATGTTGTAGTACGACTTTGCTAAGCTACGAACCCGCGCCGCGGCAACATAATATTACCGTATTGTGTGTGTATAACCTCTTTTTAAGTTTTGTGGATATTATACATGGTTATGCTGAGGATATGTCGGCCAGTTTCCACTGGAAATGCCTTTTGGTTAAACTGTCAGCAAAGAATTTGCATTTGCACTGTTACATTTTTATATAACTTTAATGCACATAAAAAAAAATAAAAAAAAACAGCTGCTTGTTTAAGTGAAAATACATTGATGTTTGTTTGTTTGTTTGTTTGTTTTTTTGCACTAATAAAGTTGTGGAGTTGTAAAGTATTTTGCCTAGTGTCAATAATATCATCAGTTATATCGTAATTGCAAATTTTCAAATGTATATCGTGATAAATATTTTTGGTCTTATCGCCCTGCTCTATTGCGAAGTACCAACAGTAGTAAAACCTTAAAAAGTGCAATAGAACCTGAAAGAGAATGTCTGATGAAAAATATCAGTGACTCGCACAATATGCTAGAGACCAATGACAAGGAGAGTTTTACGAACCGATCAGCCAAAACTGCAAAAATCTCTTTCTCTAGGAATCTAGATCAGTGGTCCCCAACCCCCGGGGCATGGACAAGTACCGGGCCGGGAGAGTTGAGGCTCGGATGTCAAATTTATGGTTTGCAGGGTTTTTAATCGTTAACTCGGTTTCCCTGGGTCTTTTCCTGTGTTGTAGTTGTGTGTCTTATTTTGAAAGCAATATTTACATGTTACCATAGCAACCAGAGAGCATTAAGGGGCAGAGATGAGGATGTTACTCTCAATGTTGTTGGCGCATTTCAGGAGGACGCTGCTAATAAAGTTACACAATTACACAGTGAATTTGCGTTTATTATTATATTTACAAAATACCACAGTTTTTGTCTTGGTCATATCATTTTATTTTGTTGTATTTATCCGCCACACCTTAAAGGCTGGTCTGTGAAAATATTGTCTGAAATTAAACTGGGCCGTGGTACAAAAAAGGTTGGACTGCTGATCAAGATCATGTGTTCATGTCAGTCAAGTCTTCACTCAACTATAAGAAAATGGTGAAAATAAATTAATGGCTATGCAATACGCAATAACTTTTTTGTACTCTAAAATGGCTTATGACGTTTGAACTAAAGCAGACTGTTCAGTTCAGTTGTCATAAAATGTGGATTGATCAAAACCACAGCCGTTGTTTTACATTTTGTAAGCGTTGTGGTCAGGTATCACCATAAAGCAGATAATGAAAATGTGGTGTAATATTCTGTTCTTTTTAACTGAAATTTGGAACTGGGCGATATGGGACATGAATTATCCTGATCACTTTTTCATATCAGTATATACTAATATGTATCACTACAGGTCAGTACAGGTAAGCCATCTGGGTCTTTCTTTTCTAGGTATCGGCTAATGAGTGAATGACACTCAGCTAATAAAGTTAAAAATATTTATTGAAACAAAAACAACACCACACAGCCATTTCAGAATTTGAGAATTTTAACTGTCCTTTTTTGTGAGTCCATAAACTCAGAATTCAGTTCTTTTCAGTTTCTTCAGTTCAGGTATGTGTATGTCAAAAAGTTAGTGTTGTTAATAGTACCCAGTAGGGATGGGTACCAATATCCGGTGCCATTATGGCCGAAAAGCAGCGCATATTTCGGTGCTTTATTTCAGTGCTTTTTTTTCCTGAGATGTCATAAACTTTGGCTGTACTTCACAGCAAAAGATGCAAACTCAGCAGCCTGCAACAAGTGCTTTAAGGTGATACTGTGCAAAGGAGGTAACACCTCGAATCTGATGAAACACCTGGCGACGCATAGCGTTTTTTAAAAAGCCGAGAAATGCACAGTATTTGATGGCTTGCTGCGAGACCTCACACCGAGCACATCTACTGCGGGTGTGGTGCCTGTTATCGGACCCGGAGTTAGCAACATCCCCAAAAACCCGAAGAGGAGAGTCCTGGCCCCTAGCCCTGCCAGTGTAGCAGAAATGATGAGGATGATGATGGCAGCAGCAGCCGTTCTTCTCTGCGTGAGTAGCTTAATGTTGTTCGTGTGTAATTTACATTGAGTAGGCTAACCACATTATTATATTAATGTATGTATGGTGAACTAGCAAACACCGTCGTAGTTACATGCAGCTGTCTTCTTGTTTGATAGAGTGATACCATATATGCCCTACAGCTGCAAAAAAGGATAACATTGTTATTTTTTTTACAGAAAAAACAGCTAAACATGAGAGGTTTTAGGACAAAGTTTGTGTTCTCCATTGTTTAAGCACCAGTTCCAACCAAAGGAGGTATGTTGTATCAACAGAAAAGGCTAACTTGGTTATCATTTTGCAGAAAAAAGAGACTGCTAAAAATAAAAACATAAGAGGTTTTTGGATAAAGTTTGTGTTCTCCATTCTTTAAGCACCGGTTCGAGCACCGTTTAAGCACCGGCACGTTTCAAAAGTACCGGTTTGGCACTGGTATTGGATAAAACCTAAATGATACCCATCCCTAGTACCCAGATGGTGTATTGCTTCAGATCTGAAAAGCTTGTAATGTAGCTACAGAACCTGATAGCTACGGCTGATCCTGAATCCTGACTTGCCACATGTGGATGAATTTGTCTCAGACTTCAATAATAACAAACCCGACCTGCACAAGGGAGTGACTATTTCTGCATTATTTTAGATTAGCTTAAGGTTAGTGCACAGAGAGCTTCATGGAATGCACACATACACAGAGCGAGTAAATAAAATACTGAACATGCCTAAGAAAATATATTTTTAAAAGTGCTATTAACATGAAATTCTCACCAGATGTTGTAACAACCCATCCAATCCACACGTGCAAAGAACAAATCACAGTCGTCCATAAATTATATTTAACAGTGAGAAATGACACAGAAAAAGGCTATTTAACACGCTTACTGAAATGTATTTAAAACATTGTACAAAAACCTTTGTCGGTGATGACTGCTTTAAGATGCATCCTGTATTGCTCAGGTGTGGTTTTGGCCCATTGTTCTACACCAAGGGTGGGCAACTCCAGGCCTCGAGGGCCAGTGCCCTGCAGGTTTTAGATCTCACCCTGGGTCAACACACCTGAATCAAATGATGAGTTCATTCATTGGAGAACTTCAAGACATGTTGAGGTCATTTAGCCATTTAAATCAGCTGTGTTGGATTGAGGACACATCTAAAACCTGGAGGACACCGGCCCTCGAGGCCTGGAGTTGCCCATCCCACAAAGTCTTCAAATCTGGAAGGTTTGATGGCCCCCTTCTATGAACTCTGAGCCTTAGTTCCAGTTCCGTATGCTAAAAAACAGCCCCATGCCATGTTATTCCCATTTCCAAACTTCACTGTTTCTATGGTGTTTTGGGGATAATGTGCAGTCAGATTTTGTCTCATCTGACCAGGTTATATTCTCCCAGAATTTCACAGGCTTGTCTAAATCTTGTTCTGTTAACTTTAAATGTACTTGTGAGCATGAATTTTCTTCAGCATTGGAGTCCTGCGTGGTGAGCGCGGCTCGGTGCTTTACTTGTTGTTTGCTTTGAAACAATTCTACCTGCTAATTCCAGGTCTTTCTGTCTCTCTCCACAACTGTTCCTTGGCTCTTGGACAACAACTCCTTTGACCATTTTTTTCACTCCTCTGTCTGAAACCTTGCAAGGAGCACCAAGTCGTGTTCAGTTTATCATAAAATGATGTTCTTTCCACTTCTGGATTATGATCCCAACAGCCCTTACTGGAACGGTCAGTATTTTAAAAATTCCTGTGCAGAAGATGTCATCAATATATTTTGCAACAATAAGGCTGTGAGAGTTGGGCAGGGCGATATGGCCAAAAATATATATCATGATATATATTTGAAAATTTGCGATAACGATATAACTGACGATATAATTTCTGCGAGACAAAATACAACTCCACAACTTTACTAGTGCAAAAAAACATCCATTTATTTTCACTTAAACAAGCAGCTGTTTATTATGTACATTAAACCTATATAAACATTTAACAGCGCAAATGCAAATTCCTTGCTGAAAGTTTAACCAAAAGGCATTTCCAGTAGAAATGGGCTGACACATCCTGAGCATAACCATGTATAATATCTAGGGATGGGTATCATTTAGGTTTTATCCGATACCAGTACCAAACCGGTACTTTTGAAACGGTGCCGGTGCTTAAACAGTGCTCGAACCGGTGCTTAAAGAATCAAGAACACAAAATTGGTCCAAAAACCTCTCATGTTCAGCTGTTTTTTTGTAAAAAGATAACAATGTTAGCCTTTTCTGCAGCTATAGAGCATATATGGTATCACTCTTGGCTGGAAGCAGTGCTTACAATGGAAAAAAACACAAACTTTGTCCAAAAACCTCTCATGTTTAGCTGTTTTCCACTTTTTCTTTGGTCATTTTAGCCTTTTTGGCCAGGGTGAAGGGAGTATCTGCCATCAAACAAGGAGACAGCCGCATGTAACTACCACGGTGTTTGCTAGTTCACCTTACGTGCATTAATGTAATAACGTGGTTAGCCTACTCAACGTAAATTACACACGAACAACATTAAGCTACTCAGAGAAGAACGGCTGCTGCTGCCATCATCATCCTCATCATTTCTGCTACACTGGCAGGGCTAGGGGCCAGGACTCTCCTCTTCGGGTTCTTGGGGGATGTTGCTAACTCCGGGTCCAATAACAAGCACCACACCCTTAGTAGGAACGGTGCATTTCTTGGCTTTAAAAAAAAAAAAAAAAAAAAAAAAACCCTATGCGTCGCCAGGTGTTTCATCAGATTCGAGGTGTTACCTCCTTTGACAGTATCACAGTATCACCTTAAAGCACTTGTTGCAGGCTGCTGAGTTTGCATCTTTTGCTGTGAAGTACAGCCAGACTTTTGACCGCTTCGCCTTGGGCATTTTTAGCGCTGCTCTAAAAGAACGTATGTACCTGGGCCCGCCTACTATCCTTGGAAACATAAAATGATTGGCTAGAATCTGAAGCGTATCACATCTCAGTAAAAAAACCTAAAGCACCGAAATGCGCGCTGCTTTTCAGTCTGGTTACTACCGTTTATGTCAGAAACGATACCGGTAACCATTCCTAGTCATTTCTCATGGTTACACATAATTTATGGAGATTTATGGTTTGATTTCTTTGCATGTGTGGATTGGATGGGTTGTTACTAACATCCGGTGAAAATTTCATGTAAATAGCACCTTTAGAAATACATTTACGTAGAAAATTGGTCATGTGTTGAATACTTATTTTACCCACTGTGTTTGTGTTTACATTAATATATATGAACTACATAAAAAAAATAATATAATGTGTTAATGACTCTTGCTTCTGGTACCCCATGTGCTGACAAATGCTCTCAAGTGCTGACAACCAGGTGCTAATCAGTACTGCTGCCTTTGCTATACAGCCATCCTTTGAACGCCACAGGAGTCAGTTTGTGACAGTGGGATGGTGGGGGGTGGCATCTCCTGCACTGGAAAATCGAGGCTTGGTCATTATTGTCAATCTCAATGCAGCAACATAGGAAGAAAGGGATTCTGCAACCAGTGGCATTCCTATATCTTCACAGTTTGGACCGAACTCCAAGACGACAACACATTTCCAGAATTTGGGAATGGAGAGGATTGAACGGCCTGCTTGCAGTTCTGACCTAAACCCTACCGAACACTTCCGGATATAATGATGAAATGTAAAAACTATGAAAAATTTCGTACAGGCCAGGTTAGTCTATGCCTGGCCTATGGTTAGTCTATGCCAACACCAATATCTCTCTGCAATATACACCACTGGTTACTAATTGCCCAGGGGTCATTTGATTTCCTTTAATATTAAAGGAAATAAAATTTACACCCCAAAAATGTAAGTAATAACCAGAGCAATAGCTAAACAATGTCACTAAAGAAATAATGATTGTTTATGGCATATTTAGTGCCCTAGACATAACACCCTGGATTTCAGCAGTGATATTTACGTCAAGTGTAGATAACATCATGTAATAACCCACTCCAGAGAGATTAGCCAGGCTAACTGAAATAATCATGGCATGTTTCATGTGTCTGTGTTGCACATGAGCCTGATAAATACTGGCGTGTAGACAGAGACATGGATGATATTCTTCTGCGTGCATGCAGTCTGAGAGACTAGCCTACTTGCTCATAGTTTCCGTTTGTCTCTTAGGCCCCAATTACCAAAAGACCTAAATACAGTCAGCTGACAACATATTTTATTTCCCTTCCACTGACAGCAAACAGGTACATTTAGCAGATGAATAAAAAAAAAAAACCTGTTTGATGGAAATCTGGATAACCATCGATAACACTCAGATCAGAGAGTCGTGTTTATCTTCGACAGAGCAGCTGCATCATCGCCACCACACTGGAGTCTACAGCCTGACGTCGTTACCTCGTCACAATGTACCGTAGAAATCCTGTTTATCAGCTAATATCAAGTTATTGATTTTAAATAGTTGCTATACAGTGCCCCAACAATAAAACTGAACGCATGGGCGGAGCTGAAATAGTATTTAACTTCGGATGATAACAACCCGACTATGGCGAACATATGGCGATGATGTACCTCTTTGCTATTTCTAGCATCCAGCATCAGATAGGTCGACTGCATTACGACACACGTAGAGTGCTAGCAACTAGCCTAGCATAGCTCCCGAGTGTGGTGAGCTCTGACTTTGCTACAAGGGGGATGGTGCGCTAAACTACAGCTAGCTATTGAAATGTGTTATAATAAATGCTATACTGGCTTTAAACAAACACTCCCGGCCTTTGTCTGAATTATGACAATGAAATCTTGAATTTGGCGCAAGTCCATTTCACATGAAATTAAGTAATTTATGAGTTGCTTCGACTGTTTGTTCCCTTTCCTCGGTATTTTGAGTCACCAAAACACAACGCGGCCCCCGCTTTTCGAACAGCATGAAAAATTAAGTATTTTATTTTCTCCGGTACTGAACAGGGGCCTACACATAGGCCGAACGCGAGGGTGGAACGTAACTATTCGGAAACAGGTTGGGTCTTTTTTTAATCAAAGGACGCATTTGTTCATTTATCGTCGAAACCATTCTATTGCCCGATTTGTCAAGCTACTTTGGTTTGGCGGTCGCTCAGTAGGTGACTGAACACCACTTAGCATAGCACGAAGCTAAACGATGATGGGTGCATTTAGGATAAACTTCATTTGCTAGACAGGAAGCGGTTACCTTTGGGAACAGGCAAGCTCCTGCTGTACAGCGGTGACACTCTCTGCCTGTGGACCAGGTTGCCGTCCGAGTCACTTCCACCCGGGTTGGCGGGACTGGAGCAACTGGACGTCGTAGGTCCTGTGTTGCTCCCGGCTAGAGGAAGAGGGGGGGTTGAGTTGTGTTGAATTCTACGCAGAAGCCGGTACAGTACCGTGACGCGGAGCGGCTGCACGCGGATCGTGGCGGTGGAGGTGTTACTGCTGCAGATAGAGATGAGGCTGTGGGAGAGGCGCCGAGTTTATTCCGCTGTTGTCGCTGGGACGAACTCGCTGTTGGCTGACCTGACTACCAGCAATTACTTCATTAGATTGTTTGTGATGTTAACATGGCGAACGTGAACAATTCCTTTTATAAGCTCACATTTTCACAAACGGAATTGCTTTTAACACAGTTGACAAAAGCTGTCCATGAAGTACACTTTGCCTTTCAGGTTACGAAAAATTCTCAACTTCAATTGACATGGCATGATTTCCACTTGTGCGCTGATTCTGAATAAAAATATTTTTTGGCCGAATACAAACTTATGTTGCCACGCTTGCATATTTATTTGCACCTTAAAGTCAAACTAGTCCTCCCCCAAACCAACCACTCTCCAATACAGCAACGCAGTTACCTATCACTTCATATTTTTTACGTGACGCCAGAGCCACTGAGGCACGCCCACCTGGAGGACAAAACGGTACTGCGGTCCTTTGCCCTCCCGGCTTTGATCGCTTCGAGTTTAACTCGAAGATGCCACATAGTTGCTGTGCTATTGGATGCATAGCCCAACGTTTATTTACAACTGTCAGAAGCGTGTAGACTCTTAAGGGTCTCAAATTGAAATGAGCTGTGGGCCACTGCTGGCACTGTCATCTCATGTGAGGGCTACTTTAGGGTTCAAGTAGTACAAACAAACAAGAAAACACCCACAAATAATTCTGGAAATGCAGTGTTTTGTTTGTTTTTGAATTTTAAATATTGTATAACAAGACAAAACTCCAAACGTGAACACACATTTTTTCTCACTTTCTCACTAACTAACTGAAGCCTTTTACTGGTATTTAAATTTGTACTTGGTACTTTCTTTCTGGCCAGACACATGGCAGCACCTCTGCTATCATTTTTGTTCACATTTAACTAAAATAAAAATGCAGATATAAGTGTACACATTAGTTTTTGACTGCTAGTGAAAATTGTTTTCTTTACAAATAACTCTCACTGAACTAACACAACCAATCCCTCAACATGTTTGTACTCTCTGCTCATATTGCCTTCATATTAAATATTTTTTTGCTTTTTAAAGAAAGCATTTTAACATTGAGCTCAACAACAAACAAATCCTCTCTAACAAAAAAAAGTAACTTCGTGGGCCAAACTCCATTATATTTCTTCATGTCAATATACGTAGCACTTACCTTTGCTAATGATGGGGAAATTCTTGTTGTTCACCTCCCACATGGTGGCGTTATTTACCCATCCACATAAAAAAATGTAGCTGTCCGTATTTTGAAAGCTTTCACTCTGGCAACAGGGTAATATGAGGGATTGTCTACAAGATACACGTAGATGTCACCGGACTGGAGCTGTGTGAGACATGTATCCACTTTCGGGGATTAAAATAAAGCTGCTGTGATATAATGTGGGCCACAAATTACCAGAATGCATAGTTTCTCTTCATATCTTCCTTTTGCCTCCATGGATGGATGATCCAAGTAGTTATTTAATACAAAAGTTATGTAGATAGATATATGAGGGGTTGTACAAGCCAAAATCTAGTCCCTCATTCTCACACATACATTCTTCTTTTACATCCATATATCTGGATCCTCACATACTATCTTGCAAATATATTAACACTTACCTATTTTACACACACACACACACACACACACAGTATTTATCATTTACTCTTACAGACATACGTTTTGACTCTCACATATATGCATTTTCTAAGCAGGAAGTCACTATTAAACCAGACAGTAATATACACTTGGAACATTTGTTTTACTAATCAAGACCTGACCAGAAGAACTAAGCAAAGAAGCTATTCAAAACCATTCAGTTTTCTTTACTAGTATTGTTTTTAATTTGGGGAGTAAGTAGCAATGGAAATGCCATAAGATTTTTTAAATAATGTATTGGAATGTATTGAGCAAATTCAAAGAGAGACTACAGATTCTTTGTTCTTCAGAAGAACTAGTTGATCACATTCAAACCTTTTCTGGAATTTCTTTTTTCAGAACCGGTAGAATACTTGTGCACTTTCACCACAGGGAGGGTAATCCCCTCTTCAGATGTGTCAGGGCATAGTCAACAATGCAGGAATGGATAACCCAGATATGAATGGTATTTGTAAAAGTGACTGTGGTACTAGTGAATACAGAGCACTATCAGTTGGAGACAATGTTGTTACACTTGATGACGAAGATGATGGCAGTCACAGTATTGTATTGCAACCTTGTTCATTTTCTTGAGAGAAAATCCTAAAATATAAAAACATATTACATTAACAAAAGAGACCCATTTACATCAGAGGAAGAAGGACCACAAAGGATATTTAATTTATGGTAGTTGTGATTGTATGGAGCTCCGCAAGGGACATGGGAGAAAAAAAATTAAGATAAACTTTTGGGAGATCTCGCAAAACTTTTGCAAGATCTCACAAAACAATGTGCCGGGAGAGCGGTGTTCCCCCCGGCTATAGTAGGTCTCGACCTCCCGTTAGCTTCGAGATGGTGGGTGTCAGACGTCTCCGAAAACATCGGAGCACTTTTGCAAATATGTGATGTCTTGTAAATCGAGCAGATATTTGACGTTTACACAGCTACATTCACGCCTCAAAATATCTTAAAAGTTTATTTTGTGACCCAGAAAGAGTAATATTACAACTAAGTAGCTGCCGCCATTGTTGGAATTCAACTTTTGCGAGATCCCGAGTTAGTTTTGCGAGATCTCGCAAAAGTTCATCTTCATTTTTTCCCCTCCCATATCCCTTGTGGGGCTCCGTATGATTGTTTGTTTTTTGTTAGTCTAGTATCATTAGAAATGTTGCCACCGATTTAAACTCAAAGACAGTTTAAAGTTATCGTCCATTTCATGCATGTTGCCAGTTTGGATATTATTTTAAGACATTTATCAGTATAATTATATGCAGTGTTGGGGAGTAACGGAATACATGTACCGCCGTTACGTATTTAAAATACAAAATATGAGTAACTGTATTCTGTTACAGTTACCGTTTAAATAGGTGGTATTTAGAATACAGTTACTTTAATGAAATAAATGGATTACACGGCGGTATTTTCCTGTTTCATATTGTTTGGGTTTTATTTGTTCTGTCGTTCTGTTGTTCCAGGCGGCAGCGTTACGGTTGCCATGGTTACAGGGTGACGCGCTCTCTCTGCGACTGTGTGTTTCCTGGATGAGAGAGCAAGTACGTACTCGCGTTCTCGGCGAGACCGGTCTTGCCGAGACCGCACGGGAGTACGGACTTGCCGAGAACGCGAGCACGGACTCACGTTTTGTACAATTGGAACACCAGCGTACTTGATGATGTCACAGGTCCGGAGTTTTTACTGCCGTCCCCTCTTAATTTAACTGTGAGTAATATGTTATGAAGCTTAACTTTAATCACAGCCAAACCGGTTTACTCAGGAACAAATAAAACACTGAAATAAACCAAACATTAACATTTAGAAGTGATCTAAGTGACTTATATATCATGTTTAACCTCAGTAGTGAAATCTCAATTAATAAAAGTAGTTTACATGTACATACGTGTACATACCTTAATAAAACAAGCAGGTGAGATGTTAGAACGCTTTTATTTTTATTTTAGTGGACACTCAATACAATAGACAGCTACTGGGGTTTGTTTAACCTGAGTAGCGAAAAGACCGCAGGGGGTTTAAAACGATGTGCTGGGAGTCCGCTGTTCTCGCCGGCTCTAGTGATCCTCGACCTCGCTGTCTGCTATGGAGCTGGCGGGTCACAGACGTCTCCGAAAACGTCGGAGTGCGTTTGGAAATATATGATATCTTGATAAATCGAGCAGATATTTGAAGTTTACACAGCTATTTGAAAATAACTTAAAAGTTTATTTTGTGACCCAGAAAGAGTAATATTTAAATGTTTTTAGCCCCGCTCGTCCGCCATTGGCGCGTTTGAGTTTTGGACGAAATGCATTCTGGGATATTTAGCTGTACCAAGTCCACACAAGTCACCACCGATGCATGCTCGATAAAACGGGCGGAGCGAGAACACATCCGGGACTTGTGTGGGTCAACTTTTCTTGCGAGAGACAGAGAGAGGCGTTGAAAGGCTGCTCCAACGGAACTTATTGTTTTGGAGGAAAACACGAACACGGTGTACAGTCGAGTCTTAATAGCTTACTTACAACTGGGCTCGTCAGGCTCTCTTCTTGGCTGAAGTGGTTATTATTATATTTACATGCTTCCAGCTCCCGTTTTTGCTCGATGACAACTCGTACCTTTCCACTCCCCTTTTTCTCCCTCCTCGCGCTCACAGACACATAACGTGTATGGCAGTCCATTCTCCCTGCAACACGGACTACACTGCCCATGATGCTACATTCTTTAGAGCTATGCTTGTAGCATTCTGCCTGTTAGCTTAGCACAACAACAACAACGAAAAGGCGCTCTCTCACCCAGGAAACACACAGTCGCAGAGAGAGAGAGAGAGAGAGAGCGTAGCCCTGTAACCATGGCAACCATAACGCTGCCGCCTGGAACAACAGAACGTAGCTGTCAAACAAAACCCAAACAGTCCTGACCCGCGACAAAATGAAACAGGAAAGTACCGCAGTGTAATCCATTTATTTCAACAAAGTAACTGTATTCTGAATACCACCTTTTTAAACGGTAACTGTAACGGAATACATGTACCGCCGTTACGTATTTAAAATACAAAATATGAGGAACGGAATACAGTTACTCATATTTTGTATTTTAAATACGTAATGGCGGTACATGTATTCCGTTACTCCCCAACACTGCCTACATCTTCCTATTCAGAAAGCAGAATTTCCGAGTTCTGAGTACAATCGAAAGCACCACGACTGCAGTTTTTGTGTTGGATGTAAAAAGCAGGCTAGGATAGAATCAGGCATGGGATTTCTCTCGTGGAAATGTGCACATTATTTTTTCCTTTCTATTGGTAGGTGGCACAGTGCACTTGTGGCAAGTAAGCAAGCTAGAAGACTGGCAATCTTGCTGGGTATCCAGAGTAAAACCAAAGTTACTTTCCCTAGTAACTAGTTACTCTGAAAGTAATGAGTAACTTGAAGTAACTGAGTTACTTTTGATAGAAGTAACTAGTAATGTAACTAAGTTACTAATTTAAAGTAACTTACCCAACACTGATAATAACCACTGCAGCCAAGAAGAGAGCCTGACGAGCCCAGTTGTAAGTAAGCTGTTAAGACTCGACTGTACACCGTGTTCGTGTTTTCCTCCAAAACAATAAGTTCCGTTGGAGCAGCCTTTCAAATCCCCTCTCTCTCTAAAACTTGACCCAGACAACAAAGTAAAGCTATTTTTCCGGCTACGAGCCCGACAAGGAACCCGAAGTATTAACCAGAGGTCCCTTTATTACAGTTCGGAGCCGCGGACGTTCAGTAATAGTAATAAATCACACAGCAATAGTACATTCATGTAGTTGTAAAAAGCATGATAATATATTAAGTAATCCAACGTATTCAGAATACGTTACTCTCATTGAGTAATGTAATGGAATACGTTACAAACATACATTTTGGGGCATGTATTCTGTAATCTGTAATGGAATACATTTTAAAAGTAACCTTCCCAACACTGACTATATGAGCTCCAAACCTTTGTCTTTACATTTTACAACCACATTTCATGTTAAAACACAGTGTTAAATGACTCAGAAATCAAATACTACTAAAATTCTAAAGTTTTTTGACTATGTAGAACTCAATAAGAAATAAAGAAATCAGTGGTCATTTTACCAACTGATGTGGCCCTTTTGACACATTAACAAGACTAAAACTGACACCATGAGTGTTAATACAGTCAGTAAATACATTAAACAGTGGGATTTTGTATCAAATAGAATCAAGAGTTCTATAAACAATTTTAAAGGAGAACACCAGAGAACAAAAACAACAAACAAAAAAGCAAGAAAAGAAAAAACAACTTACATATTGATTCACTAAAAAAAAATGCATTGATTTTGTTTTGCTTTTTGTTTTTTAAATCAAATCTAAAAAAAATTGGAACATGCTTACTTTAATCTCAGAACTACTGAATATAAGGTTCTCAGAAGATGTTATTGTCATCATCTCACTACAAGATTCTGGAACAAGTAAAATGCAGGAGTAAGGTTGTCCTCACAGTAAAGAGGGTATCCTCAACACAGAAACAAAATGACATAGGAAATTTGATTTGTATACATTTTGCTGTAAAAGCCTGATTTGAGTGCAAGAGGAAAATCATGGTTAGTTGCACTAATATACAGTATTGGACCTGACTTGTGTAATATAATATCACTGTTAAGATCTCTTTTAGAAAGAAATGCCATGCCCTGCAAATCTTAACCACATTCTCATTAGTTTGGCATTCAATTTATGACCATTTGCCTGCTTGTAGAAAAATAACCTACAGTAACATTTAAGCAAACAGTTGGAGCAACTGTCAAAAATGTAATTAAAAACAAAACAAAAAACACGTACTTTTAACTTAAGACTATCAACATTAACTTCTATCAATATCTCTGTTTCTACACTCATTTTATAAGAGTGTGTGATGTTTGTTGTATATTTGCTGCTATGACAACTCAGTTTCCCTCTGGGATTAATAAAGTTTCTCTGATTCTGATTGACACAACACGTCAAACCCTACATGCAACTTCTGCTTCTGTTCGGTATCTCTCCAGAAAGGAATGAAAACTTCTTTAGCATGCCTTCTATTACTGCCAACTTGAGAAAAGTGAAGAGGCTGTCAAGAAGGTCAGCTGTGAGGATTGAAGGGGGTCAAAGGTCTCTGGGTGAGCTTAGATTGTGCGAGTGTTCGCAGTCCATCCTGAAATCTGAATCATAATCACAATGACCTTTTAAAGTATTTTTATTGGTGTATGAACGTATTTTAAAATTTGCTATTTACATCTTTTTTTTTTAAAAAAGAAAAAAAAGAACTGATAATATATAAAAGAAGTGTATATCCAAATCTACATTTTTCATGTATTGTAGTCACCTGTGGAGGCAGTTCTTTAGCTATACACAAAGAACTATCTCACCAAATCTCAGAAACAAGGCAGTCTGCATGGGTTTGAGTTACTCATCAAATAAATATGTACTTGTTCCTTTGAGAGGAACCGATTGCAAATGAAATAAACGAATGAAAATAAATAAAATGTTACAGAGATCACAGTTCATGATATTTAAAAGTTGCAGTTTGCGATTTAGCCCTCTTGAACATTGTAATTGCTATTGCATATAAGATTGGAATATGATGGCAAGAGAAGTAAAAACACGCAAATAGCACTCTTATAAAATACCTTTTAAACAATCTGCAAAACATGCATGAAACAGAAATGACGATTTAAATCCAATGAGGCTTGAGTAAAAATAGGCAAATCAAATAAAACTAAATGCTCCAGTTCCATGGCTAAAAATGTTTCCAACCTTTTTTTCTTGTACAAAAACTTAAAATTTAAAGCTATTCTTTCCCAGGTTTTTTTATTTTTATTTATTCATTTATTTATTTTCTGGGCTTTTAAAACAAATATTTTAGATATTATCCATCTCTTCTACAGTGTTGTAGATATTGACCCATTTACAACAGAGCTGGACTGATGTCTTCTAGCAAGGGGACATCGTTCCAAACTTTATCCAGAAAAATTAAATAAGAACAACAAAAAGAATAAAACCAAGCTTTAGTTAAGGCTAATGTTACCACAGGCAGATTCATGTTAGAGGCATTGTGGGTTACATAAGTCATGACTGACTGAGAATCACTGAGAATCTCGGTCTCTGAGATTAAACGTGAACAACACGGGGAGCTCAAATTCCAAAAGCCAACAGAAATGAAGTGTAACAAAGTATTTCAGTATAACATAAAATAATCCAATAAAGGGAAATGAAACTTAAAAAAGTGAAAAATGAAGATATGTATAAAACAAATTAATTAGAAGAAATGAATATTGTCATTTAATGCAGTTAGAAAAGATTATTTTCTTATGACAAAGCAGGAATCAGGGAGAGAAAGTGTTGACAGGCAGGGATGAAAAATGATACTAATCAAACGTCTCAGTGTCAGAAGCAGATAGACCCGGCCCTGGGTCAACCTTCTCCTTGAGCACAAAGGCTGGAGCAAAATGACAGACAAGCACCATCAGCACCGTCAGACTTACATCCAAGGGCAGATTTTGGTAAAAATTCCACAGCTTCACCTCAACCCCACTCTAAACCTGAAAAACAAGCTTCAACATCAACCAATCTCCCCCAGCTAGCACAATAGAGGAACTGCTCTGATTTTAATGCAGACTTAGAAGCTACTTCCTTTTCTTCCAGGAATGAATGAACCACAACACTCATTATTCCTGAAGTGGAATTTAAACCAACAGAAACTAAAATAAAGGCTGATTATTTTAAAGTGGAGACACACCACCTCATCAGGAGTCAATGGCAGGTGGTCAGAAAATGGCATCACCCTCAGCCTTACAGGGGGACCAGCAGCATATACAAATGCCAAAATCACGCTGTATAGCAACTTCACCAGCCTATGGCTACAGAGATGAAGGATTTTGGAGAGACAGACAGCTGCAGAAGGTGGAGGAAGAATGAATGAAGTCTGTTTTTAGTGTGGGCCACAAATCATTGGGTTAAAGGTTGTCCTGAAAAGCACAACACTCAGGCCGAGTGACTCGGGGCAGAACTTGAGAAAGGGAAGGGTCCTCAGCATAGCAACAAAAAGTAAAAAATGAAAATAAGACACACACGCACACATATAGGGAATGCATTAACAAGCCTACTAATACACACACACACAGAAGCAATGCAGGTTTAAACGTTCCAAGGATTTCTTAGAGGCTGACTCCGAAATGTATAAAGATGCCACAGTTCTGTCTCAAGGGATCCCTGATAAGTATAAACACGCACTCAAATTGCTGCAGGATTCACATTCTTTGGACATACGATAGAAACCAACAAAAACAGAGTTGATAAATTACATCTATTAGAACTAGCAAAGATTTACTAGATTCTCTTCAGTTGCATGGTTGCACGGTGGCACGGTGGTTAGCACTGTTCTCAGGTTCGAGTCCACCATCTCGTGGCTCAAGAGTTGGCAGTTCGTCTTGTAATCGGAAGGTTGCTAGCTCGAGCCCCGGCTTGGACAGTCTCGGCCGTTGTGTCCTTGGGCAAGACACTTCACCTACTGCCTACTGGTGATGGCCAGAGGGGCCGATGCCGCGATATGACAGCCTCGCTTCTGTCAGCCTGCCCCAGGGCAGCTGTGGCTACAACTGTAGCTGCCTCCACCAGTGTGTGAATGTGAGAGTGAATGAATAGTGGAATTGTAAAGCGCTTTGAGGGTGTCGAAAAGCACTAAATACAATCCATTATTATTATCTCACCGGGCCTTTCTGTGTGGAATTTGCATGTTCCCCTGTGTTTGTGTGGGTTGTCTGCAGATAGTCCGGCTTCCTCTCACAGTCCAAAGACAGGCAATTAGTGGGGTTAGGTTAATTGATGATTCTTAAATGCCCAAGAGGTGAATGCAAGTGTGAATGGTTACCTGTCTCTCTGTGTCAGATTACCAGATTACCACACCTGTCCAGGATGTACCCTGCTGCTCAGTCTATGGCAGCTGGGATAAGCTTTAGCCCCCTCATGACCCCCATAAGGGCAAATGGAACGAATGAATGGATGGACTAGACATTCACTTGAAGCTCTGTGACAACAAATGCATCCAACTAATCTCCCAACATGGCAGAACAGAAAGGCATGATGTTTAGTGATACATGTTGTACCTTCTTCCATTCATGGCTCACAAGACATTTTATAGAGTAAAGTAATCAAGTTCCAGGTCGAGAAAGATTAGGTCCCAAAACCAAACAAGTAAGCAGGTCAGTATGAAGACGGGTAAAGTTCTAAGTTTATTTTTGAAACTATGACATTCCCCAAAGAAAGCAATAAAAAGAGTAGCAATAAAATGTCCAGATATTTTAAAAAAGGAGACAAAATAACTATACGGACACAAGGTAAACAATGCTCAACAACAATTTATTGGTGAAAGAAAATGTCCCCAGTAACAATCAAGGCCACACATTACCAACAGATTCCTCGAGGAATAGGATGGGCCAAAAAAGATTCCATCTCAGCAAACCTCAACTTAAGAGGTCAATCTGACCATTGCTACACACACACAGCACGCACACACACACACACACATGCCCGTTCAGCTATCTTAGTGAGGACCTTAATTGACATAATGGTTTCCCTAGCCCCTTATCCTAACCCTAACCATTAAAAATGAATGCCTAACCCTAACCATAACCTAATTGTAACCCTGACACTAAAACCACATTTTGAGCCTCAAAAAGGCCTTAAAATGTGTGAGGACCGGTGTGTGTGTCCTCACAAGTGACTGTTGGTTCTCAAAAGTATAGTAGAATGCAGATTTTGGTACTCACAAAGACAGCTAGACAGGAACACACACACACACAGTGACGCAGTGCCACTAGTAACTGGTTAAAAAGCTTACAGGATGTTGAAACTACATCCATTGTAGAAACCCATGTGTGAATTCAGCATATTGATAATTTAATATGAATTTACCTAAAGGTAAAGTTTGAGTGTCACCCATGACTTGCATGAATCCTCATGACATCTGAAGTACAAGTATCAATATATTAATGCTGATTACAACAGTGAATGTTTAAATGCAAAAAGTGGGATACAATTAACCCGTGTATAGCATATATTCAATGCTCACAAGATGTTTTGCAGAGTAAAATGTGCACTAGCTCAGGAAAGGCAAGGTACCATTAGCATGTACATTTACTGGATTAAAAATACTGGGGGCTGCCAGTGCTACCTCTCAGCCTCCTAGTAAAAATATCCATGATAATGAAAATCCCAAGAGAATTTCAGAAAAGTTGGCATCTGACGTTGAGGTTAAGGTCACAGAGACTCAATCTGAGAGTTTTATTAGATGAATCCATGGTATGAATTTGAATTTCCCAGGTGACTTCCTTCTGAAGTTTTAGAAAACTTGACCTCTGACCTTAAGGTCAAGCTCACTGAGAGCTTGACCTAAAGGTCTTGAAAGTCATTCAAGATTTTTTAGTAACTGCACCTAGGGTATGAATTTCAAAATCTGTTCAAGTGACCAAGTTACTGACCAAGTCAGTGCCTTTTCAACCAAGTTCAACATCCTCACATGACGAGGGTTTACATTTCATAGTGTTTGAATTGTTGGCAAACAGACAAATACAAAAATGAGTTTTTTCTTGGAGGAAAAATCAAATTCATAACTTGAGGCCATTTTTGTAACAGGGGCCACCATGCAAATGTGCAACCCCCCCCCCCCCCCAAAAAAAAAAAGAAAAAAAAGAAAAACAACAACAACAACAACAAACTTGACATGTTAAAAATGTTGATGAGGAAAAATAGGGACATTAGTCTTGTGAAGCAAGAAGGCAGTTCTGGGCATATCCAAAGATAATTTACTTAACTGGATATTAAAGGCTGGATCCAGTGCCAGAAAACACACCAAGCAGCTGGCACTGGCCTGGAACCACAGAGTTGCTGAGCACTAAGCTGGAATCAGTGACATCAGTTGTTATGGGGATGTAAATTTACCAGTGATGTGGATTCTGCTACTATGTAACATTCAGTTCTTTGTCAAAATAATGGATAGTTCTTGGAAGACACTAAGGCAGAAGTTGCACCTTTATGGCACAGGAACCAGTAACAGTGGGTTTAGGTCTCAGAGCAGATGTGCTGAGACCTGAATCCAAAGTGTATCTCGATCTTTACAGAATGTCAGTCCTCACTTAGATTGTCACATATTGTCAGGCAGTTGTGCAGGAACTCTGCACGTGGAAGATGGTGCGAACATTCGCATTAACAGCAGCCATTCTATTTCCATTGCAGTGGAATCCAGGCTAAAGATATAAGGTATGTAGCTATGGCTCTACAACAACCGTGAATGGGACCAAGCTGTCTGCTGCATGTCTGTTTGTTGTCTGCCTATATAATGACTTTTACATAGTTATAGACAGCAGCAGTCTGTTTTATGAGAGACTGCTGGTTTCTCAAAAATTGTAGTGGCTCTGATTTTTAAGGAATCTGTTTTGAGCCCCAGCCAGCAGGTGAACTGGTAATGGATACTTGGAGGTACCCATTTTATGTTATGGTTTTTCTTCCTGAAGAAGAAAAACCATAACGAAGAAATGTCCTACAGCAGCGGTTCCAACAGTCGGAATGAGCCAATGTGCCTCAAACAGATTCTCTGGTACAAAAGAGAAGAAACAAATAAAATTAGAAAAAGAAAAACAGCAGAATAGCAAAAAAACCCCAAACTGTTTGCTTTACTGGTTATGCAGTACAGCAAACTTTATAAACATGCAATGACCAACAAAACGGTCATTGCATGTTTATAAGGAAAACAAAATAGACACAGAATCTCTTCATTTTAGAGCAGAAATTGCGACATCTTATTGTGGTGGAGGTGTTTGTATGTCGTGATCCTAGGAGCTATGTGGTTGGGTCAATTTGCCATGATACGGTTTCCCAATTGTTCCTGGGTGAGGAGACCAATAAAGAGCAATTCAGAAACCATTGGTTTCTTTGCTAAGACAGCAAAGAAACCAAGGAACAAGTCTACACTTGGGGGGAGGTTTCTGGGCTCTCACCCTGAAGCCAGGCCCGGGGAGTGGCCGCTGGCTGGGCCTTAGCCCGTGGGGCTGGAAACAGCTACATGGAGGTGAAAAAAACATGATCTTAACTGCTCAAAGGGATTCCTGAAGCGCTGACAATGGGGCCAGAGTTGTAATAACCTGGAGTTTTCATTTTGCTAATCACAGTAACCCTATACTTCATTATATCTACAGAGTGTAACTTGAAAAAATGTCTTACCATGTTTTAGGCAATCACAACCTAAACTGTCCGTCTGCGTTTAAGTTAAGCAGCACACCATGAGCAACACACAGAGTTTAAGAACGCCTTTCATTTCCTATAAAACTGTGACCTTTTTGGGATCAACAGTACAATTTGACCATATATTCATTATATTTCAGCAACCCTACATTTAAATTAATTTAATTTTGTGTCATTTAGATGAGGTTTGATTTGTTCTCTTCAATATGTTATAAAGTCAGCTATGGCAGCCTACCAGCTCTGTTCCCCATAGTGTGAACTATGGAATATTGCAGTTCAAAGAAACTAGGCGTTGTGAAGAATAGAATTCTCTAAAGTGAAGTCGTATTGAAAGCTGGCTAGATTATAATTTATGTCCCGGGACAGCAATATATCAGGGATGAGGGGGAATCCTGCCTGCATGGCCAGGACATGAGGAGCCAAAGTGAAGGGGACATCCCCGAGGAGATCTGGAAGAGTCGAATGTGCTTCCACTGCTCGAGGTCTCATCGTTGTCCCCATGTTGTGTGAAGTTGCTGGGAACTTTGTGTCATACTGCGGATCTGGAGTTGAGCAGGACGACTATGAAGAAAGGGAGAGATGTTCCTTGTGAGTGTACAATGTTGAAACCAGTTTTGTGCAACATTCTGCCCGAATTCTGCCCTGAAGTTCAATTTATGTCTTATTCTGCTGGATAAGATTTAGATTACTGGGTTGTGTCAGACATTTGTGTTAATGTGGAGGCTCTGAATAGATGCATCTCACAGTTTTCTGTACAGTGAGACAATGGCGCAAACAGTAATTCACAAACATGCAGTTACAAGTATAATTAGAGTCTAAAGCAAAGTGCCTAATTAGACATAAAGCAGTCAATGCTAAAGTAGTGAGGCTTGGGAAGTAAATGTGAAATGATCAGAAGGCGAGCGATGAGGCTTCTGCTTAAGCTCAGTGTTAAAGAGCTTGAAGAGTGATCGTGGCATGCTGCTCACCTTTGATGCTTGCACTATGACATTTGTTGAGGGCTGTGTGACGTTCATGGTTTGCAGCTTCTGTCTCTGTTCTTCAACTGTCTCGGCTGGAGATCAAACAGGACAGACAGCTTAATGTTTACTAGAAACAAATACTGAAGAAACAAGAAGAAATAAGGCTTCTCACCCCAAAAAAAATATATTCTATTCATTAATAAATATTTATTTACCTCATTTTCAAGATGCATGTGAACATGAAACATCATAATCAGCAAACACAATTAACAGCTATGGTATCAATTATAAAACAAACAAATTAATTAATTAATTAAAAAGTTAAATCATACATTCCCTCGTTCTTGAGTTAACGCGTTCAGAAGATTTTCAGAAAACTGGACCTCTGATTTTGAGGTAACAAATAAGGGAATTCAGAATTTGATGGCAGCAAGAGGTCTTAAAAGTCGGCAAAACTGGGAGACCAGTGTATAGCACACAGTCACGTTACAGGTCAGTAACGTGATTGGGTACAAAAAGACCGTCACAGAAAAGTAAAGCTAGACAGAGATCCACCAATCTTCAAAAAACTACAATAAAGAGAAGCCAAAATGAGACAAATATGGCCTCTGTGTCGAGTCCCTGTCAGTGCTCTTGCTGTATCGTTTTAAATTAACTAAAGGTTGCTCAGAGAGTTTATACGGAGAGTTTTTCTTTAAAAACCAACAAACAAAAAAGAATTACAGTAGTCCAAACTAGAGGTAAAAATGCATGAATTGGATGATATTGTGCAAATGGAAGAAAGCAGTCCTACAAATTTGTTTAATAAGCAAATTAAAGGACTTATCCTGGTCAAAAACGACTCCAAGATGTCTCATAGTGTTACTAGAAGCCAAGGCAATGCAATACCTGGTTAGAGACTGTGTTTCTGAGATTTTTAGGTCTAAATACAATAACCTCAGTTTTATCTGAATTTATAATTAATTATAAATTATATAAATTACTTCTAATTTATAAATTAGAAATCATCCTCTCTTTGTCTTTAAGACATTCATGCAGTGTAACTAATTGGTATATGTCATCTGAATCTGGATCCTTAGCTGGGAGAAACTGGCACTAACAGCAGCATTTCTTTGTTTATCAAATGTGAAGCTGCTGTCAAAAATCACCCGCAGGTTTTGGAATTTTCCAAAGGGCCAACTTTGGAAAAGACTGAAATCCCCCTGGCCGCCTTTACTATCAAAGCTGAGGGGATAACAATTTGATGAAAGTGGTCGGAGTGCTAAAACAGACCTAAGCAGATCATGATTATTCGTAATCAAAGACAATAAAAAATACAAGTCTGATCAACTTGTTAGTAGAGAAATGTAGTCTGAGTAGAGGAAATGTCTATTCTAGTTGTCTAGATTTTGTGTGTATAGACTTGATCCATCATCAGCCCTTTTTACTCATGTCTGAGTTTGAGATGATAAGAACTGTGTGGCCGACCCATCGTTATATTTTGGAACAAGAAAAACAGTGTTAAATGTTGGAAGGGTTAAACACAGAATTATGATGTGAATTATGTGAATTTGCTGAGAGTTAAATATGCTCAGTACTGATCAGCACATAATCAGTTAAATATAAAGATGTTTGAGTTTGGCTAAAATGATGAATAAGAATAAAAGTAAGAAAAGAAAATAATGATTTTTTGAGACACGCCTAACTCAGACCTAACTGACAGCCTGTGTAGAAACAGCCTTGAGAGATGTGAGAGTGGCTGTGTGTGTGTGTGTGTGTGTGTGTGTGTGTGTGTGTGTGAGAGAGAGAGAGAGAAAGAGAGTGAATGAGAGCACATACAGGACACAACACGCTGATTTCTGAATGTCTGACTTTTAAAGTGTGTGATTTAGTGAAAGGGGGATTGTACTCAGTATATTGTGTTGAGTAAATTGTGGTTAACAAACACAGATTTTTAAAGCATTTAGACATAAAGGGAGTATGCTAAAGAACGTGCTAATAAAATCTGAACTGAATGAAATGTGAAGTAAATCTTATTGATATGTGACTGAATGATCAAATGTAATTAAATTTTCCATGTTAACAGAGAACGATAGAGAGAGAGATAAGGTGGGGCTGAAGATTAGTGAATCTTATGTAAACAACTGATGGGTTAAATAGATATTAGAGAGAGAGAGAGAAGGGTGGGGCGAGTGGGGCACATAACAAGTATAAACTGGGATGCCTGGAGGCGTTGTGGGTCAGTCTCCGGAGCCCTGCCAGATGAGCAGTTCAAAGGACTGGATTCCAGAAGTTTACCGTTGGAGATTCCAACAAAGGCGCCAAGGGGAGTTTGTCCACGGTGGACTCACAGATTGCATTTGGCCCTATTTCATCATTATGATCATCATCAGGGTTGGATTATAATTCTGAGAAGGATTTGAACTTCCATCGTTTTCTAAGTGGAAGTTGCAGCTTCTCAAGACTTCCAAGCTGTTGCCTGCTTTGTTACCATCTTTGAGAAGATGTGGAATCTATCAAGGAAACCTGGTTTACTGATTATTCCCATTAACACAGAGCAGTGAGGTGGAACACATCTTCAGTGCTGGAAGTGGCCACCACACCACCAACCTCTCTCCCCTCAAAGATAAGAACAAAACATGCATATAACCTTAAAGTGAGTTAATTAAATTAATAGAATTTAAGTGATTTGATTTTTTTTTTTTTTATGTTTTTCTTTTTATTATTTTATTGCTCCTGCCCAGCTGCTTTAATAAAAACCTGCAATTAAAGTCTAAACTGTCGACATTCCCTTTTTGACCCTTTGTGAAACAATAAAGGTATAAATCTAAGTATTAATCTATATTAGTCCAAATAGCTCTAATTCGCTGCTCAAGCCTTTCCAAGTAATATTTTCCCTTGGGCCTGTTGTATGGGCCTCTGAAACCAACTCAGATTAACAAGTGCCACAAACGACACGGGAGCGGCAATAACAGGTGTTACTTATAAGATCTGACCTGCAAGGCTACTCTGGTTTGTTCATATCAGGCCAAGCAGGGAAGACACTTGGACGTCAAGGGAGTCAGGCTGAGCAAGTGGCCTCAGCCACATTGACTCCAGAAACCTGCACTATCTGGGTACGGATAACAGGATCAGGGATTAGACGTTTTAATGAGACAGCTGGAATCAACTTTCTGTATAGGGGTTTTGTGGGTCTACTGATCAATAGGGGATGACATTTAAAAGAGGAGTGAGTGTCAGGAAGTCTAAAAGGTACCACTTCTGTTTTTTCTCTCTTTTTTTTAAACTAATGGAGTATTAAGAGTTAAAAAGAGTATTGGACTTAAAAATGGATCCTTGGGGGATCCCACAAGTGAGGGGAGCAGGTGTTGAAGAAAAGTCAATTAACATGTCAGAAAGCTTCTGCCTGTTAAATAACATCTAAACCATCGAAAGCAGTGACTCAACACAGCGCTCTAGTCTAGAGATTAGGATAACTGTCTCAGCACTTAGGTCTAAAAGCGTGAGAATCGCCCAAGTCGGTAATTAATAAATGACCATTAAAAACTTTTAAAAGTGCTTATGCTGTGCTATGATGTGGTTTGAAACCAGACTGAAATGTGACACTATTAGCTTTCAGAAAAGCCTAAAGCTAGTGGAAGACAACTTTCTATAGCACCTTAGAGAGAAAGAGCAATTTAGAGATCTATCTAAATTGTGTGTTCTGTGCGTTCACATTTGCAGTTTTGTCTTGTTATACAATATTTAAAATTTTAAAACAACAAACAAAACATTTTTGGAAATATTTGTGGGTGTTTTCTTGTTTGTTTGGTTTTTGTACCACTTGAACAGTGGCTCTCACAAGAGGTGACAGTGCCAGCAGTGGCTCACAGCTCATTTAAGTTTGAGACACCAGCCAGTAAAACTGTGTGTAGGCTCTACATAAGAGCAATGCACAACACCACTGGTCTTTTGTCATGCAGTACATGCTACAGGGTATGAGGATGGTTGAAAGGAACAAAACACACAACTCCAACCACATTCTGGAGTTGTGAGTTCATTTTAACATTACAGTGCTTCCTGTCAGAGGTGCATACCTGTATGTGAATGTGCAGATAACCATACATCACTAAGAAAAACTCTTAAAAATTTGTAAAACAAGTTGTAAACTTCAGCTTTATATATAGTTTCATTTTAATATGTTCCTTACCAACAATAACAAATCCTCCATCTACTTCCTTGTCTGGGGTTGACTTCTTTGAGTCCTTACGCAGTCCAAACAAGCTCCACATGATAAACCTGTGTAAAGAAAAACCCAAAAAAACCCAAAAACAACCCCACCCAAAAACAGAAGAAGCAATAGGTTAGATGAAGAGCCAGTGCATTATACGTTTCGCATTCATTCATTTTATCATGCTTACTGTCGAGAAAGCGTAACAACAGACTGATTCACTCGAAGTTCAAATGTCAGTAAACAGAAACAGCTGGGATATTTCTGTTATCTGAAGGTTAGTTTTGTAGAAGCTTCAGGGAACCCTTAGGAATGTTCTCAGGTTTTTACATAACTTGAGAAAAGTTTAGGATTGTGCTTTAGTTTCTTGTGTGGTATGCAAATGCAAGTGATAAATGTAATAATGTCATGAAAAAATATATCCATGTCTTTGAATAACTCCGTTAACTGAGGAGACAGTTTCCCCCTTTTTCTTTGTTTGAAATCACTGAATTTGCTACTAGACATTTAAATCTGTAAGTTCTACCACTTCTACCACAGTCAGGTAGTGTACTAATTTTTAGTCTAGAAAAGGGTCTCCCAGCACACCCTCAAAATATGTTTGGATGTGCCAGGTCTGGAATTCCAACATGTGAGTTCACAGGCATTACCTTCAGAACAACAAGGGTAACATTTTAAGGGAAAACTGCTTAAATTTAACTATTTTTGGTGCTGCTAATTTAACAAGTTGATGATTCTGTCATGTGTTCCTTACTTTGTGTGTTTTGGTGCAGCCCTGAAGGTGTACCTATCTGTGACTTTTACCAGTGTGAGAGCAGCAGCACAGAATCCTTAATATTTGTTTAAAGATAAATGTCTCTCTGTTGGCACCTATGAATTCCAGCAAACAAATAGCACTACAGAGTACACTATTTGCACTTGTAAAAAAAATGTATTCCTCATCCCAGTTTAATGGTCGCCTTCTTTTTTTTTGGCTGCTCCCTCTTTTAGGGATTTTAACAACAGATCATCTGCCTCTATCTCACTCTATACCCAGCATCCTCTGCTGTCACACCCATTCCAATGTTAAGAAACACAATTTTTCTTTTTCATTTAGCCTCTGAAACTGGATTCAAACTGAAAACCTTCAGTTGATCTACCTTTTAGGCTACACCTGTTACTTGTAGCTGTCCACCCTAACACAGCAGGCTTTAAAACTAGCTCTGATCCAAAAAGCAGAATCCATTCTTATTGGAATGCAACCAATATTGTTCTTTTTTTCTACTTTGAATTCAAATGGTCTGCTATTGAAGAGGTCTGACTATGTATCCCATACATATCAGGTATATCACTGCTTACAGAAGATCTCAAGGAGCCGCGTGACAGGAAGAACACGAGATAGAAATGACTCCCTCAGCAAGTCATCTAAAAATACTTCCTCATAAAGACATCTACTACACCACACCGTAACTTCACGACAATATATGCATCCGGTTCTGTCATTCACTTATCGTTCTGCCATGCCTAGATGTTCTGCCACACAGAATATATCTTTCTACCCGCCTTTATATAATATATATAATTTATCAACATCCATTCTTTGACTTGAGCAGCCACACTGTGCTACTAAACGACTGTGTTGTTACACCATAACTATTATAGGCTGACATTTCATGTGATCAGTGCTGTGAATATCTGTTAGTGACAAATAAATTCATTAATAGAAATTACAGAAATATTGCACTTGCATTTGTTCAAAGTTTATGCTGGTTGAACTGCAGCAAACATTTAGAGAAGCAAACAGGAAAATACTAAACAAATATATTAAGAAATGATTTTATGCTGAAGAGTGAGTGCAGGTAACGTATTTCGGTTCTGGATACCATCTTTGGGCCATTGTTTTGTCTCAATCCAGTTTATTTTTTTCCAGTCATTGTATTGGAACCACAAAAATAAAAATACATTATGCGTAGTGAACCACAGTATATTTCATTCGGTATCTCCAATGTGTGGAATCCCATTTTGAAAGACGCATCTCTTTAACTTCACAGAAGTCTGCTAACGACTTGTGAAATGTGTATTCTGCTGAGATCTCACTACATATTTACAGTCTCGGTGCTCTACAGGACTATTGCCTGATATTCTCAACAGTGGAGTTTCGCTAAAAAAAAAAACGTTCACAGAACGTCCTTGTTTGTTGAGACTTCACATCTTTGTTCTGAAAACCGACGATAAACGTCAAATCCGTTCTACACATAATTTAGTCAAAGAAAAAGCCAAGGCGAACGACGTTGAATCACTTTAAACAAACGGGCGTATTTAAGGTTTTCATGGGCATATGAATGTAGAAATGTATCACAACTTATTAGTGATACATTTCTTTTAAAGTGACCCTGGTCGCTGTCTACCCTTCGGTCGTGTTTTGAGAGCCCAAACAACAGCCATGGCTCTATAGAAAGTGAAAATGGCACTCTTACTATCGTTACTTGTCGAATTCAGAAAGCCTTAATAAAGTCAGTTCTTGTTCCTTTAGTGTTTACTGCCAGTTATTGGTGCCACTCGTTTACTTCCTGTTCGTGTTACCTTCGCTCAGCATTACAAAAAATATCAGAATATTCTATCATATTTTCGCCCTTTAGGATCACCCGAGTTATTATGACGGTGAATTCACTGACCTTAAAGCGGTCCTTGTCCACGTAGAAATTATCAGTGTTCTTTTTTGTAAAATTCGTGCTGTCAGCAATATGTAGCGGAATGATTCGTTGTCGTTTCCGCGGAAGAAAATGTTAGAGCACAACGGATATGGCTTGGAAAAATGAGAGGCGCTTGTTTTGTATTCCCCTTTGGCCGTAATTTCAAGTGCCGCGTTTTTTCATGTAATGTGAGTAAGCCGCCCGCCTGAGCTGCGCCTTTGTACTAAAGCTCAGGACTACGCGTTTCCCGCGCTGTGTTGCGCTGTCGAAGGTCCAGGAACGTGAAAGAAGCTAACTGTAAAGATGGCAAGTCTACTGGACGCTTCTAAACCAAGAATAAACTGCTCTATGCTGTCACAGCACATTGGCAGAGGTGTCTGCTTCGTTGGGCGCGTTGAAAAGGTGGGTTTTGGCTAGTGCTAGTTAAACTATTTTTTAACAATTATAAATATGGATTAACCTACACCTGCATATATGCACTGGCCCACTCTGTTAACAGCAAGGACATAAAGTATTAGTTTTGCTTTTCTTGACCAGGTTCACCCAACAGGAAAAACGTTCAGTGTGTCTGATGGAGAAGGAAAGAGCGCTACGGTAGAATTGAACGAACCTGTGAGTACTGCCATAATTTATGGCATCAGTTTGCCTACACGTTTCAGGGTGAGCGGTGCTGGTGGTACGAAGTATGTGGTACAACTGGTCTGTGGACCACTCTTGTTTGCTTGTACCGTGTTTGTTGGTCATATTCTCCGCGTAGGAGCTTCGCTCGCCGCCGCATCGTCATCACACAGTCACTTCTATTAATGCCTGCCCGCACAGGGAGTCGCTGCAGTATTCTGAACGACGTGTCGGATAAGCTCAACTATACAGCTGTGACTGTAATTATGAGGGGAGATTTCAGTGTTAATGATCAATTCCTAGATAGATTTCCTCCCAAATACAGCACTCATAACTTTATTCTGTCATAGTTATGTAGTTAGTCACAGTATGTTTCTTTCTGTGGTCAACACTACACATTTAATCAGTGATGGGAATAAGAGCGTGGGGAACATCACAAGCCTGATACCTGCAAGCTTGCCCATATGGAAAAAATATATAAATCTTATAAAGTTTGTATCTGTCTTGTGTGAAACTTGTATGAAAAGCATACAAGAGTGAAAACAGATATAAGATCCCTTGAAAAATTATATAATGAAACTTGTATGTTTTGGATACTTACTAAAACTATATATGAAAGTAATGAGAAAGTGGCCACTTTCATGAGTAAATCATATAAGTTTTTACTATTTCTTTTCCATATGGGCCTTTATCTTATAGTGGACAGAAATTATATTTTGAAGAGGCACCAATAATTTATGTCCCATCTTATTTGATGCAGAATATCTGATTGTTCTGAATAGTTTGTAAAAAATGCATTGGCTGCATTTTTAGGTAAATAGCTGCATTTAACTTTGTTGTTTGCAAAAACTGTGCATAGGTTTTTAAAATGTACAATTTCTGTTTGCATTTCAAGTTATGAAAAAGGATTTGTTAAACAGTAAAAAACGTAACTCTTCTACTCGGATTTTATGTTTTTAAGTCTGATTTTTAGATTATTGTGCTAATACAGAATGCCAAAATGGAAAAACGAACTGTAAATTCAGACATGTGAGGTTGTGCTGAAAAGAATGACACCAAACAAGCCAAGATGAACAGTTTTTAAAGGTGAAATTTAGAGGTAAATGAAAAGTAGTCAGAAACAGCCAATTATACCCTGGACCCCACAGGGTTAAACTTTTTTTTAAAAGTAATGTTATAGTTACTTTACCAAGTAATTAGTTACTTTTAGAATATAGTAACTGAGTTACTAATTCACTTACTTTTTTAAAGAAGTAACTATTACTAATTACCTTTTCAAAGTAACTTGCCCAACACTGCATTTAACAAACAAAGAGCATATCAATAAAAAAAAAAAGCAAGAATTCACGAGACAAAATAAAAGAACTGAAATTAAAAAGGGCGCTCTTTTGTGCTTATAACATATAAAAATGGAAACAAACAAACAAATCACTTAAGATACATCAAGTATATTCGATATATCCGCCCACCCGTAGTTGGTTGCAGTTGATAGACTTACATTAGTTTATGTTAGCTAACTAATAAGAGAACAGTGGAGTCAAGGAGACTAAAACAAAAAACAGTCTACAGGGGTCACTGTGGGCTGCCCATGGCTGCAACAATGAGTTTTCTGTTAAGAAACCTGCTCTTGCTTTGTTATATTAATCTGCCTACATCTATATTGTTTTAAAAGTATATTAAAATATAAATAAATTTAACTGAATTGAAAGTCTTGAGCAGAGATTGTTGACTTTCAATAAACACAGGGGGGATTAAAATATTAATGCAAAATGAAGGTGGAGTGTTGGCAAAATGGCTGGTTAAAATTTCATTCAGAAACTTTCAATAACTATTTGGTTCTTTTCTTAGCTTGAAGAAGAGCTGAGTGGCATTGTGGAGGTCATTGGTATGGTGTCCAGCAAAGGAGTAATAACCACCACCACATACAACATCCTACGAGAGGACAAAGGCATTCCCTTTGGTACGTCTCTCTAGACTGATTGAGTAAAGTTTTGTTCCTGATCTGTGACTCAGTGTGCTGTGTCTGCTTATCCCACAGATTTGGAGCTGTATAATGAAGCCCTGAAGGTCATTCACGACTTTCCTCAGTACTACCCGTTTGAAGTGGCTGCAAGTGGATGAAGATTGGCTTCATTGTTTTTGTGTCTCATTTTACATGTTGGAGAGAATAGTGTGGTACAAAATATTTGCATTAAAATGAAAACCTTTGTTAATCACATGTCACTGAAGGTTCTTTTTTCTTCTTTTTTTTATGATAAACTGTAAAATAAGTGGGTAATACTTTATGTACTCAAATATAAACAAATTTAAAAGACACAATAGAGTGACAGCAACAGCAGAATTTCATGTCCACAGTGGCACAGACTGGAATTTACAGCACTGACACTTGAATGGGAAGTCTTCAGCTGGCTAATTTTACTCTTGTCAGTTTCAGCTAGTTTCACATTATGTTTAGCTGAGCTTTCAAACCAATCGGAGAGTAGAATACGTTACACTTCATAATTCATTTGTAATACATTTTCTTGGCAGCACAAGAACTAAGAGTCATAAAAAGGTTAAATGTAGAGACAAAATATAGAAGCTGAATGGCTTAACCAGGGGTCAGCAACCGTTAACACCCAAAGAGCCATTTGGAGCCGGTTTCCACGCAAAAGAAAACACTGGGAGCCGCAAATACTTTCTGACATCTAAAATGAAGATAACACTGTATATATTGTTTTTTACATTTATGCTTTGTGTGAACAACTAAGGTGTGTTGCTTATTAAATCCATGAAGTGCTACAGAGAAAATTACATTTTATTTATGTAATTAACACATTTTGAACTGAAAGAAATATAACAAAAGGAAAGCTGAACTAAAATGATCCAGCAAACAAAAACTGTTGTGAGCTTCTAATTTATTTTCCCAAACCACGTGGAACCGCAGTATAAGGACTAAAGAGCCGCAGGTTGCCGACCCCTGGGCTTAACAAACCCAGTTGCTAAAAGGAAAAGAAATATATATAAATATATATTTCTTTAGACTGAAGGAAGTGAGTTTCAGAGCCGAGGAGCAGAGTGACGGAAAGCTCTGTTCCCCACAGTGATGACACGAGCAGAAGCAACAACAAGATGAGTGGCAGACGAAGATCTGAGAGAGCAGGAAACAGTGGTGATATGAAGCAGATCACAGAGATGAGGGGTAAGGTTATGGATGCACTTACATATGAGATGTAAGATTTTAAAGTTTATCCTGGCTTCTATGGGCAACCAGTGAAGCTGTTGAAGAAATGGGGTGATCTGGTCTCTTAAGGGAGTATGAGTTATGACCCGAGCTGCAGAATTCTGAAGAAGTTGAATTTTATGGAGGGACTTACTGGGGAGACTAAATAAGAGGGAGTTGCAATAATCGATCTGGGAAGTAATAAGACTATGGATGAGGATGGCAGCAGCATGGGGAGTAAGGAAGGGACGAAGTCGGTTAATGTTACGTAAGTGATAGTATGCAGAAAGGGTTATGTAATTGATGTGAGACTGAAATGAGAGAGTACTGTCAAGTATGACACCCAAACTCAAACCCATAAGTATTTGGACAGCGATTCAGATTTTTGTAGTTTTGACAATCAAGTGAAAATTGGTTAAAATGTGGTTGTGGTTGAAAGGTTTTAATGGTGATCACAGGAAGAATGCTAGAAACACGTTTTTCTTCCACTCAGCCTGAGCTCACATCTCTGTAACGGCTCCTCCTCTTTGCTGCGTGTAAACAGACTCCAGCTCCATGTTAAACTGCCAGAGTCATCATCACTGCTGCTGTTGTGTTATTAATGTTACTTGTAACTTAACAATAAATACTTTTTATACTGATCATATCAAATACAGAGTTATGGGAAACTTAAACTTAGTGTCAAAATAATTAAATATGACTCTTGGTTTAAGGTTATTGCTGTTTTAAATTGTGTAACATATAAATAGAAAATTTTAATTAGATAATATTTAACCCCCAGCTAAAATAGTGGTGCTATACATGGTCCAAAACTGGGCTGATTTAACTGCATCATAAGAAGTGTTTTTACTAATTTTTTAAATCATACTTACAGTGTTCATATTGATTAAGTGTTGTACTAGAAGTCTCTTGAGTTCAAAGTTAATAAAACGTAAAATGATTAAGTTGCATTCAATTTGTATCAAGCAAATGTAAAAGTCTTAATGTCTTGATGCATGATCGATCATCCAGGTCAGTAAATCCCAAAGGTTGATTCTGTTCATCTGGACGTTTTCAGTGGGAGAAACATTTCGTCACTCATCCAAGTGACTTCTTCAGAATATTACGTAACTGCAAATTATGTTTGTTTTTTTTTTAATTTAGTTGAACTTCAAACCCATAAATCATGTTATTCCTAGCATTGTGTATTCACTAAGGGCTAAGTCTGATTTGCTCAATTAAAGACTCAGAATGCTAGTGTGCATTATATAATTATTCACAGGTTTCAGACACATACCCGACTCACTACCCTACCCTAAAGTAATGTTCTTTTCATCTATCCATGGAGGAAAAATTAAGATATGAAGAGAAACTATGAATTTTGGGGACTTGTGATCCATATACTGGTCTGACAGCTTTATTTAAATCCCTGAAAGTGGCGACTTTTATTTACAGTTCTGCAGTGTGTTTAAAACAGCTGCATTTCACTGGACAGCAATGTGTTAAAATAATCTGGTGTGATCTTACAGGATAGAAATATTTGTCAGGACAAATTATTTGTTGTGTACAGTTGAGTACTCGTCCACATACTGCAACATAATGAAATTACCATTAAAATATGATAGCTGATGATATATGGGTTTTGTTTTGTTTTTTTGCATTCTTGGTTTATTGCAATGAATAAAGATCAGTAAGTAACAGCTTCCAGAACAATGAAAGGCCAAGGCTGGACTAGCAGAAGTGTGAGTCAGGTTTTATCCGACAGCAAGATAATGACCCAAAACATAAGTCCAAGCTATGCTGGAACTGCATCAGGAAAAAAAGAACAAGATGGTGAGCTTGAAAGCACGGAGTGGCCATCACAGCCTCCAGACTTAAAGCCCAAATGAGCTGGTTTGGGAGGAACTGGATATAAGAGTGAAAGCAAAGCAAACTACAAGGTCCACATTTATGGGAACTTTGCAACAGATTTGGGAAGAACTTTCTAAAGAATATTTGATTTCTATTGTAGAAAGAATGCCAGGTGTGTGTTCAGTTGTTATATTTGCAAGAGGTGGCTACTTTGATGAGTCAAAAGTTCAGAATATATTTTGGGTTATAAATTACATTACTTCTTTTTTGAACTCGAATTGCTTATTGCTTATGCTTTTCATTTCAGAGCGCAATGAGACATTAAAGTGCATAATTTTCAATAAAAACTTAGCAGTAGAGTATGTGTGCATGTGTCCCCAAATTTCAGTTATATGAGAGATTTACAGTTGTGAGGAAGATTTTTACCTTTTTAAAGCCTTTGGTTTGATAATAGAGACACTGAGGACAATCTGATGATATTTACTCAGTGAAAACTCTAACTCCTCTAAATGTATCGCAATCAAATGAATTTCCAGGTCTTTGAGGCTAAGTTCCTTCAAATCCAGCTGTCAACTGATATTCAACTTTTTTTTTTTTTAATCTCTGTTTATCAAGAACTGCAGTGGATTGAAGAGGCTGATAGAAAAGCTAAACAGTGACTACAGTGATTTTAATGAGAGTCATTTGGAGGAAACTGAAAAATGATCATGTCTTTTGTATCTCTAGCCAGGAATTCAAAGAGAGACATATTTTGTAAATTGAAGATGGGACCTAAACCACATGTCATAGATGTTTGTATGTAGACATAAAAGCTTAAATGCCCAAAACTGAAATAACAACAAGAAAGTAGTTTCTGGGACTTGATCAAATGAGAATGAATAATGTCTATTTGGACTGCCTATAAAGAAACGTACACAAACAAAAAAATCATCAAATTACAGAAAGATGATAAGAGTTTTCTCATAGCAGACTTTTCATGATACAACAAAGAATCAGCCACACTGGCTGCTGATCTTGCTTGCTTCTCTCGTTCATAATCAAACATGAAGTTTTCCTTTTGATGAAGTAATTTTTAAAAGTTAAGAGATGAAAATACTTTTCAATAAAAAGTTTTTTCGGCTGAAATAGTCTACTGCACCCAGGAGGGGGCGAAAATGCGCCAGTCATCTACTTTGTTGACTAAACGAAGAAGACCAATTTCCGGACTTCAGTTGAGTAATTGTACTTGGGAATGTTGTGGTCTGGTACTGTGTCCTGTCTGTCGCCGTTTTCCTTTATTTCTTTAATCCTGCCGTGTTAGATACGGTTTCTGTGCACTTGATGGCGGTGTGCGCTCACGTCTCCAGAGTCCGTTCACTTTACAAGAGAATTTTGGTCCTGCACCGCTTCCTGCCCATAGAGCTCCGAGCCCTTGGTGACCAATATGTGAAGGACGAGTTTAGAAGACATAAGAGTGCAGGACCCAAGGAGGTCAAGAGCTTCATGACAGAGTGGGAGGTAAGGCGGGTCACGGCGGTCAAGCCAGCCGCGGCTAGACTTTTGTTGCACTATATTTCAGATATTACGGTACAGGTGCCGACTGTCTTCTTTATCTGCAGATTTTCACCATTTTACTTCATAGTCCAATAGACATCTGGTTATATTTGCAATTAGAATAAATGATCATCCTTATGTTAACGCGTTGTTGAAAATCATTAAGAAGAGACAGAAAATGACAAAATATGAAATAATTTGTCTTCTCACAGTATTCTACGTGTATTTAAAAAAAAAAAAAAAAGTTACCAGAATACGGTGCTATAACTATTTCACTTACTCGGGGTGATCTCCTCTCGACCTCTGGTGACTTATGACCTGTGACCTTGAGCTCAAGGATCTCAAGCATAGCAAAAAATGCATCATGAATATCCGTTACTGCTCAAGAACATTTAAATACATGTCATTTGACTAATATTACTGCTTTTCCTCATTTTCCTACACCACTGGATGCTGTTTTAGCAATGATTTGATGATTAGTAGTTATTTAGTGTGATTTAAATTAGGCCCTAATCCAAAGAAACAATAAAAAATATATGAAACGTTTCTCACTGATTCAAAAAGGAAGACAGGATTTCAGATCATTTGAATATAGTTATTCCCAATAAAGATATTTTTCCATTCATGTTAATGTATATATTTCATTTCATGGCAATAAATGAAATATAGCAGCCACAATGTTTAATAAGTGTGTGGGAGAGCAGATGCTAAATGCTCAAACCTGATGTTTGTTTCCTTCATCCCCAATCTCCCTTGCAGAACTACAAGAACACTCTGCAGACTCAGGTTCTGGAGTCAGCTGGGGAAAGATACAACTCAGTAAAGTTTGGAGACCACTTGTCACAGAAAAAGCTCAATGATTTCCAGGATGAACAGATCAGCCAACTGTATGAACTCATGGTGGAATCCACCAAATCCAAAAGACAGTTTGACATACAAGAGGACAGGAAGTGAAGCTGCAGGCCAGAGAGCAGTGCTTGGACAGAAAGAAAACAAAAACAAACAACATATGACTATGATGAATTTAAACTCGTGAGTGCTTTAGGTAAAGGGTGGTGCTCAAAGTAGTCTTTTAAGAATATTTGATTACGTTAAAATGCTGTGTACTAATTCTGTGTTGCTTTGTGTGACCCTTTTTTGGTGCAAATAAAAGTGATGTCATGCTCCTCCTGAAGTACATTAGCACGCTAGTAATATAAGCATAATGGTCACTCCACATCCAGCCGTATCACAGTACAGCTGTCCAGTGACCGTTTGCATTTTGCCCTGCATTTCTTCAGCATTTTCTGCCCTTTAAAATCTCTAGACAGCTCTTAATGTCTGCCACGTAAATGTGATCCAGCATGTTTAGAGTAGGGTCATCTACTCATTGGGGGGGTCAGTGTTTTAGTCCTCAATTGTCCTTGGGCAAAGTACTGAATCCTAAATTCTTCCCAGTTCATCAGAGTTGTGAGTGTGAATGTTAGATTTTTCACAAGTGCTAAAAGGCATAGAATAAAGTGATGTATTAAAGTCTATTTGTGTGAATATGAAAATGTGGCTTGTAGGATCGAATTCTTTGAGTGCTTAGTAAGACTAGAAAAATGCTATGTAAATATTACTACATTTGCTGTAGCACTATTAATTTAGTTGCACTAGGTTTGTGTTTATCTAAATTGGTAGCTCTAATAGAAACTAAGCAGTTTTCTTGTTTATCTCTTAAATATTTTGAATATCTGTGACACAGCACAGAAAAAGCAACCCAAGGATGTGGACTGAGACAGCCAAGCAGTCAAGACAAGTGTACTTTTTAATCCCAAAAAGTTGATTCTGTTCATCTGGATGTTTTCAGTGGGAGAAATGTTTCCTCACTTATCCAAGTGAATTCTTTAGTCTCAGCTGACTGCAGGTTTCCACAGCTTTATAAAACATACCTTTGCACAATTACTGAAACTATCACCACTGGCGAACAATGGGCTGTGAGATGAGTTTTTACTCCAAGTTTCCTCACAGTGTTACTGGAAGCCAAGGCAATGCCATTCAGAGTAAGCCTCTGGTTAGATGTTATATTTGTAACATTTTTATGGCAGAGTACAATAACCTCAGTTTTATCTGAATTTTGAAGCAAAAAATTAGAGGCCATCCAGGTCTTTCCTGCATTTTAACTAATTGGTGTATTTTATCTGGCTTCATGAATATATAAAGTTAGGTGTCACCTGCATAGCACAAAATGTAATTCTATGGCTTCTGATGATGCTGCCTAAGGAAAACATTTATTATGTAAACAGAATTGGTCCTGGCACCGAACCCTGTGGAACTCTATAATTAACATTAGTGTGTGAAGAGGACTCTCCATTTACATGAACAAATCTATTAGATAGATATGATACAAACCACTGCAGCACAGTACCTGTAATACCTACAGCATGTTCTAATCGCTCTAATAGGATATTATGGTCGACAGTATCGAACGCTGCACTGAGGTCTAGCAGGACAAGCACAGAGATGAGTCCACTGTCAGAGGCCATAAGAAGATCATTTGTAACCTTCACTAAAGCTGTTTCTGTGCTGTGATGAGCTCTGAAACCTGACTGAAACTCTTCAAATAAACCATTCCTCTGCAGATGATCTGTTAGCTGTTTGACAACTACTCTTTCAAGGATGTTTGACATGAAAGGAAGGTTGGAGATTGGCCAATAATTAGCTAATGGTCAACTGATGGCCTTTTAAGTAATGCTTTAACTGCTGCCAGCTTGAAGGCCTGTGGTACATAGCCTATTAATAAAGATAGGTTGATCATATTTAAGATTGAAACATTTGTTAATGGCAGGACTTCTTTGTGCAGTCTTGCAGGAATGGAGTCTAAAGGACACAGTGATGGTTTGGGGCAGGTGTGTCAAACTCAGTTACACACTTTAGGTCGGATATAAATGTATGTGGCCTGCAGGCCTTGAGTTTGACACATTTGGTTTAGAAGAAGTAATTGCTAATTCAGAAAGATCAATTGAAGACAAGAAGAGTCTAAATAAATGTCAGTAGTATTGAAAGAAGCTCTACATAATATTACGCCTGGGAGATGGCTATGAGAACTTTCTCTAAATGTTAAATACTATTTATCATGCAGCCGTAGAACAAACTCGTTATACACATAAAACAAAATCTATATGTGACTCGGATCTTTACACATACCTAAAAGACAAAATGCAGCAGCAAAATCAGTCGACACACACAGCAGTAGGCCTCTCTTCATAAGATAACATAAGAAGAACTTTATTTATCCCAAGGGAAATTCTTTTATCATGCACGTGCTGAATGCAGCAAGAGAGACAGAGGAATAAGATATACAATATATACAATAAGAATATATTAGTAGTATACAGTAATATACAGTAGGACAGTGCAAAATATAATATCAAATAACTCTAACAAAGTAATTATATAACTATATCCTGAAAAATAAATAGTTATGGGAACAGAATAACTTTGGTATTAATCCTCAGGAAAATCAGCTACAGAGTGAGGAAGAGTTGTACAGTCTTATTGCCACCCGTACGAAGGATTTCCTGTGGCGGTCAGTTCTGCATTTCGGGGCAATGAGTCTTTTGCTGCGTTTGCTCTGATAGTCCATCATGGAGGCGTGCGTGGGGTGGGAGGGGTTGTCCATGATACAATGATGGCAGTTTTGAATGCTGTTTTTCTCATTCAAAGTAATCAAAAGCACTTTGGGGACCTTTAGCCTTAAGAACTAATACTTATTAAAGTAAAATACACCAAATGTAAGGAGCTACAGAGAATGTGCCTTACCAGTGTGGAGTCCATGCAATCTGGCTGGGAACCCCCACACATGCAACATGCTTAACAGCAGTGTCCCACTGGAAACAACAGTGACATGTGGACCCTTAGTATTAAAAAAAATTCTATTTAAATAGTAAAAAATTAAATCTATACAATGCAGTTTTGAGAAAGTTCACTGTGACTCACTCAGTACATTATATCTCAGCTACACCTGCCCTCCTGAATCCTCCGGACTCTGAAAAGAACAAGGATAGGACATCTTGGCTTCTCACTTCACCTCTCCACCAAACATTCACCTGGATGCATGCTTCCAGAATCACTGCTCTTAAAATTTCAAAAGTAAGAAAATCTGCCATGTTTACTCCTTAAAGAAATATCCTCCTGACTTACCTGTTCAAATTCAGTGGAGTAATACGCTTCTCCTCTCTTACAGGGATCAATCCTCTGTGATTACCTGTGTCCAGTGTTAAATAGAATCTTTATTCTAATTAATCAGCTGTTGTGTGTGTGACACAATATGACAATATATAATAATACAACAACACTAAATGGAATATGTAAGCAACACAAAAAAAATGGCAATAATGTTAATAGCTGTCATTGCCACTATCATCATCTTTTCTTTTAGCATAGCTATTTGTAGTAAAAATTAATAATTCAAATATTGGATTGTGTTAAGGATTATAATAACAACCAGCAACAACAATAATGGCATTGGTAACAAGCCAAGAAGGAAGAACAGGAGTGATTAATATTAATAATGGATAACTGATTTAAGTTAAATATTAGATATTCCAGAAAATGTTTCCACGAGGCTTTTGTTGTATGTCTGACCAAGTAATATATGATGGGGGAAGATGGATCCATTTGAGTATGTACTGCAATTGATTTGCCAAAGAATAAAAAATGTGGAGTTCCAGGACTCTTTGTGTTTTTGTTTTTTGTATAGTTGCCAGCTTTACTCTTGTTTTTCAAGTAGAATGTTGAAATGACTGAATCTAGAGGAGCGAACCAGCTCATTGCTGGATGGGTCAGAATTATAGAAAATAAGTACAGCGTAGGCTTGTAGTGAAGACCGCCTAAACCGAGACCAAGACCGAGACCAAGTCGAGACGAAACCAGGACAGAGACAAAAAGTCTTTAAACTGCAGCCAGATGCTGCTTCATTTACGGGTCTCAGGCATATTCATGTGTTTTTGCTTTCGCACAGCCCTCCTCACGGCTGTCTACTGTCTCACTCACTCACTGAGAGGACAGACGCACGCTCCACCTGACTGTCGCGTCTCTCACCCTCTCTGTTTTTCACATACTGATATTATCCTATATCCTCGCATGTGATTGGCCACAATATGGAGGGATTGGAGCATAGCTGAGCCACTGAGAGCTGAGCAGCGAAAGGAAATTAAGTGAGGAGCCGGCTCTCGCTCAATGGCTTCTGACTCTTCTGATTCACTACAAAGCGCTCTCTAAGCACGGCTCTTAGAGCGGATGCTTTTGAAATGACTGAAAGATTTATTAGGCTGTGTTTTGAGTTTTGTTTAAAAAAAGAATGACTTCATATAGGAAAAAATATATATCACATATGCAGGACACCTTAAACTAGTTTTTTAATTAAGCAGCAAGGCAGAACAAAGTCAGGCTGTATCAAGACACAGGGACTAAACCCCGATTCAACCAGACCCAGAACTGATCCGGAATTAAAACAGGACTACAACAGTTCAAAATCAGGACTACTGAGGACTTAACCAAGACAGAACCAGAATCAGAACTAGATGATAGTGGCACTAAAAATCATCATAGACCTGCACTTGCCTCTGTCAGTGCGCCCCAGGGCAGCTGTGGCTACAATGTAGCTGCCATCACCAGTGTGTGAATGGGTGGATGACTGGATGTAGTGTAAAGCACTTTGGGGTCCTTAGGGACTAAGTAAAGTGCTATACAAATACAGGCCATTTACCATTTACCACTGCACTTATTTTTTAATTCTACCAAAGTCCACTATTTAGATTGAGAAAAGTTTATATAATTATTTAGCCTTGTTGTGCAAACAAGCCTGCAGAACTTAATAAATACAGAATTTGAAAAGTAACAAATGGTATCTAAAAAGAAACACTAGGTCAGTGGTTCCCAAACTTTTTTTGCTAGGCCCCCCTTTGTTTTACAAGAAAAATGTTGCCCCCCCGCACACGCACGCACAAGCACAAGCACATCCTCCAACCACACACACACATATTTTGCTCCATTGTGGTTTATTTCACACCTCAAACATTTAGTAAACAATTAAGCAAATACAAGTAAACTGCAATAAATTACAGGTTGTAATAAAATAAACTACTAACTCTGTTACGCTACGTCCGCACCTACACGGGTATTTTTGAACACGCAGATGTTTCGTCCACACGTAAACAGCGTTTCAAATCACCGAAAACTGAGATGTTTTTAAAACGCTGTATTTTGCGTTTACGTGAGGACGAGGAATACAGAGTTCGTCACACAACGTCAAAGGTATGTGCCTTTTTTCACATCACGCTGTGCGCCACGTTATTGTTTACATGAGATGAATTGCAGAATGGAGATAGAGACAAAATACTGTTAACCTGACTATCTTCAGTTTTTAAACACTTAAATATAAACACGCAGTTACTGTCCCTCCATTTACAAAGGCAGAGGCATCACGGTGTAATTATTTTACATGTAGTTGTTTTTTTCCTGTGGAATAATATTCAACATTGCTATGAATACATTTTTCAAAAAATGCTTCTCTGTGCAAAATGGGTTTAAAAGCATAAACAGCTGTGGGATCCTGTTTGTCCGTGATTTGAACCGGGGAACAAACTGTGGCAGGATCAGCCTGATGTTACTCGTATCCCGCTGTAGCTTTACTGTATAAAGAGCAAACATCTCCAACATGTCAGGAGTCGTTAGTCATTACAACAAGTGTTTGTGAACTAAAAATCAAGGATGTGGGATCCTGTTTGTCTGTGATTTAAACAGCCAGCAGCCCAGCGCTGCTCCCGACGCAGGGAAAACCAATCCTGCAGGGAGACCTACCTCGGCACTTGTGCAGGTGAAGCCAGAGGGAAGATTTGCTTCACCATATTTTCTAGTCTTTGGCTTAGAATGAAGTTGGTTTGGAAATATATTCAGCGATGCTTCATCTCCTGCTTTGCGTTTGTGTGGGCGCCCCATGCTAGCAGTGTCCAGGTGGTCCCCCCCCCCTTTTCATACCGTCCCCCCTGCAATGGCTCTGCGCCCCCCCCTAGGGGGCGGGCCCCACACTTTGGGAAGCTCTGCACTAGGTACTAGATACATGTTCTGATGAGTTTTGGCAAACAACCATTTGACTAACATGTGTGTCTCACCTGCTCTTGTTCATCTCTGTTCTGTCCTCGTTCTCTCTCTCTCCCTCTCTGTTCCTCTCTCTCCCTCTTTGTTCTGACAATCAAGCCAAACACCAACATCATCAAATATACAGTTGAAACCAGATATTTACAAACTCTTCAGATAAAAAACACTTTTTTAATTGTAACATCAAATCAGACTAAATGTTTATTTTTTTAGGTTGATAAATATAAAAAACATATTTGTTAACTTTAAGAGTAAAGAGAGAAACTATCTGTATTTCTTAATTGTAAATGGCACCAAATTGTATTCAAACTTGAGCCACACTTATGGAGCTCCACAATTCTTTTCCTGGTGTTTTGGTTGACATCTCTTGATGTTCCCATGTCACAGAAACAGGCTCTGTGTTTTGCCTTATATGCATCCACAGCTGTGCCACCAGTTTACTCACATGGACTCTACGAACCTATCAGAAGCTTCTTCAGCTCAGAATGGAATCGTCTGCAGTTTCTTATTAATTAACAATAAACTTAGTGTACATGTGCTCCTAAATTTGATGAAAGTGATTAAAATAGACAGCTCCCTCTTTTTATTCTGACATTTAACTAATTCAAAAGATATTTCAATATTTATTTATCCAAAAGAAAACAAGTTTACTCTAAATTGATGTTTAACAGTAAAAAAAAGTTTTTATGTTTTCTCCATAAAGTGTAAATATCTGGTTTCAACTGTGAATATACTGCTGTGTATTGAAATTCCTCTTGTTTTGCATAGAAATACTGAACAACATACAAAGCATAATATATAAAATAACATCTACCTGAGTTTTTTCTTTGTAAGAAGCTCCTTATGTCCATTGTTGTGGTCATCAGTACACAACTGAAACTGGTTTAGAGAGCTTTATTTAGCCGTGGAGGGTAACAACTGAAAATATGAAATAAACACACATGTAAGCTAAGACTCTCTAAAGAAACAGCATTGTTGTTGTTCGGCTTTTCATTTCACCATTTGTTGATTCACTCGAAGAGCAAGTAACGTGATATGGGTCAAGTGATCAGTTTGATATCAATCTTTTGTGATACACCGTCATATTTACATTATTTGTACGGTACGAATGATTTGCTTTGGTACCTGCTCAAACTTAAGCTCTCCTCTGTCTGCCTGGCTGCGCTTCTCCTACAGCAAACTCGCAGGCAGCAGCTTCCCCCCCCCTCACTCACATGTGTAAGTGCTGTGCTCAGTCGCCTAGTGCCTGACCTCGGATCATACCGAAAATTAGGGGGAATTTACAACTGTGCGGTTTGTGCTTCGAATAATGTGTGTAGTTTTTGTTTTATACAGTTGTCAGTCAGGCATCTAACTATGAAACAAATTACACTCCAAAAGTTAAAAATTACCCGGGCTTAAGCCCAGTAAGTCACCCCCCCGCTCCGCCGATGGTTGACTCCAAATCTCCCGACCACTATGTTGATCTGAGACAGCAAGACTGAGACAGCGAGACCACGTAAGAGTGGCCTCGAGACAACACCGGTCTCGAGACATCCAACTCCAGTACAGCGGACCCTCACTATAACGCGGTTTACCTTTCTCGGCCTCACTGTTTCACCGATTTTTTTTTTTTACAGTGTCCTGATTGGCTGTAGACCATTGTCAACCAATCTTGTGCTGTGTCTCCTGTATAGTACAGAATGCTTGTCAAATTTACATAAATCTTTGATGCTAGCAGTGTGAGTCTGAAGTGCATGTTTGTAAGTTTTCTCCCCAACAAACACAACACATGTCGATGAAACGTTTTGCACCGCCAAAGGCAACTGCGGGTGCCTTTGGTTTCATTCTATAATACTGGACTTATTTTTCTACGAAGGTTTGAACTTTGAGAGTATTTAAACAAGAGAGAAAAGTGTGAAAATGTTCCTGCCTGTCTGAGAAAAGTGTGTAGTGAGACAGCCTTAAAACATCTATAATAATTGTAAAAAATAAAGTTGGCTACTTCGCAGATTTCACTTATCGCAGGTTATTTTTGGAACATAACTCCCACGATAAACGAAGGACCTCTGTAGTTTACATTTGGAAGTACAGACATTTTGAGCAATGCCTGTAAGCAATAGTGGTAGGACCCAACCAGTGTTTAAGGACATTATTTAATGTTTTAAGTAATGGTGTGAATGTCAGATAAACCAACTCAAACAGCCTGGGGGAAAGATGTAAATTGTCATGGCCATTAATCAATTGACATTGATCAATGGTCACTGATCAGTGGTTGCTGATCAGTGGCTGCTGATCAATGGTCATGACAGTTTGCATATTAATGATCAGGAAACTTGTTTGTCAGTGGTGCTCGTTTAGTCATCATGCAAATGTACTGTGTAATTGGGAAAACCTGTATTGAGCTAAGACTGAAGAAGTCACTTGGATGAGTGATGAGTCGATGAGTAGTGGCAGGGCAAGTGTGGGGTTTGAAGGGATTTTTGTCTGGGCTGTGGAACATTGGACCAGGTCTGGATTCAAGAATCAAAGATTTATTTCTGACATGTAAAATGGCGATTTCACTAATTTTCAAATCTATTTTCTTACTGCATTTCTCTTTCCTGTTAGCGCATGGATTAGCTATCGTATAAGTAAGTGTATTTGCTTTGGGATTAACCACAGGATTAGCTCTTGGATGAGATAACTGATTAACTATTAGATTAGTATTTCCGTGACTCTTCTGGTCCTTCAAAAAGCAATGCAAACTAGCCACAGAGATGTCAGAAACTCTCTGATTGATAATTTTATACTACTAAGAAGTGTGTGCTTGTACAAGGAGCATTCAGCCTTGGTGTTACACTCTGCCCAACACTGATAGCTGAAGAATAAAAAGGAATTCAAGCTGAACTTCTGAGTGTGTGCCTCTGGATTCAAGGGGTATTAAAAGGTAAAAGCAGAGGACACAGTAAGTGAGGGTGTGTCTCCTGTTTGAAATGGTAAATGCCCTGTATTTGTATAGCGCTTTACTTAGTCCCTAAGGACCCCAAAGCGCTTAACACTACATTCAGTCATTCACCCATTCACACATGGCAGCTGCATTGTAGCCATAGCTACCCTGGGGCACACTGACCGACGTCACCGGGCCCTCTGACCACCACCAGTAGGCAGGTGAAGTGTCTTGCCTAAGGACACAACGACCAAGACTGTCGGAGCCGGGGCTCGAGCCAGCAACCTTCCGATTACAAGACGAACTGCCAACACTTTAGCCACGATCGCCCCTCGTTTGAAGTCCAGGTGGCAGGTTTTTCTGTGTGCATGCTAGATGCCAAAATGCTCACTCAAAGGGATGTGAAAGCTGTAACATCCTCCATTACTATGGTACAGAACAGATGTGGGTGTGTCCTCATTTCCCAGAGAAGTTCAAGTTCTTGTCAACAAACACACACAATAATGTAAATGGATACATCGCCTAAACATCATCCGGGATTAAATAACCTAAATTTTTGTACTCTGTGATGATCATTTCAACATAATTTACTTTATACATCTGTTAGGTTCCCCTAAAAATGTCCAGGGGATGAGGGAAGGTAACAAAAAGTGTCCGGGTCGAAAGGAGACAGGGAGGCAAAATGGTTAAATTAAAGAGTTTTATTAATGCTTATATCAGTAACTGAACCAAAAGAACTGATCTACAGAATTTAAGGCCTTATAGGCCTATAGAGCATACAGAAAAAACATTTCACTAGTTGTTGGGTCTGCGCTTCCACAGGAACCACTGGTTTAGAAACTTATTCCCGTTAATGACAAGGAAGCAAGACAATCAGCGATCGATCGATTTTACTTGCACAAGGATCTCAGAGCAGCCCTTCTGCCCTTGGTCAGACCACCTCGACCCCGGCCTCCACTTGCTGCCTTTTATTGAAAACAGTTACAGTACACACAAGCACCACCCATTGTAAAACCCTCCTATGGTTATAAAAGATAAGGTACCATGTGTGTATGTGTAAGCACGTGTGTGTGTGTGTGTGAGAATGTGTGTGTGTGTGTGTGTGTGTGTGCGTGCGTGTGTGTGTGTGTGTGTGTGTGTGTGTGTGTGTGTGTGTGTGTGTGTGTGTGTGTGTGTGTGTGTGTGTGTGTGTTTGGGGGTGGGTTTGTGTGACCTCCTGCTCACCAAAAGGGTCATAAAGGCAGGAAGTTTACTAAACAAGAAAACAGAACTCTCACATAGGATGTGCCCCTATAAAACACTACAGCCTCCCCCACCAACAGGCTGGGGAGGGTAATAGAAACAAAATAATATCTTTGATCCTATAGTTTGAACTAAGACTTACAAATTTAAGTAACACAATGACAACATTTAACAATTTGACTCCAACACTAGTTACTTCTATTTCTGTAAGTCGTTTGAAATTCAGGTTTTTTAAAATCTGGGATTTGAAAATGGTTTTTGAAGTTTTTATTATGAATTTAAATCTTTTTTGTGATTTCCATTTTTGATTTGAAATATTTATTAATAGATAACAATTACATTTGAATTAGTGATATAATTTTAAATTATATTATTAAATAATGACCATAGCCCTGTTTAAATAAATAAAAGAATTACATGATCTGTAAATGAATTTACAAATGTATGCTTTATTGCACAATTCATTACTGGAGCACAATATGCATTATTTTGATGCATGTGACCCTGTATTAATATTTAACACACACACACACACACACACACACACACACACACACACACACACACACACACACACACACACACACATACATACAAAAAAAAACAGTCCACTGTGACAAAAATGTATATGTTTATATAATCTTTAAATATCTACTATATTACCAAAATTATTTACCGTTAGCTAAAAATGAGACGTGTTGGATACATTTTTTTCAAACTCTTCCTTTAAGAAAAGAATCAATAGAACATCATGAGTATACCTCACTACAGATGAAACTGATATCAAAAGTAAAAATAACTCTGCAGAAAAATCTTCCACATCATTGCTGAATGGAAAATTACTGCTGCATATGTTTAAGATTGAGCTCATTTCAAATATTTTCATTGATTTGTAGTGGTAGTCCTGTGAGGACCAGGTGTCCTCCATCAACACTGGCCTACATCTAGAAGTATATTAAAATATACTTGATGAAACTCAAGGCCAATATTTTCTAATTCCATGTTCTGTACTTCACACATGATGATGAAGGTGATTAGTAAGTCAAAATTAATTTCTAACTGCTTTTCATTTTATGTATTTTATTAATAGATTAACTCTTTAACAAAGAGTTCACAAAATGTCATTACTAAGTTAAATGAATGATAAAATTATTTTCATTACAATTCATCGCTTGGATTCATGCATAGAAAGCCCTCAGCTTGACCGCACTATCAGAGAGCGGTGTTGCGTTTGCTTTGAATTGCCATCCCCAAAAAGCTAGCTCCTCTTTGCAGGTTGTGTGGCTTTACTGCTTTGGTACACTGTAAAGACGTAAATGCTCATCAATTGAGTTTTGTCATGACAGCTCTTCTAGTCCAAAGAAACATAATATGGACATGTTAAGAAAGTTGAACACTTTCAGATTTTCATTGGACATGTAGTTGTAAAGCAGTTTGGTTGACAGTTCTTGACCTTATCCCAGTTGTGAAAGGTGGTACATCTTTTTCCACTCAGTGGTAACCGCCACTGTGCTGCTGAATAACTGAAAGCTTTCAAGGATAATTAAGGCCACACAACAGTGTGTAATGAGTTTAGTTTTTTTCTTGTGAATATCTTCAGTTTTTTACTGTCATACATGGAAATGCAAAATATGCAAATTTTGGTAGTGTGGGATGCGTTTGAAATTTTACAGCTCATATTACCTTTCAACGTCTGCTTCTTATCTAAGTTTTTTTAAGGAAGAAAGAGGACAGCCCCTCTGTTTTTATATATGTTTTTATTCTTTATGGAATAAAAGAAGCTTCCACTGAAATGAGTCGAGCTAGACAAGGATCCCCCTCCTTTTCTTTTAATAAATCACTATGAATGAAACTGAGCTGCAATTAGAATAGAATAGAATAGAATAGAATTCAACTTTATTGTCATTGCACATGCACAGGTACAGGGCAACGAAATGCAGTTTGCATCCATCCAGAAGTGCTTTAGTGATATAGATATATTACAATATATATTAGCAATAATATAGATATGTGAGTATATTACAGAAATGGGTCTATTATGGTATGTTATAATGTACATGGTATGAAGTATGTTGTGAATATTCTATAACTATAAGTATGTACAGGCTGTAGTGAGTACAAGCTATGTACAGGCTATGAACAGGATATAAATATGAAAAACTATACAGAATATGAAATAAGTAACTTTACAGAATCTGAGATATACAGCTATACAGAAATGGGAACTATGCAAGTTGTAAACAGTTGTAGGATTAAAGATTATCGAATGTACAGAAGGATTATTTACACAGAGCTATACAGTAGTGCAGTTAAGATAAGTGAGGGTGTAGATAGTTTCTACAGAGGCTATATAAAGTGCTAGTGGTTGTGAGTGGTGGTTCAGTCCATGTTATTATTATGTGTTTGAGGGTACAGTTGTCCATTGTGGGTGTGTATGTTCAGTCCATAAGTTTAATGTGGGTCAGATGTCAGGAGGCAGAGTTCAGGAGTCTGACAGTTGTGGGGAAGAAGCTGTTCCGGTACCTGGTGGTCTTAGTCCGGAGGCTCCTGTAGCACCTCCCAGAGGGCAGGAGGGTGAAGAGTCCATGTGATGGGTGACTGGGGTCTTTGATGATTTTCCCAGCCCTTTTCAGACACCGCTTCCTGTAGATGTCTTTTATGGCAGGAAGTGGTGCTCCGGCGATGCGCTGGGCAGTTTTCACGACCCTCTGCAACGCCTTCCGGTCCGAGGCAGAGCAGTTCCCGTACCAGACTGTTATACAGTTGGTCAGGATGCTCTCGATGGTGCAGCGATAGAAGTTCACCAGGATGTCTGAGGACAGGTGGGTCTTCCTCAGAGTCCTCAAGAAGAAGAGGCGCTGGTGAGCCTTCTTGACTAGCTTGGAGCAGTTGGTCGTCCAGGTGAGATCCTCGGAGATGTGGACTCCCAGGAACTTGAAGCTGCTCACACGCTCCACAGCCGTCCCCTTAATGTGGATGGGTGGATGTGGGTCAGCATTCCTCCTGTAGTCCACGATGAGCTCCTTGGTCTTCTCGGTGTTAAGCAGCAGGTTGTTTCTGTCGCACCACTCAGCCAGACGATCCACCTCCTCCCTGTAGGCGGCCTCATCGTTGTCACTGATGAGGCCAATCACCGTGGTGTCATCTGCAAACTTAATGATGGTGTTGGAACCATCAGCAGGTCTGCAGTTGTGGGTGAAGAGGGAGTAGAGGAAAGGGCTCATCACACAGCCTTGTGGTACACCGGTGTTCATTGTGATGGTAGATGAGCAGTGGTTATCCAGCCGGACGTGCTGGGGGCGGTTGGTCAGGAAGTCCAGTAACCATTTGCAGATGAGGGAACTGATGCCCAGGTCTGTCAGTTTCCTGATGAGTTGTGAGGGGTGGATTGTATTGAATGCTGAACTGAAGTCTATAAACAGCATTCTGGCGTAGGTGTTGTTGTTGTCCAGGTGTGAGAGGACAGAGTGCAGTGCGATGGAGACTGCATCCTCTGTGCTCCTGTTCTGGCGGTATGCGAATTGGTGGGGGTCCAGGGTGGGGGGGAGACAGGATTTGAAGTGTGCTAGGACCAGTCGCTCTAAGCACTTAGTGATGATGGGGGTGAGTGCTACTGGGCGGTAATCATTGAGGCAAGATGGGTTGGAGTTTTTGGGTATCGGGACGATGGAGGTGGATTTGAAGCAGGCCGGTACCACAGCGTGGGCCAAGGACAGATTGAATATGTCTGTGAGCACTCCTGCAAGCTCCCCAGAACACGCTCTGAGAACACGCCCGGGGATGCCATCAGGGCCTGCAGCCTTGTGGACATTGATCCTGCTCAGCACCGCTCCTACATCGGTGGGGGAGAGAGTCAGAGGTTGGTGGTCTGGCGTCATGTCTGCTTTGGTTGTGGTTGTGGGGTTCCCTCGCTCAAAACGAGCATAAAAGTTGTTGAGCTCGTTGAGGAAGGAGACATCAGAGGATGCGGGGGAGGGTTTGGTGGTCCTGTAGTCTGTGATGGTCTGGAGTCCTTGCCACATGCGTCGGGGGTTGGAGTTGGAGAAGTGTTCTTCTACCTTCTTTTTGTAATGGTGTTTGGCTTTTTTGATGCCCTTCTTTAGATTAGCCCTGGCTGTACTGTAGGCGTGTGCATCTCCTGACCTAAAGGCGGTGTTGCGGGCCTTCAGGAGGAGACGAACATCCCGGTTCATCCAAGGCTTCTGGTTGGGGTACATGGTGATCCGTTTCTGGGTGGTGACACTGTCTGTGGTTTCGGAGATGTAATCCAGTACAGATGAGGCGTACTGGTCCAGGTCTGTGTGGGTGAACATATTCCAGTCTGTGTTTTTAAATCTGTCCTGGAGCACTGCGTCTGTCCCCTCTGGCCACACTTTAATTGTCCTCACAGCAGGTTTCACACGTTGGATGAGTGGTGAATACCGAGGTGTGAGGAACATTATAAGTATGTTCTGTTCTCAGAAGCTCATTAATCCCATTCACCTGCTTCTCAATGTTGAGCTATTTTTAGATAAGTCACACCCCAACCTAGACACGTCTAGATATAATGAAGGGATAGATTGGATTTAGTTTGGTTATTATTCTGTTACATGTAACTTTTACAGGGAAGATTTCTTTTTCACACTTGGTTACCAATACACTTGTGCAATGTGTGATTTTGTGAACATTTACAAAAAGTCATTGAAACCAGAAAATTTTCTGTACATTTCTCAGATCTGTGCATCAATATAATTCTGTCTCAGAGATCTGCAGATAAGTCATTGTACATTTGTATGACATGCACTGTCAACTATGGGACCAAATCATATCCAGTCAGCTGAATTTACCAAATGTGGACTCCAATCAAGTTGTAGAAAAAGATGACAGGTGATCAGTGAAAACAGGCTGCACCAGAGCTCAATTTTATGGCAAAGGCTTTGAAAACTCGTCTACGTATTTTTTGTTTTTATGTTTAATAAATTTACAAGAATTTCCAGCAAACCTTTTTCACTCTGTCAGCATGGGGTATTGTGTGCAGAATCACGAAATATGGATGATGTGAATACTTTCTGGATGCATATCTATATCAAATAGCATCATTATAGTTTTCTTGATGTTAAGTGCTACAACTAACTCCTTTATTTTACAGACATTTTGACTTTTATACGAAGGTGTCAGTGACCTGTTTTGGTAGCCCAATAAAGGCTCCTATAGTTTCCTACACAAAGATATTGTGTAATAAACACTGCCTTATATCCCTAAGAGTAAGAAGAACGCAGAGCAATAGGTGGTGGGTACAGTGGTTTGAATTACATCTGTTCTATCAATGCATCTGCAGCTACAAGACTCTCTTCCACCACTCTGATCCTCACACAAGTAGGCGACTGCTGACACAGTGGGATTAAAAGTGTAATGGAGAATTTTTCACCTTCAGTAACTACCAATTTCAATAACACAATATTGCCAGTATAACCTAGAAGCGTGCTATTCCTGCATAGTCAACATGTCAAACTTATATTCAATGAACAAATCCCTGAACGCTGTCATGTTATAAAGACCACATAACCTTGAGTCTTGCTTTGGAAATTTTTAAAGAAAAAAACGTTGTGTCAGAAACAAACTATTCAGTCAAAGGTACTTCTAAGTTGTTTTCAAAGTAAAAATATATTAAATTCCGCTGAGATTACATGTAGAAATAAGCTTTAATAAAACAAGATGGAAAATCAAAGACACAAAACGATGAAACTCAAGGCCAAACATTTATTTACTGAAAATATTTTTTTTATTGAAAGAAATGTTGATGACTTTATCACAAAAACAGTCACCTTAAGGGACTTCATATTTTAAGGTAAAGAGCTTTGCAGTATGGATCTTGTAGAAAATATGGATGTTCTGCTTAGAGCCATGATTAGTGCCTCTGGGCTGTTTTTCAGTCCAGTTCTGTCCAGCCACTGGGGGGGATTTCTCAATATCACCTACTGATATTGTATTCTCCTCGCTCAGGGGTGGGCAATCTCAGTCCACGAGGGCCGGTGTCCCTGCAGGTTCTAGATCTCACCTTGGGTCAACACACCTGAATCACATGATTAGTTCGTTACCAGGCCTCTGGAGAACTTCAGGACATGTTGAGGAGCTAATTTAGCCATTTAAATCAGCTGTGTTGGTTCGAGGACACATCTACAACCTGCAGGGACACCGGCCCTCGTGGACTGAGATTGCCCCCCCCTGTCCTAGCTTTTATCTAAATGCCTGCCTCACACAAATATCATTATTGCCTCACATAACTGTACAAGACCCTAAGAGCCTTCATTTAATCAGGAATCCAATGGAGATGTGGCAAGCAACACTAGAGGCCAGCTTCAAGCCAGTTCCACAAGTTCCCATCAACTTCGGGATTTGATGATGGAGAAGCTAGATCATTAACAAGAGTGGCTATGGATGACATCAAGTTGTATGCCAGGAGTGAACAAGACATCAACTCACTGATCCACACTACTAGGATCTACAGCAAAGACTTTGGAATGTCATTCGGACTAGAGGAGTGTAGTTGGATGTTAACAAAGAGAGGGAAGGTAGTCAGAAGTGGGGGGATTGCACTGCCAGAAGGCAACATTGCAGATATTGAGGACAGCTACAAGTGACTGGAAACCCCAAAGGCAAATGGGACTATGAAGAGGCAAAGCTGCAACCACCAACTATCTGGAGAGGGTAAGGGAAGTCCTGAGGAGTCAGGTGAATGGGATGAACAAGATCTGCCTGGATACTAAGCTGGCCAAAGGAGGAGATGGAAGCCCCTGACATCAAGACAAGGAAGTTCCCTACCATGCATGGAGTGCATCACTCCAAATCACACCAAAGCATACCAAGACTGTATGCTAAGCACAAGGAAGGAGGCTGGGGCTAATGAGTGTCAGAACCTCTATTGAGGATGAAACAAAGATCCATGAGAACATTGGGAAGATGGCCCCAACTGATCATGTCCTTAGTGAATACCTCAGACAGCAGAAACCTGAGAAAGAAGAAGAGCAATCATGGAAGCACAGGCGCCAACACGGTATGCACCACTGGCAGATAGAAGAAGTGGCTTACATCGAGAAATCCTACCAATGGGTGCACAAAGCTGGACTGATAGACAGCACATAGGCACCAATCATGGCCACCAGGAATGAGCTGTAACCACAAAATCAATAGAGACAGGGTGCAAGATGCAGCAGACAGGGCATACATGGGACGCCTTAACCAAGTGGCTGGCGTAGTGTGCAGGAACATCTGTGCTAGTCACAGATGATGACTAGCACATCATCTGTGTTGATGAAGTGCTGATGTCAAAATGGGATAAGCCCTCCAGGGTTGAGAATGCCTGAGCTAAGATACTGTGGGACTTGTAGATATAGATGGACAAACTCGTGATGGATAAGCAGAGTAAGTGGACCCAAGACGAGGGCGCTAAGCAAATACAGTGTGCACAAAACGATGGTTTAATAAAACTGGTGAGTTACCTACCTAATGAAAGTGGTTGTTAATCTCAGATACCATCAGTATGCTATCAAAGGATAAATGTCGATTTTGTAAAATGAAAATTCTACATAGACCTTAACCCCGTCAGGCAGATCATTAACAAGACTGCCTACCTATACCGACTACGGAAATGGTGCAATTATAAGCCACCCCCTCTGCATGGATGACATCAGGGTGTATGCCAGGACTGAACAAGACATTGACTCACTAATCCACACCACTAGGATCTTCAGCAATGACATCGCAACTAATAATAATTCACATTAGCAGTAATGACATCTGGTTACGTCATATGGAGGTCACAAAAATTTAAACTCGATCGGTATTGTCAAAACAATGCCAGACTGTAGTTTTCTCAGGTCTCATCCCCAATCAGACCCGGAAGGACATGTTTAGCAGCATGTTCTTGTTAACCTCTTAAACCCATGGGTTTTCTGCTTGAAAAAAAAGACATGCTTAACCTCCTAAGACCCAAACTCTTTCATGGCATTCATTTTTAATTTTTCTTTGCTATTTGGGTTGATTGGGACCTAAAGAGTGTAAAAACAAAGAATTACCTTTTTTTTTTTTTTAAACTAATTTTTGTTTATGAGAAAAATGAGATCCACATATGAGGACATTTGTTTCAACTTTTGATAGAACAGTGGCAGTATAATGTCCTCGTAAGTGAATATCAGGACCTTGTAGAGAAAAATTAAGTATTTTGGTCTAGACGTCCCAAAATGTGATGTCCACATACGTGGACGGCAGGTCCTAGGAGGTTAAAATGAATTGATTATTTCTCTGCAATTAAACTCTGTAAACTATCTTGGTGTCAAAATAAAGCTAACACCTGTAAGACTTAGTCATAGGTGTAAGCATCACAGCAGATGCCAATGTGTCAAAGTACCTGAAAATATGCAACAGTAGACCAAAAACTGATGAAAACCATGAATTGGCAAACTTCAAAACCCACTGTGTTAAACGACCTACAGTAGCAACATTCGATGTTACTAATCAGATTTATTTTATAAAACAGTAGCTATTGCATGCAATAAACTGTATGCTTTACGGCCCCAAGTGGAGGAGTTCAAGTATCTCGGGGTCTTGTTCGCAAGTGATGGGAGAAGGGAGCCGGAGATCGACAGACGGATTGGGGCTGCAGCTGCAGTAATGCGGACGCTGCACCGGTCCGTTGTGGTAAAGAGGGAGCTGAGTGTAAAAGCGAAGCTCTCAATTTACCGGTCGATCTACGTCCCTACCCTCACCTATGGCCACGAGCTGTGGGTAGTGACCGAAAGAACGAGATCGCGGATACAAGCGGCAGAAATGAGCTTCCTCCGAAGGGTGGCTGGCCTCTCCCTTAGAGATAGGGTGAGAAGTTTGGCCATCTGGGAGGGGCTCAGAGTAGAGCAGCTGCTGCTCCACATCGAAAGGAGCCAGCTGAGGTGGTTCGGGCATCTGACAAGGATGCCCCCTGGGCGCCTCCTGGGTGAGGTGTTCCAGGCATGTCCCACCGGGAGGAGGCCCCGGGGCAGACCCAGGACATGCTGGAGAGATTATATCTCTCGGCTGGCCTGGGAACGCCTTGGTGTTCCCCCAGATAAGCTGGAGGAGGTGGCTGGGGAGAGGGAGGTCTGGGCTTCTCTGCTTAGGCTGCTGAGCATAGAGTACAAACATGCTGAGGGATTGGCTGTGTTCGTTCAGTAAGAGAGTCAAAAACTAACGTGCACACTTATGTCTGCATTTTTATTTTGTTAAATATGAATACAGTGATAGCAGAAGTGCTGCCATGTGTCAGAAAGAGAGGACCAATGTGTTTATTTGGTAGTTCAATGAAAGGCTTCAGTTAGCTAAGAGTGAGAAAAATAATTTGCATTCACATTTGCTGTTTTGTCTTGCTATACAATATTTGAAATTTTAAAAAAACAAACAAAAGACAACATTTTTGGAAATATTTGTGGGTGTTTTCTTGTTTGTTTTTGGTTTTTTTTGTACTACTTGAACACTAAAGTGGCCCTCACATGAGTTGACAGTGTCAGCAGTGGCCCACGGCTCATTTAAGTGTGACGCCCCTGATGTAGGGAGTGCAAAGAGCTGGAGTGTGTATGAGAGCAAGTGGGGGGTGGGGAGTTTTTGTGCACAAATTGTGCATATGAGAGAGAAAACTGCTTTTATAGCCTTCATTTTAAATTATGTTTTGAGAAGATTTGGTGTCCAACTTAGTGGCATTTTAGCTTTGCCTAAAGTTACAGTTTGCAGGTGTTACAGCTTACAGTTATTATTAACATAAGCACTTGGTCATAGCGCTTGGTCATCTGATTATTGTTTTTTTCTTTCTTTCTTCTGTGTTGTTGTGATATATACAGTAAATAAAGTATATACAGTAAATAAAATTTAATTGACTTTAACTGAATCTGTCTTCTGCTTATTCAATTCAGGGTCGCATTGGGGGGTTGGAAGCTATCCCAGCTGCCACAGGCCAAAGGCACAGTGCATCCTGCTCATGGTGCCAATTTATCTCAGGGTTGGTATAAAAGCCACTGAACTATTTGAATACTAGTTATTTATAACACCTAGCATGTAAAGCTTCTTTCTAAACTTGAGCGGTTTCAGATGCTTTTTTTAAAAAACAAACTCTGAGTTCTCTGATTGCAGGGTTAAGGTGCTTTTAACCTCTTGAAAGTACTTCTGCTTCTTGTCTTCCCCAAATGACAACATTTAATGCCTTTAATATCATTCACTGTACCTAAGGGCAAACCAGGACACAAAAGGACAAACACTTGCCTTCCTTTAAGTACATTCTAGAGAAGAAGCTGAAAAACAATCATCTGTCAAAGTGTGTTCAGTAGAGCATTGTTTGTTGAAAGCAAACACTGCATCTGTGGTATCATATTGGTTGCTCCCATAGCGTAGGCAGTGCTACACTGACTATAAATGGTTCAGCATAGACACACAGACAGAGAGGTAGTGTTTAAAGTTGAGGACTGTTAATTATCATTGTTAACTAAGTCACTGATCATTTACAGTATTTCCAAGAGTCTGGCAGTCTTTTGCTAGAATAGAATAGAATAGAATAGAATAGAACATCCTTTATTGTTCTTTAGTGAGGAAATTCAGGTGTTACAGCAGCAAAGTGACAGACAGATGGGGCATGCAGATTCACACAAAAGTAAAGAAAAAATAAAAAACAAAAAAATAATAGACTCTGCAGGGCAACTTTACAACATAAGAAAACCCCCCCCCCCCCGGTGCATTTATTAAAAATAACCTACTCAGATTCAAAGAAATGAGCTGAGTGAGATCATTAAAAAAAAGATGTACAAAAAGTGCTGTATATTTGTGCTTCAAAACAACAATGACAAGCTATTTACAGAAAACTGGAAAAACTGTGCAACAGCAGGGATGTAAACAACTTATTGTGTTTGTTGGGAGCAGTGATGGTTATAAAGTCTAACAGCTGCTGGGAGGAAGGACCTGCGATAACGCTCCTTTATGAACCTAGGATCCAGCAGTCTGCAACAGCTTTGTGCATGGGGTGGGAGACATTGTCCAAGAGTGATGTATTGCCAGAGTTCTTCTCTTTCCTACCACCTGCACCGGGTCGAGGAGGCATCCTAAAACAGAGCTGGCCTTCCTGATGAGCTTATAGAATCACTTTTTCTCAGCTGTAGATAAGCTGGTGTTCCAACATAAAACACCATAGAAGATGGCTGACGCCACCACAGAGTCAAATAAGGTCGTTAGGAGCGCCCCTGCACTCTAAAATATCTCAGTCTCTTCAGCAGGTAGAGTCTGCTCTGACCTCTCTTAAAAAAAGCATCAGTGTTGTGACTCCAATCCAGCTTAATGTTCAGGTGAACACTGAGGTGCTTATAAGAGTTCACTATCTCAGTGTCAGGTGCCTTGATGTTCACTGGTGTTGGTGTGGTGGGTCTGCACCAGCAGAAATCCACCACCAGCTTCTTGGTTTTCCCAGGATGATGGAGATCATGAGACGGTTCTGCTGGTACCAGTCCACAAAGTCCTGAATCCACTCTTTGTCCTCTGAGTCGTCCTCACCTGTGTAAGTCTGCAGTGTTTAGGGTGAACAGGAAAGCTACGAGCACAGTTCCCTGCTGGGCCCCTGTACTGCACTCCAGCCTGTCAGAGCCATAGCCCTGTGTCATTTATACAGTGCCAAATCATAACAATGGTTGCCTCAAGGCACTCCTAACAGCTCTAGCTTGTCCCTCAGAAGTCCAGGCTGGATAGTGTTAAAGAACTGGAGAAGTCAAAGAACATGATCCTCACAGTGCTTCCAGGCTTCTCCAGGTGGGTCAGACCTTGGTACAGGAGGTAGATGATGTCATCATCCACCCTGATGCCAGGCTGGTAGGCGAACTGCAACGGATCCAACGAAGACCTCAACAGGGAGCGGAGATGATTTAGGACCAGCCTCTCGAGGGTCTTCATCAGACATCAGCCTGTAGCTGTGCAGGTCCTTTGGATATGTAGACTTTGGTACAGGTACCACACAGGAGGTCTTTCCCCAGCTTCAGGACCATGTTGAACATGTTGAACATGTATCTGTGCAGCATCTCAGGAGCCTGGAGCTGATGCCATCTGGACCTGCACCCTTTCACACCTTGATCATTCCAACCTCACGTGTTGAAAGGGACAGGATGATGGTGAGGGAGGGGGCCTGTAGGATGGAGTCTTTTTAAGCCTCTTCAAAATCCCACTGATGTTGTTCTGCAGCAGTTGGTCCTCCATCTTCTTCCTGTAGATCTTTTTAGTTCCGTCCCCGATCTTCTTCTTGGTTTCTTCTGCAGAGCTCTTGGCTCCTCCTTATTTCCTGATCTAAAGACTCTCTTCTTCTCCTCGAGGAGAGTCTTTTTTCATGGCTAATCCAGGGCTTCTTACTGCAGAGGGGCACAGTGTTAATGAAGTTAATGTAGCCATGGATGCAGTCTGTTATACTGTGAATGTCCTTGCCCGTGAGGAGCACAAAGCTCTTTCCACACAGTGGAGCTGAAGCAGTCCCTCGGAGCTTCTTCAGTCTCTTCAGACCATCTCTTCACTTTGCATGTCACAGCTGGTTCTCTGCGTACAAGGGGTGTATACATAGGCTGGGGATGAAGCAGGTTGTGATCTGAGTCCCCAGGGGGAGTTAGAGGTGATGAACTGTATGCCTCCTTGGTCTTGGCATACATTAAGTCCAGCATTTTATTGTATTTGGTGTGGCAGAGACATGATTCAAATTCCCAGAGATCAGAAAAGGGCCTGGGCATGCTGTGTTTGGAGATACCCTCCTCTTTTCTTACCGTGAAGTCATTGCTGAGTTTACTGAATCTGCTTTTGGGTCCTTTCCCTCATGCCAGCCTCCGGGCCGCCCTGTGACAGACGTGAGTCCCACGTCTCTTTCTACCCAAGGAAACATGCAGCACGGAGAGCTACCAGCTGATCTCTGGTGTAAACAACTGAAGCATGGCTGCTCACACGGTCTCTGAGTACAAGGACCATAAAAAAGAAAACAAAAACAAAGTGGTCCAGATTCAGAAAAAGCTCCACTCCAGTGTGTGTACAAGCAAACCAGAAGAAACAGAAATGCACAGTATGTCCAAAAAAATAAAATAAATTAAAAATTGACACTCAGTATTGAGTAGGAGCTGCTGTAACAGTCTGCCTGCTCCCCTGGCTCTGGAAGTAGATAATATAAATGTTAATGTAACTTTAACGCTTGTTTGCTCTTAGGGGCGCCAAGTGTGCCCACAGAAAAGAGGGTCCAAAGGGTATCCAGACACTTCTCATGCAGGATCAGAGGCCAGACTTTATTCAGACAGCTGGAATTTTATTTTACTTTTACCCTAACGCTGGGTCAATATAAACATGATTCAGTTGAAATGAATCACTGGTATTTGCAGATATTAAAAATTGATGCATTGAAGCTAATTGGGACTGTTATTGGAAATCTGTGGCTGCTGCACTACTAGTTACAGCAGTAACCTAAATAACTAGTAACTCAATGAGCGATGACAGAAGCTAAAATTTGTGTCATATCATCATTGAAATAGTAACCACTCTATTACCTTTGTGCAGTAACTTTAGGCTAGCACTACGATAACAGTAAAACACATCGTTACATGAACATAGGTATTAACACACATTAACATTTCTGAGTGCTTACTCACTGACTTATTAAAATCACTGTATAAATGTGTGTGTCCATTTATTCTCCTTACCTGTAAACCAGGGGTTTCAAAACACAAGCCCTGGGGGCAGAATCAGACAGGATTTATCAGGGATTAAATGTTGTTCAGCTCCTTTACACTGATAGAAAGGGGAGTTTCAGTGATCTAGCTCCCTGATATAAACCCTGACCTCTGATGTAAACACTGCTATATCACCAGAAGTCAGCAAGAATGGATTCTGGAGTTTTCCCATACTTCTGTTAGTAACATTCTATGAGAGGTTTGGTACTGCGAGTATCACTTTAGCATCGATTAATTTTTGAAAAGTACATTATCATAACACATTATCCTCCATTTTATTGTAGATGCGCTTTTTTGTGTTTTACAACACAGCTTCATTCTGTGTACTAGCATCTGGGAAACAGGTTGAATATGTTAAAAAGCACATCACTAATAAAAAAAATGCTAAAGTGATGCTCCCAGTTGAAACAAACTTACACTGAACCTCTGTACATGTTCAGGAGCAGGTTGAATGTGCAGCACCCATTAACCATAACCATAGGAGACCTGACACAGGGAAAATGCTAACACTTTAGGACCTTTGAAATGATGTTGAACTGATGAAACAACATCAAGCCGGAGTGAAAATCTCACAGATAGAAATTTATTATTTCTGTTTTATCAAAAACTAAAGAGCCAGATTACACCTGACAGCTTAAGACAGCTTTACAAAATGTGATGCAAAGCAAAATGAAGCACAAAAGTGTCACATGCATTAAGTGATACTATACTGTGTACTCTGACCAGCAACAGGTTGTTTTTTACTAAAAGATAAAGGCTGGTCTGGCAATGTGATGGAAAGGCTTAAAGTGGTTTATATATGCTTGATATAATCGTGATAGTGGCAGAAATTACACTGCCAGTTTGAGGCTAAAGATGCTGTATCCCAAAAAACCACACTTTAATTTTAATGACATTAAGTACTTTAATGGTCTCTCTTTGTCAAGAAACACTAGATTAAAAGCATTACCATACTGCATGCCAGAACTACACAAATAGGCCTAAAAGTATTTTGATGTGAATTCCTGTAGGAGGATATGATTTAATGAGGTTTTCATATATTGTCTCTCTAAAGATGATTATTGAAAACAGCAATCCATTTAAGAGCTCTAAGGCTCATGGTTAGAAAACAGATGATAACTCGCTGAGATCATGACCATTTGTACTTGCTGTTATCATGAATACACATGTGGCATAGACTGATGTCCTGTACACTTGATTTACACATGTCTCTGAAAGATGGTTTTCTTAGTCTAGTCTAGTTTATTTTGTTTTACACAAAGAAAGTGCCCATGTTTAGTGTGAAGTTTGTAGCTAACATTTCTTCTGCTCAAACTGAGTTTAGTGGTTTGTGAAGTGGAAAAGTGAGCACATTGCTGAACACTTGTTTTGGTGACATCACCTCCATACTGCTAGCTTTAAATGTGTATGTTACATTTATTCAATTTAAAGAAGTGTATGATAGAGTTTTTAGTGATCGATGGTGGTGAATGTGACGTGAGTGTTAGTATTCATCTTACTCATGAGCTTCTTTTAAAAGACATACATGTGGATTCTGAATTCAAAAAGAGATGTCTCTTATGAATGTATTTTTAATTGACAAACTGTGCATAGCCTATCTAACTAATTAGGTGTATGTATTTTCTTTACGGTCAGTGCTTAGAGACACTACATATAACTCAAAGTCACATAGACCAAATGATCTGACGGCCATCATAACGACCCACAAAATGATAAATACACGACTGACGAGAACAATAATTTCCGTTGTTAGGTGATAAACTTTTATGAGTAATAAAAGCTGTCACAATGCCGTCACCTCCACCGCCCTCCCACCTAGAGCTCCTTCACCTCTTTAAGAGATCATTTGCAGACTAAACTGTAACGTCAGCCTGGGTTTGATTAGTATACATGTGCTGGTGCCTTCTGATAAAATCAACATTCAATGAGGAAATTAACTTTTTTTAATGTCAACATACAGGAGAATATACCCCAGGAGTTACAGGTCTACATGATATTTGACAACTGTCTTTGTAGAGCTCCCATTGAAGAGCCACTCACATATGACTACCAATTTATCTACTGAAAAGCCATTTCCTCTTGATACTGATAGAGGCCACGTTATCAAACATACGGTTAATATAAATGATGACGAAGATCTAAGCTGCAAACCCAAACGCTCGAAGTACTTAAATCAGTTAAGTAATGTAAACTTATTTTTTTAAAACTACCCTACTAACTCAATGGAGTCCTTGTCTGTTATCAGTTGCTCACTGGTTCTTTCACTAATAATTTTTATTTTTTTTCCTTTGTTATTTTTTTTTGTTGCTTTTATTTCTTTTTGAAACATTTAAAAAACAATTTAACTTGAAAATAATGAATTTACTGAAATAAATTTATTGGGCCTTTTAAAAAATCTGCCTTAACTACAAGCTTTTAAAACAATCAACTGGACATTTTTAATTAAAATTGTTAATTTGGTTTTTTTCTTTTAATTATCTTTGATATCTTTATAATAATTAAATTATTTAATTACTAATTAAATTAATTGTCTTACTTGATTGAAGACTGAAAAGCCAGAAACACCAGCAGTAAGGTAGCTCTGAATTAATCGCTGTTGACCAGCATTGTTTGCATCACGGTAAGTATTCTAATTTTCTTTAAATTTTTCTCTTTTTTTTCCCCAAGCCATTTTAGATGGTCAGCAATTCTCATTCAGTGGTACCATTAGCTAACTGTTAATAAGCTAACAGCTAATAGGCTAACGCAGCCAATTCACAAAGTTAGCTGACGGAGTTCACAGTGGTAGCTAGGATAGACTGCTAAGTTTTCAAACTATAGACACCGTGCTATTCTGAAATATTTGCTTTTTTTTCTTTATTAAAACAGACATCATAATCAGTGTTGGGTAAGTTACTTAAAAAAAGTAATTAATTACTAATTACTTAATCAATATTGTATTTAAAATACTTATCTAATTACTGTGTCTGAAAAGTAACTTAATTACTCAATAAGTAATTTAACTAAATACTTTTTAAAATCCCTATAAACCTTGAGTGGACAAACAATAGAAATTAAACTCTTTAAATAATAAATAATTAAAAAAAAAACATACGAGTCAACATGAAATAGTTTAGCCTTTTAGCTTTCTGAATCATCTTTATTTGTTATGGCATGCATAGGTTCTTTCTCTTCAGCACCCTCTGCTGGTCATAATGGGAATTCTCACCTGCTTTTATTTTGGTGGGGTTTTTCTGTGTTCCTGTGGGTAGAGGAAACAGGAAGCTGGTCGCTTGTTAGCCTGCAGGATATGTTGTTGCTCTTTAAAACGTTTCTGCCTTGGAGAGTTATTGCTTGTGAGTATTAATGTATAACATGTTTACAAGTTTATTTGGTGCATTTCTATTACATAGATTTGTTTAGAAACCAGTTATTTCATGTGCTATGTTTATCTTTAAGGAAGCTAAACTCGCTAAGTTGTATTGTGATCAATACTGAGTCGCTGTTGATTACACATACTATATAACAGTATAGTTCATACCCTAGAAGTGTGTGTAAAGAGGAAAAGACATCTTGTGACATTTACTTTGTGTTTGTTTTTAGTTTTACGGGAAGAAAAGGATGTCAATCATTGAACTACTGACGAAGTAAAAAGCCTTAAACTTACTTCCGCCTCCAATGTTCATTGAAACCGTTAGCTGTCTGTCAAGTTGGGCAAAGGGACGCACAATAAGGACAGAACAGTAAAAAAGCAGCTTCTCAGCGAGCAGAGATAATCAAAGACAGCAACTTCGTCTGCCAGCACGTCTCATCTCTACTACTGCTTACGCTTGCCACACAGCAGCATTGTGGGATGGAGGACACACAAGCCACAAAAGAAATAACGCAGCTGTCGGCTCTAGAGACCAGGTCAGTGGCCTCTATAGCATCGAGTGGATCATCAGCCAGTCGAGCTGCTGCTGCAGCTCGTGCTAAACTGGAGGCAGCTCGCGCACGAGCCGATTATGCCAAAATAGAGTCAGAAATGATGATTGAAAAGGCTCGCATAGAAGCCAAATTGAACACTTTACAGTATGAAAAGGAGGTAGCAGCAGCTATGGCTGAAGCCAGCATCCTTGAGGTTGCAGCAGAGGAGTCTGTCAAAACTGAAAGGAAACCAGCCTTTGAAGAGACTGCTGAAAGGACACGGCAGTATGTGGAGCAGCATCTACAGCCAACCGAGAGTGCTAAACCAGAGGAAGAGCATAGAGAGTCAACTGTTCATGAGCTGAAGCCCACGATTTAACCCAGGCAAAGCTTTGGTACTCCCTATGTTGAATCTCACTTGTTCAAAATGAGAAACAAAGCCATTCCAACATCACAGCTATCTCAGGAACCAAAGTCTGGTATTTATCCCCACTCAACACCGCACCCACCAGAGAGCACAAGGGAAAGGTCGCCTGATCGAGTCACACCTCAACTCCTACCAGATGGCAGTGCTCAGGTGGGTGATATAGCAAGGTACTTGGCACGGAGGGATCTTATTAATGCTGGTCTCACAAAGTTTGATGACTGCCCTGAAAATTACTGGGCGTGGAAATCCTCCTTTCTGAATGCAATCAGTGGACTAAGACTCAGCCCCAGTGAAGAGTTGGACCTCCTTATTAAGTGGCTAGGGCACGACTCAGCACGGCATGTGAAAAGAATAAAGACGGTGCATGTCTGTCGTCCTGAAGTTGGACTGGACAAAGCCTGGGAGCGCTTGGAGGAATGTTTTGGCTCTCCAGAGATAATTGAAAAAACACTGTTCGACAGGCTTACAAACTTCCCAAAGGTCAGTAGCAAAGATCCTGTTAAGCTGAGAGAGCTTAGTGACCTGCTGCAGGAGGTTGAGGCAGCAAAATCAGAGGGTTATCTCCCAGGGCTAAGCTATCTTGACACTGCACGTGGTGTCGCTCCAATTGTGGACAAGTTACCACACAATATCCAGGAAAAGTGGCTCTCTCAGGGTTTTAGGTATAAAGTTGACCATAGTGTCATTTTTCCGCCATTTTCCTTTCTCTGTGACTTTGTCTGCAGAGAGGCACAAGCCCGCAATGATCCAGGCTTCAGGCTCTTAGCATCTACAACAGACCACTTTAGATCAGATACTACAGTGAGGAAGACCTATAAGGGTTTGGTCTCTGCTCACAAGATGGAAATATCACAGGGGAAAGCTGGCCAAGACAGCGTGAGAGAGCAAACCTGTGATGTGGAAAGGCAGTGCCCTATTCATAAAAAGCCACATCCCCTCAAGCGCTGCAGAGGGTTTCGCAATAAACCCATTGAGGAGCGTAAGACCTTCCTCAAGGACAATGGTATCTGTTTTAGATGCTGTTCTTCCACTAGTCACATGGCCAAGAACTGTAGCACAACAATCAAGTGTACAGAATGTGAAAGCAGGAATCATATCTCTGCCCTTCATCCAGGACCACCTCCTGCAACTCTCTTTGGTCATGGCGGGGAGGGCACAGAAGAGACAACTCAGCCTGCTATAACATCGACTTGTACCGAAGTATGTGGAAAAGCTCAGAGAGGAAGATCCTGTTCTAAGATCTGCTTGGTAAAGGTTTTCCCAAAAGCGCAGCCAGAGCGAGTGACAAAGGCTTATGTCGTGCTCGATGATCAGAGTAATCGGTCACTTGCCAGGTCAGAGTTTTTTGATGTTTATGGCATAGAGGGGTCAGAGTCTCCATTCACACTTCGTACATGTGCGGGAACAACAGAAATGATGGGTAGAAGAGCTACAGGCTTTGTAGTCGAGTCACTAGATGGAGCCACATCAGTCACGCTGCCAACAATAATTGAATGTAATAACATTCCGAGTAACAGAGCTGAGATACCTACCCCCGAGGTGGCAGCAGAACATGCTCATCTAAGGCCAATAGCCCATCTCATCCCACCACTCGATCACAAAGCTGAGATCCTCCTTTTACTTGGACGTGACCTACTTAGTGTCCACAAAGCGAGGCAGCATAGAAACGGTCCTCACAATGCCCCATATGCACAGAAACTGGACCTGGGATGGGTCATCATTGGTGATGTCTGTTTAGGTGATGCTCACAAGCCTGCAGCTGTGGATGCCTATCACACTAATGTGCTTGAGAACAATCGCCCATCCTATTTCAGACCATGTCCAAATATGGTTCATATCAAAGAGAATTATGGGTCCAAGTCTGAGCGTAAAGCCTTCCCTACCACCGAAACACCTATAGTTAAGGCATGCACTCTTGGAAGCACCATCTTTGATACATCCGAGGACGATAACAAAATCGGCCTTTCTATTGAAGACAAACTGTTCCTAGAGGTCATGAAGAGAGAGATGTTCATAGATGACAGTAACAGCTGGGTGGCTCCACTTCCATTTAAGGGACCTCGCCAGTGGCTGCCCAACAATCGCGACCAGGCCGTCAAACGCTTATCCTCTCTTCAGCGCACCCTTGAAAAAAGGCCTGAAATGAAGAGGCATTTCTTTGCTTTCATGCAGAACATATTTGATCGTGACCATGCTGAACTGGCTCCTCCACTTGAGGTGGACAAGGAGTGCTGGTACTTACCTACGTTTGGGGTGTACCATCCTCAGAAGCCGGATCAGATCAGGGTTGTGTTTGACTCAAGTGCAAAGTGCCATGGCGTCTCTCTCAATGATGTTCTCCTCTCTGGACCTGACCTCAATAATAGCTTATTGGGAGTATTGTTGAGGTTCAGACGTGAAACTGTTGCAGTAACCGCTGACATTGAACAGATGTTTCACAGTTTCATTGTAAGAGAGGACCATCGAAACTATTTGCGCTTCCTCTGGCATGAAGACAACAATCCTGCCAATGACATCTGTGAGTATCAAATGAAGGTTCACGTGTTTGGCAACAGCCCCTCACCATCCGTAGCTATATACGGCCTTCGATGTGCAGCAGCTCATGGTGAAGAGGAATTCGGATCAGATGCACGACGCTTCATTGAGAGGGAGTTCTACGTTGATGATGCGCTTATGTCAAGGCCCACAGCCAGTGAAGCTATTGATCTAATGAAGAGAGCACAGGAAATGCTTGCCACATCTAACCTTCGCCTGCATAAAATCGCATCAAACAGCTCTGAGGTTCTTGATGCGTTTTCTCCAGATGACCGTGCAAAGGGGCTTAAAGAGCTAAATCTGGAGACTGATGTGACACCTACACAGCGAAGTCTTGGTCTGATATGGGACCTAAAGAAAGACGCCTTTACCTTTCGAGTAGCAGAGACAGTGAAACCCTTTACAAAGAGAGGTGTCTTAGCTACAATCAATGGTCTTTTTGATCCCTTAGGATTTGCTTCACCGGTTACAATCCAGGGAAAGATGCTGCTGAGAGAACTTTCAAGTGAGGCCCTAGACAGGGACACTCCACTGCCTAGAGAAAGGGAGGCCGAGTGGGATACATGGAAAGAATCTCTTGTCGATCTCAAGAATGTACATATTCCAAGGACCTACGCTTCTGCTACGATGTCAACAGCAATCAGAAAAGAGTTACACATCTTTTCAGATGCCTCCACTAAAGCCATTGCAGCAGTTGCTTTCCTAAAGACCACTGGCGAAAATCAGAACCATCAGGTGGGCTTCGTTCTAGGGAAAGCAAAATTGGCCCCACAATCTGCTCATACAATTCCAAGACTGGAATTGAGAGCTGCTGTTTTAGCTGCAGAGCTTGCTGAAGTCATCACAAGTGAACTGGACCTAAATCTTGAGGCAGTTGAATTCTACACAGACAGTCGTGTGGTTTTAGGCTATATAAGCAACCAGACGAAGAGGTTCTATGTATATGTTGGCAACAGGGTGCAGCGAATCAGGAGGATTTCAGAACCAAAACAATGGCACTATGTCCCTACGAGCTCTAACCCTGCTGACATAGGCACACGCTTGGTGCCTGCCGCCATGCTTGGTGACAGTGCCTGGCTTAAAGGACCTGCCTTCTTGTTACAAGCTAGTGTTACAAGAGAAGCTGAAACCTATGACCTTGTGGATCCCGAGTTGGATGATGAAATACGCAGCTTTGTCACTCACACGAGTAATGATGGGTCTCTGCTTGGATCGCAAAGGTTCAGACGTTTTTCCTCTTTGAAGAAACTCCTCAAGGCCCTTAGCTTGCTCATTCATATTGCAAAGGTCTTCAAGAGCAAAGATGAAGGTCCCTCTTGCAGTTCATGGCATCATTGCAAACAGTCTCGCACAGCAGAGGAACTGACAAAGGCTGAGATTGTCGTCATCAAAAGTGTGCAGAAGGAAATGTTTGAGGAGGAACTTGCCTGTATTGCTAATGGTAAAGACATACCAAAACACAGCTCTTTACAAAAACTCAGTCCCTACTGTGATGATGAAGGACTCTTGAGGATAGGTGGAAAGCTCAAACACGCCAACATCGACTACAAGGAGAAACATCCTCTCATTATTCCAGGTGGTAGCCATGTTGCCAAGTTGATAGTAGAACACCATCACCAGCGAGTAATGCATCAGGGACGGGTGTTCACAGAAGGTGCAGTCCGTACTGCTGGATATTGGATTACAGGAGCAAGGAGGCTAATCAAACAGATTATCCACAACTGTATCACCTGCAACAGACTTAGGAAGAAAGCAACTGAGCAAAGAATGGCAGATCTGCCTTCTGATCGTATCAGCACCGAACCTCCTTTCACCTTCGTGGGTTTGGATGTATTTGGCCCTTGGTCTGTGGTCACAAGGCGCACAAGAGGAGGCCAGGCAAATAGCAGAAGGTGGGCTGTTCTTTTTACGTGTCTTAGCACACGTGCTGTGCACATTGAACTGATTGAGTCGATGGACGCATCAAGTTTCATCAATTCCCTGCGTCGATTCTTCAGTTTGAGAGGGCCTGTTAAGCAGATTCGATCCGATTGTGGGACTAATTTCGTTGGTGCTTGCCGGGAGCTAGGTTTCACACTGACAGACCCCGACGTGTCAAGCATTAAAACATACCTGGGAGAAGAGGGATGCACCTGGGTCTTTAATCCACCTCACTCTTCTCATATGGGAGGAAGCTGGGAACGTATGATAGGATTGTCCCGACGTATCCTGGATGCAATGCTTCTCCAAACCCCGCACTCTCACTTGACGCATGAGGTGCTTTCTACTCTAATGGCAGAGGTAACAGCCATCATTAATGCTAGACCTTTGTCTCCTATTACAACAGATCCTGACACACCCTTCCTGTTGACACCTTCCATGCTTCTCACTCAGAAGGTGTGCACTCCTCTTCCCCCTCCGGGAAGTTTTATTGAGAAGGATCTCCATCGACAGCAGTGGAGGCAAGTTCAACACCTTGCAAACACATTTTGGACCAGATGGAGACGGGAGTACTTAGGGACACTGCAAAGCCGGAACAAGTGGCAACGTAACCATGCAAACCTCAAGGTGGGAGATTTGGTGCTCATCAAAGATGCACAAGCGAGGCGCAATGAATGGCCAATGGGACTTGTCAACCAGATCTTCCCGGATAAGGATGGCAGGGTCAGGAAGATTGAAGTGAGGGTCTCGAGAAATGGAACTATTAATACTTACCTGAGACCTGTGTCAGAGACAGTGTTATTGATGTCCCCAAAAGACTGAGAAGTATGTGTGTCATGATGGTAAACATTGTATTCAGATATAATCTGTAAAATCTTGCAGTTTATGATGTTTCAGTTGGTTCATAATGGTATTTTACAATACCAGACGGGGAGTGTTATGGCATGCATAGGTTCTTTCTCTTCAGCACCCTCTGCTGGTCATAATGGGAATTCTCACCTGCTTTTATTTTGGTGGGGTTTTTCTGTGTTCCTGTGGGTAGAGGAAACAGGAAGCTGGTCGCTTGTTAGCCTGCAGGATATGTTGTTGCTCTTTAAAACGTTTCTGCCTTGGAGAGTTATTGCTTGTGAGTATTAATGTATAACATGTTTACAAGTTTATTTGGTGCATTTCTATTACATAGATTTGTTTAGAAACCAGTTATTTCATGTGCTATGTTTATCTTTGAGGAAGCTAAACTCGCTAAGTTGTATTGTGATCAATACTGAGTCGCTGTTGATTACACATACTATATAACAGTATAGTTCATACCCTAGAAGTGTGTGTAAAGAGGAAAAGACATCTTGTGACATTTACTTTGTGTTTGTTTTTAGTTTTACGGGAAGAAAAGAATGTCAATCATTGAACTACTGACGAAGTAAAAAGCCTTAAACTTACTTCCGCCTCCAATGTTCATTGAAACCGTTAGCTGTCTGTCAAGTTGGGCAAAGGGACGCACAATAAGGACAGAACATTATTACATTCTATAAAAAAATTCTTTAATAATTACATTTTTTAGTAAGAAATGTAACTTTCTTTGGCTAAGAAACACAATTCCTGAATAACAAAAATATTTTTCTGCAACATATCTGAATAACAAAAAAGCTTAACCTAAGAAATGTTAAACATGACATGTATCACGCTGTAAACATTAAAATTTTTACATTTTCAAAGCAATGAGTAACATATTCATACATAATGTATGTAATCATGTCGTGTGTTTCAACAAAGTGAAGTTAACTCTGACCTTTGGTTAACAAACAGAATTCCTCTGAAACTTTCTCAAACCAATGAGCACCATATTTCCTGCATGCTGTATGCACTCATGTTTTCCAAAAACCTTGTTGTACTACTTAGCTGTCTTGTTTTTGAAAAAGTTGTTGTATCTCATTAATGTAAGTCTCTCAAAGCGTTCACTTGACAGTCTGTTCCTTCTGGGTGTAAGCACAAGATTGCTGAGGCTAAAAAGCCTTTCGACTGGTGCGCTTGATGGTGTGGCTGTGTTGTACCTCAGTGAAATGGTCTTAATCCCGGGAAACTGGCTAAGAACACCCAGCTCAGACCCAGCAGATTTCAAATATTCCATCACCTCTGTTTCAGCAGAGTAGGTACAGTTGTCCTCCTCAAATGAAAAAAAGTCATCAGTGGAGTCTGCAGGGTTCTTGTGATCTTGAGCAGGTTGTTGGTCTTCAAGAGACAACCCTCTGTAGTAAGCATTGCCCTAACCATGTCTTTTTTCTCTTCTTCTCTGATCCAGCGTAACTTAAATTTAGGCAAAGTGACTGCAGCCAGGAGAGCTTCTTTATTGTCCATCATTGAGGAAAAGCGCACCTTGATCGCCTATGAGACAAAAATACATCAGACACTTCACATAAGAGTGTTACGATTCGGTGTTGTCAGTGTTTTGTTTTAGGCGTGACTGTTATGTGTTTCCTGCTTTACTTTGAAAGTCTGTCTTATCTCAGTGTGTTCAGTTTACGCTTCCTTGTCTCGTCAGTTCTGATTTGCCCCAGCTGTGTTTCCCTCCTGTTGTCCATTCCCTGATGGCTCCCTCTATGTATTTAAGCCCTGTGTTTCAGTTTGTCAGGTTCGCGATCTTCCCCCCGGTTGTAAATAGTTTGGTGTTTTGATGTAAATAAATGTCTTATTTTGCTTTGATGTAAATAGCTGTCGATCCTTTCGTTTTGGGATTTTTTTTTGTGGAGATCCGTAGTAGTCTTTTTTGTTGGTTCGCCCTCCTTAAGAGCAGTAAGCGTGGGGGCATTTTTTCCTTACTTTATTTTTCCTGTGTTGCACGCCGGTTGCCTAGGCCGGGGTGTAACAAGAGCATGATAAATAACACAAAATTTTTGCATACAGAATTGCTCAGAGCAAGAAACCACACACGATAGCTGAGGAGCTAATACTCCCCGCAGCTTTAGATATGGTGTCAACTACGCTCAATTAGACAAGTGCTGCAAAATAAAGGCCTTACCTCTCTCCAATGATGCAGTTGCAAGCTGGATATGTGATATTTCAAGTGACATTGAAAAATAACTAATTGACGGGCTGTGGACAGCAATAAAGACTGTTGTTAATTGCTTATGTGTGCTTCTTCATGTCAGAGTCTCTGTGTGACGTTTTGTTGTTTTGTACGTGTCCCAAGAAGAGCGATGCTGATGAGCTCTTTATGTTTCTTGACTGTTATCTTACAGAACATGGCCTTAAATGGGAGAATTGTGTAAGAATTTGTACGGATGGTGCACAAACTATGGTAGAGAAAGAAGGGGTTGCAGGCACTTCTCAAGAGAGTCTCACCAAATGTGCAATGGACGCACTGCATACACATTGAGGCAGATTAACCCTGAACTCAACACTGTTAACTGACGTTGTTGCCATCATGGTGAATTTCATTAAAAAAAGACCCCTTAAAGCGTGACTGTTACACCACTTTGTGAGGAGATGGGAGCTGAACATGTAGCTGTTTTATTTCACACATTTTTCCATTTCTGACTAAGTTCACATTCTGTTTAACTTGTTACTTTTGAATTGGTGCAGACTAATGAAGCAGTGTGGGTACCTGGTGAAGCTCCCCAAGAAAGGCGACCTATCCCAGTGTGGCAACTGGCGAGGAATTATGCTGCTGTCCATACCAAGCAAGGTGTTGACCAGAATCATCTTAGAGAGACTGAAGGAGGCATTGGACAAGAGACTGAGATCAGAGCAGGCAGGATTTAGACAAGATAGATCATGTACAGACCACATCGCCACTCTGCGCATCATCATCGAGCAGTCTATTGAATGGCAGTCTCCCTTGTACACAATCTTCGTCGACTTTGAAAAAACCTTCGACAGCGTTGACAGGGAGACCATGTGGAAACTGATGCAGCACTACGGAATTCTGTAGAAGCTCATCATCCAACAGCTTTATGAAGACTCGTCCTGCCAGATCATCCACAATAGAAAACTGACCGACCAACCCCTTTGCAGTGAAAACCAGAGTGAGTCAAGGCTGCACATACCCTAAAGCAGATGACTCGTAATCTGGAGAGGAAATGGCGTGTCACAAATTTAGAGGATCATCATTTAGCCTGGAGAAATAGTTTGCTCCTTTATAAGAAAACCCTCCGCAAAGCCAGAACATCTTACTATTCATCACTGATTGAAGAAAATAAGAACAACCCCAGGTTTCTCTTCAGCACTGTAGCCAGGCTGACAAACAGTAAGAGCTCTTTTGAGCCAACCATCCCTTTAACATTAACTAGTAATGACTTCATGAACTTCTTCACAAATAAAATTTTTATCATTAGAGAAAAAATTACCAATAATCATCCCACAGATGTAATATTATCTACAGCTACTCTTAGTACCATTGATGTTAAGTTAGACTCTTTTTCTCCAATTGATCTTTCTGAGTTAACTTCAATAATTACTTCCTCCAAACCATCAACGTGTCTTTTAGACCCCATTCCTACAAAACTGCTCAAAGAAGTCCTGCCATTAATTAATTCTTCGATCTTAAATATGATCAACCTATCTCTAATAATCAGCTATGTACCACAGGCCTTCAAGCTGGCTGTAGTTAAACCTTTACTCAAAAAGCATCTCTAGACCCAGCAGTCTTAGCTAATTATAGGCCAATCTCCAACCTTCCTTTCATATCAAACATCCTTGAAAGAGTAGTTGTCAAACAGCTAACAGATCATCTGCAGAGGAATGGTTTATTTGAAGAGTTTCAGTCAGGTTTCAGAGCTCATCACAGCACAGAAACAGCTTTAGTGAAGGTTACAAATGATCTTCTTATGGCCTCTGACAGTGGACTCATCTCTGTGCTTGTCCTGCTAGACCTCAGTGCAGCGTTCGATACTGTCGACCATAATATCCTATTAGAGCGATTAGAACATGCTGTAGGTGTTACAGGTACTGCACTGCAGTGGTTTGTATCATATCTATCTAATAGACTCCAGTTTGTGCATGTAAATGGAGAGTCCTCTTCACACACTGAGGTTAATTATGGAGTTCCACAGGGTTCAGTGCTAGGACCAATTCTGTTTACATTATACATGCTTCCCTTAGGCAGTATCATTAGAAGACATAGCATACATTTTCACTGCTATGCAGATGACACCCAGCTCTATCTGTCCATGAAGCCAGATAACACACACCAATTAGTTAAACTGCAGGAATGTCTTAAAGACATAAAGACCTGGATGGCAGCTAACTTTCTGCTTCTTAATTCAGATAAAACTGAGGTTATTGTACTTGGCCCTGAAAAGCTTAGAAATATGGTCTCTAACCAGATTCTTACTCTGGATGGCATTACCTTGGCCTCCAGTAACACTGTGAGGAACCTTGGAGTCATTTTTGACCAGGACATGTCCTTCAACGCACATATTAAACAAATATGTAAGACTGCTTTCTTCCATTTGTGCAACATCTCTAAAGTTAGAAATATCCTGTCTCAGAGTGACGCTGAAAAACTAGTTCATGCATTTATTACTTCCAGGCTGGACGACTGTAATTCATTATTATCAGGATGTTCAAATAACTCCCTGAAAAGCCTTCAGCTAATCCAAAATGCTGCAGCAAGAGTCCTGACAGGGACTAGAAAGAGAGAGCAGATTTCTCCTGTTTTGGCTTCCTGTTAAATCCAGAATTGAATTCAAAATCCTGCTCCTCACATACAAGGTCTTAAATAATCAGGCCCCATCTTATCTTAATGACCTTGTAGTACCATATCACCCTATTAGAGCACTTCGCTCTCGCTCTGCAGGCCTACTTGTTGTTCCTAGAGTATTTAAAAGTAGAATGGGAGGGAGAGCCTTCAGTTTTCAGGCCCCTCTTCTGTGGAACCAGCTTCCAGTTTGGATTCGGGAGACAGACACTATCTCTACTTTCAAGATTAGGCTTAAAACTTTCCTTTTTGCTAAAGCAAACGCTCTCAACGAAGGCGGTCGCACTTTTCTCCTCTCCTCCTCACCCTTATCTTCCCTGCTTGGCCTCTATGTCCTTGTCTTGTCTTGTGTGCATTTACTTTCCCTGGAACAGTCTCTCACTGTCGTTCTCTAAAACCTAAAAGAGAATTATGGATTTGATCAACTGGTCTCTGACTGCTATTGACACCCTTTTCTCAACGAGAAGTCGGGGCTCGGGAGAGCCTGAGTGCCCTGGAGGGACTTTCCCTGCCGGTTACACGATGGACGGGTGGCAGAACTGGAGGACCGTGTGCCTGGCGGGACTGTCGATCGAGGACGCTGAAGATATCTACCTATTCGGAACCATGATAACAGGGTTCATGCTGATCGGCGTTGGCCTAGCCCTGGTTTATCAGAGAAATAAGAGAGCGGAACCGGCTGTTCAAACCCCCACAAGGCTGCCCGCTGGATTCGAAGCGACGGGACGAGGCGCGACCTCTCACAACGAACGTAATATGGTCAACACCTTGGAGACCCTTACAGCTGCTGTGAAGGCTCAAAACAACACCATTGAGCGTATGAGGGGAAACATCAGAGAAAGGCCTGCTCAAAATGACACCCTTGAGCGACAGTTGGAAAACATCGCGGAACGGATCACTGAAGTTGTGAGGTCTCAGAATCAAAAGACTGACAACACCATGGAACAGAAGTTTGATACCATCATGAGGAGGCTCGCGGCTCTCCAACGGGAGATCGAGGGACCAGTGTCGGAGGGCTAAATTCGAGCTGCTCACAAAGGAGAAATCAACAATATTCAACATTTGGACACCACGGCGCCAGCTGCTAGGCCCAAGGCTGGAGCCCACCAAAACAACTCCCTGATAGCGACTGTGTGATGACTATTCTTCCCATCCCATGAAGGCCACCTGGGTTGGCTGGCAGACTGTTTACTTAGCCTGATAGAGCGAAGGACACTGTCTCCGCTGAACTCTGGACACGCACACACATACACTTACACTGATAGGCACTCACTCATCCCCTCCCTTTCCAACGCCTTCGATGCTTGTTTCCGGCGAGGGAACACGGCGGGTCTGTGTGCCGCGCTGGAATGATAGCGCTGTGCAGGGTGGCTGCTGTGTTTCTTCGGATTACTCCTCACCCCCCACCCACCCCTGTGGCTTGTCATGTCTTCACAATGTTGTGCTGTGGACATTTATGTGCTTTTTTTTGTGCAAAGGAGTTTTTTTGTTTCCTGTTCTCATGCTGTCCTACCATGGAAGCACAGCATGAGTAGGGGTCTCTTTTTTTCCTCTCGTACTTTCCCCACTGTAGTGTACATTTCAATGTTTTCTCTGATTCTACCAATCTCCGACCTGTATCCCCATGTAATGTTTGTGCTATATGTGTATGGTCGGGGGGGGTCCCATTTCACTGCAGGGCAACCTGCATGTGACGAATAAAGCTTTGATTGAGAAAAAAGCATATAGTTAGGGCTGGACCAGGTGACCCTGAATCCTCCCTTAGTTATGCTGCAATAGGTGTAGGCTGCCGGGGGATTCCCATGATGCATTGAGTTTTTCCTTTCCAGTCACCTTTCTCACTCACTATGTGTTAATAGACCTCTCTGCATTGAATCATATCTGTTATTAATCTCTGTCTCTCTTCCACAGCATGTCTTTTATCCTGTCTTCCTTCTCTCACCCCAACCGGTCGCAGCAGATGGCCCCGCCCCTCCCTGAGCCTGGTTCTGCCGGAGGTTTTTTCCTGTTAAAAGGGAGTTTTTCCTTCCCACTGTCGCCAAAGTGCTTGCTCACAGGGGGTCATATGATTGTTGGGTTTTTCTCTGTATCTATGAAGCGCCTTGAGGCGACTTTTGTTGTGATTTGGTGCTATTGAATTGAATTGAATTGAATTGCATGCTGTCGCCGACAATCTTCCTGATCGTCATGGACTGGATCATGAGAAGAACCACAGAGGGCAGCAACAACGATACAATACTAATATCAGCTTGTAAGTTGACAATTTTAAAGGTGAAGTAAAAAAATTCTCTTTACCCTTAATTACTTGAAGCTCTAACATATAATTAAACCAAATATTTACAATAACTTTTATGTTTCTATATTGAATATTAAATCACATTATCACTGAACTGCTAGTTCTACCTGTCTGATGTGACGACATTGCAATAGACAATGCCGCCACAAAGTTTAGTCAGTTTAGTGGGTTTTTTTACTCAGTGCGTCATTTTAACTGAAGCATTTGCTTTTTTTTGTTAAGCAAAGCTAAGTGCTTTGGCGACCGTGGCTCAGGGGGGATCCCTGGGCTCTCTGTCCTGGTCGTTGTGTCCTTGGGCAAGACACTTTACCCTACCGCCTACTGGTGTTGGCCAGAGGGGCCGATGGCGCAATATGGCAGCCTCGCTTCTGTCAGTCTGCCCCAGGGCAGCTGTGGCTACAACTGTAGCTGCCTCCACCAGTGTGTGAATGCGAGACTGAATGAATAGTGGCATTGTAAAGCGCTTTAGGTGCCTTGAAAAGCACTATATAAATCCAATCCATTATTATTATTATTATTATTAAGTGGTATGCCTTCCCTTCTAGTCGCAGTCTCAACCATATATTGTCTTCAAAACTGCCAAAAAGTTTCATATTATGTACAGCAAGTAGCTTTTTCTGTCATCTACATCTGTCATCTGCAATGGTTCTGGCAATCTACAGAAATATTGCAGATGGAGAAAATGATTATGTATAATCAGCAGTGTTGGGTAAGTTACTTTAAATTAGTAACTTAGTTACATTACTAGTTACTTCTATTCCCCGGCCTACATCTATGTGGGGGAGGTAATTGGCTGTAGTGTTTAACTGTAGGGACATCCTATGTGAAGATTATGTGTCCTTATTTAGTGAGGATGTTTTACTTCCTGCCCTTTATTTACCTGTGCTTGTGTATGGTGAGACTGTTAAAAAGGGGGTTGAGCCATATACATCGTGAGGGGAGATGACTAGACTTGTAGTCAAGATTGCCTAAACCAAGACCATGACAAGACCAAGCCCAAGACAGACCGAGTCAAGACCAAGACAAAGTCGAGACGAGACGGAGACGGAGACGGAGACCAAGACAAAAAACAAAAAAAGTCTTTAAACTGCAGCCAGATGCTGCTTCGTTTACAGGTGTCGGGCATATTTATGTGTTTTTGCGATGCACTCGCACAGCCCTCCTCACCGCTGTCTACTGTTTCACTAACTTACTGAGAGGACAGACGCACGCTCCACCTGACTGTTGCGTCTCTCACCCTCTCTGTTTTTCACATAATGATATTACCCTATATCCTTGCATGTGATTGGCCACAATATGGAGGGATTGGAGCATAGCTGAGCCACTGTGTGAGAGCTGAGCAGTGAAAGGAAATTAAGTGAGGAGCTGGCTCTCGCTCAATGGCTTCTGACTCTTCTGATTCACTACAACTCAACTTACATTATTATACACTCATATGAATCTATGCCTGGAAAACTTTGATTGTCTATATCAGTGTATAATTTGAAATAAGAAGGTAGAAAAGTACTTCTCACTGTATCATTTTTATATAATCTAAAAAAAGATAGTTGAACTATCATGGTCTTTTCTACTCTTTCTGAGCTCTTCAAAGCGCTCTACACAACTTGCCTCATTCACACCTACACGCTTTTTCTATGGAAATGCTTTCTACCTAACATTCACATGCATTCATACTTTGATTGAGGCATTGAAGAGCAACTTGGCTGGATTTTTGGCAAGGAGCAGATGGGGATTAAACCCAACCTTCCGATTAGTAGATGACCTGCTCTACTACCTGAGCTACATCCAACCTCGTTTCCTCCTCTGCCCAAACACACCTGAGTTAATCAACCACTTGTTCCTGACGATCTCGTCAAGAAACCACTACTTAAGGTAATAGCTAAGGATTGTTCTTTGCTGGATTGTTGAGCTGCTCAGTTAGTTGAAACCCTGGCTCTTGTGGCTCTGTGTGTTTTGCGCTGCACCTGACAACTTTGATTTCAACTGGGTGTTTTCTGTGCACAAATCCCTGGAGACCCTTCCCTGGTGTGGTAAGCCTAACCCTGACCTGAGAGAGAGTGTGATCGGTAAATATGGAATGTGTGGATTTCATTCCTCCCTAGACCCCCCTGGAGCACTATTTACCTTGTGTCATTGTGGTTGTTGTAAACATATCAATTCACTGTAACTAAGCACACTGAACTGTGATCTCCTGAGTCCTGCACTTGATATCCATAAACACAGGAAAAACTTATACTCAGTCTCCAAGAATGTCCCTAGCTCTCTCACTTTCTCCTCCAGCGAAAGTGCCTGACAGAAATGGCTGCAGGCCATGAATTGAATGGACTTCAACCCATGCAAGTCACGCTCTCCTCTGCCTCTCCTGGCACAAAAGAAGGCTACCAGTGGTTGAGTGTCTTTACTGCGGCCACAAGAGCTATTTCACTGATTTATGTCCTGTCTGGCCAAAAGACAACATTTCTCAGTAATGATAGGGGTACAGATGGGTGAGAACAAAAAAGATTCCTCTCTACCACTTCTCATGAGCCCTGCTGAAATGTCTTTAAACTCCCACTATCATTCACTCCAAGCATTAGCTGATTCAGGAGCCGAATAAAGCTTCATTGATCCCTCCCTATCTTAAACATTAGAGATCCCTCTCTCCAAGGTTTTACAAGTCAGAAGCCTAGATGGGAAAAGATTCCCCGACATCACACATAAGACTCAATCTGTCTCTCTCATTCTCTCTAGCAACCACACTGAGGACATCTGTTTCTACGTGTTCAAAGCATTTGGTCCAAGGTCACCCCTGGTTATCATTTCGTAACCAATGTATTGGTTGGGATGAAAATTGCATTTAAGGGTGAATTCCACAATGTTACTAACACTACTTAAGATAAAAAAAACAAAAACATTGCTCACCTTCAGATGCTCCGCCCACATCTACAGATCTCCTGTGTATCATGAGGCTGAGGTTTTCCATGAGTGTCTGGCTTTGTCTCCTCCTCCTTTTAGACCTTACAATTGTGTTACTGTCCTCACCGGTGCACCTTTCCCAACCAGCAGATTATACAGTTTCTTTAAGAGCGAATGTAAGGCCATCGATAACTGACTCACTGGTCGCAGGCATCATTCGGCCATCTTCGAGTATCTGGTACTTCCCTTTGGGCTAACAATAGCTTCTGCTGTCTTTCAAGACCTGGTAAATGACGTCCTCTGGGATGTCATTAGCCACTTTGTGTTCGTCGACTTAGACGACATCCTGATCTTCTCACGGTCACTCCAAGAACATGAGTTTCATGTTAGGCAAGACCTGCAGCACCTCCTTGAGAATAAACTGTTTGTTAAATGTGAATTCTATGTTGACACTATTTCTTTCCCTGGTTACATTGTAGAGAAAGGACACCTCAAACTGGATACAGCAAAAGTGTTTGGCCTGTCCCTGATGATTGGTAGCCCCACAAAACTCCTACACAGGACGTTGATTTCAGCTCTCTGATTTTTTTTTAAAAAAGTGTCTTAACCCCTGATCCTATCAGTCTTATCCAGCAGATAAGACTGAGAAGAAGTCTTATCTGCTGAGAAGAACCCTGCATTATCCAGAAGATAATGCAGGGTTCTAGAGCTGATGTGGGTGAGGAGATTCACCCAGCCTGACTCCCTTGATGTGCAGGTCTCTTCCCTGTTTGCCCTGGTATGAAAAAACTTGAGTAGCCTTGCCAACAAAGGTTTTTTGGTTTTGTTTCTTTTCATCTATAAGCTTATTACTGTCTTTATATTGCAAATGTGAAGAGACTGTTTGGTTTGTAACTTGGGTTGTCCTACCTTGGTTGTCATGGTCAATGGTCTTGTCCCAGGGTTTTAAGTTGCTTTGGAGTTCTAGTTTTTGATTATTGTTTTGTTAATTTTTTTTATTCATGTTTATACTATGGTTACTATTGCCTTGTGATGCGATCCAGTTTTGTAATGTTGATTTTTTTCTTCTTCTTTCAAGCCTTGATTTTTACTCTTTTTAATTGTTTTGATTTCTCCAACAATGAAGAGAAAGTCATTAAGACAAAAAAGAAGCATCAATCATATTGATACAATCAAATGTCATACTGACAACGGAAAGTGGTAGTTTCAACTCTGAGTACAAATTTAAAGTAAAGCACAAATCAACACTCAAAAGTGATTGCCCCCTGTGCTGTTTTTGCTCTGTCCTCTTTGATTGTTGGGCATGGAAAGGCAAAGGCATGAAAAATACAGCAGTGCATGTTTACAAGTTTATAGTCTTGGGAGCATTTCTCTGGATTTATCAGTACACTTAAAGCAGGGGTCTCAAACTCGTGGCCTGGGGGCCACTTGCGGCCCACATGAAGAAATATAATGCAATTTGGCCCTTGAAGTTACTTTTTTTGTTAGGGAGGATTTGTTTATTGTTGAGTGCAATTATAAAATAAGTTCTTTATTTAATATGAAGGCAACATGAGCAGAGAGTACAAACATGTTGAGGATTGGCTGTGTTAGTGCAGTGAGAGAGTCAGAAACTAATGTGTACGGTTATGTCTGCATTTTTATTTTGTTAAATATGAACAAGGTGAAAGCAGAAGTGCTGCCACATACCAGAAAGAGAGGACCAGTGTGTTTATTTGGTAGTTCAATGAAAGGCTTCAGTTAGTTAAGAGTGAGGGGAAGAAATTGCATTTATGTTTGCAGTTTTGTCTTGTTATCCAATACTTGAAAAAACAAACAAAACACTACATTTTTGTAACTATTTCTGTTTTCTTGTTTGTTTGTTGTTGTTGGGTTTTTTGCACTAGTAAAAACACTAAAGTTCCCCTCCAGTGAGATGACAGTGCCAGCAGTGGCCCACAGCTCATTTAACTTTGAGACCCCTGACTTAAAGAGATTTGCGGCAGCTGACAGTCACAGCTGGCATGTCCTACCTGGACCATACTGATTGAAATTCCTTTTAAAGAGAGCCTTCAGTTATTTTGAATGAATGACAGTTATTTTTGAATCCCCAAATAACTTCCAAAATGAGTAATTCTTTTGTTCCCGTATTTGGAAGGGCATACGAGGGAGTACAAACTGAACTCCTGCAGATGTCACATCGTGTGACTCATTGTTGTAGCATCCAAGAAAATTAAAACCTCAACAACCTTCAAACATGAATGTATAAGTGTGTACAACACACACTGTGTGTGTCCACTTATGGGAGATGTTTAAAAAATGTTTTATCTGTTCCAGTGGGACCCACATCTTTTTTTTCTTTTTTTTTGCTCAATGACACGTTCATTGTATTGTGTACTTGACATTTATCAGGTAACAATAGCTAACTGAAGTTGACAGTGTGAAGTACAGATGACAACTGTGCACAGATTTGTTCAAACGCCTCTCACTATGGACATAAACCTCACACCTGGTCCCTAATGGCCAAGTACTTCACTTTACAGCATTTCATGCTAACAAAAGCTATGGCTTGTGGATGTTTTCTGCTGTTTGGGAAAAGTATTAGTGTATAAATGCCCATGGGTGGAGAGCAGTCGATCACATTTACAGCCTACAGTGGAGACAAAAGGTTCTCCTTCCTGTTATTCTTAGGCAGAATGCCATGAAATGCCAAGATCTGAGAGAATGGCCCTCCCTCCATAATCCTTACAGGTAAACTTTACATCACCTTATAATAATATTATAATAGTGTTTATTACCAGTAAACTGCTTTCTTTACACAAAATGTCTAACTGTGTCCAAATGTTTAAAATTATATCCACTTTGAGAGAGTGTCACTGTGCTTACAGAAATACATTACCTGAGTGAGTATTTTTTTTTCCCACCTCAATTTAGGTATACAGAACTGAGATAGGTGGAAGTGAGTCGTTGTTTAAAGAAAAGAGCTGAGTCATAAGAGCTGTTATGATGCATAAAAATGAAGGAAGGGAAGCAAGAATGAAAATAATTTATAGGCTGCCAGAGATTCGGGGACCAAAGGAACTGTGAAAATTAGCAGCAAATAAAAAAAAGTAGGTTCAGTGTTAGCAACAAGATGGGTGTTTTTCTGGACTGTACATGTGCAAAACGAGCTAAATCAGAAGTAACAGATGTCAGTTTAACTACTTTGTTTCCTTGAATACTGTTTACTACATACAACACATGGTCTGTAGACTGAAGAAATTGAAATCAGTTTTGTTTACCCTTTAAAAGAAGGTGCTCAAAGTAGAAATTATCCTCCTCCACATTTTTTGATTACCATATCCCCAAGCTGCCTCCATCTGCAGGTTAAATGGTGTCTCAGTATCTAAAACTGAAGAGCACACTTTGTTGTTGTTTTGGGTTTTTCTTTTAACTAAGCTTCAATTCAATTTTATTTACACAGCACCAAATCACAACAACAGTCAACTCAAGGTGCTTTGTATTGTAAGGTAGACCCTACAAAAATACATACAAAGAAAAACCCAACAATCACATGACCCCCTATGAGCAAGCACTTTGGCGACAGTGGGAAGGAAAAACTCCCTTTAGGGAGAAACCTCCGGCAGAACCAGGCTCAGGGAGGGGCGGGGCGGGTGAGAGAAGGAAGACAGGATAAAAGACATGCTGTGGAAGAGAGACAGAGATTAATAACAGATATGATTCAATGCAGAGAGGTCTATTAACACATAGTGAGTGAGAAAGGTGACTGGAAAGGAAAAACTCAATGCATCATGGGAATCCCCCGGCAGCCTACACCTATTGCAGCATAACTAAGGGAGGATTCAGGATCACCTGGTCCAGCCCTAACTATATGCTTTAGCAAAAAGGAAAGTTTTAAGCCTAATCTTGAAAGTAGAGATAGTGTCTGTCTCCTGAATCCAAACTGGAAGCTGGTTCCACAGAAGAGGGGCCTGAAAACTGAAGGCTCTCCCTTCCATTCTACTTTTAAATACTCTAGGAACAACAAGTAGGCCTGCAGAGCGAGAGCGAAGCGCTCTAATAGGGTGATATGGTACTACAAGGTCATTAAGATAAGATGGGGCCTGATTATTTAAGACCTTGTATGTGAGGAGCAGGATTTTGAATTCAATTCTGGACTTAAACAAAACTAATTGAGAGGCGGTCGATTACAACTATGTGCCCACCCCAGCAGAGGGAAGATTTAAGCCCCGGATGGAGCTCCCACAGTCAAGGGCAGGAGTGCCAGGGGATCAGAGGCAGCGGGCAGGCAACCCCAACTGAGACTAACCTTGGTTTTATTTTAAAAATTCTTAAAGAGTAGTTGTAAAACAGCTAACTGATCATCTGCAGAGTAATGGTTTATTTGAAGAGTTTCAGTCAGGTTTATAGTTAGGGCTGCATTAGGTGAGGCTGAATCCTCCTCTTAGTTACAGTGGGGCAAAAAAGTATTTAGTCAGCCACCGATTGTGCAAGTTCCCCCACTTAAAATGATGACAGAGGTCAGTAATTTGCACCAGAGGTACACTTCAACTGTGAGAGACAGAATGTGAAAAAAAAAATCCATGAATCCACATGGTAGGATTTGTAAAGAATTTATTCGTAAATCAGGGTGGAAAATAAGTATTTGGTCACCTCAAACAAGGAAAATCTCTGGCCCTCACAGACCTGTAACGTCTCCTGTAAGAAGCTTTTCTGTCCCCCACTCGTTACCTGTATGAATGGCACCTGTTTGAACTCATCATCTGTATAAAAGACACCTGTCCACAGCCTCAAACAGTCAGACTCCAAACTCCGCCATGGCCAAGACCAAAGAGCTTTCGAAGGACACCAGGAAAAGTATTGTAGACCTGCACCAGACTGGGAAGAGTGAATCTACAATAGGCAAGCAGCTTGGTGTGAAGAAATCAACTGTGGGAGCAATCATCAGAAAATGGAAGACATACAAGACCACTGATAATCTCCCTCGATCTGGGGCTCCACGCAAGATCTCATCCCGTGGGGTCAAAATGATCATGAGAACGGTGAGCAAAGATCCCAGAACCACACGGGGGGACCTGGTGAATGACCTGCAGAGAGCTGGGACCAAAGTAACAAAGGTCACCATCAGTAACACACTACAACGGCAGGGAATCAAATCCCGCAGTGCCAGACGTGTTCCGCTGCTGAAGCCAGTGCATGTCCAGGCCCGTCTGAAGTTTGCCAGAGAGCACATGGATGATACAGCAGAGGATTGGGAGAATGTCATGTGGTCAGATGAAACCAAAGTAGAACTTTTTGGTATAAACTCAACTCGTCATGTTTGGAGGAAGAAGAATACTGAGCTGCATCCCAAGAACACCATACCTACTGTGAAGCATGGGGGTGGAAACATCATGCTATGGGGCTGTTTTTCTGCCAAGGGGACAGGACGACTGATCCGTGTTAAGGACAGAATGAATGGGGCCATGTATCGTGAGATTTTGAGCCAAAACCTCCTTCCATCAGTGAGAACTTTGAAGATGAAACGAGGCTGGGTCTTCCAACATGACAATGATCCAAAACACACCGCCCGGGCAACTAAGGAGTGGCTCCGTAAGAAGCATTTGAAAGTCCTGGAGTGGCCTAGCCAGTCTCCAGACCTCAACCCCATAGAAAATCTGTGGCGGGAGTTGAAAGTCCGTGTTGCTCGGCGACAGCCCCAAAACATCACTGCTCTCGAGAAGATCTGCATGGAGGAATGGGCCAAAATACCAGCTACTGTGTGTGCAAACCTGGTAAAGACCAGGTTTGACCTCTGTTATTGCCAACAAAGGTTATGTTACTAAGTATTGAGTTGTATTTTTGTTATTGACCAAATATTTATTTTCCACCCTGATTTACGAATAAATTCTTTACAAATCCTACCATGTGGATTCATGGATTTTTTTTTCACATTCTGTCTCTCACAGTTGAAGTGTACCTCTGGTGCAAATTACTGACCTCTGTCATTATTTTAGGTGGGGGAACTTGCACAATCGGTGGCTGACTAAATACTTTTTTGCCCCACTGTATGCTCCAATAGGTGTAGGCTGCATTATGAGGTCATTAAGATAACATGGGGCCTGATTACAGTAAATCGTGCACTCTCTGATCCTATGAGTAATACCCAGTAGGCGGTGCACAGCTTGAATGGAGATGCTATTGTGTCAAAGTAACTGAGGATGGAACTTAAAAAAATACAATTTGTTCTCGTCTAATTTTTTTGTATTTTATAGCATATAACCCCTTTGAAAATATGCTGTGGTAGACAATATACTTCAGAAAGTCATGAATCACCATAATGACAACAAAGATTGATTCTGCTGAAGTGAAACAGTCCAAAGTTCGTAAGGTTTTAGTGAAGACATAGCCAGGCGTTCTAAAATTTGACACAATTTGACAAATCTCATCACAGTCTGTGAGAGTTGAAATTTCTTAGATACTGAGCAATAGAAATTATCTAACTTTATTTACATGCCTAAAATACTTGTTTTTTTATTATCTTTTTTTTTTTTTTTTTTTTTTTGCCTGTCCCGTTTGGCTCTTTTGCCATCAGAATTGTTGTCTAAAGGCAAAGAAAGATGCCCAACGGATTTACTTTACCAAACTGACCATCCCAGCCTTGCCGTAATGGTCCATTTGATTCACCTTTTATTGTTTATTTTATTTTCACTTACTGAATACGGGACAGACTTGACTGGGAAAGAAGGGGAGAAAGAAAGAGGGAAAGAGAAACAGCTGAGAAGAGGGACGGGGGAGAAGGGCAAAAGACAAAAACCAACAGAATGGGCAGAAAAAAAAAAGAAAAAGAAAAAAAAATGCATATATCGATCACCTGGATCACCTGCTGAGAAAGAAAAAAGAAAACAAGCAGAAGAGAACAAGAGTAATAGAATAAACAACATCACAATGATATATGGGAATATGACAGTAAATACTAAATATTAAACATTATTGTGCAGCACATAAGATCAACAGAACACAGTGTGCTTTGAGGTAGGAGCCAAAAAGGGTGTAGTTTGTGGGTGTGAGCACCCGTGTGTACACCTGTGAGCATGGACGCACTTGTTTTTTTTTTTGTTTTTTTTTTTATTAAAAGGTTCCTTCATGTAATGATCTGCTAGAGGGTGTGGGGGGGCCACAGCCCCGTCCTCCAGGGCATGAAGCAGGTATGGAGGAGATCAAAACTCCAGACATCCAGAGGCCCTCAGAACACAAGAGACCAAGGAAGACCAACAGAGGGGCAGCCGCGCCACTGTCCCGGAAAGAGCTGAGGAGAGTCCCAGATGAGGGCTCACTCAGCAGCCGCGGAGCAGAAGCCAGGGGGAGTTGCAGTGACGCGCCCGTGAGCTCCGCCGGCAGCCAGCTGTGCCTGAGTGACCGAGCCCCAGGCCGAGAGGCCGGGGGCACCCCACCTCCGAAGTGGCCCGAGCGAGCCCCAGGCTCCAGGGCCCGATAAGCGGCCGCCAAGGAGTGAGCCGGTGTGTACCTGGACGCCCATCCCCAGACACAAAGAACCACCAACGCACCGATGTCTGAGGGAGTCCGCCACTGGCAGGGGAAGTGGTGGTGGGGGGAGATAGGCCTCCAAACCTTGGAGGGCCTAAGATGTCCCCAGAGAGGTGGCGTCTGATACCCAACCTGACATATAGACACAGACAAACAGGCACACACAGATACAAACATCCATTCCCACCCTCATGCTCTCATATGCACTTACTCCACACTCAACCAACGTGGAGACAGACATAAAGAGACGCTGTACACACGATCACACTCCCCAAGCGTACTCTACGAACCGGGTCTAGGTAGCCTTGCCCCTGGAGGGGGAAACTGCACCCAGACCCAGGTGGTGTTACCCTTTTCCCTGCGGTGGGGGGAGGCAGACCGCCCCGACTCCGCAGCAGCAGGGAGGCCCCACACTCCAGACCGCAGTCGGACTGGCCAACTCCTCGTCCTAGCCCCCCCACTCCAGCAGGTCGCAGAGAACGGGGGTGAGAGAAGACTCCAAACCTCCCTCCACCCGCTCATTGTAGTGTTGATGCATGTGTGTTCTAAGGTGCATTTAAAACCCAGGAGGGCATGGAGCTACCTGCCAGAGAGCAGCAGGTAAGCGCATAGTCCCTCCTGCTAGCCCTCAATGTCTATGTCTATTTAAAATTGAGAGGTGGGTAACGACGCCAGGGGTGAGGTGTACACCCTGATGGTACTTTGGAGTTCCGTGTATCGTGCCCACCCCCAAGATCCTATATGTATGTGTAATGAGAGTGTGAGTAATGTGAATGTCTAAGTTGTGGGATAAAATTGAGGCAGAGGCAGCCAGAAGGGGGGGGGGGGGGTAGCCTCCTCTGCACCCTGGTGACATACCCCTACTCCAAGGGCCTGCATGTGTGGGTGGTTGTGGTGGAGCGGGAAGAGGGAGGCAGCTGGAGATGGGGAGGGAAGGAAGGGAGGGGCAAGTGACCCCTCCCTGGGGCCAGCTCCCCCGCTGACCCCAGTAGGCACCCCCATACTCCGCGACCCGCCAGGGAAAGGGGGCCCAGGCCCATCCAGACCGGGGCCCAGCGCAGCAGCGCCTCCCGGCCCCACAGAGCCCGGGACAGTCCACCCAACCCCACCACAGAGAAAACTGCACCCACCCCACCATCCACTCATCTTCCAGACTACATAAGACAATAAACACCCAGGCTGAGATCTTCCTCCACCTCTCCTGTGTCTCCCCCTCCTGCAGAGAGAGCCCCTGAGAAGAGGAAAGCTCCTGCAAGATGTGACAATCTTCCCCACCAGTTGAAGAGCCCCCCAGGCGGCTCGACGCACCGGCGGCACCCTGCTCCAGGGCTGGGCCCCCATGCACCCACCCGCCCACAACCCCGGCAACACACCAACCAGGACCCAAGCCCCCGAGGCCCGGCCAGGGCCCCAGCCCAGAGACGGAGCACCCCCAGAACCTCACGCCCATCCCGGACCCACCCAGGGGCAGCCAGGCTACCAGGTCAGTAACCCATGTCCGTCAGCACAGACCCTCCCCTAGCCCCGCTGCACGCAGCCGCGAGGAAACAGTCACCTGAGAGCCAACAGAGCCCCTAACCGGACATGACCGCTACCCCGGGTTGAGCCCCCCAAGGAAGATGCCTCCGGGGAACCCCCCGATGCCCTAGGCCTGTCCCTACCCCCACACCAATCACAACAGTGAAGGCGGGACCAAACTATGACCCCCCACCCCCACTAGGTGATGGAGCTGATCAAAGGAGCCCAGAGCAATTGATCTGATGTGGTGGCAGAGGCTGTATCAAGACTAATGTAATCTAATAGATAATTTCTATATTGGTTAGAATTAAGATTATTTTTATTTTTCCAGTTCATGAGGACTGTTTTCTTGGCTATGCATAGGGCAGTGAAAACCATATGGGCGATATTCTTATCTGTAGTGACATTATCTAAGCTGCCCAACAAACACACTAAGGGGGAAGTTGGAATGTTACATTTCAGACACTTCGATAAGTCTTCACATATCTCGCGCCAAAACTTCTGAACTGGTGGACAGAACCAAAGAGCGTGGATATAATTGTCCGGTGAATTGGTTTGACAGTGTGAGCAGTTGTTGGTAGACGTAAAGCCCATCTTGAACATCCGATGACCTGTATAGTGCACTCTATGTAATATTTTGTATTGAATTAATTGAAGACTGGGATTTCTAATTAGATGAAAGGTTTTTAAGCAAATCTGAGACCAGAAGTTTAGGTCTAAGTTAACTGATAAATCCGCTTCCCATTTTGCAATAGGAAGTAATATTGATTCATCTGTTTTAGAAACCATTCTGTATATTTTGGATAGTAATTTGGGGGTTTTAAGAGTAAGAAATTGAACCACACTTGGTGGTGTTTGTAGTTCAACTTGACCCGGTTTAAATTTCTTTTTTACTATGGATTTAATTTGTTGATATTCTAAAAATCTTTTCTTGTTGATCCCATATTGTGTAACTAGTCCGTCAAATGAAATAAATTCTGTTCCTTCTAGTATATGTTCTAAATATATGATTCCTTTACCAGTCCAATCTGAAAAGTTTATCATATTATTGTTTTGTAATATGTCAGGGTTGTTCCAGATAGGTGTACGTTTGCATGGGATTAATGAAGACGCCGTCAATGTTAGAAACTCCCACCATGCTGTCAGAGAAGAGCTGATGTTGATGCTTTTAAAGCATTCCTGTCGTTGGATGTTTGAGCTGATAAATGGTAGGTCTGAGATCTCTAGATTATTGCAAAGTGCTTGTTCTACATCTAGCCAAGGTTCATCTAAGAGGGTATGTTTTAGCCATCCTGAGATAAACTGAAGCCTGTTGGCTAAGAAGTAGTGCTGAAAGTTAGGCAGTTCTAGTCCTCCTTTATCCTTGGTCTTTTGTAGTGTTTTTAAGCTTATACGTGGGGGTTTATTTTTCCAAAGGAATTTGGACATACATGAATCTAGAGATCTGAACCAATCTTGTGGCGGTTTAGTTGGGATCATTGACAATAAATAATTTATTTTTGGTAAGACCATCATTTTTATAGCGGCAACCCTTCCCATGAGTGATATGGGTAGACATTTCCATCTAGCCAGATCATCTTCTACCTTCTTTAAAAGTGGTATATGGTTTAATTTAGTTAGATCTGCAAGCTTGGGAGAAACATTAATACCTAAATATTTTATATTTCCTGATTGCAGTGGTGTAGAAGAGGAATTATGGAGGGAGCAATTAATTGGTAGGACTGTAGATTTTGACAAGTTAATTGAGTAATCTGATATTCTTGCAAAAGAGTTTATCAATTCAATCACCCCAGAGATATTGGTTTGTGAATTTTGGACAAAGAGTAACACATCATCCGCATAAAGGCTGATTTTATGTTCCACGTTCTTGCATTTTATGCCCTTAATTACTGAATTCTGTCTAATTGCTGCTGCTAGTGGTTCAATAAAAATTGCAAACAGTGAAGGGGATATTGCGCACTCCCTGCCTGGTGCCCCTCAAGAGACAGAACTGGAGGATGCCTGGTCATTTTGTTCTACAAAAGCTGTTGGGGAATTAGATAATATTTTTAAAAACCGTTTAATGAAAAGAGGAGCCAAAACCAAAGTTTGTGTAAGTTTGCAAAATAAGAAATTTCCAGTTAACTCTGTCAGAAATGATATTTTCTGCGTCTAAAGAGATATTGTAGTGCTAGGTTTTTAAACTGTATGAGTAGTCTAGCAATAAGTAATCTACGTGTAAATTTGTTGATAGTGCCTACCTTTTATGAAACCAGTTTGGGCAGGATGAATAAGAAGGGGGGTTATTTTCTCCAGTCTCTTTGAGAAGAGGTTTGGCATGATTTTTTTAAGGTCTACATTTATAAGGGATATTGGACGATAGCTTGAGGGATATACAGGGTCTTTGTCTGGTTTTAGCAGGAGATTAATGTTTGCAGAATTCATATTTGATGGAAGTCTGCCCTTTTCTTTAATTTCCAACAACGTTCTGTAGAAAACTGGTGCTAGAATCGACCAGAATTCTTTATAGAATTCTGCAGGAAAGCCGTCTGGACCTGGAGCCTTATTATTGGGCATACTTATCAGAGCTTCCTGGAGTTCACCTGGTGTCAGTGGTGAATCCAGTGCCATTGCTTGAGTGTCCAATAATTTTGGAAGAGTTATGTTGTCCAAAAACTGATCAATTTCTTTTTTAGATGGGTTTATTTGTGGTGAATACAACGTTTTATAGAAATCCCTGAAAATGTTGTTTATTTGTTTCGGGTCATATACTGTGTTCCCAGATGAATCTTGAACAGCACATATAGTTGTTTTTTCTTAATTTATTTTTAGCTGGTTTGCTAGAAATTGACCGGATTTATTACCATGTTCATAATTTTGTAGGCGTAGTCTTTGTACTAAGAATTTTGTTTTTTTATCAATTATCTCATTTAATTCTAGTTTTGTTTTGCGTATTTTGTTCAATGTTTCCTGATCTTGGTGGGACGCGTAGGCTTCTTCTAGTGATTTGATGTTTTTTTTCTAATTCCTGAATATTTTTGTTTTCTTTTTTCTTTTTATGTGATGAGAAAGAAATTAGTTTACCTCTCATCACAGCTTTCCCTGCTTCCCATAGAACAGAAGCTGATGTTTCGGGAGTGTCATTATAGTCCAAATATGAAGTCCACTCTTTTTTAAAATATTTAATAAAGTCTTCATCTTTAAGCAGTGATGTATTAAATCTCCAGTTTTTACTTGGCGTAGTATTATTCTTGTGCATTAGTGTTAAAGATACAGGACCATGATCGCTGACAGCTATAGGGTGAATCTCAGTGTCTGAAATGTCGTTCAGCAGTGAGCTGCTGACCAAAAAATAATCCAGACGAGAGCTAGGTGATGGACTGTGAGAAAAAAGTTATTCCTTTACGTGTGGGGTGAAGGGAGCGGCCATGCATCGCAACAGACCCAAAGTCGCCCTTATATCGTTTGATTATATTTTGTGGACTGCCAATTCGCCTGAGTTCCTGCTGTATTGAGCCTATCCATGTCTTCATTTTCCCAGGTTGAGGTCGCCTCCAGAACACGTGTGCCATCTAGTGTTTCAGAGAGTGCACTGACAAAAACCGTGAAAGAATGAGGGATCATCAACATTTGGACCATATACACTTGCACATCACATAGTTTAGTGATTAGAATCGCCCTCTGGATCTCTAACTGCTATCGAGTACTGTGAATTAATATTTTGTATGTATAAATTTGCACTCCCCTTTGTCTAGAATTATAACAAGCTGAGAACATATTAGGAAACTCGGTGTTTTAAGTTCATTCGAACCTCTAAGAGGTCTGTGGGTCTCTTGTAAAAAGGACAACATCTGCCTGTAGTTTTTTTAGTTGGTTAAATATTTTTAACCTCTTTACTCTGGAGCCAGCTCCATTTATATTCCATGTAATGAACCTCAGTGTACCCATAGATGTTTGTGTATAACTAGGGATGTATGCTGTGTGCGTCGCTTAGCCAGGTGGAGAGAATACGTCACTTGTTCATAAATAAAGAGAAGGAGAGAGAGAAAAAATGTGTGGCGAGATGCTCCCTGAGTCTGACTTTGTGTATGCATAGTTACTAATATGAGTAGGCTTGGCTTAAGTGTGTGTGTATCTTATATGACTGTGTGCGCTGTCTGACTGATGTAAATGTGCTGCCGTTGAGCGCATGGTGCGTATGTGTCGAAATAAAGGATGTTTGCGGATGAGTGTCGAAGCAGGTGATCGAGGCAGTGAAAGGAATAAAGAAAGAAACCAAGGACAGGGGTGAGCAGCATACAACCAAGAGGGGGAAAAGAGAGGGAAAAAAAAACGAGAAGAAAAAAAAACAAAACAAAACGTAAGCATTGCCAATTAAATCACTGACGGAGAGTGACGGTGTTAATTCTGCTATGAAATCACACTTTAAGATGCGATTTGATACCGGTAAGTTAAACAGATGTTAATGCAAGTTAGTGTGAGTGGATAGGGAAAGGGTGCAGCTGATTCTTATCTGGTGTGAGGTTAATACAGCCACGGAGTGATGTTGGGGTCGCGGTGGAGCTGTCCGTCCACGTACAGCCGGTCCACAGCGATGACAGCGCGGGAGCCCTTCTGGATGAAGCCGCGTCGGATTGGGAAGAGGACCCTGCGTCGTTCCAAGATCTCTTTGGGGAACTGGTCGTTCACGCTGAAGTCCGTTCCTTTTAATTCCCTGCCGCGGCTTTTCACATGTTGCTTTTGTTTGAAGTGGCCGAATTTGGCCACGATAGGACGTGGTCTCCCGGCCGTAGCCCGAATGGGGCCGAGGCGATGTACCCGATCGAAGACGATGTTCTTCACAGTGTCCTCTGGCAGCTTCAGGTGGGTTTTGATGAAGCTTTTTACCGTGGTCTCCGCGTCCTCTCCAGCGGCTTCTGGAATACCAGAAAATACCAGATTATCACGCATGCTACGAGCTTGTAGATCGATAACTGTTTCTTTTATTTTTTTATTTTCTCTATTGAGCTGGGTAACATTATCTGTGAGACATTTCACCGACTCCCTTAGCGTGGCATTTTCAGCAGCAAGCGTTTCCACCTGCTGCTGGCTGTACTCCAGGGATTCTCGCAAGCATTTAAATTCTCGGTGAAGAATCTCCACCAAGGACAGCCTTGCGTGGAAACTGGACAATCGCTTGTCGATTGACTCCAGTATGTCAGCAATATCTTTGCCGGCTGGCGATGTTGAGCCGGGGGAATCTGCCGGGCGTTGTCTTTTCGACGACGGCGTCTCAGGTTTGGCCGGGGAAGCTGCACACTGGGCCTTCTTCATCACGAGATCCTGAAAGCACTGATCAATATAATCTTGGAGAGTCTCTAAACTCTCCCCGTTGTTCTCCAGGGTGTTGGAGATTATTTAGACAAATAGTGTTAGTTATAAGACAATTGATAAGTGTATTTGGTAATACTGAAGCTTAAATGAATTTGTTCAAATCTAAACTACCATTTGCTTTAATTTTCCGCCAAAATCTCCGGCGTCTGACGTCAGTTACAACATGAGTCGCTTACCTTGTCCGTCACTTTATTATCTTTTTTAAAAGAATTACTCACACACATGCACAGCAAAAATAGTCTTTGAGACTATTTCTGCAAAACAGGAGAAACGTGCATTGTGAAAGATGATGTTAGAGGTGTTACTTGTCCACGCACATGCCTTCGGGTGAACCGTGCTTTGTGTTTACATTATTTTATGTAATTTGTGTGTTTGATGCTGTTTTAACCAAATTTTTGAGAGGAGAGAGGTTGGGGAAGTTAACGGGCATATCCAGGCATAAAGGTGCACTTATCTCTGTATTTCCTGTTGATAACGATTAAATGTCAACAACTGTGACATCCAGTCATATTTAATCACCCGATGTCAAGCTACACCTCTCTCTCTCTCTTTGTGACCTTGTTTCAACATGATTTAAAGCATAGTTTAAACTTTCAAATCACTTAGTCATTCTGACCAAGCACTACAGACCACAGACATCCAGACAGCTCCAGGCTGTCCACCATCTTTACATTCCCTGCTGGTACAACAACCCCAGGACACACACACACACACACACACCATCACAATAAATTTCATTACTCAAACTGCATTTCTCATTCATCATATTAATTAGACTTATACTTTGAATAAGTCTAATTAAGTGTTGCGGGAGTATGGGGTGTCTGGCCCATTGCTACGGGCCATTCGATCCCTATACAGGGAGTGCAGAATTATTAGGCAAATGAGTATTTTGTCCACATCATCCTCTTCATGCATGTTGTCTTACTCCAAGCTGTATAGGCTCGAAAGCCTACTACCAATTAAGCATATTAGGTGATGTGCATCTCTGTAATGAGAAGGGGTGTGGTCTAATGACATCAACACCCTATATCAGGTGTGCATAATTATTAGGCAACTTCCTTTCCTTTGGCAAAATGGGTCAAAAGAAGGACTTGACAGGCTCAGAAAAGTCAAAAACAGTGAGATATCTTGCAGAGGGATGCAGCAGTCTCAAAATTGCAAAGCTTCTGAAGCGTGATCATCGAACAATCAAGCGTTTCATTCAAAATAGTCAACAGGGTCGCAAGAAGCGTGTGGAAAAACCAAGGCGCAAAATAACTGCCCATGAACTGAGAAAAGTCAAGCGTGCAGCTGCCAAGATGCCACTTGCCACCAGTTTGGCCATATTTCAGAGCTGCAACATCACTGGAGTGCCCAAAAGCACAAGGTGTGCAATACTCAGAGACATGGCCAAGGTAAGAAAGGCTGAAAGACGACCACCACTGAACAAGACACACAAGCTGAAATGTCAAGACTGGGCCAAGAAATATCTCAAGACTGGTTTTTCTAAGGTTTTATGGACTGATGAAATGAGAGTGAGTCTTGATGGGCCAGATGGATGGGCCCGTGGCTGGATTGGTAAAGGGCAGAGAGCTCCAGTCCGACTCAGACGCCAGCAAGGTGGAGGTGGAGTACTGGTTTGGGCTGGTATCATCAAAGATGAGCTTGTGGGGCCTTTTTCGGGTTGAGGATGGAGTCAAGCTCAACTCCCAGTCCTACTGCCAGTTTCTGGAAGACACCTTCTTCAAGCAGTGGTACAGGAAGAAGTCTGCATCCTTCAAGAAAAACATGATTTTCATGCAGGACAATGCTCCATCACACGCGTCCAAGTACTCCACAGCGTGGCTGGCAAGAAAGGGTATAAAAGAAGAAAAACTAATGACATGGCCTCCTTGTTCACCTGATCTGAACCCCATTGAGAACCTGTGGTCCATCATCAATGTGAGATTTACAAGGAGGGAAAACAGTACACCTCTCTGAACAGTGTCTGGGAGGCTGTGGTTGCTGCTGCACGCAATGTTGATGGTGAACAGATCAAAACACTGACAGAATCCATGGATGGCAGGCTTTTGAGTGTCCTTGCAAAGAAAGGTGGCTATATTGGTCGCTGATTTGTTTTTGTTTTGTTTTTGAATGTCAGAAATGTATATTTGTGAATGTGGAGATGTTATATTGGTTTCACTGGTGAAAATAAATAATTGAAATGGGTATATATTTGTTTTTTGTTAAGTCGCCTAATAATTATGCACAGTAATAGTCACCTGCACACACAGATATCCCCCTAAAGTAGCTAAAACTAAAAACAAACTAAAAACTACTTCCAAAAACATTCAGCTTTGATATTAATGAGTTTTTTGGGTTCATTGAGAACATGGTTGTTGTTCAATAATAAAATTATTCCTCAAAAATACAACTTGCCTAATAATTCTGCACTCCCTGTACAACCGTTGCAAGAGCTTGGTTCGCATTGCCGGCAATAAGTCGGACTCGTTCCCGGTGGGTGATGGGCTCCGCCAGGGCTGCCCTTTGTCTCCGGTTCTGTTCATAATTTTTAGGAAGTTCCCTACCATGCATGGAGTGCATCACTCCAAATCACACCAAAGCATACCAAGACTGTATGCTAAGCACAAGGAAGGAGGCTGGGGCTAATGAGTGTCAGAACCTCTATTGAGGATGAAACAAAGATCCATGAGAACATTGGGAAGATGGCCCCAACTGATCATGTCCTTAGTGAATACCTCAGACAGCAGAAACCTGAGAAAGAAGAAGAGCAATCATGGAAGCACAGGCGCCAACACGGTATGCACCACTGGCAGTTAGAAGAAGTGGCTTACATCGAGAAATCCTACCAATGGGTGCACAAAGCTGGACTGATAGACAGCACATAGGCACCAATCATGGCCACCAGGAATGAGCTGTAACCACAAAATCAATAGAGACAGGGTGCAAGATGCAGCAGACAGGGCATACATGGGACGCCTTAACCAAGTGGCTGGCGTAGTGTGCAGGAACATCTGTGCTAGTCACAGATGATGACTAGCACATCATCTGTGTTGATGAAGTGCTGATGTCAAAATGGGATAAGCCCTCCAGGGTTGAGAATGCCTGAGCTAAGATACTGTGGGACTTCTAGATATAGATGGACAAACTCGTGATGGATAAGCAGAGTAAGTGGACCCAAGACGAGGGCGCTAAGCAAATACAGTGTGCACAAAACGATGGTTTAATAAAACTGGTGAGTTACCTACCTAATGAAAGTGGTTGTTAATCTCAGATACCATCAGTATGCTATCAAAGGATAAATGTCGATTTTGTAAAATGAAAATTCTACATAGACCTTAACCCCGTCAGGCAGATCATTAACAAGACTGCCTACCTATACCGACTACGGAAATGGTGCAATTATAAGCCACCCCCTCTGCATGGATGACATCAGGGTGTATGCCAGGACTGAACAAGACATTGACTCACTAATCCACACCACTAGGATCTGCAGCAATGACATCGCAACTAATAATAATTCACATTAGCAGTAATGACATCTGGTTACGTCATATGGAGGTCACAAAAATTTAAACTCGATCGGTATTGTCAAAACAATGCCAGACTGTAGTTTTCTCAGGTCTCATCCCCAATCAGACCCGGAAGGACATGTTTAGCAGCATGTTCTTGTTAACCTCTTAAACCCATGGGTTTTCTGCTTGAAAAAAAAAGACATGCTTAACCTCCTAAGACCCAAACTCTTTCATGGCATTCATTTTTAATTTTTCTTTGCTATTTGGGTTGATTGGGACCTAAAGAGTGTAAAAACAAAGAATTACCTTTTTTTTTTTTTTTTTTTTAAACTAATTTTTGTTTATGAGAAAAATGAGATCCACATATGAGGACATTTGTTTCAACTTTTGATAGAACAGTGGCAGTATAATGTCCTCGTAAGTGAATATCAGGACCTTGTAGAGAAAAATTAAGTATTTTGGTCTAGACGTCCCAAAATGTGATGTCCACATATGTGGACGGCAGGTCCTAGGAGGTTAAAATGAATTGATTATTTCTCTGCAATTAAACTCTGTAAACTATCTTGGTGTCAAAACAAAGCTAACACCTGTAAGACTTAGTCATAGGTGTAAGCATCACAGCAGATGCCAATGTGTCAAAGTACCTGAAAATATGCAACAGTAGACCAAAAACTGATGAAAACCATGAATTGGCAAACTTCAAAACCCACTGTGTTAAACGACCTACAGTAGCAACATTCGATGTTACTAATCAGATTTATTTTATAAAACAGTAGCTATTGCATGCAATAAACTGTATGCTTTACGGCCCCAAGTGGAGGAGTTCAAGTATCTCGGGGTCTTGTTCGCAAGTGATGGGAGAAGGGAGCCGGAGATCGACAGACGGATTGGGGCTGCAGCTGCAGTAATGCAGACGCTGCACCGGTCCGTCGTGGTGAAGAGGGAGCTGAGTGTAAAAGCGAAGCTCTCAATTTACCAGTCGATCTACGTCCCTACCCTCACCTATGGCCACGAGCTGTGGGTAGTAACCGAAAGAACGAGATCGCGGATACAAGCGGCAGAAATGAGCTTCCTCCGAAGGGTGGCTGGCCTCTCCCTTAGAGATAGGGTGAGAAGTTATGCCATCTGGGAGGGGCTCAGAGTAGAGCTGCTGCTGCTCCACATCGAAAGGAGCCAGCTGAGGTGGTTCGGGCATCTGACAAGGATGCCCCCTGGGCGCCTCCTGGGTGAGGTGTTCCAGGCATGTCCCACCGGGAGGAGGCCCCGGGGCAGACCCAGGACACGCTGGAGAGATTATATCTCTCGGCTGGCCTGGGAACGCCTTGGTGTTCCCCAGGATAAGCTGGAGGAGGTGGATGGGGAGAGGGAGGTCTGGGCCTCTTTGCTTAGGCTGCTGCCCCCGCGACCCGGCCTCGGATAAAGCGGATGAAGATGGATGGATGGATGGATGGATACTTTGAATACATCTTTGATTAAGAATAAAGATGATTTACTATTAGCAGAAAAAGGCTGGGTGTTAAGACCTTTTACCCTCTCATGTGTAATGAGGGGTAAATTGGGGAGATTTCAATCTCTTTCAATCCCATCTTTATTAACATGAAACACACTATAATGATTAGACCGGGATTAATATTTATAATTAATTAAAATTCATTGTTTATTGACGCATTGGAAAAGGAGAGTGAGAAGAAAGAATCAGGAAAAGATGTTTGTGTGGATACAGATCACCTCAAGATCACTAAAGCCATGTTCTGGTTGCAATAGAGCGGCCCATTGACATGCAACTTATCGATCGTGATGACAGCTTCTTGGATGATATTTTTCAGTTCAGGAACAAGACCTTGCTTCGCTCTAGGATCTTCTTGTTCAATCTGAAGTCTGTTCCACTCAATTCAACTGAGTGCATCTCCAGTTCTTTTTTTCTTGAAGTGTTCAAATTTGGTCACGATTGGTCTGGGTTTGCATCCTTTGCTTTCCTCCCAAGCGATGGACACAATGGAAGAAGATGGCTTTACTGTGTCCTCCGGTGAGTCTGAATAAATTATCTCACTGTTTTTCACAGAGTCTTCCTCTGCTTTCTCTGGTATTCCTGTAAAAACTAGGTTTTCTCTTATGCTGCAGGCCTTCTGCTCAATAGGAATTTCTTAGATTTTTTTATTTAATTTTTTTATTGTCTTGCCAGTTCATTCCCTCATTCAGGGATTTTATTGACTCTCTGGGGGCTTTGTTTTCTTTCTTTTTTTTTTTTCTGCAGTGAGTGTTTCCACCGTTGGTTGTACTCTACTTATTCCCACAAAGCCTTAAAGTGTTTATGGAGGATTTCTAACAGAGACAGGCATGCATGAAAATTGGACAGTGGACCCCAAAATGTCCAGCATGTTGCTGCTATATGAAGCAGCAGTTCTGGGAGTCTTCAGGCCAGCTTCTCTTAGTAGACTGGGTCTCTTTGCTGATGGAGGGAGTCTGCACCTTGTTTGGTTTTTTCATAACAAGATCTTAATAGTCCTCCACAGTGCATATAGTGAGATATGAAAGTAAAATATAGCTAGCTTCTTTTGTCTTTCACTTCTCCTTTTGACTGTTTTTAAGGGACACTGTGTACACCATCACATACTAAAACATGCCAAGCTCCTGGCTTAAAAATGCACGTCAGATTCTGTTTTCTTCTGGAGATATGGCTTAAAAATATGTCTTCTTGTGACAGGCTGTTAGTAACAAATTCCCTAAAACTAGAATTCAAAATTGGTTTTTTGCTTCGTCCAGACCCAACTTTGGCTCATTTTTTGAATGATTTATACATCAGTGTTAAAAGGCTCACCAAAGAAACTAACAAAACCAAGACAAAAAATAATGTTTTTTAATTTGATTGAACTGAACTGAAAATGGGTGAAAAACATTCCAGTCTTGGAATGAAAAAAACTTCATCATTCAGAAAGTCAGTTCCGTGGGAGTGTCTGAGAGTTTTTCCACCTGGTGTCCGGAACGTCTTGTGTCCACCCATTGGGGTGGAGTTTCTAGCATCTCACCTGGGCCTCATCTGCAAACAATCAGCAGGAGGGCTTCTTCAACCAGCGCTGCCTGCTACTTCTCACCAGTTTTTCCTTTAGTGGTAACTAGGGTTCACCTGTATTCCACTCCTGCTTGTTCCTTCCCCGTGTCTAGATCTCCTCGTTACAATCTTATGGGCTGACCTCCTGCCGTAATCTCTCTAGCTGGTTCTCTGATTCCACTTCCATGGTCTGTTTCCTACTAGGCTCATCATTCTGCCTCCTGCCTGTCACAATGCTTCTGGAAATGCAGAAAACATTCCCTCTCGCTGTTTCACTCCTCACACTTCCATGGATACCCCGACCTGGAAGTAAGCAAACACCACCTCAAACGTATTCACCTTAGCCTCAAACTCCCTTACCCATTCCGTAACCTCTTCTCCCTCTGTTGCAGAATTCCTGTTCCATTGTTCCCTTTGCTTTTCACTCTGGCTCTAGCCACGTTTTCTACTCTCGCCTGTGCAAATAAAAGTCTTATAAATAGTTCACTGTGTGTATTGAGTCTGAATTCAGGTCCAAAACCAGGGTTAATGACAATAAATGGTTATAAACAGTATAAACTGAAGTGCCAGTTCAGAAACATTGTTGTGAAGCACTTACTACTACTTCACTTGTTCTGTCCCTACATTACTGGTTTTGAAAGAAATATGATCTCATTGTTTGAATTGTATTTATCTGATATAATTTAGCTTCATGTAATGGACCCTGTCTTCCTGAGCAGATATGGGCAGTAACGCGTTAATCTGATTACTTTTTTCAACTAACGAGTAAAGTAAGGGATTGCTGTTGCAGAAAAAGTAATTAGATTACACTTACTTTCCCATAAGCACGCTGCTTTACTGCGTTACAAAACCGTGATTTTGTTTGTGAGACTGTCTTATGACAATGACATAAGCAAGTGTGACGTTCATGGTAACAGACTTGTGCAGACAAACAACATCGAGTGTGGGAGAGAGCATGACCGTGCAGCATTTAAAGCATGGAAGTACTCACATTACTTTGAGTTTGATTCCGTAAAAAGTGACAAAACATTAGCGTCCTCTGTACAGTGCGTGGGAAGGAAACTTCTTTTAACAGCGAAAAAAAAACCCTAAACTTCTGAGCAAGTACCTATCACGCTGCCATGGGAATGTGAAATTCACAGAGAAACCCCCGGATCTCCCACTGACATGACCACTGTGGCACCGGGCAAACCTCCACCCGCCCCACTCCTGCTAAACAGATTTAAGAGCTACAGGACTTAGTGCTGCTGAGTTTTTGATTTGATTTATTTTCTGCTGTGTTTTACTTGCATCTATTTGAAAGAGTGAGTGTAAACACAAAAAAAATATTTTATTTTATGTGCTGGAATATGCAGAAGATAGGTTTAAATGTTCAGCAATTTCTTCAAGTTAAAGACTGTTGCATATAATTTAATTTTTGCTTGATGCAATGTGCATAAAGTGCATGAAGACTTTTTCATTTGATTACATTTTATATTATGGATTATGCAGAAAAAGTAGAATTGGGCTGAAAGATTTATTGCTTTATTACCTTATTACAGTAATTCGTTACTGATTACTTTTTTCAAGTAACTTAACCAACACTGTTCCTTTTTTTTTTTTTTTTTTTTTTTTTTTGCGCCTGTCCCGTTTGGCTCTTTTGCCATCAGAATTATTGTCTAAAGGCAAAGAAAGATGCCCAACGGATTTACTTTACCAAATTGACCATCCCAGCCTTGCCGTAATGGTCCATTTGATTCACCTTTTATTGTTTATTTTATTTTCACTTACTGAATACGGGACAGACTTGACTGGAGGAGGAAGAAGGGGAGAAAGAAAGAGGGAAAGAGAAACAGCTGAGAAAAGGGACGGGGGAGAAGGGCAAAAAACAAAAACCAACAGAACGGGCAGAGAAAAAAAAAATGCATATATCGATCACCTGGATCACCTGCTGAGAAAGAAAAAAGAAAACAAGCAGAAGAGAACAAGAGTAATAGAATAAACAGCATCACAATGATATATGGGAATATGACAGTAAATACTAAATATTAAACATTATTGTGCAGCACATAAGATCGACAGAACACAGTGTGCTTTGAGGTAGGAGCCAAAAAGGGTGTAGTTTGTGGGTGTGATCACCCGTGTGTACACCTGTGAGCATGGACGCGCTTGTTTTTTTAAAAGGTTCCTTCATGTAATGATCTGCTAGAGCGTGTGGGGGGGCCACAGCCCCGTCCTCCAGGGCATGAAGCAGGTATGGAGGAGATCAAAACTCCAGACATCCAGAGGCCCTCAGAACACAAGAGACCAAGGAAGACCAACAGAGGGGCAGCCGCGCCACTGTCCCAGAAAGAGCTGAGGAGAGTCCCAGATGAGGGCTCACTCAGCAGCCGCGGAGCAGAAGCCAGGGGGAGTTGCAGTGACGCGCCCGTGAGCTCCGCCGGCAGCCAGCTGTGCCTGAGTGACCGAGCCCCAGGCCGAGAGGCCGAGGGCACCCCACCCCGAAGTGGCCCGAGCGAGCCCCAGTCTCCAGGCCCCGATAAGCGGTCGCCAAGGAGTGAGCCGGTGTGTACCTGGACGCCCATCCCCAGACACAAAGAACCACCAACGCACCGATGTCTGAGGGAGTCCGCCACTGGCAGGGGAAGTGGTGGTGGGGGGAGATAGGCCTCCAAACCTTGGAGGGCCTGAGATGTCCCCAGAGAGGTGGCGTCTGATACCCAACCTGACATATAGACACAGACATACAGGCACACACAGATACAAACATCCATTCCCACCCTCATGCTCTCATATGCACTTACTCCACACTCAACCAACGTGGAGACAGACATAGAGAGACGCTGTACACACGATCACACTTCCCAAGCGTACTCTACGAACCGGGTCTAGGTAGCCTTGCCCCTGGAGGGGGGAACTGCACCCAGACCCAGGTGGTGTTACCCTTTTCCCTGCGGTGGGGAGAAGCAGACCGCCCCGACTCCGCAGCAGCAGGGAGGCCCCACACTCCAGACCGCAGTCGGACGGCCAACTCCTCCTCCTAGCCCCCCCGCTCCAGCAGGTCGCAGAGAACGGGGGTGAGAGAAGACTCCAAACCTCCCTCCACCCGCTCATTGTAGTGTTGATGCATGTGTGTTCTAAGGTGCAATTAAAACCCAGGAGGGCATGGAGCTACCTGCCAGAGAGCAGCAGGTAAGCGCATAGTCCCTCCTGCTAGCCCTCAATGTCTACGTGTATTTAAAATTGAGAGGTGGGTAACGACGCCAGGGGCGAGGTGTACACCCTGATTGTAATTTGGACTCCGTGTATCGTGCCCACCCCCAAGATCCTATATGTATGTATGTGTAATGAGAGTGTGAGTAATGTGAATGTCTAAGTTGTGGGAACCAACACTGTTCCTGATTCACAGGAGTAAATGTGGATTTCTGCATTCTTTTGCATCAAAAGTGGAAATGGAAAAGGAGAAGCATCTGGCTGCATTTCAATGTTACTGAATTCTGCAAAGTGCAGACTTTGTAAAAATGAAACATGTACAGCATCTAAGAACCATTCACCCATCTCTCTTTCAGGGCAAGCCGGAGTAGAACTTGTGCTCGCTCCTCCGGCTCCTATCCACTGACCCTGGAAAAGTGTCCTGTTTTGAGCAAAGCACCCTTGCTTTAGGCTAAAATTGAAGGCACTGCCTGATACTAAACGAAGAGCCTTTTGGGAGGTAAAAGAGCACTTTCTTAAAAGAAAGTTCAGACAAAAGAGCAGAATCTTTGAAAAGAGCTGGACCTCCCATCACTAATGCGTTTATATGCTAGACTATTGAAATTACTTACTGTCATTTTGTTCTAATGGCTCTCTGAAAAGGCTTCAGTGGAACCAAAACACTACAGAGTACAAGCAGGCACTACAAAGACACATTATATTTCTCATAAGGTCTGATCATATCATGAAGACTCATATTATGCCAACAGAACACTTGTGCTATTTAGTGTCCCACTGTCTATTGAGCCAAAACAGCACAAACTGAAAAAAAACTGAGAAACAACAAAAAAAATGTCACTAAAAGATTAAGAAAAATGAAACTGGAATAGCTTACATTGGTATTCAAAAAATATTTTGACAATAAAAAATAAAAATTGACACAGGTGGGGTTGGGAGGTGAGTCTTGGTTGTAATTCGCATATAATTTGCATTTCGCAGACGCTGCTAGCTGCCCATCTTAACGAAACGATTTAAAATACTTTGCCCTCGCTAGAAAATGAGAAAAAAAAAATTCTATTCATAATACATCCTGACCAAACAGGTTTTTATCAAGGGTGGACACTCAGCCAATAATACACATGTAATAGATTATTGCTCCATCAACAAATTACAAACCACAGTTGTCTCTTTAGGGTTAGGCATTAGAGCGACTAAACTGGAAATTTTGATTGGCGGTTTTACATAAATTTGAATTGTAAATTTCAGAGCACCTCCACCACTGTACTACAGTTGGGTAACATTAGATATTTAAGTAAAATTTTCCACCAGGTGCTCAGACTTTGAACAATTGAACCGTATTCCTCTACTACAAACAGTAGAAGATGATTGGAAGTTGGAAAACTTTACCTTTATCACTCATGGGAAGAGTTGTCCCAATTAAAATGATGGGTCTGCCTATAATAAACTGCTTGTTCTCAAAGATCTCTAACAAACCCTCTACTGCCTTGTTCAAGTCACTACACTTAAACATCTCAAATTTTTATTGAATTTAATTCAATTAAAATTAATTTATATAACGCCACATCACAACAAGAGTTGCTTCAAGGTGCTTTATAGTGTAATGTGCCTACGACAATACAAAGTAAACCGAGAAAACCCCAATAATGTGCTGAAGCTCCCTCCATCTGCAGGTTAAATGGTGTCTCAGTATCTAAAACTGAAGAGCACACTTTGTTGTTGTTGTTTTTTTACTAAGCTTCAATTCAATTCCAATTCAATTCAGTTTTATTTACACAGCACCAAACTTCAAAGAGCTTTATATTGTAAGGTAGACCCTACAATAATACATACAGAGAAAAACCCAACAATCACATGACCCCCTATGAGCAAGCACTTTGGCGACAGTGGGAAGGAAAAACTCCCTTTTAACAGGAAGAAACCTCCAGCTGAACGCGGCTCAGGGAGGGGCGGGGCCATCTGATGTAACTGGTTGGGGTGGGAGGAGGAAGATGAGACCAAGTCAAGAAAAAGGTTTCTGAAAAAGAAACACATTGTCACCTGCTGCAGCCCTATCTATATGCTATAATAACTATATTCATTATTATAAGATATCCTAAAAACTCCCAGTTTTTGCTGTCGTGTGATCGTTGGATGCTGAATATTTTGTGTTAGTGCCTTTATGAAGCCTGTGCACCAGCAGTACCACGTGCTTCTAACTTCTAGGGGGTAAGAGCACCACAGGAAAGTCATCTAGCTAACAGGACTGAGCTGCTCTTGCAGGAAATGTGTATGCAACTAATAAGCTTGTTAATAATAAACTTTTTTAATCCAGCCCAGCTCCAAAATATAACAGGAACGAGCAAAGAAAAACCGCTACATGCTGTTTAGGAATTCCACCTGAACTAGAAACATCCATTACAAAGTTGTTCAGTGAAGATGGGCAGTTAATGTCTGTGGAATGCAAATTATATGCAAAAAAGATCCACCTCTCAGCCCCTCCCACACACGCAGGCCAAAACAATGACCATGTAAAACAGGGGGGGAAAGAGAAAAAAGGAAACCGTGTATGTAAAAGAACCGTTAGTGTAATCAAACTTTATTTTAAAAACCCATCAGAAATGTTTTTTTTATTAATTCAGTGTCAATGTTTCCTTTTTCAGTTGCAGCTCTTATTTTTCAGTCTCAAAGTAATTTTTAATCCCGATGTTTTCTTTTTCTTTTTATCTTTCAATGCAATTTTTTCTTTTCATTATGGGCGACCATGGTTCAGTTTGGGAAGCTAATCTGTAACCGGAAGGTTGCCGGTTCGATCCCCCAACTCTCTCTGTCCTGGCCGTTGTGTCCTTGGGCAAGACACTTTACCCTACCACCTACTGGTGTTAGTTCAGAGGGGCCGATGGCGCGATATGGCAGCCTCGCTTCTGTCAGTCTGCCCCAGGGCAGCTGTGGCTACAACTGTGGTTTGCCTCCACCAGTGTGTGAATGTGAGAGTGAATGAATAGTGGAATTGTAAAGCGCTTTGGGTGCCTAGAGAAGCGCTATATAAATCCAATCCATTATTACCAAAACCCGATTTTGCTGTTCTGGCGCCACAACGTCCCAGTGTCTGCTAGACTTGAAGACGGAGTTAATGAACCAAACATGAATCTTTGTTTTGCTTAAACCAAAAGTCCAAATGGCAGAAAGAAAAAAAAAACATGTGTACCTCCATGTCCTTTCTCCCAAGGACATGAAGGTAGACTCTTTGTAGACTCTTTGCTCTCATACAGCAACCAATAGTAGTGAAAACATGTTGGGCTTCCTTTCCTGAACCTGGATCTGCTGGAGGTCTCAAGCACTCAGCATAGTGATCATCTGCAGAGAAATGGTTTATTTTAAGAGTTTCAGTCAGGTGTCAGAGCTCATCACAGTATAGAAACAGCTTTAGTGAAGGTTACAACCAATGTTCCCTCTAATGTTTCATGTGTCTGAGCGAACACACAAACTCCCTGAGCGTCCCTTGGACCACTGTGAGCGACAGCAGACGTGTGCACTGTGGTCACGCCAGCATCCAATCCATCCAAGTTACATGGTTTATTAAAGTAATCAAATTACAGCATTTACATTTATGTTAGACTACTTTTAATTAACTGCTTTAGCCCACTTACAATGAAAATTAAAAAATTTTTGTGCAATTTTGAAAACACAACTTTCTTTTTTCTTCTTTTTTTTTTATAAAGCTCTGACGTATTATGAGTATGAGTCTGTGGTCTGGGAGAGAGTCCTGTAACTCTCTGTCTGCAAAATACAGTATATAATGACCAATGTTGGGCAATTAATTATATAGTTACTTCTTCAAAAAAGTAACTGAGTTTTGCAAACAACAAAGTTTTTTGCAGCTGTTTACCTTAAGATGCAGCCAAGGCGTTTTTTTAAATAAACATTTCAAACTATTTACAGAACAATCAGCTGTTCTGCATTAAATCTGATGCCACACAAATTATTTGTGCCGCTCCAAAAAATAATTTCTGTCCACTATGAAATGGAGAACAACAGCCTGATACCTGCAGGCCTGACAGCAGCAGATGTATCACTGCTGTAACACCTGTAACACTCAGCAGTCGCCTCATTGTTCTGACACACACAACAAAACTATTGACTACACTACACTACACACTAACTACACACTACACTACACACTAACTACACACTAACTACACAAGATTTGCGCTAAACGTCCCAAAACTCTCAAATCTCAAAACACCGCCGTCACCTAAACAACTAAATGCCATGTTGCCATATCATTCTTTGATTGGTCCACATGGTACATTTTTCGACCAATAGGAAAGGCTGGGAGGTTTTTTTGGTCTTGTTTTTGCTCACAGGCTTTCGAGCGTTTTCCTCATAAAACGCAGTTTTTACCGTTTCTTCCTGCAGTAAATATAAACAACGACAGTATTCAGGAAGAAAACCAAACATTGCAGATATTTTTATCATGACTCTGGTTTTACGTGGCCTATCAACACAATTTAAAAACTGGTATAAAGTCCACACTTTTTCCATTAATTGTTCCATCTGTCCTGCTCACATCTCCAATGGTTGTACACGTTGTCATTAATGTGGCTTCACTCCACAGCAGCTAAAACACCGGTGTCGGCACATAAGGACGCTGTCATAGCCTGTCAACCACGTTGATTAGCTGCGTATATACAAATGTGAATTGCATCATTGGCTGGACTTTGGGATAAGGTGGCATCGTTCTGATCCCATACGGGAGCAGCCAGTCACTTACTGACTAACACTGCCAAACAGAATTGTTAAAGTATTAATTTTAATTTCAATTCAGGTTAGATTTTTTTTTCTGTGCGCAACGCAGATTTTCGTGCCAGCAGTGCTCAATTGCGCACGCGCGCAGCTTAGAGGGAACATTGGTTACAAACAATCTTCTTATGGCCTCTGATGGTGGACGCTGTGCTTGTCCTGCTAGACCTCAGCTCAGCATTCTCTTCCACAGCATGTCTTTATCCTGTCTTCCTTCTCTCTCCCCAACCATTTGCAACAGATGGCCATCCCTCCTTGAGCCTGGTTCAGCTAGAGGTTTCTTCCTGTTAAAAGGTTTTCCTTCCCACTGGGTTGGGTTTTTCTTTGTATGTATTATTGTTAGGGGTGTCAAATTATCGCGTTAATTGCGATTAATTAATTACAATGCTATTTAGCGCGTTATGTTTTTTAATCTCGTTAATCTAATTTTTAATCTCTTGACGTCATTGATTTTGTATGAGAGTTGCTATGTTATAAAATCCGTTTTTATGTGCTGGGCTCCTTGTGCTTGACTTGTTGGGGGTGGAGTCACGTCGTGAGGTCAAGGTGAGAAGTGGTGATTAGCTTACAGTGTGGATATGGAGGCGCATCTGAGAGTTGTTGGCCCAATGAACGGGAAATTTGTATTTCATAAACGCCCCGACGGCACCATTGACAAAGGTAAAGTGGTCTGCCTAGAGTGTAAGAAGGAGTTTGCTTACCACCGAAGCAGCTCAAGTTTGGCCTATCACCTCAACGCAAAGCACCCAGCCGCGAGTGCAGCAACAGCTAGCAGTGAAGACGTTAGCAATATAGCAAGCCAGAGCAAAGCTTTTCGCCAAACAAAACTAGAGAATACCCCTCGTATGAGCAAGTCTGCGACCGACAGGCTGACTAATGTTATTGCCAAGTGGATAGCGATGAACTGTAGGCCGATAAATATAGTAGAGGACGAAGGATTGACAGAGGTGTTGCAAATTGCGTCCAATGACCCGTCATACAAGCCGCCGTGCAGGACTACAGTAACGACCAAAATCAGCAAAATGTACGACGGCGAAAAGAAAAACAAACTTGAGATTTTGGCGGAGGATTCTCCCAACTGTGTTGCTATAACCGGAGATCACTGGACCTCAGCTGGCAACCACAGCTATTTTGGGGTGACTGGACACTTTATTGATAGTGAGTGGAACCTCAACTCATTTGCACTGACCGTCATGAGAACAGAAACCAGGCACTTTGCTGATAAATGCGCCGAACAGTTCCTCAAGGTAGCAAATGACTGGGGTATTGAAAACAAGATATCCACCATTGGCACAGACAGCGCAGCAAACATGCTGGCTGCTATGAGAGCACTTCCATATGAGCACATCGCCTGCAATGCTCACATTCTCCAGAGGACCATCACGGTATGTCTCGATAGCAGTGGTTTTGTCGGTGTACTGGCAAAGTGCCGCAAGATTGTTGGTCATTTTAAACAAAGCCCTGCGAGTACCACAGAACTTAACCAACAACAAGTAGCACTCGGAAAGAAGAGCGATCAACTTATACAGGATGTACCCACCAGGTGGAACTCGACTCTCGCAATGGTCTCACGCCTCCTATGTAACCGAGAGGCTGTCCAGGCTACGTTGGACCAACAGAACCACAGGTTGGTCTTGCCAACCGAAGCTGAGTGGGCGAAACTGCAGAGGCTGGAGCTCCTGCTTGAACCATGCAAGTAAGTTCAAATAAACACCTTCCCATTTTAATTATATAAACTACTGTTACATGTGTAAAATCAAAATTAATGAACATAACAAGGAACTTTTAAGGACAATTAAATTGGGAATCAGTTACACTTTGATTTAAATGAATCCAGCTAGGTTTATTTAGCAAACCTCTCCACCTCTGCAGGTATGTGACAGAGCTGCTGGGTGGTGAGGCCTACGTCTCTTGCTCTGTAGTGCTGCCTGCTTTTCGCCATCTGTACCGTGTCATGGACATTACTGATGATGATCCTGCCTACGTGGTGAAGTTCAAGAATGCCTTCCAGAAGGATCTGGCAGCGAGATATGGTTCGAGGTGGCCACAGCATTGGATCCATGGTTTAAGGATTTGAAATGTCTTCCAAGAGAAAAGAGGGAACAGGTAGGACAATAAGGTTAAGCTGGACTAATGAGTCCAATTCATTATCAAATCAAACTTTTATTTATTATATGGAACACAAAGTTCTTTACAAGATTAAATAAAATTTAAAAAAAAAGCACTTAGTTTTAATCATATTCATTCATTCATTCATTCATTCAGGTGTGGACCATTCTGGAGAATATGCTCCAGGCAGCAGAGCCCAGAAGAGCAGATAGTCTCCAGCCCTCCACAGAGGATGATGGATCAGCTCAGAAGAAGAGGAGGAGCGAACTCCTTCTGGGGTCTGACTCTGACTCAGAAGATGGAATTGAGTCTGGAGAGCTGCAGCGCTACAGAGCAGAACCCAGCATCAGTATTGATGACTGTCCCCTGCAGTGGTGGTATGCTCACTCAGGAGTCTATGAAAAGCTGTCAGTCCTAGCACAAAAGTACCTGGCCTCCCCAGCTACCTCTGTACCCTGTGAGAGACTCTTTAGCCTTGCAGGCCACATAGTGCAAAAGAAAAGGGCAGCCTTGCTTCCAGAAAATGTTACCAGGCTGGTGTGTCTTAGCGACTGGCTGAGGAAGAAGAAATGAGACACATGTGGTCAGCATAGCTGCTGTGTAGCCTACTAGAATAGATTGCTTGATGTTCAGCACTTTTTTTTGTGATGGAAGAATACTTTGATGTGCTAACTTGCAGCACTGCAATGTCAGTTTTATTTTTCATTATCTGAAGCAGAGGAATTTCAGTGCTGTATTGCTCAGAAAAGAGCAACTCTGATGTGCTAACTTGCAGCACTTAATTTATTTGATTTTATTTGTATTTATTTTTCCACTTATTTTACAAAAGAATACAACAGTATGTAAATGGTTGCATCTGTTTAACGTTTGTTAAACAATAAATGACTTTATAAAGTCACTTTCTTTGTTATATATCAGTCTTTTGGTCTGCCACAATAAGTTGAGGGCTTTCCTCAGCTATTTTTAGGTGAGATTAAAAAAGAGATTAATTAGATCAATTAATTAAAAATCATAATTAATTAATCTCTATTTTTTTTTAATCTCTTGACAGCACTAATTATTGTAGGGTCTACCTTACAATATAAAGCGTTTTGAGGCGATTGTGATTTGGTGCCTTATAAATAAAATGGAATTGAGAGTGTTAGATATGATTCAAACCACTGCAGCGCAGTACCTTTAATACCTACCACATGCTATAAACACTACAATAAAATATTGTGGTCAACTTTATTAAATGCTGAACTGAGATCTAACAGGACAAGCACAGAGTCCACTTTCAAATGCCATAGAAAGATCATTTGTAACCTTCACTAAAGCTGCTTCTATACTGTGATGAGCTCTGACACCTGACTAAAACTCCTCAAATAAGCCATTCCTCTGCAGATGATCTGCTAGCTGCTTTACAGCTGCTCTTTTTTTTTTTTTTTTTAATAAAAGGAAGGTTGGAGATTGGTCTCTAATTGTCTAAGACAGCTGGGTCAAGTGATGGCTTTCAAAGTATTGGCTTAATTACTGCCACCTTGAAGTACTAATAGGGTTAGATTAATCATTGATTGAAGCATTAATCAATGGTATGTATTCTCTGAGCAGTTTTGTAGGAATGGAGTCGCTGATGAATAGATGTGCTGATGGTTTGGAGGAAGCAACCCAGAATAGAGCAATCAGAGAGGAAAAGCATAAATAAATGTCAGCAGTACTGAAAGCAGTCACATACAATATGGATTATTTTTTTCTCTGGTTAAAATTTTATTTGTCGATAGATTAATGAAGTCATAGCTGGTTAAGGCTACAGTGCTGAAAAGGGATCGTAAGATGTCCTAGCTCTATCGAGTGCTTTTTCTAAGCTAAATGAAGATCATCTAAATTGGTTAAGATGCCATTTCCTCTCCAGCTTACAGCTTATCTGCTATAAGATGTCCGTTTTAAAGTTATGCCAGGGAGTCGAGCACTTCAGATTTGAGGCTTTCTGTTTAGGAGGAGCCAAAGTATCCAGAGTAGTATCCTGCAAAGCCGTAATATTTGTAATAGCAGGACAATCAACATCTGTGAGAGCAGAGACAAAAATGGGTGATATAAACACTTTGAATGGTCAGTTTAACTCAGCACAACACTCCCAAATTAAAAATGCTATTAAACAATCACTCATTGATGGTTTTCTAATTGTTTCTAATGGCAGGATTATATTCTGTTGTGCTAATCTGCAAAACAATATACATTTGTACAAATATTTTCAGTTTGGCATAAAAAATTTTACCTATTGAAATCACATTAAGTCAAAATATTACCATTTACTTGATATTTACTGTCCATGCAGCAAATTCTGTGTCTGAGCTGAAGCTCATTTCCTCTTTATCCCAGACAGTGGATTATCAATATTCCTTTCACATCTTCCCCCGCCCACAAGTGAGCATCCATTATCTAGATGAAGCCCAGGGGACCATCTCCATCAGAAGGTCACAGCAATGTTCATGCAAGCAAACTCAGCACTGAAAGCAATTTAGCCACAAAGGAAAAGAAGTGCATTGCAGAAATTATTTTACTGAAGTAAAGCCACTGTTTGTATTCACAGCACACAACAAAACTGTGTGTTTTGTTATGACCTACTGAGTCAAGGACTCTAATAGGTGTCATGATGGCTGTTGCTCTGTAGTTGTCACAGCTGCCACACAACAGAAATGTCTTGGGTTTGAACCCCGCACGCCTCTGTCTGTTAGTAGTTTGTTACTGGTGCTTGCACAGATTTTCTCTGGGAATTTGACTTATTCTTTGTCATCAGAAAATATTCTAGTTTATTGCTGCCTGTCATGATCATGCACACGCTTTCAAAAAAGATTCTTAATCTCTCTCTTGCAACAAAGATTATAAATCTTTGTTGCAAGAACATAGACAGTCTAATCGCTGGATGATTGTGCGAGACACTTTCCCCGTGTGAACGTGTGTGAAGAGAGGAGTGAGAGTGAATGTGATTCCCTTCCCAGACTTTCCCTTTGGGCTTTGGACCCCCGCTATTCCCCCACTGTATATATCTGCGCCTGGTGACTTTGTAAATAAATGTTGTTCCTTGTATTGAACTCCGCTCTGCACCCGAGTCCTACTACACACCATGACAGAATCATCCAGCCACGAAATGGACTCAGCAGACCCAGCGACTTCCACTCCTACTCTCGCCACCTTGATAGCAATCTTGGAGCGCCATGAGCAAATGTTTGCTCACATCAGAGGTGAGCTTACAAGCCTTAGACAAGCCGTGGCCCAGTTAACACCTCTGCCGGCATCTCCACCTGCCACCATGTCTCCACCGGCCAAACCAGCTCACACTGTAAGTGTGTCAGCCTCCACACCCACACCGGTTCATTTTGACAGATTCCTTCCCACTCCTAGACCCTTTACTGGAGAAGTTGGTAAATGTGCCGGATTTCTCACTCAATTCAGTTTCGACAGCAACCTCAAGTGTTTTCTAATGATGGGACTAAAATTGCTTATATCATGCAGCTGCTTCAGGACCGTCTGTGTCTCTGCCTCTGTGTGTGCTTATTGATTCCAGTGCAGAGCAAAATTTCATCTACACCTCCCCTCCCCTAAATTGAATATTTCTTTAGAGACACTGCCCAGCCCGCTCAATGTTCACGCGCTATCTGGTCAACGCCTGCCCGACATAACTCATGTGTCTGAGCCTCTCTCCCTCTCCCTATCCGGCAACCACACTGAGAGGATTTGTTTTTTCACGTTCAAAGCACCACTCATGCCGCTCGTGTTGGGTCATCCCTGGCTCGTGCTCCATAATCCGCATATTGACTGGGAGAAAGGAAAAGTGATGGGTAGAGTGTTAACTGTCACATGCATTGCCTCCGGATTAGGGAGGGAGATGAGTGGAAGACTGCGTTTAACACTCCCTTGGGCCACTTTGAATATCTTGTGATGCCCATGGTTAATGATGTGCTCTGTGACTTTGTTAACCGTTGTGTGTTTGTCTATCTGGATGACATTCTCATTTTTTCGAGGACGCTTGCTGAGCATCAGCTGTATGCGGCAGGTCCTTCAACGTCTTCTGGAGAACCAGCTCTTTGTGAAGGGGAAGAAGTGCGAGTTCCATGTGACCTCGGTGGCGTTTTTGGGCTACATTATCGAGCGGGGGAACCTACGGACCGACCTGGAGAAGGTGCAAGCGGTGGTGGAATGGCCGGTTCCTCCCAACCGTCGGCAGTTGCAACGCTTCCTGGGCTTCGCAAATTTCTACAGACGATTCATCCGTGACTTCAGTAGGATTGCTCTTCTGCTTACCAAACTTACCTCTCCCAAAGTTACGTTTCAGTGGGATTCTGCCGCACAGCGCGCTTTCACTCTGCTCAAAAACAAGTTCTCCACAGCACCCATTCTCCGTCAATGGATCTCATTTGGCAGTTTATTGTGGAGGTGGACGCATCGGACTCCGGGGTTGGAGCGGTCCTGTCCCAGCAGGAGGAGGGTAAGCTCCATCCATGTGCTTTCTTTTCTCGACGTCTCTCTCCTGCAGAGCGCAATTATGACATCGGTGACCATGAGCTCGTGGCTATCAAACTCTCCCTGGAGGAGTGGAGACACTGGTTGGAGGAGGCAGCGCAGCCATTCATCGTGTGGACAGACCACAAGAACCTGGAGTACCTCCGTTTGGCCAAGCGTCTCAATTCCCGGCAGGCCGGGTGGGCTTTATTCTTTACTCACTTTAACTTCACCATCACTTACACTCCCGAAAACGTGAAGCCAGACGCCCTTTCACGGCAGTTCTCCACCTCGGAGTGGGAATCGGACCCCGGGACCATCCTCCCGGCTGCCTGTGTGATTGGGGCTGTCTCCTAGAATCTCTTATCCATGAGGCACAGGAATTGGAGCCGGATCCAGGAACCAGCCCTCCAGGATGCCTTTTTGTGCCTTCCGCTGTCTGTCCTCAGATCCTCCACCAGGACTTCTCCAGCCCCTCCCCCACACCAATTCGGCCGTGGTTACACATCTCCTTGGCTTCATCACCGGTTTGCCACCCTCTGCAGGTCACACCACTATACTCACCATTGTCAATTGTTTCTCCAAAGCAGCTCACTTCGTCGCCCTCCTGAAACTGCCTACGGCCTTGGAGATGGCTCGACTCCTCACCACTCTCATCTTCAGTCTCCACGGGATCCCCAAGGATGTAGTTTCGGACAGAGGCCCATAGTTCACCTCCAGAGTCAGTCTGTCCATCCACAGAGCAATGGACAGACTGAGCGAGCAAACCAGGAGCTTGAGGCTGCCCTCCATTGTGTCACCTCCCACAACCAGTCCCTCTGAAGTGAACAGCTACCTTGGATAGAGTACGCGCACAACAGCCACACCTTCACTGCCACAGGCAAGTCCTCCTTTGAAGCATCCTTGTGGTACCAACCACCTCTGCTTCCCACCATTGAAGGTGAGCACACCGTCCCCTCTGTGCAGGCTCATCTCCGCAGGTGCCGGCGGGCTTGGCGGGCGACTCTGCTCCGCACCAAAGAACAGAATAAGATGCGTGCGGATCGCCGTCGAAGGCCTGCTCCGGAGTATGCTGTGGGCCAACAGATATGGCTGTCCACTCGCTTTGTGCCATTATGGACTGAATCAAAGAAGTTGTCACTTCAGTTTATTGGTCCCTTTGCCATTGACGCCATCATCACCCCTGTGTCTGTACACCTCAAGCTTCCTCGCAACATGCGCATTCACAATGTGTTTCATGTGTTGCAGATCAAGCTGGTGCTCTCCAGCCCGTTGTGCCCTCCATCCAGGCCCCCGCCGCCCCCCTTGCTCGTGGATGGCCAGCTGGTGTACAACATCTCACGCATCATGGACTCCTGACGCCGGGGTAGGGGATTCCAGTACCTGGTAGACTGGGAGGGCTACGGGCTAGAGGAACGCTCCTGGGTGCCTCGGGCAGCTATCCTGGACAAAGGCGTGCTCTCATGCTTTCATCGCAGGCATCCAGGTAAGTCTGGTGGGTCGCCAGTCGCTGGTTGGCTGCCCGGCCAGCCCCACAAGGCCACATGTGTTTTTGTGTACGTTCTCCTCTTGCCTCCCCGCCAGGGCGGAGCCCACTGCGGGCTCCTGCCCTCGGCGCACACACACCTGTGTCTCATCAGGCTCCAATTACGGGTTGGACACTTAAGGCCGGGACGCAGACAGTCTCATCACTGGATGATTGTGCGAGACACTTTCCCTGGACCCATGACCGACCCGACGTGTGAACGTGTGTGAAGAGAGGAGTGAGAGTGAATGTGATTCCCTTCCCAGACTTTTCCTTTGGACTTTGGACCCCCGCTATTTCCCCACTGTATATATCTGCACCTGGGGACTTTATAAACGTTGTTCCTTGTATTGAACACCGCTCTGCACCTGAGTCCTACTACACACCATGACATTAAATATAGTTACATGTGAAAAATATTGAAATGACCTACTAATATGGCCAAACACTGTTATAATACAATTAATTGGACCTAAAATTGCAGAAAAGTACCATAATTAGTTGGGCTTTACAAGAGACATGAAAAAATCAGGATAGGACTGTAGAAAGGCATCAATTCAGGACAGAACAGAACAAACAATGCCAGTCCTTTGGTGTGACTTGTGTTCACTGTTCAGCACCAATCAAAACTGGCTGGTCTGCCACTAGCATGCAGATGAGAACAGGTTTGCATAATTTTAGGGAAGAATACCGGCAGCTGCCTGCTCACATTAATATAGTGGTGTGAAAATGTTTTTATGTTTGTCACAGTTTTTAAACTAATTTAAAAACTAAACAAAACTAAAACAAGTAAGCACAAAACACAGCTTCTAAATGAAGGGGTTTGTTATTCAATTAGTTCAGTCACATTGGAGGGGTTTTGAGCATGAACCGCCTTTTTATGGTCATGCTCAATCAGATTCAGGTCAGGACTTTGACTAGGTCCTCCAAAGTCTGTTTTGGATCATTGTCCTGCTGCAGAACCCAAGTGTGCTTCAGCTTCTGGTCAGGAACAGATGGCTAGACAGTCTCCTTCAAGATGTTTTGGTAGGCAGCAGAATTCATGGCTCCATTTACCACACCAAGTCTTCCAGGTTCTGAGGCAGCAACACAGCTCCAGACCATCAGACTACCACCACCATATTTTACTAGTGGTAAAATATGCTCCTTTTCTGAAATTCTCTGTTGCTTTTACACCAGATGTAATGGAACACACCTTCCAAAAACTTCACCTTTTGTCTCATCAGTCCACAAAGTATTTTCCCAAAGGTCTTAGGTATCTTCAAAATATTTTATGGCAAAACTGAGATGAGCCTTTATGTTCCTTTTGCTCAGAACTGGTTTTTGTCTTGGAACTCTGACATGCAGGCCAGCTTTGCCTTAATAATCTATCTATATAATGGATGGATTAATAGCCTTTTCAGGCCCCAAGGCTTTACAATACTTCATTCACTCACATCCACACGGTGAGTTGTAGCCACAGCTGCCCTGGGGCAGACTGACAGAAGCGAGGCTGCCATATCGCGCCATCGGCCCCTCTGGCCAACACCAGTAGGCAAGTAGGGTAAAGTGTCTTGCCCAAGGACACAACGACCAGGACAGAGAGCCCAGGGATCGAACCGGCGACCTTCCGGTTACAGATGCGATTCCCAACCCCCTGAGCCACGGTCGCCTTAATATATTTCTAATGGTAAATGGTAAATGGCCTGTATTTGTATAGCGCTTTACTAGTCCCCATAGCTTTAGAGATGGCTTTATGATACATTCCAGACTGAGAGCTCCCAATTACTTTGTTTCTCATTTGTTCCTGAATTTCCTTGGATCGCTGCATGATGTCTGTCTTTTGAGGATCTTTTGGTCGACCCCGCTTTGTCAGGCATGTCCTTTTAAAGTGATTTTTTTATTTCTTTATTGAGAACAGGTGTGGCAGTAGTCAGACCTGGGTGTGACTACTTAGAAACCAGCAGTCAAACTGAAAACTAACCTTTAATTAAGATGCATGCAGAGTATCCACAGAGGGGGAAAAAACCCAACAAAATCCAAACTTCTTTAGAAAAGGGAGCACACAAGAGGAGGTTAATAAATGACCTGAAAAAGAACAAAGGAAATAATACAAAGGAAGCAGAACTAAATGCAACACACAGTAAATGATTATGGAACTGTGTGTTTGTGTGTGCTCAGCAAACCTATAAAATATGAGACAATATTGTGTGAGACTTTCTGGAGTCCAAGTGATCTGTGATCACTTTAATGGGCAATAATCTAAACCAGCGGTCTCCAACCTTTTTTGCGCCACGGACCGGTTTATGCCCGACAATATTTTCATGGACCGGCCTTTAAGGTGTCGCGGATAAATACAACAAAATAAAACTAGTATCGGTACCGAAAAAAAGAAAATTTATTCATAACACACGTGAAAAGACCCAGGAAAACCGAGTAAACGATAAAAACGATAACAAAATAACGCTGAAAACCGATAAAAACCCTGAAAACCAGACATTTCACACCTGAGCCTCAACTCTCGCGGCCCGGTACCAAACGACTCACGGACCGGTACCGGTCCGAGGCCCGGGGGTTGGGGACCGCTGATCTAAACCAGTTCATTAGCTATCTATAGCGTAGTCTTTTGGTTAAATTGAAATGCATAAGTACCAACCAAGAGACCTGCTGCACCAGTTTGGCAAAACTAGATTTAGAGAACATTTTCTAATGTTTAAGGAGATTATGCTAAGGCTGCTAAGGAATACAGAAACCACAAGATTGGTTTTGCACATTTGGAGTCTGATAGAGTCTGATAGAACCCATGTTAGGTAGTTTCCAGTGCTTTCACAAAACACTTTGTTTCAAACCAAGAAGATGCTACATCGTCATCACTGCAACTGCTAATTTTCACAAGACAGTTCTGAAGCAGTTCTGAAGAAATTGTCCAAAATGTGTTGGTACCCTGAGGCCTTCAGAATTCAACTGGAACTAGAAGCCGGAGTCCAACTCCTGAAAAACAGCCTCACACCATAACATCTCCATCCACCAAATGTCTCCACTGCTCTAGAGCCCAGTGGTGGTGTGCTTTAAATAATCTGACATTTTGCATTGTGCTTGGTCATGTAAGGCTTGGATCCATGAAGCTCTCTATGCACTGTTCTTGAGCTAATCTAAAGGTCATATGAAGTTTGGAGGTCTGTAGCAATTGGCTCTGCCGAAAGTAACTCTGCGCACTATGCACCTCAACATACCCAGGTGATCCTAGACTGTACAGAGCTGAGGTGGCAAACACAATCTGATTCACTCATACCAAGTGAAATGTACTTTTCATACAAATCCCACTGCACCATGAAAGCCTTATTTGACATAGCTACAGTGACATTCATCTCTGATCTGTATGGTGGTTCGCTTAGTGATAAGGAGCTATCCAAACAATCATGCATTGCTGAGAGGTTGACATGGCACTGATGCTAGATAATTTCTTTCTAATCAGTAGCTGTTGTAAATGCAAGGTGCTCTGCCCACCTTTTCTATTTAAACAGGAGCAAACGCCAGCATACCAGGTTAAGAATATACCTGCCATAGTCAAACTGAGAGTACACGTGAAGCGAGTCATTCTGAAGGTAAAATAGAACAAACTTTTTGATGACATCGTCGCCTTATCACATGCCTACAATATAAACAACTGCTTGCATATATGCTGTCAAATTACCAGAACACAGCATAGGTTTAAAAAATTAGTTTAGTGAAACCACATGGCCTGCAGCTGAGGCCAATATTGTAGCGTTTCCGCCCCTCAGCTGACAAAACCTAACTGCACAATTGATACTTGAGTGCTGATAGTTGAGTTCTATTGATAGTTCTAATTCATTGGAAATGTTATACTAATGCACTATATTACTATGCAGATGCATACTATGCAAAAAATATGAATCAAAATTATAATAAAATAAAACACTTTTTGTTACATAAGCCTGACAGGTAGCTTGGCATAGATATGCAGAAAAAAAATGGTCAGCTTTTTCTCTGATTGGTCTTTGCACGTGTATCAGTGTATAATTTTTGCACATAGTAGTTCTCCTGTGCCTACACACACACTCACATAACCACTGCATCCCACTGATGAGCAGTTGTCCTTGCACTTGCCAGTAATACCCATGGCTCTTCTTTAGTGTAGGCAAACCAGATTCCATCTGCACATATTTGCAGTCAATAATGTTTTGTACACTGAGGCATTTCAGTTCAACAAGACAAGAAATATCTGTAAGCATCAGGAGATGCAGGGAGGTGGGGGCAGTGGGGTGAACGAATAGAACACAGAGTGAGTAGTTAACATTCCTTAGCCTACTATACTCAGCGGTTATTGTGGGCTTTATTTCGGCACTCTTCTCGTGTCTGCTTTCTACCTTATTCCTTTCATGATGCACTCTGCAAGTGAAGACCTCTGCCCTCTGACATGACACACCTCACAAAACCATCATAGCGGAAAGGGCCAGTGCATAAAAGAGGACCAATGCAGATTCAGGCGGAGGCACAACAAATAGATTTTCAGCAAAGCTTTGTTTACAAACACAAGGTAAATACTTAAGTTCAGGGAACATGAGACGTGAAAGTCCAGCCTGAGAGATACAGTGATCCAAGGTGAATGTGGCAAGAGGGTAAGCAGATGAAGAGCAACGGAAACAGAGCATGAGCCAGTGGTGTGAGATTCACAGGAGTGACCAGCGTCGACGTAAGTGAGGTTCTTGCCAGGTTGGAGCAATGGAGAAAATACAAGGAGACACAAGGTAGGCAAAACAGGAACTTAAAATGTGTTGGCCAAAATCCAAAATGGGTTAGCAGACAAACTGGCGAGGACTAGTTGTTAGCACTGGTCTTAAATACTGCCATCTCTGGTCAAGGCTACCAGCTCATATGACAGAACACTTCCCTCCTGCACCCGGCCATCATTATGGTCACAAGTGGCGTGTCGTCAATATTACATTTTGTGTATGATTCTGTTATTCTGAACATGCAGAGATCTGGTAATGGATCCACTCCTGAAAAAAAAAGTTTATGATATTAATGTAAGGAACAAGGTTCTTATATTGAACAACAAAAATAAGAACAACTAAAAAAATAAAGTGTGAAACACTGGTGCATAAAATAAAAATTGCGATACACACCTATGTGACTCAGTCAGTTGCCTTCTCAATGTGTAATTTATGTAAATTATAAATTAATACCCATTCTGAACTTATAAAATCTTGCTTCTGACATATGTATACCAACATGCATTTCTTACATAGTAAACCAAATTTTACAAATCAAAGTAGAACATGCAATTAGAGAAATAGCATTGGGATTGTTGCTACTGGCAGATTCAGTCTGTAGCTTCACTAATGATGTGATGGCTCATCAGGTGTGCCTAGTAAAGTGGCAGTGGTCTTAAAATTGAGTTATGTTTGAGTTACCTAGTGATGAGGACTGATAAGAATTTAGTGACTCTGTGTTGGAGGTATTTCCACTCTTTGTTGTGATGGATGTTGGGGTCATTAGCCAAAAAAGTAATTATTGCACATATTACATTGAACACTTTTCTCAAAAATAATGCAGCACAGTGTTTAATTACTCCCAGGAGAAAGTAATTCCTTATATTACTCATTAAATTGCTTTAATGTGACGCCGTAAAATGACCTAAAAGGCATTGTCTCATAATTTATCCCTGTACTTATGAGGCCACACATATGAGCTTTCTCTTGGTATTACACAAAGCCCACAGCACAAAGCAAAGACGAAAACTAGCATAAAGAGACTTACAGTGATTGTTACAGTGATCGCTACTTTAGAAACATGAACAGGAAGAAACAGCCTGATTGATCATCCATTTGTTTTATGTTGAGAGTGAGTGTTTAGAGTGTGGCTGCTGGGCTGGGGGTGGCATTCACTCAGCTGTAATGCCACTCTTGATTATCTAAGTATACATGCTGTGTGTTGCAGGTGTTTTCCAAAGAGCTGAAGTTCAGCTACTTGGAGTGGTTGTAATAATTTCTGTCATTCAAGGTTTGTATTCAAAATGCAGTCACCTCTTTGGTTTTGATTTTTAAATATCATCTGTTGGTCAACTTAATGACTGCTGAAGAAATTGGGGTGTACCAAAGTGGGAGGGAAATAGTTCAAGCGATAATAGCTTTAATTTCCTAGTTAACTATAAATCCATGATTTTTCAACTATAAATAAATGGCACTTTGATATATATGGAGCATATGCTCCATGCCAACTGTGCAGGATATATATACATAAAAAAAACAAAAAAAAAACACCCAGCACGCCCCTGCGGGCGGTTTATCCTTCAAGCTCGGGTCCTCTACCAGAGGCCTGGGAGCTTGAGGGTCCGGCGCAGTATCTTAGCTGTTCCCAGGACTGCGCTCTTCTGGACAGAGATCTCCGATGTTGTTCCCGGGATCTGCTGGAGCCACTCACCTAGCTTGGGAGTCACCGCACCTAGTGCTCCAATTACCACGGGGACCACCATTACCTTCACCCTCCACATCCTCTCGAGCTCTTCTCTGAGCCCTTGGTATTTCTCCAGCTTCTCGTGTTCCTTCTTCCTGATATTGCTGTCATTCAGAACCGCTACATCGATCACTACGGCCGTCTTCTTCTGTTTGTCTACCACCACTATGTCCGGTTGGTTAGCCACCACCATTTTGTCCGTCTGTATCTGGAAGTCCCACAGGATCTTAGCTCGGTCATTCTCCACCACCCTTGGGGGCATCTCCCATTTTGACCTCGGGACTTCCAGGTTATACTCGGCACAGATGTTCCTGTACACTATGCCGGCCACTTGGTTATGGCGTTCCATGTATGCCTTGCCTGCTAGCATCTTGCACCCTGCTGTTATGTGCTGTATTGTCTCTGGGGCATCTTTACACAGCCTGCACCTGGGGTCTTGCCTGGTGTGATAGACCCCAGCCTCTATGGATCTTGTGCTCAGAGCTTGTTCTTGTGCTGCCATGATTAGTGCCTCTGTGCTGTCTTTAAGTCCAGCTTTGTCCAGCCACTGGTAGGATTTCTGGATATCAGCCACCTCCTCTATCTGCCGGTGGTACATACCGTGCAGGGGCCTGTCCTTCCATGATGGTTCCTCGTCTCCCTCCTCTTTCTTGGGTTTCTGCTGCCTGAGGTATTCACTGAGCACTCGGTCAGTTGGGGCCATCTTCCCAATGTATTCTTGGATGTTCGTTGTCTCATCCTGGACTGTGGTGCTGACACTCACCAGTCCCCGGCCCCCTTCCTTCCGCTTAGCGTACAGCCTCAGGGTGCTGGACTTGGGGTGAAACCCTCCATGCATGGTAAGGAGCTTTCTTGTCTTTATGTCAGTGGCTTCTATCTCCTCCTTTGGCCAGCCTATTACCCCAGCAGGGTACCTGATCACGGGCAGGGCGTACGTGTTGATGGCCCGGATCTTGTTCTTACCATTCAGCTGACTCCTCAGGACTTGCCTGACCCTCTGCAGGTACTTGGTGGTTGCAGCTTTTCTAGCGGCCTCTTCATTGTTCCCATTTGCCTGCGGGATCCCCAGGTACTTGTAACTGTCCTCTATGTCTGCAATGTTGCCTTCTGGTAGTTCAATCCCCTCAGTTCTGACTACCTTCCCTCTCTTTGTTACCATCCGACTACACTTCTCCAGTCCGAACGACATTCCAATGTCATTGCTGTATAGCCTGGTAGTGTGGATCAGTGAATCGATGTCTCGTTCACTCTTGGCATACAGCTTGATGTCATCCATGTACAGGAGGTGGCTGACAACTGCTCCGTTCCGTAGTCAGTATCCGTAGCCAGTCTTGTTAATGATCTCACTGAGGGGGTTCAGGCCTATGCAGAACAGCAGTGGGGACAGAGCATCTCCTTGGTAGATCCCGCACTTGATGGTGACTTGTGCTATGGGCTTGGAGTTGGCCTCTAGTGTTGTACGCCACATCCCCATTGAGTTCCTGATGAAGGCTCTTAGGGTCCCATTGATCTTGTACAATTCTAGGCATTCCAGTATCCAGCTGTGGGGCATTGAGTCATAGGCCTTCTTGTAATCAATCCAGGCAGTGCACAGGTTGGTCAGTCTGGTCTTGCAGTCTCGGCTGACTGTTCTGTCTACCAGTAGCTGGTGTTTTGTGCCTCTGGTATTTTTGCCAATTCCTTTCAGTGTCCCGCTCATGTATTGACCCATGTACCTGTTTATCTTAGCCGATATGATGCCTGACAGGAGCTTCCATGTAGTACTGAGGCAGGTTATTGGTCGGTAGTTGGAGGGGACCGGTCCCTTCTTGGGGTCCTTGGGGATCAGGACCGTCCGACCTTCGGTGTCTCTCGTTAACTAGCAGCTGGTTCATTTGTGCTGCCAGACGCTCGTGGAGTGCAGTCAGCTTCTTTAGCCAGTAGGCGTGAACCATGTCGGGCCCTGGTGCTGTCCAACTCTTCATACTGGAGACCCTTTCTTGGATATCTGCCACTGTGATGGTTACTGGACCCTGTTCAGGGAGGTCGCTGTGGTCTGCCCTCAGATCCACTAGCCACTGAGCATTGCCGTTATGGGTTGCGTCCTTCTCCCATATGCTCTTCCAGTATTGCTCCGTCTCCAGCCTTGGTGGTGCTGTTCTCTTATTATTATTGTTCCCTTGCCACTGAGAGTACACCTTTGCTGGTTCTGTGGAGAACAGCTGGTTTATTCTCCTGCCTTCTATCTCTCTGGTGTACCTCCTCAAGCGGCTGGCCAAGGCTGTGAGTCTTTGCTTGGCAGTTTCCAAGGCCTCAGGTATGGACAGCTTGCTGTATTTCTTATGCACCTTCTTTGTCGCACCTTTCTGCAACTCCGTTAGTTGGCTAACCTCCCTCCGTGCTACTTTGATCTTGCCCTCTAGCCTCCTTCTCCATGGAGGGTACTGCCCCTTGTGGCTGTTCAACTTGTAGACAAGCATCTCACTGATCACTGCTGCCGTATTGTAGATCAGCTTGTTAGTGTCGGTAATCGTGGTTGTAGGTATTGTCCGTAGTGCTGCATTAACATCATCTAGCAGACCTTCTGAGGGTACTTCACGTAATCTTGGTAACCGGCTACGGGGGATCCAGGTTTCAAGCTTGGCCATGATCCTATTTTTCAGGTCAGTTCCTCTCGCACTCAACGATCCTTCTCCTATCGCACTTGGGGCTATGTACCCAATCTCGGGTGGGGGTGATGATATCTCCCCCCTGACCTGGCGTCCTGACTCCTCCTTGCAGTAGCATTTGTGTTGTACCTCGTCAATCTCTAGCTGTGAGAGCAATCCCTTCTTTCGAATGTTGGAACACTGAGCTACTAGTTGTTTCGCCGTCATTGTGGATGTTGGGTATCAAAGATATATATATATATATATATATATATATATATATATATATATATATATATATATATATATATATAGGGGGTGCAACGATACACAAAATTCACGGTTCGGTTCGATACTTTGGTGTCACGGTTCGATATTTTTTCGGTACAAAAAAATGTTCATGTCTTTTTAATTTGTCATTTATTAAAATTATAAATATATATATTTAACTCAAAAGTACAGTTTTTAAATGTAATGTTGCTGAAACAACAAAATAATAAATCTATCTGATCGTGAAATCACTCATCTTTGGAAAAGACTTTATTACAGAGAAATGGCTCTTTCCAAAATAAAAGCTATACTATATGCTTCTTCTGGGCTATATTCTCAGCAGCATATTAAACATATCAGGTCCCCATAAGGAGAATCATGTGCTAACGGCTGTCTACATGACTCGGGTAAAGTTTGTAGTATGCGTGCTTGTTGTTTTTGTCTGCTTCCACTTGTCTTTGCACTAGGATGATGTCGGCGTAAATGTGCAGTCATATTCGTTGTGTTCCCACTAGTGCTGTCAGCGTTAATCTCATTAAAATGACATTAACGCCATAACGCGGCAAATCTCCGTTAACGAGTTACCGCGGATCGCCCCGTACATGGGGCTGGACGGCGTCAACACGTTAACGAACTAACTGCGCTAACACACTAGTTCCCACCAATGTAATTGAGCATTGCGTGGCACATCCAACATACTGATCAGAGCCTCTACTTCACTCATCATCCAAGGTTTTCGCTTAGGAAAAACCCAAATGGTTTTAGTCACTGTCACATTCTCTGCACAGCACTTAAAGTAGAAAAGGACAGAGTGAATGAAGGTCTCCAGGTCCTGCTGTTTCGAAGATGGACCAGTCTGTCAGATCAAAACAGTCCTGTAGCTGGAGGAGAGCATCATCAGACCATGTTTAATGACCCAGGTGCTTGGAAGGGTTTGTTTCCTGAGGGGTTGTATGCAGGGATAGAAAGCAGAATGAGGTGGTCAGATTGTCCCAGGTGGGGGAGGGGTGTCGCTTTGTAGGCATGCTGGATGTTGCTGTATACGTGGTTCAGTGCCCTGTCCCCCTTGGTAGGATACATAACATGATGGAGGAATTTGGGGAGTACAGATTTCAAAAATGCTTTATTAAAATCTGCAGCAACAATTTGGACACCCTGCGGGTGCTGTCTCTGCGTTTTACTGATAAGAAGTTGAATGTGGTTGAGTGCTAAGCTAACATTAGCGCTGGGGGGAATGTAAACAATGGCAACTATGGCTACCGTTAACTCCCAAGGTAGATAGAAGTTTCTGCACTGAATGGACCTGGTGTCTAAGTCCGGTGAGCAGTGACTTTCTATAATTTTGCTGCTAGAGCTGGATCAGGTCTGAATTGGGCTCTGTGCTTATGTGCTTCAGGACTGGTGCTATAACTATATGCTTTACCAAAAAGGAAAGTTTAAGCCTAATCTTAAAAGTAGAGGCAACAATACAAAGTCCTCAGTGCATTGCAGGAGGACGCAGTGAAAAGGCATAAAAAACACAAAAACCCCAAAAGGTGCACAGTAGTTGGGTGCGCTGTGCTGCTGAATATGTCCATACACACTGCCATCTTGCTTTTTTTTTTTGCAACTTTTCAAGTGTAAGTCAATGGCATTTCAATACATTTTCCCAGTCAACTATACATTCACCTAATTTCAATATAATTTCCCAGTCAGCCATAGATGAATGACTTTGAGAGGGGTCCAATGGAACAGTTGATAATAGTTTTCATTTCCCGGTCAACTATGAATCCATTACTTTTCAATGCCTTTGTTGTCGCCTGGTCAACTATAAACAGATCAATAATCATTCAGTTATAACACGACAACTTTGAATCAATGTTATTCCAGTGTCATTGCTGTTACACTGCCATGTGTCATCTGTTTTAATATGGATTTTAGTATATTTTGGCCATAATGATGATTCAGATGAAAAATCAACATTAATTCAATCTCATCTTGCTCTCTGGGAAAGATGAAAACCAGCCCCGAAAGACTTCAAACGATCACCACGGTGATTGTACTGTAGAAACGGAGGCTGCAGTCTGTCTGTTCATCCATTTGTTACGTGCTGAAGTTTAGGGTCTGGCGGCTGGGCTTGGGTTGACAAACACTCAGCTTTTACATTACTCCCATTTCTTGGCTAGCTTAGCGTTAGCATGCTGTCTGTGGAGATGCTTGCTAGGAGTTCTATTGCATAATGCAGATGCTTTTTGCACTACACTCACGCACTCTCCTCCTTTGGTGCAATAACAATTCATGAATAAATGATAAATTAAAGGTTAAATACAAATGTTCTTAAACTGAGCATTAGGTAGAAATATCCCTGCAACACTGGCCTCCATCAAAAGTATTCAAACAATGAAAAAACGTTAAATCAAATGGCCCAGACATGTTGGAGCTACTTTGAAGTTTTTGGCTCTGTGACAAGGAAAAGCGGACTTTTCACCGTGACTGAAAGCTGGATAACAGTACTTTCTGACGTCACCGCCATTCTTCATAATAGTGACGGTGAAGTCCGGTGACGCACAACAGGTTCTGATCACTGCGCTTAACAGGCTGCTTACCGAAACTTCACTCAAGTAATCATAGTACTGCTAAGGCGTTACTTAGCAACACTATTCACACTGGTATATAGGAGCGTACGGATCGGAGACCGTACGAAACAAACAGCTCCAGAAGCTGAGTGCGCAGATAGCGCTGGAGATAGTGCTGTGACACGGGCTACGCGCTATGGACTACTGTTGATTTGTTGAGGAAGAAACAGCGCACACTCCAGCTCCTTCTGGTGCTCACACACCTGATTCATTCACCTCGCTTTATTTCTGCTGATAACTGTTATCGTGATACATTGGGCATTAGAGTGCTTGTTGTTGTACAGTGAGAGAAAACCTGCGAGATCATGAAGTCTCTGCTTGTAGCAGTTTTAATGGTTCTCATCGCCGCCGCCCAAGTTTCCGGCGAAGAAAATGACCCAAAAGAGGACACTGATTACTGGACGAGCACTAATCAAATCCAGGTATTTATTCAGACTTATACTCTCTCCTTAATAATTCATAAATACTACTATTTAAGTAGCTCATCTTTTAGTCTCCTTCAGTGGATGAAAGCAGAATAAATTTATGTACCGCCTAACAGGCATAAGGAAATTAGTTTGACTTAAGTTTTTTTTTCTTGCTTTTTGTGAGAACAAAGACATCCCTTTACAGAAGTATGTTAAACCGCAGCGTCACACTGTAGGTTGCATATTTGTATTTTAAAAGATATTAAAATTACATGTATACACAAATTTACTGAACAGGTGTATATAAAGGCTTATATATTAGCTTAATCACACTTTAGGAGCGACTGGATATGTCGGCACTTTGTCATAATGGGCATCGTCACTCTGTGCGGGACATTAGTAGCGCAAAGATCCATATTGCCAGTCACAATGATGCATACTGCACGAATATAATCCTGAGATGGAAACAGAAAATGGCAAGAAAAGATCCAAATACATTCTGCTTTACTCAGTGTATTTTATGTGGGTGGACCGGTGGGTGGGTCTTTCAGCTAATATTGATTAAGATAAGGTTCTGGCAGAATTCCGCTTTATTCTCTTGTTATAAAGACATGAGCAGGTAGATATGGTATTAACACAGTTGAGGTATAGTTTGATGACGCAAAATTTTTATAAAGATAAGATCCACTCTCACTCCACTCTGCCTCTCAGTGTAAGCATTCCTTCTCTCCCTCCACTCAGAATGGCTGGATTTCCGACAACCCGTTCAGAGAAGCCCTGCTGAGACTGACAAGAAAGCCAAAGCCACATCAGTTTATCGGTCTGATGGGGAGGCGCTCTATGGGTAAGAGCTATTTCTTAATAAAAGTACTTCTCCTATGCATCAGTTATGCTAACCTTTCATTTTTACTTTCATCCTCCCACAGCAAACACACAGATCACCCGCAAAAGTAAGTCCTGAAGTCCTTATAGCTAGAGCAATTTTCCTGCTCTTTAATTAAAACTCGGAACAAAAAGACCTAACCCCTTTGCCAATAGCTCAGATATGTGGCCAGTTACCTCAGAGCTTTGACTGGCGCAAGCTGGTTTGTATACGCTGCTCATTTGTGCACAAATCAGCATGCACAACGCAAAAATGAATTTTAACATAACAAAATAAAGTTCAGGTAAAAATAAAGCTAAATAAAAAATTACGATTTTAAAACAAATATAAATATCAGTATGTACAGTAGTGGAAATAGGCAAATATGAATATTATTGCCAAATAAAATTGATGAATAGCTACAACCATCTATTACAGTGATAAGTTAACAAGAATTAAATAATCACTTTGAATTTACCACCATATCACTTGTGTGAATTATAAGTAATCCTGTTACAGTATCACTTTTAATTTAATAAAGAATAAATTACCAGTGATAATGTAATAATCCTCCCATGTGGTAAAATGAGACTGCTCTGTGGTGACCAGTCAGAGACGTATACATCAGGTGGGATGTATTACTCATAATGGTGAGGGATTTCTTCAGCATTCTCCTCTTAGACACCTCTACCTGAGTCTTCAAGTTTTACTCCCAGAATCAGTCTTCAAGCTTAATTTGTTCAGTTTGTTGACATTAGCAGCTTTCATCCTGCCGAACACTCCTGCATAGAACACCACACTTGCCACCACAGAGTGATGGCAAGTGATGTAAACAGCAAAGCCTTACAAATGTAACGTCCTGAGCCTTTTAGTAGATACAGGTCGCACAGATTCTGCTTCGTGTCTCATCCATGAAATAAACCCTTTTAAATGGATGGAAGGGCATTAAAAAGCATTCAGGACATTAACCCATAAAGATACATAAAGATATAGATACATTTTTACTGCCAGGAAAACTATGGGAGAGTCAGTGTTTAAGCTTTAACAGGAACTTTCCTCAGTGTGTGAAGGGACGAGGTTCTTTAATATCAGACACACAAGCAAAGGCAAGTGTGCAAGGGTCAGATGGACTTGTGTGTTTTTCTCTAATAATGTGCATTTTGACTGAGACTAAAGGCAAAAGAAAATACATTGAGTTTATAAATGTACGGAGACAGTGGGTGGAGAGGTGTACACAGCTGTGACAGCTCTACAGATATCAGCTCGCTCCACAAAAGTGGAAGGTCTTTGTTCCACAAACAGAGCATGGAGCAGAAAAAGCACAAATTCCACTTGCCCACCGTGTTTGTGTCTGTGGGCAAGAAATGCACTCTTTCCCAGGGTTTAATTAACATACACCCACCAAAGATTTTTTTTCCTAATGTTCTTTGAACTCATTAATTAGTGAGTAAAGAAGGTGGTCCAGGGGAGACGCCTGTGTGAGACAAAGAGGGAAAAGATAAAGAGCCATGAGGAGGAGGGGATTTTCTCTTTCCTGTGTCATGGTTTGCGTTTCATCTGAATTAGTCACCTACTCAGTGATGCACTCAGTGCAGCGTAAGTAAGCAGACAGCTAATTTATCCCTGTAATGCAGGACCTGCTGTAAAACAATCATGTGGACATGTGGCCGTTCAGTTGAACTGTTCATGTTTCAACAGAAAGTCTTTAATACTAACAGAAAGAAACCAAAAAGACACAATTCATTGTTTTGTCGATGGCTCAAGAGACATTACAGTTTTCTTGTTGTAGTTAGATGAATGAGACATTCAGTGTTGTCTTATCTCAATGTCTTTCCTATGAAGGACATAAAGTGAACTCCTTCGTTGGACTGATGGGGAAGAGGAGCCAAGAGGAGCCAGGTCAGTTCACTTAACGAGGTTTCATTTTCTCAAAAACAAACTGAATCCTTAAGATGGCATTTTCCCCTTTTTCAGCAGAGTCTTATAACTGGAACACAATAGAGATGTATGACAAGCGCCGCTAAACAGCTGTCACCTCTCTGCTTCTCATCAAATATTCTTCAGCCACGGCACGGGGACCGGATGGTGGTTTTGTTTTTCTCCAAACCGCATATAGCTGTTAGCTCATTTAAAAGATTACATTTTTCATACTGTAGTGAAATAGCAGTTCTGTATTTGTGTCAGTTTGATCTGTTTCGGTAGAAGAAAGAGTGGAGTTTGAGGAAGTGTCATTATAAATGTTAATTTCCACCACCTGCCAGTTTTCTGAACAGTGTGCTGATAGTTTCACTTCATTATGCCTCATAACTGATTGTTTTTTGCTAATACAACAAAATAGCACAGGTGCTCATTTTGGCTTTCGAGTGACTTATAGAAGCTGCCTTGTTCTTCATCTGCATATGTTGTGATGTATTAAAATAATGTTAAAAATTGTATTAAAATTATTTTATCACTGGTTCAGTCTTAAGCTTGTACAGTGCAAATCAGTGCTCAGTTAATCTAGATGGATGGTGCTAGGGCAGACTCTGATGGTAAACAGTGGTACTGCATGGAATATAAATGAAGTAAACAGTTTCTGTTGCAACAGGAAATTTTATTTTAGCGTCAATTAATGTAAAACAGAAAAATAGAGACAGATAAAAGATTAGTTAAGAGAGAAATACAAATGCAATACTGCCTAGTGCAAACATGATTCAATAAACTAAGGTTGGATACAATTTCCTTGCTGTAACATATGGTTATTAAATTACATTAGACTGCAGATATTAGTGATCTCTTCCTGTAATCCACTTTCAAATGTGACCATGGGTGGGACAGTTATATGAAATGTCTAACTCCTAGTTCCCAAACTGTTTGAATAGTCATTCATAGTCATAGTCAAGCATGAAAAAAATTATTAGATCTTTTACGCATGTCTCACTTCTGCCAAACTTGAAAAATGTCCTTTTACAAAACACTTGCATAATATGCTAGTTAGCGCCAACAATGCTGCAGTTCTAGCTTGGTGATTAAGAGCCAAACACAAACTGAAACCAAAGCAAACCAAACCAAAGCAAACCAAACCAATTCAAACTACCAGAAATCAACCAAAGCTGTCAAAAGCTGGGAGGTAGCAGCATGATAACACTACTTACTGACCTCAGTCAGTTATAGTGTAAACATGATACCACCCTTACACCCTGTAGCTCAGGAGGTCGAGCAGGTCATCTACTAATCAGAAGGTTAGCGGTTTGATCCTCCAGTATGCACGCCAAAGATCCAATTCCATCCATCCATTTTCTTCTACTGGGATGCAGGGGCAGCAGCCTAAGCAGAGAAACCCAGACCTCTCTTTTGGAGAACAATAAAGCGGTCCCAGGCCAGGAAAGATATATCATCTCTCCAGCATGTCCGGGGTCCCACCAAGGAGGCATTCTAGTCGGATCCACGAACCACCAGAACTGGCTGCTTTCGACGTGGTGGAGTAGCGGCTCTAGTTTGACAGTTTGATGCACAACAGTGGCATATAAACACCAGGCAAGTGAAAACAGGAAAGTGAGGAAGTGCTCAATGAAAGTCCACTAGCAGTTGGAGCTTATAGCAGGGTAACTAAGAGATGGTTCAGGTTCACCTGATCCATCTCCAGCTAGTCAGTATCAGAAAGGAAAATCTGAAAGTTTGAAGCCTAATCTTAAAAGCAGAAGAGCTTTGTCTTCGTTCTCTCAGCTCAGTGGAAGAAATTTTAACTGTAATTACACCCTCAAAGACACAAACACACAAATCATTGGTCTTTCTCAGGTTTATAGATGGACAAGGTACGGGCTGATGGATCGATGGCATCAATCCAGCGCGGCATCCAGTAATGGGAGAGCCACTGAGCACGGTCTGGGTAGTGCTTCTCAAACTCCTGTCTATAGTAGTAGGCCTCTTTAGTGCGTGGGGGATTGTGAGGGAACCTCTTGTAAGCTTCCTCCATGTCATCATCGTTCACCTAAAAAAAACAACAACAAAAAAAAACAAAACAGACGGGTCACTCGCAAACTTTGTTCAATCAACCAAAGCATCAACGTCAACTAACGAGCAATGTCATAATACAGAGCTAAGAGGAACACCTACAATTTACTGAACCTCTCTCTGCGGTTTAATTAAAGATTTTAACGCTGTCGTGATTAGTGTATTTGATCAATTTTCTGTGGATTCTTGGCCCGTTCTAATTTAAATTTACTTTAAATGCAAAATTTTAAGTTAAAGTAAATCTTTTATTCTGTCAAAGTGGTGCCATTGCACTGAGCTTGGAATTCAGATTTTTAGTAAGTGCACCTGTGTTATGAATTTGAAAATTTCCTACGTTGCCTTGTTCTTGCGTTATTGCATTCACAAACCTGGGTGTCTGCACCACCTGAAATCTGCCTGAAATCAGTCGAGATTTACTAGATTGTGAGAAGGCTTTTTTTTTTTTTTTTTTTTAGGCAGAAATCAATGTTAACATAAAAACTTTACTGTGAATGGGACCGAGTCAGAGGTTTCTCTACCAAATATTACCATTGACTCCAGATGCTCCTGCAGGTACGTGTACCAGGACTTCTTCACAGATGTCAGGCCATCACTAAAGGCTTCTTTACGCCTCCAGAGAATCTCATCAGGTATCAAGTCGAAACCTTTGAAGGACTCCCTCAGAAGGTGCTTCTCCACTCCATCCTGGTTTCACAGGACACAATACACTATTATTACAAAGAAAAGTTGCATGATAGTGTGGACACCAATATTGTACAGACTCACCCTAGGAACCCTCATTTCCTCAGGCAAGGAGAGGTAGTACGCTGTGAATCTGTGGTCCAGGAAAGGCACTCTCAGCTCCAGGCTGAAAGACAGAGCGACACGAAATGAGCCTGAACTGAAATAGTCCATTGCAAAATCAATTTCTATCAAATTGTGTGAGTACAGGACAGGGTTACTAATAGGTCTATGCTATTAATCAGAACTCTGTCATTAATTTTTATTACTATATTTGAATAATAGTCAGCGTCACCCTATTGGTTGGTTGCATTATTTGGTGACCACTATTGGTTAATCACTGACATTTTGGCAATGGTTAAATGAATGCATTAGTTATTTTACCACCAAAGCTCTCCAGCTGAATTCCCGCTGTCCACTTTACCCTCCATCCTTTTTTCCCCTTTTTATGGTCAAATTAAAGATGCTTCATGAGCACTACATGCTCTGAAAAGCTGTTGCGCAAACAATTACAGCCAATTCTGAACGAAGTAATTGTAATTACAGGACATTTTTTCAGCGGAAAATTATCGCCAACAACAGGCAAAGTGCAATGTTCCCTTTTTATTTTTATTTTTTGCTAGATTCTTTCAGTTACCGGTCTTAATTCTTCGGGCAGGGCTAGTGAGTAACAAAGAAGGGCTACCCATGTGCAGCAGTGGTCCGATCAGCACGGAGAACATCAAACATGTAGAGCTCCTCCATCAGACGAATGCTGTCCTCTGCTGCAGCTTTGGGTGTTGGAGCCTAGAGGAGAAATAAAGCCATGTTTAAATGAATCCTTTTCGACTGGCATTCTAACTTTAGGTTCAGTCTGAAGTTTTCCTTCAGACGTTGTAATATTTCTGGATCACAAGTCTGACAATTCTGGCTAACTAAAGTGTTTCGTATATTTTGTCTGTAATTATCATTTAAAATCATTTTTATTTAAAGCAATGAAACGTCAAAAGAAAAAAACAAATGCAATGAACTTAGATTTGCTCTACTTTGTAAGGTTGTCCAGATTTTTTGAGAAGTATAATCATCCCAAAGCATAAAGATTTCTGTATTCAGATCAGTTTAAAAAAAGAAGTCTTTCTTCTGCACAAGTTTGAGAAGCCACATCCAAGTCAGAACAGGAATTCCAGAGAAGTGATCCAAGCATGTCAAAAGTATTCATTCACCCATCCAAATCAATGAATTCAGGTGCTCCAGTCACTATAAAATCAAGCACCTAGGCATGCAGACTGCTTCTAGAAATATTTGTGAAAGAATTGGTCGCACTCAGGAGCTCCATAGTGGTACCATAATAAGATTCCAACTGTGCAACATAGGGATGGGTATTGATAAGATTTTCACGATTCCGATTCCATTTTCGATTCTGTTTAACGATTCGATTCTCTTATCGATTCTTTTTTTTTTTTTTTTTTTTTTTTAAAAAGGAGAACACTAAGGTCGATTAGCTTAGAACTTTGTTTTATATCTTCTCTTTGAACAAGATAGAAATTTAGGAGTAACATGGCCTTACAAACCCAACAGTGAGATCTTAAGAGATCCACAGCCTACGGCTCTTCAATGGGGTGTCACAGGGTCCCCGGGGAAAAAATTGTAAATGTAAAATAATAAAATAAATATTCTTCTGTAGCAATAACAAAGTATAACATAAATTGTTCTGTAGCAATTACACAAGAATATCCAGTAATGTCCCTGCCTGCAATTAAACACATTCACTTACGGAAAATCGGGGGCATCTGCTGCGGCAGCCTTTTACCACAAACTTAGTCACTGCTCGGTGACATTCGTCTATCCTGTCCTGAAAGGAGACGCTAACGGTAGACTGCAGTGAGAACTGCCAGCATCTGAGCCAGACTCTGTCTGTCTCTCTCATCATGTCACCTAAATGCACAGTAATGGCAGGTTTGTAATAAGGCAGATCGCGCTAACATAATATGCACTGTTGTTGATTATTTACCTGCCGCACTAACGGGAGAGGACGTGCAAACGTTACCGCTGCTGCTGGGTTGAGATTCACGAGTCCGGAGCGGAATTAAAAACACGACATTCATTTGAGGTAATCGCGTGTTTTGTGAGCAAATGCTTTTGCATATTCGTAGTGTTTCCTCCCTTAAATGAAATATCTACTTTGCAAGCATTGCAAGTTGCCCTGTTGTCATCCGTTCTCGTAAAGTATAATCAAACTTTTGAGCGTTTGAGCCGCTTAGGCGCCGTGTTTCCTGCCAGGTAAATGACGCTCCGCAACGTGGTGACGTCATTCGGGGCGACTGGAATCAATAAGGGAATCGTTTGCAAAAATGGCAAACGATTCCAAGGAACTGAAACAGTGGGAACCGGTTCTCAACAAGAACCGGTTTTCGATACCCAACCCTAGTGCAACAAGTCCAGTTGCAAAATTTCCTTGCCACTAAATATTCCACAGCCAACTGTTAGTGGTATTATAAAAAGTGGAAGCGACTGTGAACAATAGCAGCTCATCCACAAAGTGGTAGATTGTTTAAAATCACAGAGCGGGGTCAGCAGTTTGGCAGTTGCCAGGAGAACAGTACTTGTCTGCCTGCACTGTGCCAAGTTGTGGCGGGGCGTGGTAATCGGTGCAGCAGCAGGATAGGCGAATGCACCTGCAGGGCATCCACAATCACACCTCGCCAGGTTAATAGACTAAACTGGGTCACGTCATGTTTTTGTTTGTGTATACTTGTGGCTGGCATCTAGGGAGCTGCAGCCGAGGCATGTTGTAACAGCAGCCGAGTTACATAAAGAGTAAACAGTCACTGAATGCTGGATCGTGGTCCTGTCGTGCCTTCTACCTGCCACACAAGTGTTTGGTGAAGGGAGCATTATGGTCTGGGGTTGTTTTTACTGCAGTTGGGCTCGGCACCTTAATTCCTGTGAAAGGACCTCTAAAGGCTTCAGCATACCAACACATTTTGGACAATTTCATGCTCCCACGTTTGTGGGAGTTTTGGGATGCCTCCCTCCTGCTCCAACATGACTGCGCACCAGTGCACAAAGCAAGACATGGATGAGTGAGTTTGGTGTGAAAGAACTTGACTGACCTACCGAGTCCTGACCTCAAGCTGACAGCATTCCTTTGGGATGAATTAGAGGGGAGACTGCCAGCCAGACCTGTTCATCCAACATCAGTGTCTGATCTGTCTGACAGGCTGAAGGTTAAGGCTAAGCCTCTGTCCTGCTTTTCCTTCTTACTGTTGCCAAATGCTTTCTCATATGGGGTCATCTGACAGTTGGGGTTTTTGTAGGGTCTTTACAATATAAAGCACCTTGAGGTAACTGGTGTTGTGATTTAGCATTGTATAAATATGTCTGTGGAGGTTCTCAGTCATCCAGGTCATCGTAGTCAAAGGAGCTTGCAAAGAAAAGCTGTATAGGATAAAGGTCTAGTCATCTCTTAGTTTACTCAGATTGCACAGAGTGTATATTTGTTAATAATTTGAATCATTTTGGATAAGGATAAGTGTAAGATAATGGGGAATTTCAGTTTTTACTTTATGATTTGTTTAGCATAAGATTTACAGTTAAATTGTATTTCTTGCCTTATTTAATTTTACGTAACTGTTCCTTTAACACACGGTAACTGTGCACGGGGGGGAGGAGGTTCGCGACAGGCAGTGTGGAGCTACGGGGCTTTAAACTAGGTGTGGGAGAAAAAACAGTTTCTTACCGTGTTTTGCAGTGTACTGGAACGGTTCAAATGGTATCACTGTATTTCAAAACTGTGGAAATAAATGTTTGCCTGTTTGTTTTTCGACTACAAGCGGACTTTGTGGATTATGTTCAACTGCACTAAGACACGCGTACGGTCCGACTACCAGCTAGTGCTTCCGCGGTGATATTCGTTAAGAAACTGTTTCTCCTCGCGGCCGCAGTCTTCGGATTGGAAATGTAACTGCAACACATGGACATGAAATACGAGGAGAGGATTCACCAGTCAGCCCTTCAACACAGAAAGTAAGTGCAGTTACTCGTGGACACGGAGGAGATTGTGTTGCTAATATACTCCCCAGTGTTATGCTAATTAGCAGCGAACGACCCGCTAACGACTAGCTAACTACACGTGAATAGCTATCCTTTGTGTGTTTCCTGAGGCTATTGGGGCAGTTAGCTGTATTGAGCTCCCAGCTAAGTGGAACAAACTAATGGGAGAATCATGGAAGATGATAAAGATTCAGCAACAGTGGAAAAGCGGAAGGTGAAGCCTACAGCTAAGGCGATGGAGGATGCATTACAAAGGAAAATAGGCTCAAGAAAGGCTAAGCTGGGTCAGCTAACAGAAAAAAAAGAATGAGATGCTGCAGTTAATGGAGGATGATGGCAATGTGGAAATAGTTAAAACCAAGTTGTCTACAGAATTTAATCACATCTTTGGAGAGTTTTGTGAACTGAATACATCCGTAAAGGGGCTCTTTCAGCAAGCTGTGTCAAGAGAGGACATGGATAATGATCAGCAGCATTGGTTTGAGCCCAAAGCAGATGCAATGAGAAGCTTTGTTGATAACGTGGATGCTTGGATAAAGGAAGTCCATCAATGTACGAAGGAAGCAAAAATGGCTGATGAGAGTGTTCAGCCCACTGACAGCATATCCGTAGCAGCATCTAGGAAGTCTAGAATGTCCAAAAGCAGCACTGGCCAATCTTCAGCATCTTCAGCTCGCTTGAAGGCAGAGTTGGAGAAGGCTACACTCTTGGCACAGGCAGCAGCTTTAAAGAAACTGCGAGCTTTGGAGGAGCAAGAAGCTAAACTTAAGGCTGAGAAGGAAGAGCTTGAATTACGAACTGCTTTAGCAGCAACTGACGCTAAACTTAAGATTTTGCAGAGGTTTGAGGGATCAGATGTGTCACATAGGGATGACAAATTATCTTTCGTCCAAATGCAGCCAGCTGGGGTACAGACTGATCATCACAGAGTGACTATTGAGGATTGTGGTGGTGAGCAAAACAGGATGCCCATCATCCAGCCTCAATCAGCTAACACTGTACAGGTCAATCAGCCAGTTATCAGAAAGAACAGCCATTGTTTTTCAGCTAACAGTTCTGCTCACTCAGCGGGCGTAGAAGCTTCACAGACGTTGTTAGCTGTCATGCAAAGACAGAACGACATTGCAACGCAACAAAGACTTTCTACTCTACCTCCTCAGAACATTTCCATCTTTAGTGGGGATCCATTGGAATATAGACTGTTTATCAGAGCCTTTGAGCATGGAGTGGAGTGTAAAACAGAAAGCAGAAAGGATCGTCTTTGCTTCTTGGAGCAATACACTTCTGGACAGCCCAGGGAGCTAATACGCAGTTGTCTGCACATGGATCCAGAAAAGGGCTACTGTGAAGCAAAAAGGCTCCTGAAAGAGCACTTTGGCAACGAATACAGGATTTCTGTGGCATACATAAACAAGGCTCTAGGCTGGCCTCCAATAAAGGCAGAAGATGGTGAAGCCCTCAGCGCATTGGCACTATTCCTCACCAGCTGTGGGAATGCAATGTCAGACATGGAGTACATGGAGGAGTTGGATAATGTTGCCAACATGCGTGCCATTGTGAATAAGCTACTGTACAACCTCAGGGGAAGGTGGAGGAGTGTCGCCTTTGAAATAGAGGAGACAGAAGCTCGGCGGCCTAAGTTTATGGACCTTGTCAAGTTTATTAACACGCAGGCTAAAGTAGCATTACACCCAGTGTTTTGGAGATATAAAAGACAGCAACAAGGCACCAACCAAGTCTCCACCAAATGTCACTTTAGGGAGGAAGAGTGGCAAGACCATTTTCAAACAACAGCCACACCTGTAAACCACTCGGGCAGCATCGATGCAGAGGCAAAGGGAGGCAAAAAGGGACTCACTAATCCCATCTCCGCATTCAAAACACCATGTTTGTTTTGCCACAGTGAACATACCATGGCACAATGCAAGAGACTGAGGAAATCTCTACACAAAGAGAAACTAGACTTTCTTCGAGGGAAGGGACTTTGCTTCAGCTGCTTTAAACAGGGCCATATGAGTAGGTCTTGTGAGGAGAAATTGAGCTGTGAGCTCTGTTCACTGACTCATCCAACCGTGTTGCACATCAGGACCAAGGATAAGCCTGCACCAAAGGAGGAGTCACCAGAACATGATGAGAAGCAGTCTGTGAGCAGTGGGTTTGTAGAGACAGCTAATACACTATGCTCTGGTACTGGGGCCGGAGACGCAGATAGCATCCTTGCTATTGTTCCAGTCCAAGTTAAGGCAAAGAAAGGCGACAAGGCGGCTATCACATATGCTTTCTTAGACCCAGGCAGCACTGCAACGTTTTGTACTGAAAGGCTAATGAATGAGCTTAATCTCAGTGGAAAGAAAATGGACATACTGTTGACACCATGGGGCAACAGAAAATGGTCAGCAGTCATCTTGTTACAGGCCTAGAGGTTAGCAGCCTAGAAAATTGCAACTTCATTGAGCTGCAGGAGGTGTTTTCTCAGAAGGCAATCCCAGCCGACAAAAGGAACATTCCACTGCAGGCAGACGTGGACAAATGGCCTTATCTAAAGCGGGTGCAAATACCCCTACATCGATGCAGAAATAGGTCTGCTAATCGGAACTAATTTACCAAGGGCTATGGAGCCAGAGGAAGTCATTCACAGCATAGACGACGGACCCTATGCAGTAAAAACAAGCCTTGGCTGGACAGTGATGGGCCGCTGCGGATGGCAATCGCAGAGCTGCCGGAGCAAAGCAGTAACTATCACATCAAATCGATATCTGTGGGCCAAACCTGGATGACCTGTGGAAACAGCAGCTCAAATATGACTTTCATGAATGCAACCAGGACGAGCAACTGGAATGTCTAGGGGGAAGATCTCCATTTCATGGACAGTCGTAACACATTCTGCCAGGCTGGTTAACGGACATTACTGCATTGTCTACCTATTAAGAAAAAAGGGATTCAAATGCCCAACAACCGAGTGCTAGCAGAACAGCGCGCCTTAAATTTGAAGAAGAAGCTTCTGAAAAACCCCACATTTCGTGAGACTATATTGCTTTCATGGAGGATCTGATCTCCAAGGGCTATGCCGCGAAGGTCCCTGACAACGACCTCAAGCGCAGTGATGGAAAGGTTTGGTACATCCCACACCATGGAGTGTACCATCCCAAAAAGCACAAAATGCGTGTTGTATTCGACTGTGGAGCTGCCTATCAGGGGTTCACGTTGAATGGGCAACTTCTTCAAGGGCCGAACCTTACCAGTACTCTGATTGGAGTTCTCACAAGATTTCGCCAAGAACCTGTAGCTGTCATGGCCGATGTGGAAGCCATGTTCCACCAGGTAAAGGTTCCACCAGAAGACACAGACCTCTTAAGGTTCTTATGGTGGCCAAATGGAGACATTAACCAACCTCTAGTGGCATACAGGATGGTTGTGCACCTATTTGGCGCAACGTCATCACCAAGCTGTGCCAGCTATGCTCTGGACGGTGTGCTGAGGACAACAGGGACCAGTTTGACAGTACAGCTATTGAAACCATACTGCAGAACTTTTACGTGGACGACTGCCTGAAGTCAGTTGGCTCTGAGGATGAAGCTGTGTTGCTTTTCCACAATGTGAAAGCGGCCTGTCAAACAGGAGGATTCAGGTTGATGAAATGGATAAGCAACAGCCGCGTGGTGCTGGCATCCATTCCTGATACTGAAAGGGCAAAGGAAGTTAAAGATCTGGACTTGGATCAGGATGTACTGCCCATAGAGAGAGCACTGGGAGTACAGTGGTGTGTCCAGTCTGATAGCTTCAAATTCCGAATTGCCATTCAGGAGAAAAAGCCCACAAGGAGGAACATTCTTTCTATTGCAAGTTCCATCTACGACCCACTAGGCATCTTGGCGCCAGTGGTTCTGCCGGCTAAAAGGATTTTGCAAGAGTGCTGTAGGCTAAAGAAAGAAAGAAAGAAAGAAAGTGTACTTTATTGGTCCCCGTGGGGAAAATCCCTCTCTGCATTTAACCCATTCACTCAGTGAAGCAGTGGGCAGCCATTGGGCGCCCGGGGAGCAGTGTGTGGGGACGGTACCTTGCTCAGGGGTACCTCAGGGTAGCTGTTCAGGGGAATCGAACCCCCGACCTTCCGATCATGGGGCCACCACTCTACCTACTGAGCTATCCCTGCCCTGATAGCGTCATTCCAGAACATCTTGCTCAGCAGTGGCATGAATGGCTTAACGATTTGGAGTTACTCCGGGAATTTGAAGTTGAGCGATCTTTCAAGCCAGCACATTTTGGAGGCACTTCATTTGCTCAGCTTCATCATTTCTGTGATGCTAGTAAGGAGGCGTATGGTACTGTAACCTATCTGGTGCACAATTTGGGGTACCATCCCTGCGGGTGCTTGTCTCTGCGTTTTTACTAATAAGATCGTTGACTGGGTTGTACGTGTTCAAGCTAACATTAGCGCTGGGGGAATGTAAATTCAATGGTCAACTCTGGCTTACACGTTAACTCCCAAGGTTAGATAGAGCGTTCTGCATGACTGGGACCTGGTGTCTTTAAGTCGCGCGTGCGAGCGTGACTTCTATAATTTTGCTGCCTAGAGCTGGATCAGGTCTGAATGGGCTCTGTGCTTATGTGCTTCCGGACTGGTGCTTATAAACTCTTATGCTTTACCAAAAAGGAAAGTTATAGCCTAATCCTTAAAAGTAGAGGCAACAATACAAAGTCTCTCAGTGCATTGCAGGAGGACGCAGTTGAAAAGGCATAAAAAAACACCAAACCACCAAAAGTGCCACTTAGTTGGCGTGCGCTGTGCGTGAATATGGTCCATACACACTGCCATCCTTGCTTTTTTTTTTTGGCAACTTTCTCACGTGTAAGTCACATGCACTTCAATACATTTTCCCAGTCACTATACCATTCACATAATTTTCAATATAATTCCCAGTCAGCCCTAGTACATGACTTGCGAGGGGTCCAGCGACCAGTTGATAATAGTGTTCATTTTCCCGGTCACACTATGAACATTATTCCTTTTTTTTTTTTTTTTTCTATTTTTTTTCTTTGTTTTTTTTTTTTTTTACTTTTCTTCCTTGTTTTGTCGCCTGGTCAACTTACTAAACAGATCAAATAATCTTCAGTCCATAACCTCGACAACTTGACATCAATGTTATTCAGTGTCATTGCTGTTACACTGCCATGTGTCATTCGTTTATAGGCATTTTAGTATGCTTATTTTGGCCCTAATGATTGATCCGATGAAAAAATCCAATCATTAATTCAATCTCTCATCTTGCTCTCTGCGGAAAGATGAAAACCAGCCCCGAACAGATTCAATACGATCACCCGGTGTATTTAACTGTAGAAACGGAGGCTGCCAGTCTGTCCTGTTACCTCCATTTGCTTACGTGCTGAAGTTTAGGGTCTGGCGGCTTGGATTGGGTTGACCAAACATCAGCTTTTAACATTACTCCCATTTCTTGGCTCGCTTAGCGTTAGATTGCCGTCTGTGGATCTGCTGCCTAGGAGTTCTTCTGCATAATGCAGATGCTTTTTGACTACACTCACCGCACTCCCTCCTTTGGTGCAATAACACCATTCATGAATTAACTGATAAATTAAGTTAATATACAAATGTTCTTAAACTAGCATTAGGCTTAGTAAATCTCCCTGCAACCACGGCCTCCATCCAACAGTATTCAAACAACTAAAACACGTTAATCAAAGCCCAGAACTGTTGAGCTACTTTGAAGTTTTGGCTCTGTGACAAGGAAACAGCGGACTTTTCACCGTGATGACAAGCTGGATAACCAGTACTTTCTGACGTCACCGCCATTCTTCTAATTAGTGACGGTGAAGTCCGGTGACGCACAACAGGTTCTGATCACTGCGCTTAACAGGCACGCTTACCCGAAACTTCACTCACGTACGTCATATCGTACTGCTAAGGCGTTACTTAGCAACACTATTCACATGGTCCTTATAGGAGCGTACGGACTCGGAGACGTACGAACAAACACTGCTCCAGAAGCTGCGAGTGCCGCAGATAGCGCTGGGAGAAGGCGTGACCCGGCGCACCGCGCTATGGCCTATCGGTATGATTTTTGAGGAAGAAACGCGCACACCCATGTCTCTCTGGTGGCTCACACACCTGGATTCATTCACCTGCGCTTTATTTGTGATACATGTTATCGTGATACACTTGGGATTAGAGTGCCCTTGTTGTTGATACCTGTGGAGAAAACCTGCGAGATCAGAAGTCTACTGCTTTGTAGCAGTTTATGGTCTCATCGCCTGCCGCCCAAGTTTCGCGGCGAACGCCAACAGGGCCATGATACTGGACTGAGCACTAATCAAATCCCGGTATTTCATTCAGACTATACTCTCTCCTTAATACTCATACAATCACTACTATTTAAGTAGCCTCATCTTTAGTTCCTTCAGTGGAGAAAGCAGATAAATTTCATTTAACCGCCTAACAGCATAAGGAATTCAGTTTGGACTAAGTTTTTCTTTTTCTCTGCTTTTTGTGAGAACAAAGACATTCCCCTTTACGAGCAGTATTGTCAAACGCGGCTCCACACTGTAGGTTGCATATTTGTATTTAAAGATATTACATTACATGTCTACACAATTTCTGAACAGGGTATATAAATGCTTATATTCGCCTTAATCACCTTTAGGAGCGACCTGGATATGTCGCACTTGTCATAATGGGCATCGTCCTTGTGCGGGACATAGTAGCGCAACGATCCTATGATTGATCACAATGCATGCCATACTGCACGAATATAATCCTGCGATGGAAACAGAAATGTGCCTAGATAAAAGATCCAAATACATTCTGCTTTACTCAGTGTATTTTTAGTGGGTTGGACCGGTGGGTGGGTCTTTCAGCTCAATATTGACTTAGCTAGGTTCTGGCAAGAATTCCGCTTTTATTCTCTTGTTATCAACAGACATGAGCATTCGATTTATGGTATTAACACAGTTGAGGTATTCGTTGATACTGCAAAATTTTTATAACGATAAGATCCCACTCTCACTCCACTCTGCCTCTCAGTTTAACGCATCCTTCTCTCCTCCACTCAGAATGGCTGGATTTCCGACAACCCGTTCAGAGAAGCCATGTGAGACTGACAAGAAGCCAAGCCTCATCAGTTCTTCGAGTCTGATGGGGAGGCGCTTTCTGATGGTATAAGAGCTATTCTTAATAAACAGTACTTCTCCATGCCTCAGTCATGCTAACCTTTCATTTTTACTCTTAATCCTCCCAAGCACAAAAACACCAGATCACCCGCGAAACGTAGTCCTAGAGCCTTATCGCTAGAGCCCAATTTTCCTGCTCTTTCATTAAAACTCGGAAAACAAACAGACTAACCCCTTTGCCAATAGCTCCGATTGTGGCCCAGTTCCCTCAGCGCTTGACCTGCGCACGCTGGCCTTTGTATCTGTGCTCATTTTGCTGCCCAAAATCAGCCTGCACTACGCCAAAAATGAATTTTAATCATAAACCAATTAAAGTTCAGGGTAAAATAACGCTAAATAAAAATACGATTTTAAAACAAATAAAATATCAGTATGTACAGTCAGTGGGAAACTAGGCAATATGAATCATTATGCCAAATAAAATTGAGAATACGCTACAGCATCTATTACGTATCAGTTAACAAGAACTTAAATAATTCACTTTGAATTTACCACCCTATCACTTGTGTGATTATAAGTATAATCCTGTTAGTATCACTTTTAATTTAATCAAAGAACAAATTACCCGTGATAATGTACATCAATCCTCCATTGTGTAAACATGAAGACTGCACTCTGTGGTTGACCCAGTCAGTAGCACGTATACATCAGTGGGATGATTACTAACCTAAATGGTGCGAGGGATTTCTTCAGCATCTCCTCTTATACACCTCTACCTGATTTAAGTTTACTTTCCCCCAGAAACTTCCCACACAGAATCCAGTCTTCAAGCTTAATTTGTTCATTTTGTGACCTTGACGCTTTCATCCTCCTGCCCGAACACCCTGCCTTCGAACACACCCTTGCCATCCACAGAGTGTATGGCAAGTGATGTAACAGCAAAGCTTACAATGTAAGTCCTGAGCCTTTTAGTAGATACAGGTCGCACAGATTCTGCTTCGTGTTCTCACCATGGGGGAACAACAAATAAAAACACACCCAAAACCCACCTTTTTAAATGGATGGAAGGCATAAAGCATTCAGGACATTTACCCATAAAGAACATAAAGATATAGATACATTTTTACCTGCCGGAAACTAGGGAGAGTCACCGTTTTTAATGCTTTAACAGGAACTTTCCTTCTAATGTGTTGAATGAAGAGACGCCGTAGCGTTCTTTAATATCACGACACACAAAGCTAAAGGCACGTGATGCTTATTTATGTGGTCAGATGCGACTTGTTGTTTGTTTTCTTTCTCTCTAATAATTTGCATTTTACTGTCAGACTAAAGGCAAAATCGAATAACTACATTCGAGTTTTAAAACTGTCCGGAGACGTGGGTGGAGAGGTGCTACCACAGCTGTGACCAGCTCTACAGATATTCAGCTCGCTCCACAAAAGTGGAAGGTATTTGTTCCCCAAACAGCGCATTGGAGCAGACAAAAGCAACAATTCCAACCTTGCCCACAGTGTTTGTGCTCTGTGGGCAAGAAATGCACTCCTTCCCAGGTTTAATTAACATACACCCCACCAAGATTTTTTTTTTCTCTTATGCTTCTTGAACCATCTACTTAGTGAGTAAGGAAGGTGGTCCAGGGGTAGACGCCTGTGTGAGAAAAGAGGAAAACATAAAGAGCCCTGAGGAGGAGGGCGATTTTCTCTTTTCCTGTTCCATGGTTATGCGTTTCTCTCTGAATCACACATCTCAGTGATTGCCTCAGTGCAGCTTCAAGTAAGCAGACAGCTACATTTATCCTTTATGCCGGACCTGCTGTAAACATTCATGTTGGACATGTGGCCGTTCAGTGTGAACGTCATGTTTCAACAGAAAGTCTTTTACTTAACAGACAAGAAACCAAACAGCCACCAATTCATTGTTTTGTCGATGGCTCAAGAGACATTTACAGTTTTCTTTTGTAGTTAGATGATCGGCCATTCAGTGTTGTCTTATCTCAATGTCTTCCTATGAAGGACCTAAAGTGACCTCCTTCGGGGACTTTATGGGGAAGAGGAGCCAAGAGGAGCCAGCGTCAGTTCATTGAACGAGGTTTCATTTTCTCAAAACAAACTGAATCCTTAAGATTGCATTTTCCCCTTTTTCCGCAGAGTCTTATACCTGACACAATAGGATGTTATGACAAGCGCCGCCTAAACGCTGTCACCTCTCTGCTTCTCATCAAATTTCTTCAGCCACGGCACGGGGACCGCGATGGTGGTTTTTTTTTTCTCCAAAACGCATATAGCTGTTAGCTCATTAAAAGATTACATTTTTCATACTGTAGTGAATAGCCGTTCTGTATTGTGGTCAGTTGATCTGTTCGCGTTAGAAGAAAGAGTGGAGTTTGAGGAAGTGTCCATTATAAATGTTAATTTCCACCACCTGCCAGTTTTCTGACCGTGTGCTGATAGTTTCCACTTCATTCATGCCTCATAACTGATTGTTTTTTGCTAATACCACAAAATGCACATTTGTCCTTTTGGCTTTCGAGTGACTTATAGATAGCGCCTTTTTCTTCATCTGAATCTGTTGTGATTATGTATTAACCATAATGTTAAAAATTGTATTAAAATTATTTTTACACTGTTCAGTTTAAGCTTGACAGTGCACATCAAGTGCCTCAGTTACTTCTAGATGATGGTGCCGGGCAGACTCTGATGGTAAACAGTGTACTGCATGGAATTAAATGAAGTACACAGTTTCTGTTGCCAACACAGAAATTTTATTTTTAGCGTCAATTAATGTAAACACAGAAAACTACGAGACAGCTAAAGCAGTGTAAGAGAGAATATCAAATGCATCCGACCTAGTGCAACACTGATTCAATAAACTAAGGTTGGATACACTTTCCTTGCCTGTAACATATGGTTATTAAATTACATGTACGCAGATTAGTGATCTCTTCCTGTAATCCACTTTCAAATGTGACCATGGGTGGACAGTATTGAAATGTCTAACTCCTAGTTCCCAACTGTTTGAATGTCATTCATAGTCATAGTCAAGCATGGAAAACAAATTTATAGATCTTTTTACGCATGTCTCACTTCTGCCCAAACTGAAAAATGTCCTTTTACAAAAACACTTGCATAATATGCTAGTTAGCGCCAACAATGCGCAGTTCTAGCTTGGGTGATTAGAGCCAAACCAAATGCAACCAAAGCAAAAACCAACCAAAGCAAACCAAACAATTCAAACTCCAGAAAACCAAAGCTGTCACAAAAGTCTGGGAGGTTAGCTCCCCCCAGCTGTAACACTACTTACTGACCTCAGTCAGTTATGTTGTAAACATATACACCCTTACACCCTGTAGCTCAGGAGGTCGAGCAGGTCATTAATAATCAGAAGTTAGCGGTTGATCCTCCAGTTGAAAGCAACAGATCCAATTTCCATCCATTCCATTTTCTTCTATGGGATGCCGGGGCAGCAGCTAAGCAGAAGAACCCCAGACCTCTCTTTTGGAGAACAAAAAGCGGTCCCAGCCAGGAAAGATATATCATCTCTCCAGCATGTCTGCCTGGTCCCACCAAGAGGCCATTCTAGTCGGATCCACACCACCACGAACCGGCTGCTTTCGACGTGTTGGAGAGCGGCTCTAGTTTGACAGTTTGCTGCACAACCAGTGGCATTCTAAAACACCAGGCAAGTGAAAACAGGAAGTGAGGAAGTGCTCAATGAAGAGTCCACTAGCAGTTGGAAGCTATGGCAGGGGTAACTAAGAGATGGTTCAGGTTACCTGATCCATCTCCAGCTAGTCAGTATCAGAAAAATCTGAAAGTTGAAGCTCATAATCTTAAGCAGAGACTTTGTCTTCGTTCTCTCTAGCTCAGTGGGAAGAATTTTAACTGTAATTACACCCTCCTCAGACCAAACACACAAAAGCATTGGTCTTATCTAGGGTTTATAAGATGGACCAGGTACGGTGCGAGGATCTATGCATCAACCGCTGGCATCCAGTAATGGGAGAGCCACTGAGCATGTCTGGGTAGTGCTTCTCAAACTCCCTGTCTATAGTAGTAGGCCTCTTTGTGCGTGGGGGATTGTGAGGACCTCTTGTAAGCTTCCTCCCATGTCATCATCGTTCCCCTAAAAAAAAACAACAACAAAAAAAAAAAACAAAACCGACCTGGTCCACTCGCAACTTTGTTCAATCAACCAAAGCTTCAACGTCACTAACGAGCAATGGCATAATCAGCAGCTAAGGGAACACCTACAATTTACTGAAACCCTCTCTCTGCGGTTAATTAAAGATTTTAACGCTGTCGTGATTAGGTTTTGATCATTTTCTGTTGATTCTGGCCCGTTCTAATTTTAAATTTACTTTAAATGCAAAATTTTAAGTTAAGTCAAATCTTTATTTCTGTCAAGTGGTGCCATTGCACTGGAGCCTTGATTCAGCTTTTTAGTAGTGCACCTGTGTTTGAATTTGAAAATGTCCTACGTTGCCTTGTTCTTGCGTTTTGCATTCACAACCTGGGTGTCTGCACCCACTGCAAATCTGCCTGAAATCAGTCGAGATTTACTAGATTGTGAGAAGGCTTTTTTTTTTTTTTTTTTAGGCAGAAATCAATGTTAACATAAAACTTTACTGTGAATGGGACCGAGTCAGAGGGTTCTCTACACAAATATCCCATTGACTCCAGATGCTCCTGCAGGTACGTGTACCAGGACTTCTGTCACAAGATGTCGGCCATCACTAAAAGGCTTCTTTACGCTCCAGAGGAATCTCATCAGGTATCAAGTCGAAACCTTTGAAGGACTCCCTCAAAGGGCTTCTTCCACTCCTCCTGGTTTCACGGACACAATACACTATTATTACAAAGAAAGTTGGCATGTAGTGTGGACACCAATATTGTACAGACTCACCCTAGGAACCCTCTTTCCTCAGGCAAGGAGAGGTCGTACGCTGTGTAATCGTGGTCCAGTGAAAGGCACTCTCAGCTCCAGGCTCGCAAAGACAGAGCGACACGAAATGGCCTGAACTGAATAGTCCATTGCAAAATCAATTTCTCTCAATTGTGTTGAGTACGGACAGGGTTTCTATAGGTCTATGCTATTAATCAGAACTCTGTCATTAATTTTATTATCTATTATTTGAATATAGTCAGATCGTCACCCTATTGGTTGCGTTGCATTTTTGGTGACCACTATTGGTTAATACTTACACTTTTTGGCAATGGTTAAATGATGCATTATTTTTTACCACCAACGCTCTCCAGCTGCAATTCCGCGCTCCACTTACCCTCCATCCTTTTCTCCCTTTTATGGTCAAATTAAAGATGCTTCATGAGCACTCATGCTCTGAAAAGCTGTTGCGCAACACAATTACCGCCCAATTCTGAACGAAGTAATTTGTAATTAGCGGACATTTTTTCAGCGGAAAATATCGCCAACAACAGGCAAAGTGCATGTTCCCTTTTATTTTTTTTTGCTCAGATTCTTTCAGTTACCGGTCTTAATTTCTTCGGGCGGGCTAGTGAGCTAACAAGCAGGGCTACCCATGTGCAGCGTGGTCCGATCAGCACGGGAACATCACACATGAGAGCTCCTCCATCAGACGAATGCTGTCCTCTGCTGCCAGCTTTGGGTGTTGGAGCCTAGAGGAGAAAATAAAGCCATGTTTAATGAATCCTTTTCGACTGGTGCATTCTAACTTTAGGTTCAGTTGAAGTTTTCCTTAGACGTGTAATATTCTGGATCACAAGTCTGACAATCTGGCTAATAAAGGTTTGTATATTTTGTCTGTAATTATCATTTAAAATCATTTTTATTTTAAAGCAATGAAAAGCAATAAGAAAAAAAAACAATGCAATGAATAGTATTTGCTCTACTTTGTAAGGTTGTCCAGATTTTTTGGAGAGTATAATCATCCCAACGCAATCAAGATTCTGTATTCCGATCAGTTTAAAAAAGAAGTCTTCTTCTGCACAAGTTGAGAAGCCACATCCAGTCAGAACAGGAATTCCAGAGAAGTGATCCAAAGCATGTCAAAAGTATTCATTCACCCCTATCCAAATCAATGAATTCAGGTGCTCCAGTCACCTAAAATCACAGCACCTAGGCATGCAGACTGCTTCTAGAAATTTTGAAAGATTGGTCGCACCAGGAGCTCCTAGTGGTACCATAATAAGTTCCAACTGTTGCACATAGGGATGTGGTTTTGATAGATTTTCACGATTCCGTTCCATTTTCGATTCTGTGTTAACGATTCGATTCTCTTATCGATTCTTTTTTTTTTTTTTTTTTTTTTAAAAAGGAGACACTAAGGTCGATTAGCCTAGAACTTGTTTTATATCTTCTCTTGAACAAGTAGAATTTAGGGAGTAAAGGCCTTACAAACCCAACATGAGATCTTAAGAGATCCACAGCCTACGGCTCTTCAATGGGTGTCACAGGGTCCCCGGGGAAAAATTGTAATGTAAATATAATAAAAATTATTTCTTCTGTAGCAATAACAAGTATAACAGAAATTGTTCTGTAGCAATTACACAAGAATCCAGAATGTCCCTGCCTGCAATTAAACACATTCACTTACGGAAAATCGGGGGCATCTGCTGCGGCAGCCTTTTCCACAAAACTTAGTCACTGCTCGGTGCATTCGTCTATCCTGTCCTGAGAAGGAGACGCTACGGTAGACTGCAGTTGAGACCTGCCAGCATCTGAGCAGACTCTGTCTGTCTCTCTCCTCATGTCACCTAATGCACAGTAATGGCAGGTTTGTAATAAGGCAGATCGCGCTAAAAACATCTCAATATGCACTGTTGTGATTATTTACCTGCCGCACTAACGGGAGCAGGACGTGCAAACGTTCCACGCTGCTGCTGTGGTTGAGATTCACGAGTCCGGAGCGGAATTAAAAACACAGACATTCATTTGAGGTAATGCGTGTTTTGTGAGCACATGCTTTTGCATATTCGTAGTGTTTCCTCCCTTAAATGAAATCTACTTTGCAAGCATTGCAAGTTGCCCTGTTGTCATCCGTTCTCGTAAAGTATATCAAACTTTTGAGCGTTTGCCAGCGCCGTTAGGCGCCGTGTTTCCTGCCAGGTAAATGACGCTCCGAACCGTGGTGACGTCATTCGGGGCGACTGGAATCAATAAGGGAATCGTTTTGCAAAAATGTGCAACGTTCCAAGGACATGACACACATGGGAACCGGTTCTCAACAAGAACCGTTTTTCGATACCCACCCTAGTGCAACAAGTCCAGTTGCAAAATTTCCTTGCCACTAACATATTCCACAAGCCAAATGTAGTGGTATTTAAAAAGTGGAAGCGACTGTGAACATAGCAGCTCATCCACAAAGTGGTAGATTTGTTTAAATCACAGAGCGGGGTCAGCCAGTTTGGGCAGTTGCCAGGAGAACAGTCTTGTTGCCTGCCACTGTGCCAAGTTGTGGCGGGGCGTGGGTAATCGGTGCAGCCGCAGGATAGGCGAATGACCCTGCAGGGCAATCCACAATCACACCCTCGCCAGGTATAGACTAAACTGGGTCACGTCATGTTTTGTTGTGTGTATACTTGTGGCTGGCATCTAGGGCAGCTGCAGCCGATCATGTTGTAACAGCAGCACGAGTTACATTAAAGATTAAACAGTCACTGAATGCTGGATCGGGTCCTGTCGTGCACTTCTACCTGCCACACAAGTGTTTGGTGAAGGGAGCATTATGGTCTGGGGTTGTTTTACTGCAGTTGGGTCGGCCACCTTAATTCCTGTGAATAGGACCTCTAAAGGCTTCCATACCAACACCATTTGGACAATTTCATGCTCCACGTTGTGGGAGTTTGTGATGCCTCTCCTCCTGCTCCAACAATGACCTGCGCACCAGTGCACAAAGCAAGACATGGATGGTGAGTTTGGTGTGAGAAAGAACTTGACTGACCTAACCGGTCCTGGACCATCAAGCTGACAGCATTCTTTGGGATGAATTAGGGGGAGAACTGCCAGCCAGACCTGTCATCCAACCATCAGTGTCTGATCGTCTGACAGGCTGAGTTAAGGCTAAGCCTTGTCCTGCTTTTCCCTTCTACTGTTGCCAATGCTTTCTCTCATATGGGGTCATCTGAAGTTGGGGTTTTGTGGGTCTTTACAATATAAAGCACCTTGAGGTATACTGGTGTTGTGATTTAGCATTGTTTAAATATGTCTGTGGAGGTCTCAGTCATCCCGGTCATCGTAGTCAAAGGAGCTTGCAAGAAAAGCTGTATAGGATAAGGTCTAGTCACTCTTAGTTTTACTCTCGATTGCACAGAGTGTATATTTTGTTAAAATTTGACTCATTTTGGATAGGATAAGTGTAAGTAATGGGGAGTGGATTTCAGTTTTTCTTTATGATTTGTTTGCAAAGATTTCCGTAAATGTTTTTCTTGCCTTATTTAATTTTACGACTTGTTCCTTTCACCACGGTAACTGTGCACGGGGGGAGGGTTCGCAGACAGGCAGTGGAGCTCGGGGGCTTTAACTAGGTGTGGAGAAAAACAGTTTCTTACCGTGTTTTGCAGTTGTACTGGACGTTCAAATGTGATCACTGTTATTCAAAACTGTGGAATAAATGTTTGCCTGTTTGTTTTTTGACTACAAGCGGACTTTGTGGATTAATGTTCAACTGCACTAAGACAACGCGTACGGGTCCGACTACCAGCTAGTGCTTCCGCGGTGATATTCGTAAGAAACTGTTTCTCCTGCGGCCCAGTCTTCGGATTGGAAATGTAACTGCAACACATGGACATGAAATACGAGGAGAGGATTCACCAGTCAGCCTTCAACACAGAAGTAAGTGCATTTACTCGTGGACACGGAGGAGATTGTGTTGCTAATCTACTCCCCAGTGTTAATGCTAATGCAGCGAACGACCGCTGAACGACTAGCTAACTACACGTGAGCGATATCCTTTGTGTGTTTCCTGAGGCTATGGGGCAGTTGCTGTATTGAGCTCCCAGCTAAGTGGAAAACTAATGGGAGAATCATGGAAGATGATAAAGATTCAGCAAACAGTGGAAAAGCGGAAGTGAAAGCCCTACGCTAAGGCGATGGCGGATGCATTACAAAGGAAAATAGGCTCAAGAAAGGCTAAGCTGGGTCAGCTAACAGAAAAAAAAAGAATGAGATGCTGCAGTTAATGGAGGATGATGGCAATGTGGAAATAGTGAACAACCAAGTGTCTACGAATTTAATCACATCTTGTGGAGAGTTTTGTGAATGAATCATCCGTAAGGGGCTCTTCAGCAAGCTGTGTCAAGAGAGGACATGGTAAATGATCAGCAGCATTGGTTTGAGCCCAAGCGATGCAATGAGAAGCTTTGTTGATACGTGGATGCTTGGATAAAGAAGTCCATCATGTACGAGGAAGCAAAATGGCTGATGAGAGGTTCAGCCACTGACAGCTATCCGTAGCAGCAATCTAGGAAGTCTAGAATGTCCAAAAGCCAGCCACTGCCAATCTTCAGCATCCTCAGCTCGCTTGAAGGCAAGTTGGAGAAGGCTACACTCTGGCACAGGCAGCAGCTTTAAAGGAAACGGCAGCTTTGGAGGAGCAAGAAGCTAAACTTAAGGCTGAGAAGGAAGAGCTTGAATTACGAACGCTTCTTTAGCAGCAACTGACGCTAAACTTAAGATTTTGCAGGGTTTGAGGGATCAGATGTGTCACATAGGGATGACAAATTATCTTCGTCCAAATGCAGCCAGCTGGGGTACAGACTGATCTCACACAGAGTGACTATTGAGGTTGTGTGGTGTGAGCCCAAACAGGATGCCCATCTATCCAGCCTCATCAGGCTACACTGTACAGGTCAATCAGCCAGTTATCGAACCGAACACCATGTTTTTTCAGCTAAACAGTTCTGCTCATCAAGCGGGCGTAGAAGCTTCACAGGACGTTGTAGCTGTCTGCAAAACAGAACGACATTGCACGTCAACAAAGACTTTCTCCTCTACTCCTCGCAGAACTTTCCATTCTTTAGTGGGGATCCATTGGAATATAGACTTGTTTATCAGAGCCTTTGGCAGGGAGTGGAGTGTAAAACGAAAGCAGAAAAGGATCGTCCTTGCTTCCTGGAGCAATACACTCTGGGACAGCCCAGGGAGCTATACGCAGTTGTCGCACATGGATCCAGAAAAGGGCTCTGTGAAGCAAAAAGGCTCCTGAAAGAGCACTTTGGCAACGATACAGGTTTCTGGTGGCATACATAAACAAGGCTCTAGGCTGGTCCTCCAAAAGGCAGAAGGGTGAAGCCCTCAGCGCATTGGCCACTCTTCCTCACCAGCTGTGGGGACTGCAATGTCAGACATGGAGTAACATGGAGGAGTTGGATATGTTGCCAACATGCGTGCCATTGTGAAGAAGCTACTGTACAACCTCAGGGGAAATGTGGTAGGAGTGTCGCCTTTGAAATGAGGATGACAGAAGCTCGTCGCCTAAGTTTATGGAACTTGTCAAGTTTTATTAACACGCAGGCTAACAGTAGCCACACAACCAGGGTTGGAGATATAAAAAGAGACAGCAACAGCAGCCAACCAAGTATCCACCACGAAATGCACTTTGGGAGGAAGGAGTGGCAAGACCAGTTTTCACAAACAACGCCACACCTGTAAAAACCACGCGGGCGCACATCGATCGAGCAGAGGCAAAAGGGAGGGCAAAAACAGGGATCATAGGCCTTCTTGTAATCAATCCAGGCAGTGCACAGGTTGGTCAGTCTGGTTCTTGCAGTCTCGGCTGACTGTTCTGTCTACCAGTAGCTGGTGTTTTGTGCCTCTGGTATTTTGCCAATTCCTTTCAGTGTCCCGCTCATGTATTGACCCATGTACCTGTTTATCTTAGCCGATATGATGCCTGACAGGAGCTTCCATGTAGTACTGAGGCAGGTTATTGGTCGGTAGTTGGAGGGGACCGGTCCCTTCTTGGGGTCCTTGGGGATCAGGACCGTCCGACCTTCGGTGTCTCTTGTTAACTAGCAGCTGGTTCATTTGTGCTGCCAGACGCTCGTGGAGTGCAGTCAGCTTCTTTAGCCAGTAGGCGTGAACCATGTCGGGCCCTGGTGCTGTCCAACTCTTCATACTGGAGACCCTTTCTTGGATATCTGCCACTGTGATGGTTACTGGACCCTGTTCAGGGAGGTCGCTGTGGTCTGCCCTCAGATCCACTAGCCACTGAGCATTGCCGTTATGGGTTGCGTCCTTCTCCCCATATGCTCTTCCAGTATTGCTCCGTCTCCAGCCTTGGTGGTGCTGTTCTCTTATTATTGTTTCCCTTGCCACTGAGAGTACACCTTTGCTGGTTCTGTGGAGAACAGCTGGTTTATTCTCCTGCCTTCTATCTCTCTGGTGTACCTCCTCAAGCGGCTGGCCAGGCTGTGAGTCTTTGCTTGGCAGTTTCCAAGGCCTCAGGTATGGACAGCTTGCGTATTCTTATGCACCTTCTTTGTCGCACCTTTCTGCAACTCCGTTAGTTGGCTAACCTCCCTCCGTGCTACTTTGATCTTGCCCTCTAGCCTCCTTCTCCATGGAGGGTACTGCCCCTTGTGGCTGTTCAACTTGTAGACAAGCATCTCACTGATCACTGCTGCCGTATTGTAGATCAGCTTGTTAGTGTCGGTAATCGTGGTTGTAGGTATTGTCCGTAGTGCTGCATTAACATCATCTAGCAGACCTTCTGAGGGTACTTCACGTAATCTTGGTAACCGGCTACGGGGGATCCAGGTTTCAAGCTTGGCCATGATCCTATTTTTCAGGTCAGTTCCTCTCGCACTCAACGATCCTTCTCCTATCGCACTTGGGGCTATGTACCCAATCTCGGGTGGGGGTGATGATATCTCCCCCCTGACCTGGCGTCCTGACTCCTCCTTGCAGTAGCATTTGTGTTGTACCTCGTCAATCTCTAGCTGTGAGAGCAATCCCTTCTTTCGAATGTTGGAACACTGAGCTACTAGTTGTTTCGCCGTCATTGTGGATGTTGGGTATCAAAGATAATATATATATATATATATATATATATATATATATATATATATATACATATATATATATACATATATATAGGGGGTGCAACGATACAAAAATTCACGGTTCGGTTCGATACTTTGGTGTCACGGTTCGATATTTTTCGGTACAAAAAATGTTCATGTCTTTTTAATTTGTCATTATTAAAATTATAAATATATATATTTAACTCAAAAGTACAGTTTTTAAATGTAATGTTGCTGAAACAACAAAATAATAAATCTATCTGATCGTGAAATCACTAATCTTTGGAAAAGACTTTATTACAGAGAAATGGCTCTTTCCAAAATAAAAGCTATACTATATGCTTTTCTGGGCTATATTCTCAGCAGCATATTCAACATATCAGGTCCCCATAAGGAGAATCATGTGCTAACGGCTGTCTACATGACTCGGGTAAAGTTTGTAGTATGCGTGCTTGTTGTTTTTGTCTGCTTCCACTTGTCTTTGCACTAGGATGATGTCGGCGTAAATGTGCAGTCATATTCGTTGTGTTCCCACTAGTGCTGTCAGCGTTAATCTCATTAAAATGACATTAACGCCATAACGCGGCAAATCTCCGTTAACGAGTTACCGCGGATCGCCCCGTACATGGGGCTGGACGGCGTCAACACGTTAACGAACTAACTGCGCTAACGCAGTAGTTCCCACCAATGTAATTGAGCATTGCGTGGCACATCCAACATACTGATCAGAGCCTCTACTTCACTCATCATCCAAGGTTTTCGCTTAGGAAAAACCCAAATGGTTTTAGTCACTGTCACATTCTCTGCACAGCACTTAAAGTAGAAAAGGACAGAGTGAATGAAGGTCTCCAGGTCCTGCTGTTTCGAAGATGGACCAGTCTGTCAGATCAAACAGTCCTGTAGCTGGAGGAGAGCATCATCAGACCATGTTTAATGACCCAGGTGCTTGGAAGGGTTTGTTTCCTGAGGGGTTGTATGCAGGGATAGAAAGCAGAATGAGGTGGTCAGATTGTCCCAGGTGGGGGAGGGGTGTCGCTTTGTAGGCATGCTGGATGTTGCTGTATACGTGGTTCAGTGCCCTGTCCCCCTTGGTAGGATACATAACATGATGGAGGAATTTGGGGAGTACAGATTTCAAAAATGCTTTATTAAAATCTGCAGCAACAATTTGGACACCCTGCGGGTGCTGTCTCTGCGTTTTACTGATAAGAAGTTGAATGTGGTTGAGTGCTAAGCTAACATTAGCGCTGGGGGGAATGTAAACAATGGCAACTATGGCTACCGTTAACTCCCAAGGTAGATAGAAGTTTCTGCACTGAATGGACCTGGTGTCTAAGTCCGGTGAGCAGTGACTTTCTATAATTTTGCTGCTAGAGCTGGATCAGGTCTGAATTGGGCTCTGTGCTTATGTGCTTCAGGACTGGTGCTATAACTATATGCTTTACCAAAAAGGAAAGTTTAAGCCTAATCTTAAAAGTAGAGGCAACAATACAAAGTCCTCAGTGCATTGCAGGAGGACGCAGTGAAAAGGCATAAAAAACACAAAAACCCCAAAAGGTGCACAGTAGTTGGGTGCGCTGTGCTGCTGAATATGTCCATACACACTGCCATCTTGCTTTTTTTTTTTGCAACTTTTCAAGTGTAAGTCAATGGCATTTCAATACATTTTCCCAGTCAACTATACATTCACCTAATTTCAATATAATTTCCCAGTCAGCCATAGATGAATGACTTTGAGAGGGGTCCAATGGAACAGTTGATAATAGTTTTCATTTCCCGGTCAACTATGAATCCATTACTTTTCAATGCCTTTGTTGTCGCCTGGTCAACTATAAACAGATCAATAATCATTCAGTTATAACACGACAACTTTGAATCAATGTTATTCCAGTGTCATTGCTGTTACACTGCCATGTGTCATCTGTTTTAATATGGATTTTAGTATATTTTGGCCATAATGATGATTCAGATGAAAAATCAACATTAATTCAATCTCATCTTGCTCTCTGGGAAAGATGAAAACCAGCCCCGAAAGACTTCAAACGATCACCACGGTGATTGTACTGTAGAAACGGAGGCTGCAGTCTGTCTGTTCATCCATTTGTTACGTGCTGAAGTTTAGGGTCTGGCGGCTGGGCTTGGGTTGACAAACACTCAGCTTTTACATTACTCCCATTTCTTGGCTAGCTTAGCGTTAGCATGCTGTCTGTGGAGATGCTTGCTAGGAGTTCTATTGCATAATGCAGATGCTTTTTGCACTACACTCACGCACTCTCCTCCTTTGGTGCAATAACAATTCATGAATAAATGATAAATTAAAGGTTAAATACAAATGTTCTTAAACTGAGCATTAGGTAGAAATATCCCTGCAACACTGGCCTCCATCAAAAGTATTCAAACAATGAAAAAACGTTAAATCAAATGGCCCAGACATGTTGGAGCTACTTTGAAGTTTTTGGCTCTGTGACTTTTCACCGTGACTGAAAGCTGGATAACAGTACTTTCTGACGTCACCGCCATTCTTCATAATAGTGACGGTGAAGTCCGGTGACGCACAACAGGTTCTGATCACTGCGCTTAACAGGCTGCTTACCGAAACTTCACTCAAGTAATCATAGTACTGCTAAGGCGTTACTTAGCAACACTATTCACACTGGTATATAAGAGCGTACGGATCGGAGACCGTACGAAACAAACAGCTCCAGAAGCTGAGTGCGCAGATAGCGCTGGAGATAGTGCTGTGACACGGGCTACGCGCTATGGACTACTGTTGATTTGTTGAGGAAGAAACAGCGCACACTCCAGCTCCTTCTGGTGCTCACACACCTGATTCATTCACCTCGCTTTATTTCTGCTGATAACTGTTATCGTGATACATTGGGCATTAGAGTGCTTGTTGTTGTACAGTGAGAGAAAACCTGCGAGATCATGAAGTCTCTGCTTGTAGCAGTTTTAATGGTTCTCATCGCCGCCGCCCAAGTTTCCGGCGAAGAAAATGACCCAAAAGAGGACACTGATTACTGGACGAGCACTAATCAAATCCAGGTATTTATTCAGACTTATACTCTCTCCTTAATAATTCATAAATACTACTATTTAAGTAGCTCATCTTTTAGTCTCCTTCAGTGGATGAAAGCAGAATAAATTTATGTACCGCCTAACAGGCATAAGGAAATTAGTTTGACTTAAGTTTTTTTTTCTTGCTTTTTGTGAGAACAAAGACATCCCTTTACAGAAGTATGTTAAACCCCAGCGTCACACTGTAGGTTGCATATTTGTATTTTAAAAGATATTAAAATTACATGTATACACAAATTTACTGAACAGGTGTATATAAAGGCTTATATATTAGCTTAATCACACTTTAGGAGCGACTGGATATGTCGGCACTTTGTCATAATGGGCATCGTCACTCTGTGCGGGACATTAGTAGCGCAAAGATCCATATTGCCAGTCACAATGATGCATACTGCACGAATATAATCCTGAGATGGAAACAGAAAATGGCAAGAAAAGATCCAAATACATTCTGCTTTACTCAGTGTATTTTATGTGGGTGGACCGGTGGGTGGGTCTTTCAGCTAATATTGATTAAGATACGGTTCTGGCAGAATTCCGCTTTATTCTCTTGTTATAAAGACATGAGCAGGTAGATATGGTATTAACACAGTTGAGGTATAGTTTGATGACGCAAAATTTTTATAAAGATAAGATCCACTCTCACTCCACTCTGCCTCTCAGTGTAAGCATTCCTTCTCTCCCTCCACTCAGAATGGCTGGATTTCCGACAACCCGTTCAGAGAAGCCCTGCTGAGACTGACAAGAAAGCCAAAGCCACATCAGTTTATCGGTCTGATGGGGAGGCGCTCTATGGGTAAGAGCTATTTCTTAATAAAAGTACTTCTCCTATGCATCAGTTATGCTAACCTTTCATTTTTACTTTCATCCTCCCACAGCAAACACACAGATCACCCGCAAAAGTAAGTCCTGAAGTCCTTATAGCTAGAGCAATTTTCCTGCTCTTTAATTAAAACTCGGAACAAAAAGACCTAACCCCTTTGCCAATAGCTCAGATATGTGGCCAGTTACCTCAGAGCTTTGACTGGCGCAAGCTGGTTTGTATACAAACCAGCTTGCGTATACGCTGCTCATTTGTGCACAAATCAGCATGCACAACGCAAAAATGAATTTTAACATAACAAAATAAAGTTCAGGTAAAAATAAAGCTAAATAAAAAATTACGATTTTAAAACAAATATAAATATCAGTATGTACAGTAGTGGAAATAGGCAAATATGAATATTATTGCCAAATAAAATTGATGAATAGCTACAACCATCTATTACAGTGATAAGTTAACAAGAATTAAATAATCACTTTGAATTTACCACCATATCACTTGTGTGAATTATAAGTAATCCTGTTACAGTATCACTTTTAATTTAATAAAGAATAAATTACCAGTGATAATGTAATAATCCTCCCATGTGGTAAAATGAGACTGCTCTGTGGTGACCAGTCAGAGATGTATACATCAGGTGGGATGTATTACTCATAATGGTGAGGGATTTCTTCAGCATTCTCCTCTTAGACACCTCTACCTGAGTCTTCAAGTTTTACTCCCAGAATCAGTCTTCAAGCTTAATTTGTTCAGTTTGTTGACATTAGCAGCTTTCATCCTGCCGAACACTCCTGCATAGAACACCACACTTGCCACCACAGAGTGATGGCAAGTGATGTAAACAGCAAAGCCTTACAAATGTAACGTCCTGAGCCTTTTAGTAGATACAGGTCGCACAGATTCTGCTTCGTGTCTCATCCATGAAATAAACCCTTTTAAATGGATGGAAGGGCATTAAAAAGCATTCAGGACATTAACCCATAAAGATACATAAAGATATAGATACATTTTTACTGCCAGGAAAACTATGGGAGAGTCAGTGTTTAAGCTTTAACAGGAACTTTCCTCAGTGTGTGAAGGGACGAGGTTCTTTAATATCAGACACACAAGCAAAGGCAAGTGTGCAAGGGTCAGATGGACTTGTGTGTTTTTCTCTAATAATGTGCATTTTGACTGAGACTAAAGGCAAAAGAAAATACATTGAGTTTATAAATGTACGGAGACAGTGGGTGGAGAGGTGTACACAGCTGTGACAGCTCTACAGATATCAGCTCGCTCCACAAAAGTGGAAGGTCTTTGTTCCACAAACAGAGCATGGAGCAGAAAAAGCACAAATTCCACTTGCCCACCGTGTTTGTGTCTGTGGGCAAGAAATGCACACTTTCCCAGGGTTTAATTAACATACACCCACCAAAGATTTTTTTTCCTAATGTTCTTTGAACTCATTAATTAGTGAGTAAAGAAGGTGGTCCAGGGGAGACGCCTGTGTGAGACAAAGAGGGAAAAGATAAAGAGCCATGAGGAGGAGGGGATTTTCTCTTTCCTGTGTCATGGTTTGCGTTTCATCTGAATTAGTCACCTACTCAGTGATGCACTCAGTGCAGCGTAAGTAAGCAGACAGCTAATTTATCCCTGTAATGCAGGACCTGCTGTAAAACAATCATGTGGCCGTTCAGTTGAACTGTTCATGTTTCAACAGAAAGTCTTTAATACTAACAGAAAGAAACCAAAAAGACACAATTCATTGTTTTGTCGATGGCTCAAGAGACATTACAGTTTTCTTGTTGTAGTTAGATGAATGAGACATTCAGTGTTGTCTTATCTCAATGTCTTTCCTATGAAGGACATAAAGTGAACTCCTTCGTTGGACTGATGGGGAAGAGGAGCCAAGAGGAGCCAGGTCAGTTCACTTAACGAGGTTTCATTTTCTCAAAAACAAACTGAATCATTAAGATGGCATTTTCCCCTTTTTCAGCAGAGTCTTATAACTGGAACACAATAGAGATGTATGACAAGCGCCGCTAAACAGCTGTCACCTCTCTGCTTCTCATCAAATATTCTTCAGCCACGGCACGGGGACCGGATGTTGGTTTTGTTTTTCTCCAAACCGCATATAGCTGTTAGCTCATTTAAAAGATTACATTTTTCATACTGTAGTGAAATAGCAGTTCTGTATTTGTGTCAGTTTGATCTGTTTCGGTAGAAGAAAGAGTGGAGTTTGAGGAAGTGTCATTATAAATGTTAATTTCCACCACCTGCCAGTTTTCTGAACAGTGTGCTGATAGTTTCACTTCATTATGCCTCATAACTGATTGTTTTTTTGCTAATACAACAAAATAGCACAGGTGCTCATTTTGGCTTTCGAGTGACTTATAGAAGCTGCCTTGTTCTTCATCTGCATATGTTGTGATGTATTAAAATAATGTTAAAAATTGTATTAAAATTATTTTATCACTGGTTCAGTCTTAAGCTTGTACAGTGCAAATCAGTGCTCAGTTAATCTAGATGGATGGTGCTAGGGCAGACTCTGATGGTAAACAGTGGTACTGCATGGAATATAAATGAAGTAAACAGTTTTCTGTTGCAACAGGAAATTTTATTTTAGCGTCAATTAATGTAAAACAGAAAAATAGAGACAGATAAAAGATTAGTTAAGAGAGAAATACAAATGCAATACTGCCTAGTGCAAACATGATTCAATAAACTAAGGTTGGATACAATTTCCTTGCTGTAACATATGGTTATTAAATTACATTAGACTGCAGATATTAGTGATCTCTTCCTGTAATCCACTTTCAAATGTGACCATGGGTGGGACAGTTATATGAAATGTCTAACTCCTAGTTCCCAAACTGTTTGAATAGTCATTCATAGTCATAGTCAAGCATGAAAAAAATGATTAGATCTTTTACGCATGTCTCACTTCTGCCAAACTTGAAAAATGTCCTTTTACAAAACACTTGCATAATATGCTAGTTAGCGCCAACAATGCTGCAGTTCTAGCTTGGTGATTAAGAGCCAAACACAAACTGAAACCAAACCAAACCAAACCAAAGCAAACCAAACCAATTCAAACTACCAGAAATCAACCAAAGCTGTCAAAAGCTGGGAGGTAGCAGCATGATAACACTACTTACTGACCTCAGTCAGTTATAGTGTAAACATGATACCACCCTTACACCCTGTAGCTCAGGAGGTCGAGCAGGTCATCTACTAATCAGAAGGTTAGCGGTTTGATCCTCCAGTATGCACGCCAAAGATCCAATTCCATCCATCCATTTTCTTCTACTGGGATGCAGGGGCAGCAGCCTAAGCAGAGAAACCCAGACCTCTCTTTTGGAGAACAATAAAGCGGTCCCAGGCCAGGAAAGATATATCATCTCTCCAGCATGTCCGGGGTCCCACCAAGGAGGCATTCTAGTCGGATCCACGAACCACCAGAACTGGCTGCTTTCGACGTGGTGGAGTAGCGGCTCTAGTTTGACAGTTTGATGCACAACAGTGGCATATAAACACCAGGCAAGTGAAAACAGGAAAGTGAGGAAGTGCTCAATGAAAGTCCACTAGCAGTTGGAGCTTATAGCAGGGTAACTAAGAGATGGTTCAGGTTCACCTGATCCATCTCCAGCTAGTCAGTATCAGAAAGGAAAATCTGAAAGTTTGAAGCCTAATCTTAAAAGCAGAAGAGCTTTGTCTTCGTTCTCTCAGCTCAGTGGAAGAAATTTTAACTGTAATTACACCCTCAAAGACACAAACACACAAATCATTGGTCTTTCTCAGGTTTATAGATGGACAAGGTACGGGCTGATGGATCGATGGCATCAATCCAGCGCGGCATCCAGTAATGGGAGAGCCACTGAGCACGGTCTGGGTAGTGCTTCTCAAACTCCTGTCTATAGTAGTAGGCCTCTTTAGTGCGTGGGGGATTGTGAGGGAACCTCTTGTAAGCTTCCTCCATGTCATCATCGTTCACCTAAAAAAAACAACAACAAAAAAAACAAAACAGACGGGTCACTCGCAAACTTTGTTCAATCAACCAAAGCATCAACGTCAACTAACGAGCAATGTCATAATACAGAGCTAAGAGGAACACCTACAATTTACTGAACCTCTCTCTGCGGTTTAATTAAAGATTTTAACGCTGTCGTGATTAGTGTATTTGATCAATTTTCTGTGGATTCTTGGCCTGTTCTAATTTAAATTTACTTTAAATGCAAAATTTTAAGTTAAAGTAAATCTTTTATTCTGTCAAAGTGGTGCCATTGCACTGAGCTTGGAATTCAGATTTTTAGTAAGTGCACCTGTGTTATGAATTTGAAAATTTCCTACGTTGCCTTGTTCTTGCGTTATTGCATTCACAAACCTGGGTGTCTGCACCACCTGAAATCTGCCTGAAATCAGTCGAGATTTACTAGATTGTGAGAAGGCTTTTTTTTTTTTTTTTTTTTAGGCAGAAATCAATGTTAACATAAAACTTTACTGTGAATGGGACCGAGTCAGAGGTTTCTCTACCAAATATTACCATTGACTCCAGATGCTCCTGCAGGTACGTGTACCAGGACTTCTTCACAGATGTCAGGCCATCACTAAAGGCTTCTTTACGCCTCCAGAGAATCTCATCAGGTATCAAGTCGAGACCTTTGAAGGACTCCCTCAGAAGGTGCTTCTCCACTCCATCCTGGTTTCACAGGACACAATACACTATTATTACAAAGCAAAGTTGCATGATAGTGTGGACACCAATATTGTACAGACTCACCCTAGGAACCCTCATTTCCTCAGGCAAGGAGAGGTAGTACGCTGTGAATCTGTGGTCCAGGAAAGGCACTCTCAGCTCCAGGCTGAAAGACAGAGCGACACGAAATGAGCCTGAACTGAAATAGTCCATTGCAAAATCAATTTCTATCAAATTGTGTGAGTACAGGACAGGGTTACTAATAGGTCTATGCTATTAATCAGAACTCTGTCATTAATTTTTATTACTATATTTGAATAATAGTCACCGTCACCCTATTGGTTGGTTGCATTATTTGGTGACCACTATTGGTTAATCACTGACATTTTGGCAATGGTTAAATGAATGCATTAGTTATTTTACCACCAAAGCTCTCCAGCTGAATTCCCGCTGTCCACTTTACCCTCCATCCTTTTTTCCCCTTTTTATGGTCAAATTAAAGATGCTTCATGAGCACTACATGCTCTGAAAAGCTGTTGCGCAAACAATTACAGCCAATTCTGAACGAAGTAATTGTAATTACAGGACATTTTTTCAGCAGAAAATTATCGCCAACAACAGGCAAAGTGCAATGTTCCCTTTTTATTTTTATTTTTTGCTAGATTCTTTCAGTTACCGGTCTTAATTCTTCGGGCAGGGCTAGTGAGTAACAAAGAAGGGCTACCCATGTGCAGCAGTGGTCCGATCAGCACGGAGAACATCAAACATGTAGAGCTCCTCCATCAGACGAATGCTGTCCTCTGCTGCAGCTTTGGGTGTTGGAGCCTAGAGGAGAAATAAAGCCATGTTTAAATGAATCCTTTTCGACTGGCATTCTAACTTTAGGTTCAGTCTGAAGTTTTCCTTCAGACGTTGTAATATTTCTGGATCACAAGTCTGACAATTCTGGCTAACTAAAGTGTTTCGTATATTTTGTCTGTAATTATCATTTAAAATCATTTTTATTTAAAGCAATGAAACGTCAAAAGAAAAAAACAAATGCAATGAACTTAGATTTGCTCTACTTTGTAAGGTTGTCCAGATTTTTTGAGAAGTATAATCATCCCAAAGCATAAAGATTTCTGTATTCAGATCAGTTTAAAAAAAGAAGTCTTTCTTCTGCACAAGTTTGAGAAGCCACATCCAAGTCAGAACAGGAATTCCAGAGAAGTGATCCAAGCATGTCAAAAGTATTCATTCACCCATCCAAATCAATGAATTCAGGTGCTCCAGTCACTATAAAATCAAGCACCTAGGCATGCAGACTGCTTCTAGAAATATTTGTGAAAGAATTGGTCGCACTCAGGAGCTCCATAGTGGTACCATAATAAGATTCCAACTGTGCAACATAGGGATGGGTATTGATAAGATTTTCACGATTCCGATTCCATTTTCGATTCTGTTTAACGATTCGATTCTCTTATCGATTCTTTTTTTTTTTTTTTTTTTTTTTTTAAAAAGGAGAACACTAAGGTCGATTAGCTTAGAACTTTGTTTTATATCTTCTCTTTGAACAAGATAGAAATTTAGGAGTAACATGGCCTTACAAACCCAACAGTGAGATCTTAAGAGATCCACAGCCTACGGCTCTTCAATGGGGTGTCACAGGGTCCCCGGGGAAAAAATTGTAAACGTAAAATAATAAAATAAATATTCTTCTGTAGCAATAACAAAGTATAACATAAATTGTTCTGTAGCAATTACACAAGAATATCCAGTAATGTCCCTGCCTGCAATTAAACACATTCACTTACGGAAAATCGGGGGCATCTGCTGCGGCAGCCTTTTACCACAAACTTAGTCACTGCTCGGTGACATTCGTCTATCCTGTCCTGAAAGGAGACGCTAACGGTAGACTGCAGTGAGAACTGCCAGCATCTGAGCCAGACTCTGTCTCTCTCATCATGTCACCTAAATGCACAGTAATGGCAGGTTTGTAATAAGGCAGATCGCGCTAACATAATATGCACTGTTGTTGATTATTTACCTGCCGCACTAACGGGAGAGGACGTGCAAACGTTACCGCTGCTGCTGGGTTGAGATTCACGAGTCCGGAGCGGAATTAAAAACACGACATTCATTTGAGGTAATCGCGTGTTTTGTGAGCAAATGCTTTTGCATATTCGTAGTGTTTCCTCCCTTAAATGAAATATCTACTTCGCAAGCATTGCAAGTTGCCCTGTTGTCATCCGTTCTCGTAAAGTATAATCAAACTTTTGAGCGTTTGAGCCGCTTAGGCGCCGTGTTTCCTGCCAGGTAAGTGACGCTCCGCAACGTGGTGACGTCATTCGGGGCGACTGGAATCAATAAGGGAATCGTTTGCAAAAATGGCAAACAATTCCAAGGGATTGAAACGGTGGGAACCGGTTCTCAACAAGAACCGGTTTTCGATACCCAACCCTAGTGCAACAAGTCCAGTTGCAAAATTTCCTTGCCACTAAATATTCCACAGCCAACTGTTAGTGGTATTATAAAAAGTGGAAGCAACTGTGAACAATAGCAGCTCATCCACAAAGTGGTAGATTGTTTAAAATCACAGAGCGGGGTCAGCAGTTTGGCAGTTGCCAGGAGAACAGTACTTGTCTGCCTGCACTGTGCCAAGTTGTGGCGGGGCGTGGTAATCGGTGCAGCAGCAGGATAGGCGAATGCACCTGCAGGGCATCCACAATCACACCTCGCCAGGTTAATAGACTAAACTGGGTCACGTCATGTTTTTGTTTGTGTATACTTGTGGCTGGCATCTAGGGAGCTGCAGCCGAGGCATGTTGTAACAGCAGCCGAGTTACATAAAGAGTAAACAGTCACTGAATGCTGGATCGTGGTCCTGTCGTGCCTTCTACCTGCCACACAAGTGTTTGGTGAAGGGAGCATTATGGTCTGGGGTTGTTTTACTGCAGTTGGGCTCGGCACCTTAATTCCTGTGAAAGGACCTCTAAAGGCTTCAGCATACCAACACATTTTGGACAATTTCATGCTCCCACGTTTGTGGGAGTTTTGGGATGCCTCCCTCCTGCTCCAACATGACTGCGCACCAGTGCACAAAGCAAGACATGGATGAGTGAGTTTGGTGTGAAAGAACTTGACTGACCTACCGAGTCCTGACCTCAAGCTGACAGCATTCCTTTGGGATGAATTAGAGGGGAGACTGCCAGCCAGACCTGTTCATCCAACATCAGTGTCTGATCTGTCTGACAGGCTGAAGGTTAAGGCTAAGCCTCTGTCCTGCTTTTCCCTTCTTACTGTTGCCAAATGCTTTCTCATATGGGGTCATCTGACAGTTGGGGTTTTTGTAGGGTCTTTACAATATAAAGCACCTTGAGGTAACTGGTGTTGTGATTTAGCATTGTATAAATATGTCTGTGGAGGTTCTCAGTCATCCAGGTCATCGTAGTCAAAGGAGCTTGCAAAGAAAAGCTGTATAGGATAAAGGTCTAGTCATCTCTTAGTTTACTCAGATTGCACAGAGTGTATATTTGTTAATAATTTGAATCATTTTGGATAAGGATAAGTGTAAGATAATGGGGAATTTCAGTTTTTACTTTATGATTTGTTTAGCATAAGATTTACAGTTAAATTGTATTTTCTTGCCTTATTTAATTTTTACGTACTGTTCCTTTAACACACGGTAACTGTGCACGGGGGGAGGGTTCGCGACAGGCAGTGTGGAGCTACGGGGGCTTTAACTAGGTGTGGAGAAAAACAGTTTCTTACCGTGTTTGCAGTGTACTGGAACGTTCAAATGGATCACTGTATTTCAAAACTGTGGAAATAAATGTTTGCCTGTTTGTTTTTCGACTACAAGCGGACTTTGTGGATTATGTTCAACTGCACTAAGACACGCGTACGGTCCGACTACCAGCTAGTGCTTCCGCGGTGATATTCGTAAGAAACTGTCTCCTCGCGGCCGCAGTCTTCGGATTGGAAATGTAACTGCAACACATGGACATGAAATACGAGGAGAGGATTCACCAGTCAGCCCTTCAACACAGAAAGTAAGTGCAGTTACTCGTGGACACGGAGGAGATTGGGGAGTATATTAGCAACACAGTGTTATGCTAATTAGCAGCGAACGACCCGCTAACGACTAGCTAACTACACGTGAATAGCTATCCTTTGTGTGTTTCCTGAGGCTATTGGGGCAGTTAGCTGTATTGAGCTCCCAGCTAAGTGGAACAAACTAATGGGAGAATCATGGAAGATGATAAAGATTCAGCAACAGTGGAAAAGCGGAAGGTGAAGCCTACAGCTAAGGCGATGGAGGATGCATTACAAAGGAAAATAGGCTCAAGAAAGGCTAAGCTGGGTCAGCTAACAGAAAAAAAGAATGAGATGCTGCAGTTAATGGAGGATGATGGCAATGTGGAAATAGTTAAAACCAAGTTGTCTACAGAATTTAATCACATCTTTGGAGAGTTTTGTGAACTGAATACATCCGTAAAGGGGCTCTTTCAGCAAGCTGTGTCAAGAGAGGACATGGATAATGATCAGCAGCATTGGTTTGAGCCCAAAGCAGATGCAATGAGAAGCTTTGTTGATAACGTGGATGCTTGGATAAAGGAAGTCCATCAATGTACGAAGGAAGCAAAAATGGCTGATGAGAGTGTTCAGCCCACTGACAGCATATCCGTAGCAGCATCTAGGAAGTCTAGAATGTCCAAAAGCAGCACTGGCCAATCTTCAGCATCTTCAGCTTCAGAGTTGGAGAAGGCTACACTCTTGGCACAGGCAGCAGCTTTAAAGGAACTGCGAGCTTTGGAGGAGCAAGAAGCTAAACTTAAGGCTGAGAAGGAAGAGCTTGAATTACGAACTGCTTTAGCAGCAACTGACGCTAAACTTAAGATTTTGCAGAGGTTTGAGGGATCAGATGTGTCACATAGGGATGACAAATTATCTTTCGTCCAAATGCAGCCAGCTGGGGTACAGACTGATCATCACAGAGTGACTATTGAGGATTGTGGTGGTGAGCAAAACAGGATGCCCATCATCCAGCCTCAATCAGCTAACACTGTACAGGTCAATCAGCCAGTTATCAGAAAGAACAGCCATTGTTTTTCAGCTAACAGTTCTGCTCACTCAGCGGGCGTAGAAGCTTCACAGACGTTGTTAGCTGTCATGCAAAGACAGAACGACATTGTAGAAGTCCTTGCAACGCAACAAAGACTTTCTACTCTACCTCCTCAGAACATTTCCATCTTTAGTGGGGATCCATTGGAATATAGACTGTTTATCAGAGCCTTTGAGCATGGAGTGGAGTGTAAAACAGAAAGCAGAAAGGATCGTCTTTGCTTCTTGGAGCAATACACTTCTGGACAGCCCAGGGAGCTAATACGCAGTTGTCTGCACATGGATCCAGAAAAGGGCTACTGTGAAGCAAAAAGGCTCCTGAAAGAGCACTTTGGCAACGAATACAGGATTTCTGTGGCATACATAAACAAGGCTCTAGGCTGGCCTCCAATAAAGGCAGAAGATGGTGAAGCCCTCAGCGCATTGGCACTATTCCTCACCAGCTGTGGGAATGCAATGTCAGACATGGAGTACATGGAGGAGTTGGATAATGTTGCCAACATGCGTGCCATTGTGAATAAGCTACTGTACAACCTCAGGGGAAGGTGGAGGAGTGTCGCCTTTGAAATAGAGGAGACAGAAGCTCGGCGGCCTAAGTTTATGGACCTTGTCAAGTTTATTAACACGCAGGCTAAAGTAGCATTACACCCAGTGTTTGGAGATATAAAAGACAGCAACAAGGCACCAACCAAGTCTCCACCAAATGTCACTTTAGGGAGGAAGAGTGGCAAGACCATTTTCACAACAACAGCCACACCTGTAAACCACTCGGGCAGCATCGATGCAGAGGCAAAGGGAGGCAAAAAGGGACTCACTAATCCCATCTCCGCATTCAAAACACCATGTTTGTTTTGCCACAGTGAACATACCATGGCACAATGCAAGAGACTGAGGAAATCTCTACACAAAGAGAAACTAGACTTTCTTCGAGGGAAGGGACTTTGCTTCAGCTGCTTAAAACAGGGCCATATGAGTAGGTCTTGTGAGGAGAAATTGAGCTGTGAGCTCTGTTCACTGACTCATCCAACCGTGTTGCACATCAGGACCAAGGATAAGCCTGCACCAAAGGAGGAGTCACCAGAACATGATGAGAAGCAGTCTGTGAGCAGTGGGTTTGTAGAGACAGCTAATACACTATGCTCTGGTACTGGGGCCGGAGACGCAGATAGCATCCTTGCTATTGTTCCAGTCCAAGTTAAGGCAAAGAAAGGCGACAAGGCGGCTATCACATATGCTTTCTTAGACCCAGGCAGCACTGCAACGTTTTGTACTGAAAGGCTAATGAATGAGCTTAATCTCAGTGGAAAGAAAATGGACATACTGTTGACAACCATGGGGCAACAGAAAATGGTCAGCAGTCATCTTGTTACAGGCCTAGAGGTTAGCAGCCTAGAAAATTGCAACTTCATTGAGCTGCAGGAGGTGTTTTCTCAGAAGGCAATCCCAGCCGACAAAAGGAACATTCCACTGCAGGCAGACGTGGACAAATGGCCTTATCTAAAGCGGGTGCAAATACCCTACATCGATGCAGAAATAGGTCTGCTAATCGGAACTAATGTACCAAGGGCTATGGAGCCAGAGGAAGTCATTCACAGCATAGACGACGGACCCTATGCAGTAAAAACAAGCCTTGGCTGGACAGTGAATGGGCAGCAGCGGGATGGCAATCGCAGAGCTGCACGGAGCAAAGCAGTAACTATCACATCAAATCGAATATCTGTGGCCAAACTGGATGACCTGTGGAAACAGCAGCTCAAATATGACTTTCCTGAATGCAACCAGGACGAGCAACTGGAAATGTCTAGGGAAGATCTCCAATTCATGGACAGCGTAACACATTCTGCCAGGCTGGTTAACGGACATTACTGCATTGGTCTACCTCTTAAGAACAAAGGGATTCAAATGCCCAACAACCGAGTGCTAGCAGAACAGTGCGCCTTAAATTTGAAGAAGAAGCTTCTGAAAAACCCCACATTTCGTGAAGACTATATTCCTTTCATGGAGGATCTGATCTCCAAGGGCTATGCCGCGAAGGTCCCTGACAACGACCTCAAGCGCAGTGATGGAAAGGTTTGGTACATCCCACACCATGGAGTGTACCATCCCAAAAAGCACAAAATGCGTGTTGTATTCGACTGTGGAGCTGCCTATCAGGGGTTCACGTTGAATGGGCAACTTCTTCAAGGGCCGAACCTTACCAGTACTCTGATTGGAGTTCTCACAAGATTTCGCCAAGAACCTGTAGCTGTCATGGCCGATGTGGAAGCCATGTTCCACCAGGTAAAGGTTCCACCAGAAGACACAGACCTCTTAAGGTTCTTATGGTGGCCAAATGGAGACATTAACCAACCTCTAGTGGCATACAGGATGGTTGTGCACCTATTTGGCGCAACGTCATCACCAAGCTGTGCCAGCTATGCTCTGGGACGGTGTGCTGAAGACAACAGGGACCAGTTTGACAGTACAGCTATTGAAACCATACTGCAGAACTTTTACGTGGACGACTGCCTGAAGTCAGTTGGCTCTGAGGATGAAGCTGTGTTGCTTTTCCACAATGTGAAAGCGGCCTGTCAAACAGGAGGATTCAGGTTGATGAAATGGATAAGCAACAGCCGCGTGGTGCTGGCATCCATTCCTGATACTGAAAGGGCAAAGGAAGTTAAAGATCTGGACTTGGATCAGGATGTACTGCCCATAGAGAGAGCACTGGGAGTACAGTGGTGTGTCCAGTCTGATAGCTTCAAATTCCGAATTGCCATTCAGGAGAAAAAGCCCACAAGGAGGAACATTCTTTCTATTGCAAGTTCCATCTACGACCCACTAGGCATCTTGGTGCCAGTGGTTCTGCCGGCTAAAAGGATTTTGCAAGAGTGCTGTAGGCTAAAGATTAGCTGGGATAGCGTCATTCCAGAACATCTTGCTCAGCAGTGGCATGAATGGCTTAACGATTTGGAGTTACTCTGGGAATTTGAAGTTGAGCGATCTTTCAAGCCAGCACATTTTGGAGGCACTTCATTTGCTCAGCTTCATCATTTCTGTGATGCTAGTAAGGAGGCGTATGGTACTGTAACCTATCTGGTGCAGAAAAGCTGGAATGGTCAAGTCCATTGTTCCTTTGTTATGGGGAAGGCAAGAGTTGCGCCACTCAAACACACCACCATTCCATGCCTGGAATTAACAGCAGCAACTATGGCAGGACGAATGGACAGGATGTTAAGGAAAGAGCTACAACTACAGCTTGCAGAGTCGGTGTTTTAGACTGATAATACAGTGGTGCTAAAGTACATAAACAACGAGACAACAAGGTTCCGCACCTTTGTCGCCAACCGCGTCTCTCAAATCCTAAAAGTGTCCGTGGCTTCTCAATGGCGACACATCAACTCACATCTCAATCCGGCTGATTGTGTCTCAAGAGGACAGAACGTAGGCCTTTTCCTACAGAACCATGTCTGGATTTCTGGACCAGACTTTCTCACGGCACCAAACAGCAGTTGGCCAAAGACTCTTGATCATCTAGAAGCTCTTAACCCAGCAGACCCGGAGATCAAAAAGAATGTGTCCATTAACACCTTCGCATTAAATAAAGGACCGGATGTACTGCAGCAGTTGATAGAACACTACTCCTCATGGATACGCCTTAAGCTGTGGCATGGATCCTTAAGGTAAAGAATATCTTGCTGGTTTGAGCCAAAGAACGGCTAGAACAGACTGCTGACACTGCACGAGACATCAGTAAAGCACGGCAAAGTCAAACCCTGACAAACATCAGGTTAAGCCATCGCAAAGAAAACCTCACAGTGGAATACTTAAAAGAAGCTGAACTTGAGATTATAAGCCACTGCCAAGGACAAAAATTTCAAGAAGAAATCACTGCCCTACTAAAGGGTGAGCCTGTTAAAAGGAGCAGCCACATATACAAGCTCAATCCGCTTCTTCAGGATGGGATCTTGAGAGTTGGGGGAAGGCTCAGTCGCTCAGCCTTGCCGGAAGAGTTCAAACACCCCGTCATTCTGGACAAGAGCTCTAGGGTGTCTGAGCTCATTCTACAAGAAATACACAAGGAGGTGGGTCACAGTGGACGCAACCATGTCCTGTCCAAGCTACGGCAAAGGTTCTGGATTCCCGGAGCCAACAGCGCTATCAGGAAAGTTCTTTCCAAATGCACTGTGTGTCGACGACTGCATGGCATCGTTGGGCAACAACAGATGGCTGACTTGCCACAAAACAGAGTTACACCTGACGAACCGGCATTCACGAGGACAGGAGTAGACTATTTTGGGCCCTTTGAAGTCAAACGTGGAAGAAGTACTGTGAAGAGATATGGTGTAATCTTCACCTGTTTGGCCATTCGAGCTGTACACTTAGAGGTGGCAGCATCTTTGGATACTGACTCTTTCATCAATGCTCTTCGCAGATTTATCGCAAGAAGAGGACAAGTGGTAGAGCTGCGCTCAGATAACGGGACCAATTTTGTCGGTGCAGAACGAGAACTTAGGAAGGCTATTCAAGAGTGGAACACCGGTAAAATAGAAAGCACGTTGACACAAAAGGGCATTAAGTGGACCTTTAACACTCCAGCTGCTTCTCACCATGGAGGGGTATGGGAACGTTTGATTAAATCTGTCAGAAAAATCCTTGGTGCCACCCTTAAAACTCAGAGTCTGGATGAGGAGAGCCTTCAGACATTTCTTTGTGAAACCGAAGCGATCCTCAACAGTCTGCCTATTACTACACCCTCCAATGACCCTAATGACTTGGAAGCACTCACTCCAAATCATCTCCTGCTCTTAAAAGCAAGGCCATCTCTTCCCCCAGGACTGTTCCAAAAGGAGGACATCTATGCCCGCCGACGATGGAGGCAAGTTCAATATATGGCAGATCTTTTCTGGAAGCGCTGGGTGAGAGAGTATTTGCCTCAGCTTCAGACACGGCAGAAGTGGACACAGGTGTCTAGGAACTTTGTGCCTGGAGACATCGTTTTGCTCGTGGACAAAACAGCACCGAGAAACTCTTGGCTCATTGGTAGAGTCACTCAAGCCATGCCGGATGAACATGGCCTTGTTCGCAGGGTTTGTGTGAAGACCAAGACCAGTGAACTGGATAGACCAATCACTAAGGTCTGTCTGCTCCTAGAAGCAGTATGAGTCAGTGGTAAAGGCTGGACTCTCACGGTATGTCATGTACTGGTGACCTCTGACATCAGAAGAAAGAAGAAATTATGTTCTAAGGACTGAATGCCTATGTTGTTAATATGATCATTGTGCCAAATTGTTAATAATTGTTTATAAGTTTATAGAACAATTAGGGGCCGGGAATGTATAGGATAAAGGTCTAGTCATCTCTTAGTTTACTCAGATTGCACAGAGTGTATATTTGTTAATAATTTGAATCATTTTGGATAAGGATAAGTGTAAGATAATGGGGAATTTCAGTTTTTACTTTATAATTTGTTTAGCATAAGATTTACAGTTAAATTGTATTTTCTTGCCTTATTTAATTTTTACGTACTGTTCCTTTAACACACGGTGACTGTGCACGGGGGGAGGGTTCGCGACAGGCAGTGTGGAACTACGGGGGCTTTAACTAGCTGTGGAGAAAAACAGTTTCTTACCGTGTTTGCAGTGTACTGGAACATTCAAATGGATCACTATATTTCAAAACTGTGGAAATAAATGTTTGCCTGTTTGTTTTTCGACTACAAGCGGACTTTGTGGATTATATTCAACTGCACTAAGACACGTGTACGGTCCGACTACCAGCTAGTGCTTCCGCGGTGATAAAAGCATCTGGACTTCTTTAAGTTGCTTGAAGACGTTTCACCTCTCATCCAAGAAGCTTCTTCAGTTCTAAGGTCAAATGGTGGGGAATCCCAGATTTAAATCTAGTGGGAGTATCCCCCCACAGAGGGACAAAAGGACCCCCTGATGATCCTCTAAGAAGCCATCAATGTCCACTGTGAGCGACCACATAATAATAATAAATATCTATTCTCTGTAGACTGTAGAGACTGATTTTGCCTCTAAACAGGAAAATTACTACAGAAGTAGTTACAGTGATTTTCAGCAGGTGGTGGAAACCCTAAAGTCAGTTTTAATGGCTCAGCACAGGGAAAAAGAGTCACATCTCACAATTTCTACTGAGAGCTCCAGTAGATTTTCTTAGTGTGCAGGCTGTGATCAGCAGACCTGCAGCTCTTTGTGGATTTATACACCTGGATTCAACCAGATGTGAGCAGATGTTTTATGAATTGTCCTGGCCAATTTCCATCCTCTACACTGACAGTATTGTTTATATTAACTTAATACTAGATGGCCACTGTGCATCACAGTACAGCAAATAAACCTGTTTATCCTACACTAACCTGCAGATGATTTTCTACTGAGCCTCAAAATAACAGTCAGTTTGTTTTTCAGCACATTAAACAACATGGAAAAGAAAAAAAAAAAAAAAAAAATGTCACATGTACAGACCCAATATCTGACTTGGAACAGAATAGCCCTTTGTTGTCATTGCACATGTACAAAAAATTGTGGAAATTATTATTTAAAGACACGAGGACTTGCATATAAGATTTAAACTAGTTTATCAAACACCACTGAGGAGCCGTTGCCTTTAAATCCAATCTCTCTTCCTCCTCTCCGGTCCTGAGTAAAGTTTGCTCTTTCTTTTCTCTCCCTGTGAAAAACAGCAGCTGTACCTTTAGCTGCAACACACTGTACGACAAACTGCACACAAACAGTTTGATGTTTGTTGGGCTGATACAAACGCTGCATTTGAAATGACCTGTCACTTAAAAAATGTCACTCCCTTTATGCTCGCCCTTTTGTAGGGTAAGCTAGATGCCAAGGTGCCCAAACTGCAACTTATGGACACCTGCAGTCGTTCCAGTTTTGTGACAGGAATAAAAAGAAAGAAAGAAAGAAAAAAGAAAACAATCCACTTTAACCACTGACAATGGCCCACAATTGTGCCTCTTTGATCTCTTTTTATGCTACATCCTGCCTTTCATGCATTACTATTCACGCTGCAATCAGTTTGATGTGTGAAGGCGGCAGTAACATGAAATAATAACTTCTCTCAAATGTCTTAATGAGCCTGCTTTAAAATGTAAGGAGTGGAAAATACAGATATTTTTTTGAAAATGTTGGGGGTAAAAATAAAAAACCCAAAACAATAACTCGTAATAAAGTATAAGTAAAGTACAGATGCCTGAAAATTGTACTTAAGTTCAATAAGGAAGTATTTGTACTTTGTTACTTCCCACCTATGCCCATTAATGTATGTTCAAACTAACAAAGTGAGAAAGAGAAGAAATGTAAAGGTGATGAATACCCCATGCTGTACTCGAACTGACAATCTTCAGCAGGCAAAAGAAAGATAACAGAAATAATTATGAAATCAGGCAACCAATATCAAAATGATCTGGAAAGTAGTTCAGTCTGCAACCTCATGACATACAGCAAATAGCTTACTGCTGTAGAGTGAAAACAGGTGTACCTAATAAAGTGGCTGCTAGGTTTACTAAAGAGGCTCAGTATCAGTTTTGTGATTCAAAGTATTTTTGTGGCTGGTCTTATGACTCATGAATTGGTAAGAGTTTCACTTTCAGGAGATGAAAATTTGTAATTCACATTTGCATTATTTAAAGTCTGTGGCACATGATTTGCTGCAAATTGCAAGAAATGTAACACTGAAAACAATCCTGTCTTATGCCTGTTGTGGTCGTGATAGTCGCTATCAGGACAGTTTATTTTTAAGAGGGGGAAACAATATCACAACCAGTGCATCATTGTTGTGTTTGTTGTTTTGACTGTGTTCACCTGATGGTTTCTATCTCTGAATATAAATTAACTATTCTGTTTGGGAATGCAAACTTTGAGGTAGCAGGAGTCATTCCTTGGGAGCAGGGACCATGGGAGTCATGTTTGTGTTGCTCTGGTTTTCCCCGGGACCACAAAGAGTGTTATGCTACATGATGAGTCTAGATTCAGCCTATGCTGTCCAAGTGTGGAGGATGAAGTGTATGGGGTGGCATTTCCCTCAATGGAAAAACAATGCTTTTCACCAGAGGAGGATATAGCAATGCGTCGAGTTATCAAGATAAGATTCTACGACCAGTGACAACACATGATCCCACAGAGTAGGGTTTATGTGGAAGTGGAAACGATAAAGTAGCCTGCCTGCAGTTCTGACCTCAACCCCACTGAACACTTGTGGGTGTGCTTAGGTTTGCTGCTCATGTCAGTGACAGACATAACCAGACTGGCTTACTTGTGACAAAGAATGGGACGCCATCCCACAGAAGTGTGTGACCAAGCTGGTGGTGCCAGGGTGTTGTGCATGTCTCTTCTACATTCTACTAAAGCAACTCTCTATTAAATGAATACATTTTTAAACTGCCAATATTCTTCAGACTTCAATTATCAGTAGCCCAGTAAGCAGTTTGGCATTGGCAGAGAAGATTTGAGATGGCCATAGTATAAGGTTTATGAAGCACTGTTACACAAATTTCATTAATTTTTGTACTAAGTTTATGTGTTGTCACAATTCTATTACATTTAAGATAAATCAGCCTGAAAAAACAAAGGTAAACCATCAAACTCACCTTGTGGAAGTAAATGTATCCCTGCGTCAGCTCATCAGAACCCTCTCCAGAGAAGATCACCACACTGTCGGTCTTCTGTCTGATGTACTTTGAAATCAAGTACATGCCTGTACAGTTAATAGTAAAAGAGTGTAGAGTAAAGTGCATTCCTGTTCATGTACCCTTATAAAAACAAATCACAACCTACTGAATGTATAATATATAACTAGAATGCTGTTATGTTTGATTACGGTACAGTTAATATCCTACATGTCGCCTTCACCCACTTCTTTGACCATTTAACAAACTCACTCAAGTGCCATTTCAATTCATCAAGCAACTTGTTTTGATTTACAAATAAAATGTAACTTATTATCTTAAAACTCTAAATAGATCAAACTTTTTTACACTGCAAATCATGAGAACCTTTTAAAGTAAACAGTTCTTCGTTCATTCATTCATTTCAGTCTAAACCAATAAATATATATCACATAAAAGAAAATTCAATGCAGAGAAATATTCTGCACACCAACTTCCTCACACATCCAAAACCAGATGTAGAGGTTATTTCTGAGACTGGTATAACCTAATTTTTCATGTGTCGTTTGCTCGGTTGTTACTTGTTCAGACTTCTCTTTGCATTATGAGCATGACCTACACTTTTTCTGTCAAGTAACAACTTAATATTTGATGGCTGCAGCTCAGGAGGCAGAGCAGGTCACCTACTAATCAGAAGGTTGATGGTTCGACCGCCATCTGCTCCAGTCTGCATGCCAAATATCCTTGGGCAAGATACTAACCCCAAGTTGCTGTCCAATGCATCCATCAGAGTAAGAATGTGAGTGAATGTTAGATAGAAAGCGCATACTTATAAGTAGCATAGAAAAAAAGTGCTTGTGCGAATGGGTGAAGAGGACAAGTTGTGTAAAGCGCTTTGAGTGCTCAGAGTAGAAAAGTGCTATATAAGTCCATTTACCATTTATTCTTTAAATGTCTTTGATTTTGATGCTATGCAAAAGCCTTGAGCCACCAATCATTTTTCTATATTTTGCATAAGGGAGGCCAGATTTTCACCTATTGCTGTCTGTCCAGCTGCTTGTAAAGAGCTAAAGTTATCTTAGTCACATAATGCAGCCGTTTCTGTCCTTGAACCAGTTTGCTCTTTACCATTGCACTCTCGTCCTTTCGTGCAATAAAAATGAATGTTCATATCCTTCTCCAACAACTGAAATCAGCTGAGTTCAGTTCACTTTCCCACAATGGAGGTAACTTTAAGAGCAAACTTGTTCAGGAAAGACAAATAAGTACTAGATCGTGTAAGAGCGTGAACTGTTGTTTATCTATGTGTTGTCCTTTAGGTGCAATGCATCTCTCCAGGGATTGGCATCAGCTTTTCTGCAACTTTATTTCACATTATTGCCAACATAGGACAGGCTTGCCAGGGGGGTAGCAAATTTTATGTGGTGGCCAGTGCCCCCTCCAACGCCCATTTGGTGGTGCCCCTGATACAAGGCCACGTAAATTTTGATAACTTTTTCCCTTAATAAGTGAAAAAATAATTAAAAAACTATTTTAAAACATGTTTGACAATGTAAAACATTTAAGTATGACAAATAAGCAAGAAACTAAAATCAAGAAGGGATAAACGTTTTCACAGCACTGTATATAAAGTGCTTTGTGTTCCACTCACCCACAGAGGCACGTATTGTGGTGATGTCATAGCTCTCCAGGTGGAAGATGACATCCTTCACAACTTCAATACCTTCTTCTACAGTGAACGTCACCTCATGGTGTTCACTACCAATATGAGTGGCCACCTGACAAAACACCAACTGATGATTAAAAACACAGCAAGACCTTTTTTTAAGGGATCGGTGACACACGCCAATGTTATAAGCTTAAGTTATAAGTTAGAAACAGGTCTTATAAGTGAGGGACAAACCTTGCGAGCAGCTACGATGTCTGGACTGTCGTCTGATCCGATTGCAAATGTCTGAATGGGATATGGCAGCTTCTCCTCTTTGGCCAGTTTCACAAGTGTAGCAGCAACCAAACTGGAGTCCAGACCACCTGAACAACAGTAATATACGTTTATATTCTATATCTGGAGTTCCAGAGGGTTCTATGCTGAGAACAATTGGATAGATAAAGTTGGGCATCATCTGAATAGCAGTAAAAATGCATGCGGTGTGTTTTAATGATACCATCTAAGAAAAGCTACTATAATGTAAACAGAAGGACCTAGCACAGAAGCCTGTGGAACTCCAAAATTAACCTGTGTGTGTGTGAAGAGGACTCCTCGTTTATGGGAACAATTGGAATCTATATCTACGTCATATCTAGATATGATTCAAACACGGTACCTTTAATACCTACAGAATGTCTAATCGCTGTGATAAAATATGATAGTCAACAGTATCGAATGCCTGGTTGAGGATTAGGAGGACAAGCAGAGATTAGTTCTAAACCATTCCTCTCCAGGTGATCAGAAAGCTGTTTTATAACCACTCTTTCAAGAATTTTTGAGAAAAAATTAAAGATGAATCAAGTGATGTAGTGGTTTAATTACTGCAAGCTTGAAGGCCTGTGGTATGTAGCCCGTTAACAGAGATAAGCTGATTGCATTTAAGCTCAAAGCATTATTTAATAATAGGTCTTCTTTGAGCAGTACTTGTACACAAAAAATATGTTTTTTAAAGTTTGGAGAAAGTAATTAGTGAAGTTAACTCAAAAAGATCAATTGGAGAACAAGACAAAAAGCAAGAGATTGAATAACAAATGCTGCATTTCTAACAAGGCTTGGACTGGAAAATGATTTACTTACAGAAGTCAAAGAAAAAGCTGTGAGCTTAGTTTTTTAAGGACTACAATTTAAATCACTATGTGACCAAACATGCAGAAAAATACAAGTACTTGTCTGATGAATAGCGAGTCAAGGAGTCAGATGCTTTGCTAGCTAAACTGCAAAGCCAACAATGATTTATTTTTATTTTTGTTACAAAACTACACACATCCAGGGATGCAGCTGACAAGTCAAGTTGTTTCATATCCCACACAAACTGTTTTCTGATGGAGAGCTTATTAAAGAGAGCTGGGTGGATAAATCAGTTGGAGCCCAAAACAGACTTTAGCTTTTTTGCTGAACGAGAAAAGTGAACTGAAACACATCTAAAGCATTTATCGTTTTTCTATGGAGTTGATTAAATGCTTACATTTGTAAAAGAACTATTCAGTATTTTTAGCCATGTGTTAAATATAAAATGAAGTACTGATAATAATTATTGTTTTCTTGTTTATGACTTGGATTTTCGACTTACTCCACAATTTTATATCTCTATCTTAATACAATATCCTTCATCTTTTGATTATCAGTAACATAATCCAAATTAAATAATTTACTGCTCTGTACAGTTGGAGAAAATTAATATTAAGCATAGTTAATAGAGGTGGGAATCACCATACAACTCGCGATACGATATTATCACAATACTTAACGCACGATACGATATTATTGCGATTTTTTTTAAAATATTTTGCGATATTTAAATTCTGCACATAAAATGAATATTGATAAAGTTTACCTTTATCTAATATCAAAGTCTCACACTCAGTCTCTCATTTCAGTCAGTTCTATTGTTGACAAACTGAACGGTTTGTATTACAGTCTAGTCCAACTTAACTGAATGCAACCATCTGGTACCATAGCTGGACTGGCCATCGGGCATACCGGGCATTTGCCCGGTGGGCCGCTGGCGATTTTTTGTTTTTATGGGCCGATGGATTTATTTATTTATTTTTAGGAAGGGTATATATAATGAAAGGTGTTGGATTGGCCAATTGGTCATGATCGACTCTGGGCTGGACCAATTACAGCCGAGGAGGCCGGATGCACCCTCCCCCTTGTTTAGCAATCACGTGATTTTCGCGCATTGCATGCCGGGAACTCGTGGCAAAACAATCCAAGTACCGCATCAAATGCAAGCATTTGCAGCACCGCAAAACGTTCATTCTCCAGTTCCAATACCTTCTTGTTTTTTCTTTGCCGCACAAAAAAGGAATGTACAAAACAAAAGGAGAACAATGCCGGTCCGTAAAAAGACAGACTCGACGAAAAGACAAAGAAAAGATACGAGGAAAAAATCAAAGGAGTGAAAGGGTCAGACCCTTACGAGCACACAGAGGGACAAAAGACGTTAGCGTGCTGCCCAACTTTCACCACGCTCAGATTTATAATTACACGGTTCTTGGAGTGAGTGCATACACTCATGAAGTTTAGTAACTTCAGGTCACTGCAACAAGCCCAGGTACAGTTTACCGACGGATGGGTGCAGGACCTTGAAATGCAAAGGTAAGTTTACCAGTCTCACAAATCGTCGTCATAAATACACATTCGTTAACCGTTTATTAATAGGACCTTTGAGCTCAACGGTAATTAATTAGTAGTGGAAATAATTTCTGGTACGTGTTACAGAAATGTAGCAGTGACAATAATATTGTATGTTGTAATCGTACTGGACAATTAGTGATACAAAACAACTGTTTTATCCTGTAAATAAAAGTATATGTTTTTGTCAGTGTACCATAGTAATAACAGAAGCGAAGCGCAATATTGTGTCAGGACAATTCACTATTTATGCACAATAAATAAAGGAGCATAGCGCGACAATTTCTGTTCAGCGCCAGACTTGCTTGTAACCTATATCACTACTACAAAACTCTGACCTTTGTGGGAATGCTTGGAGCAGACTAACATGTGAGCTGGAGTGTTCTGGGACGTTATATTTGGTATATCCAGACCATCCGTCGGTTCTTACTTCGGAAACATGGCTTAAAAAAAAATTCTCTTCAACGACGTAATCCGATAAAAAAAAAAGATCTCTTCACCCGTCGGCTTCCTGTGGCTGTCATGCGACCGGCTATTGCAGTTAATAATACAACAGCTTCTTGCCATTTTTTGGGTTTCTTTTTATCGCTGTGTAACTGAGTTCAATTGAAAGCCTGCGTGCGCTAGTACCTCTTGCCACAAGTTCCCAGAATCCTTTGCGGTTTTACCCCTGAATGACGTCACATTTTCAATCTTTATCCTGGTGGGCCGGTCTCTAGTCAAAATGCCCGGGCTGATTTTTTGTCCCAGTCCAGCCTTGTCTGGTACAATTATAGCTATTCTGAACTATGAAATTCATGAAAACTATGCAGCCCCTTCAGCAACTGAAGAATTTGAAAGTAAATTATGGTGATTAGGCCTGACCCAAATGTCTGGGAAGACTATTTGTTTTTACTTTAGCAAAAAAAAAAGTCATATTTTTCAGGACACGGGATTTTTGATGCATGCCAGGCTTGGTGTTTTTTGTGAATTCTGTCCTTCCCCTGTACAGTGGGCATTTTGGCCAGGTTCGCCAGGTTCGGGAGCGGACCTCTGGGAACTTTTGGGCAGGCAAATTCCTGAAGATTCGGAAGGTTGCATGCAGCCGTCTTGGCCTGGACAGGAGCAGCGTGGAGCGAGAGGTGGAGATCCTCCAGGCTGTCCAACATCCAAACATTGTGGCTCTCAAAGATGTTTTTGAAAGTCGCGCTGAAGTGGTGCTCATTCTGGAGCTGTGAGTTGACAAATATCTCCATAAAGCGTAAACACTTCACTGTTCTACCTACAAATTTAAACCTGTTTTCTGTTAATGCAAATCCTCCCCCTCCACCATAACAGATGGGAAACAAACCATAGTATGAGAAAATATATATTTGCTACCCTATCCTGTTCTGTACAGGGAAAAAATGAAATGTTTAACAAGTGTCTCATTAAAACACTTCCTGCTTAGTGTCAGTGGAGGGGAGCTGTTTGACTTCATTGCTGAGAAAGAGAACCTGTTGGAAACTGAGGCCATTGAATTCATGAAGCAGATACTGGAGGGTCTGAAATTCATACACTGCAAAAACATTGCCCACTTTGACCTCAAGGTAAGTATACTTAGTTACATCTATCTTTTATATTGTGGAACAGAACATTTTCAAAGTCATGGTTTCCAACATAACAATTTTCTCCACATTCAGCCAGAAAATATCATGCTGTCAGACAAAGTGTCAAAACCTCCCAACATCAAACTCATAGACTTTGGCCTGGCTCACTTGTTTCACCCGGGAGAGGAGTACAAGAGCACAAGTGGTACTCCACAGTACATTGGTGAGTATTAAGCTGTATTAAAAAATGGTATTTGGCATTATGTTTTGGTGAAATGTTAATTATCAGTTTAGTTTTATTTTACAATGCATAAAATATGTTTTTATTCTCTGACCAAAGATCATCCAAATCTTTCTTTAGTGTGACTCATGTTTGCTGTCACTGGTCTGGTATAGCCTCACAATTGTTTCAACTTTTGTTGGGCTTTTTGCTTTTTCCCACGTTTTAAGGTTTGTGCCTTTCATGAAACTGCTGTAAAGATGACCAAAATAAACTGTCTTAGTTCAAGTAATGTGATCTTAACCTACTAAGAACTATCCATGTGTGTTTTTGGAAGCATCTAGCGTGCCTTACACAATCAGTGACAGTCACAAGGTTTAGTTGGTCTTGTTGTTCATGATTACCCTGTCTTTATCCACTGAAATAAATCGTTGTTTGTTCTGATAAGCTTTGGTGCGACTTCCAAACCAGTTCAGCAGTCTGATCACCCAGCATCCCAATATGCTGATGTAGCGACATCCATATCTTAAATATAGGCTGTGGTCAAGCATTGAAGAATTATGTTTAAAATGGGCCAAGACTCCATATTCAATTCAATTTTATTTATATAGCGCCAAATCACAACAAAAGTCGCCTCAAGGCGCTTCATAGATACAGAGAAAAACCCAACAATCATATGACCCCCTGTGAGCAAGCACTTTGGCGACAGTGGGAAGGAAAAACTCCCTTTTAACAGGAAGAAACCTCTGGCAGAACCAGGCTCAGGGAGGGGCGGGGCCATCTGCTGTGACCGGTTGGGGTGAGAGAAGGAAGACAGGATAAAAGACATGCTGTGGAAGAGAGACAGAGGTTGATAACAGATATGATTCAATGCAGAGAGGTCTGTTAATACATAGTGAGTGAGAAAGGTGACTGGAAAAGGAAAAACTCAATGCATCATGGGAATCCCCCGGCAGCCTAATGTCTATTGCAGCATAACTAAGGGAGGATTCAGGGTCACCTGGTCCAGCCCTAACTATATGCTTTAGCAAAAAGGAAAGTTTTAAGCCTAATCTTAAAAGTAGAGATAGTGTCTGTCTCCTGAATCCAAACTGGAAGCTGGTTCCACAGAAGAGGGGCCTGAAAACTGAAGGCTCTGCCTCCCATTCTACTTTTAAATACTCTAGGAACAACAAGTAGGCCTGCAGAGCGAGAGCGAAGTGCTCTAATAGGGTGATATGGTACTACAAGGTCATTAAGATAAGATGGGGCCTGATTATTTAAGACCTTGTATGTGAGGAGCAGGATTTTGAATTATCTGGATTTAACAGAAGCATGAGGAAGCCAAAACAGGAGAAATCTGCTCTCTCTTTCTAGTCCCTGTCAGGACTCTTGCTGCAGCATTTTGGATTAGCTGAAGGCTTTTCAGCGAGTTTTTTGGACATCCTGATAATAATGAATTACAGTCGTCCAGCCTGGAAGTAATAAATGCATGAACTAGTTTTTCAGCGTCACTCTGAGACAGGATATTTCTAACTTTAGAGATGTTGCACAAATGGAAGAAAGCAGTCTTACATATTTGTTTAATATGTGCGTTGAAGGACATGTCCTGGTCAAAAATGACTCCAAGGTTCCTCACAGTGTTACTGGAGGCCAAGGTAATGCCATCCAGAGTAAGAATCTGGTTAGATACCATATTTCTAAGCTTTTCAGGGCCGAGTACAATAACCTCAGTTTGATCTGAATTAAGAAGCAGAAAGTTAGCGGCCATCCAGGTCTTTATGTCTTTAAGACATTCCTGCAGTTTAACTAATTGGTGTGTGTTATCTGGCTTCATGGACAGATAGAGCTGGGTGTCATCTGCATAGCAGTGAAAATGTATGCTATGTCTTCTAATGATGCTGCCTAAGGGAAGCATGTATAATGTAATCCAACAACATTCAGTCTGGGACCACACCAATGGACTTTATAATAAATGGAGGTGCTTTACTTTGGCTGCCTTAGTGGAAACAATGCTGGAGGAAAAGGAGGGAAAAGAGCCAGGACCCTCTGAATTCACTGCACCACCCCTTCCTTGGAGCTGAGCCACACCCCACCATATACCCACCTCCGAACTCAGGTCGGGGATTTCCCATTCTGAGAGTTTGTGGCTTATGTAATCAACACCCTTTTTGAAAAAGCCAAATAAAAGTGTGTGGAATTGGTAAAATCCGTACAGAGTGGAAACTCTGGAGACAAGGGAATATGCCAGTAGCACTTAGTCAAATCCAGTGTCATGAAAAAATGAGCAGTACCAGGAGTTCATTGACCCATGGCATGGAATAAGCGATATGCTGTGACCTCAATCATCTTGCGGTAGTCAACACAGAACCTAATAGACCCACCTTTCTTTACCACCACGGAACTATGGAGGTATACCATTCGCTGTGTGACGGAGAGGAACCGCATTGAGCAACCAGATTTTCCAGGACATTTGTCTGGTACTTGGCCTGGTCCTGGGGCTTCCAAGTTGCTGTCGGTGCACTGTTGTCTGCTCCCGCTCCATGACAGCCAGCTCTGCCACCGCACCGGCTGCATGGTTCGTGGGTCCGATATCTTGTCCTGGGTAGTTGGGCGCCACTGTAACACACATTTGTGTTATGTTAGGTTCCTGGCGTGCTGCTCAGATAGTGTAGGCGTGATCTGATGATGATCCCCAGCTGTGTTGGCCAGCCTGTCCTGGAACTGCCCTCTGTACCCAACCCTCTCCACAGCTGAGCCACAGACCACCCTGCGTGCTATAAGAACAGCAAAGCATGCCATACTGGAAAGATTCTACATTTCTTCTGTGACCCTGGTAACACTATATGGCAGAGGATTCAAAGATAACAGATTATAGGGCTGCTCCTCCGCTTTGTGACAACAACCTACACTGTCTAAATTACAATAACATTTTCAGTAAATTTGCAACATATAATACCACCACTACACCAAAAGCCAGTCTTCACCCTGATCAAAAAGAACTGAATCTCAGCGTTGCTAATATCTGTAAAACCCCGAAGAGAGTGAACGCACCAGGCATTCCAAGACGAGTACTGAGAGTGAGTGTGCTGACCCATGGGCAAATGCATTATGGACATCTGTAACACCTTGCTGGTCTGTCACTATCATTCCAGTGACACAAAATTCACTGTCACTTTTTTTTTAATGACCTCTGTCCTGTTACACTAATTCCCATAACGATGCGCTTCGAGAGACTGGTAAAGGACTAACTACATCATCTCCTCACAGCCCCCTGTATTTGAATCATTACAGTTTGCTTTCCAGCTGAACCCCTCCATTGAGGTCATTTCTTCTTTTCACATGGGCTTGGCACATTTGGAACGGTCACGTGCAAATGCTTTTTGTTGCATTTAAAAAAAGTGCCTGGATGAATGGGTAAATGAATAGTGCCTTGAGGCAACTGTTGTTTGGCACTGTATAAATGACATTGAATTAAACTGAAATGAAAGTGGGTGAATGAAGCAAGTTGTTTAAAAAGCGCTTTGAGTGCTCAGAGTAGAAAAGTGTTACATAAGAACCAATCAGTTTACCATCATCAGAGACTCTGCCCAACCCCACCATGCACTGTTCACCCTTGATCATCAGGACCAAAGTAGGCAGCATCTGCAATAGTTTCATTACACAAGGGAGATGACCAGCAGAAGGTATATTTCAGCTGTCTGCCGCGGATTCTTAGCTACATCTGCACTGGACATCTGGCTGCTAAACCACACAAGTAGGATCACTTTCTGGCTGCAACAATAATCCACGGAGAAGAAATAATGCAAGAAATAATACCAATAATATACTTGGAACAATCAAGAAAAGAAAAATGTAATAAAAAACAAACAAAACTAAAACTCAACCTAGCAAATATAAAAAATTAAGAATATGAGAAAGTGAAAACGCACTGAAAACTCAAAATAACAGGAAACAGAATACACATTATAAAGACCATAGATCATCACAGGAATCGCTGGTTTACATAGTGTAGATGGTGCCATAAATAACTGAAGTTATTTATGTTTTGTGCTTAGATGTAGTTCCATATTGCTGTTTTTCTTTTTTTAGATATAAAACTTTTTGCATTCATTAAATGACAGAAACAAAAATCATAAGCTACACTGTTTTAGAGATGCTGGTGGAGAAGTCTGTTCATGACTCATTTTATCAGAATGTTGTTGACTTACAAAAGCAAACTTTTCAGTTTCCTGCTCATCTTTTACATTGCTGACATGCAGCATTGTTATGAGTTTTTGCAGTAAGTTTCTAAAGATGGAAACACTTAACATCAAGTTGTTGGGAAACTATCCCTGTGATAAGATGATGAAGGCTAGATTCATATATATTTTAAAATCACCTGAGAAATTTTGACTTTTTTTGTGTGATTGACATTAATTATGGTAAATGGCCTGTATTTGTATAGCGCTTTACTAGTCCCTAAGGACCCCAAAGCACTTTACACATCCAGTCATCCACCCATTCACACACACATTCACACACTGGTGATGGCAGCTACATTGTAGCCACAGCCACCCTGGGGCGCACTGACAGAGGCGAGGCTGCCAGACACTGGCGCCACCGGGCCCTCTGACCACCACCAGTAGGCAACGGGTGAAGTGTCTTGCCCAAGGACACAACGACAGAGACTCTCGAACCGGCAACCTTCCGATTACAAGGCGAACTCCCAACTCTTGAGCCATGATCGCCCCATTACTTTCAAATGTTTACATAGGCTATTATTTTGTGATCACAGCCAGTCTGATTTTCAGTGAGGGAGATAAACGTACGTTTTGCAATTTATTAGCAATGTAGATGTATTATTATTATTATTGTTATTATTGTTGTTGTTGTTGTGATGCATGCACAATCATCCAGCTAAGAAAATTCCAAAAAGTTGATTCTGTTAATTTTTCTGTTAATTTAATCAGGATGTGGCATACACATACCATTCTAAATTCATATAAAACTGAGTTTCTTGTACTTGACCCCAAAAATCTGAGAAATATGGTAGGTGACCAGTTGCTTAATCTGAATGGCATTACATTGGCTTCCAGTAATACTGCGAGGAATGTTGGAATCATTTTTGACCAGGATCTGTCCTTCAGTGGGCTTATTAAACAAAGGTTAGGACTGCTTTCCTTCATTTGTGCAATATCTCTAAAATGAGAAACATCTTGTCTCAGATGGTTAAAATGCATTAAAATGTCTTGATGATGCACAATCATCCAGGTAAGTAAACCAAAAAAGTTGATTCAGTTCATCTGGATGTAGCGTTTTCAGTGGAAGAAACATTTCGTCAGTCATCCAAGTGACTTCTGTAGTCTCTGCTGACTGGAGGTTTGCCCAACCGTATAAACAGTACATTTGCAAAATGACTGAACCTAACACCATTGATGAACAATGGGCTGTGAGGTCAGATCGTTGACATGCAAATTGTCATGTGAAAATAAACAACAGATTCCTTATAAGGCTATCACACAAACTTAAAAGTGGAGGATAAGAGATCCTGTGTTTATATCTGACTTTACGTGCTTAAAAGCTGCCAACAAAAGTGTTTGTTGCAAGTTTAAGGAGCTTTACTTCTGCAAATATTCTACTAAAGTTATTTAGAATCGAATCATCTAAGTTAATAACCAACCCAACACAATTTCTCTATCTTTCTCCACCTCTGCAGCCCCTGAGGTCATCAGCTGCCAGCCTCTGAGTACAGCAGCAGATATGTGGTAAGCCTTCAGCTCCAGCGTGTTCAGGCCTGTCGTGAGCATTACACTCTGCACAATATTTGAGTTGGTCACAGCAGAATAAACACAATTATACAGGGTTTAAACAAAACTGAATCACTGTGTTTTTCTTACATGTTGTCATACAGTAGAGTTTTTTTTGTTTTTAATTTCCGCTTCATGTCTGCCTGTGCCTTGTTTCATGTTTCTTCAGGAGCATTGGAGTTATTACCTACATATTGTAAGTTGTAAGTGTTTGTATGTTGGGTGGCTTCTAAAGTACATAATTTATGGATTGTATACAAACATCTTTTGATTGTATTTGGGCCTTTAAAAGTAAAGGTAAACTTTTTCAGTTATACTAGATGGGAAATTGAAGAGAAAAAAAAAGAAAGAAAGAAGGAAAAGAAAACTATTAATGTGTTTTAATGCTCAGATGAAGATGTCAGATGTTGACATGTTGTAGTTTCACTCCTAAAGTGTATTGTCTTTTCTCAGATTGAGTGGTTTGTCACCATTCCAAGGCGACACTGATGAAGAGACTCTGGGAAACGTCATTGGCATGAAATACGAGTTTAATGAGCACTACTTCAGCCTGACAAGCCCCATGGCGAAAGATTTCATCCAGAAACTGTTGATGAAGAATCCAGAGTATGTCATAAAATACAATATTTTACTTGGGCACATTAGTCTGAAATTTAATGTATTCCTCTGTTCAGTGATTAGAAATGTAATAGTGAACATCAAGATTAGGACTTCATGTCAACTAGTCCCTTCACACTAAGCACCAGGTATCCAGAGTCTAAATGTGGCTGTCCAGCTCGTTGGTGTGCACTGTACACCAACTAATGAGACACAGAATGACAAACGGAACAACGTTTGTCAGAAAGATTGGGGAAAATTTTCTTTAAGCAAACATCCCGGTGTACTTAAGACCCAGCCACACTGTCAGACAAAAACTGGTTCATCCTAAGGACAAAACTCCAAAACACAAACTAAACAACGTAGTGCATGCTGTGCAGTGCAGGAAGGAGTGCTCAGACCTCTACATTGGTGAAACCAAACAGCCCATCCATAAACACATGGCACAACATAGAAGAGCCACCTCGACAGTGCAAGGCTTATCTCTCCACCTAAAAGATAAAGATCACTCTTTCGAGGATGCCAATGTTTACAGTTTGGATGCAGAAGACAGATGGTTTGAAAGAGGAGTAAAAGTAATTTTACATTTTTATGACAAGACAAATGCATTCATCTACCAAAGGTCATGTGAAATACACTTAAATCATTGTTATCTTAATATTCTTTAGTTTGTTTGACAGCATCCAAAAATCATGGAATGTTCTGCCAAACTTTGTTTTCCTGCTACTTTAGTTTAGTAGTTTAGGTTGTAGCAAAAATGCTTAAGGATTATTACAATATATTAACTAATAGTCCTTTTCCATTAGTACCTACTCGGATTAGATTGGCGTGACTTAGGTTTTTTTTTGGGGTACCTGGTACCGGGTACATTATTAGTACCTACCTAAGTGATCCAAAGCAATCCGAAAATGTGACGTCAACAGACTGCATTGGCTAGTCAGTATGGTCACTCTATGAGTCATGCGAGCATCTCGTTTACAAAAATTAAAACCGCCGTTTT